>NC_091688.1:75277500-75907500 GCF_041296265.1 Equus caballus
AAATTTTTCTTGCCTTTAAAACGAATGCCTCTATTGTTTGCCATTCAACTTGATTCTGGTTTTTCCACTGAGCCTGATATATTTTATCATATTAAGAAAATATTCATCTATTCCTATTTTATTGAGCACATAAATATCCATGACTGCTTTTTCAGACTGTAATTTGAATCCTTTAACACTATGGCAGATTTAAAACATGGCCACAAATTCTTTGACACTCCTGCCTTAGAGAAGTGAAGTCTCTGTCTCCTCTCTTGAATCTGGGTGGACCTGGGACTACTTCAGCCAACAGAGCACAGCAGAAGTGATGCTCTGTGACTCCAAGGCTAGTTCCTAAAAGACCTTGCAGCTTTCTCCGTGTTCCCCGGAACACTTGCTCTTGGATTGCTGATGTAAGAAGTCTGACAATCCTGAAGCCACCATACTGTGAGGAAGCCCAGGCAACATGGAGATATCACAACTGGGGCCTCTGGTTGACAGTCCCAGCTGAACCCAGCCTTCAGTCATCCCAGCCCATCACCCACCATGTGAGTCAAGAATTTCCCAGGTGTTTCTAGTCCCCAGACATTCAGATGAGATCTCAGACATAGTGCAGCAGAGATAAGCCACCTCTACTATGCTCTGTCTAAATTCCCACAGAATATGAGAAGTTGGTAAAATGGTTGTAATTTTATGCCACTAAGTTTAAACGGTTGTGAAGCAATAGAGAACCAGAACAAATAATATAAAATATCTTTCTTTGTCTCATTTTATACTTTTTGGCCTGAATTCAGCTTTGTCTGTTATTAGGATTGCAACTCTTACTTTCTTTTGTTTGAATTTGCTCATCCTGTTATTTTCACTTTTCTGAATTGTTTTGTTTTGTCTCTTTTAAATACAGCATAGAGTTAGGTTTTTCTTTAGACTCCAATCTGAAAATCTTTCTCATTCAATGGTCAAACCCATTTACAATTTTAGTATGATGGATATGTTTGGTTTCAGTTCATTTATATTATTTTACATTATTTTTTATTTTCTCTTTTTAAGTTTAGATTTTCACTATGTGGTCAGCTTTGCAAGAAAAAGAGAGAAAGAGAAGGAGGGGGTGTGTCTATGTGTGTGCAGTTATTCTGCTCTTTAGAAAATTTATGTTTTTATTCTATGGGTTACATTTATAATTACAACTTTACAAAATACTCTCAGTCTTCTATTTTTAAACAGGATCTATTAGTTTCTTACTCTCTCTCTTCCTCCTCCTCTTTGTCTTTCTCCCCTCCAGCACCCAATAGTATATTATTACTATCTTTCTAATTGTTATCCTTGTACTGCTAAAAGAGGATTTCACTTTTATACCTTCATTTGTCAGCTTTAAGTGAAATAGTTTGTCAGCTCTTGCAAATGGGGACTCAGCAAAGTTGTTCTACTCCAACCTTCTTCGCCCCCTTTTCTTTCTCCATTGTAGTTAGTTGGATCACTCCTATATGGTCATGCATACAAAATTTACATTCTGCCTATCACCCTAGTTTCCACAGTTGTCTTAGTCTTGGCTGTACTTTTAAAGACATTTAAACTTACTGCCACAAAAAAATGAAGTTAGACTCTTATCTTACATCTTATACAAAAATTAACTCAACATAGATCAAAGACCTAAATGTGAGTTAAAACTATAGAACTCTTAGAAGAAAACAAAGGGCAAAATCTTTATGACATTGGATTTGGCAATGATTTCTTGTATGTGACACCAAAAGCATAGGCAACAAAAGAAAAATAGATAAATTGGACTACATTAAAATTAAATATTTCTGTGCATCTAAGAATATAATCAACAGAGTAAAAGGGCAATTCATGGAATGGGAAAAAATATTTGCACATCATATATCTGAGAAAGGGTTAATATCTGGAATATATAAAGAACTCTTACAACTCAACAACAACAAAAAACAACTCAATTAAAAAATGGACAAAAAATTTGAACAGACATTTCTCCAAAAAGATACATAAATGGTCAACTTTCAAGATATACGTGAAAATATACTCAACATTACTAATCATGAGGAAAATGAAATCAAAACCACAGTGAGATACCCCCTCACAGCCATTAGAATGCCTACTATCAAGAAATCAGAAAATAACAAGTGTTGGAAGGATGTGGAGAAACTGGAAGGCTAGTGTACTGTTGGTGGGCATGTCGAACGGTGAAGCCACTGAGGAAAACAGTATAGCAGCTCCTTAAAAAATCAGAAATAGAGGGGCTGGCCCCGTGGCCGAGTGATTAAGTTCGCGCGCTCTGCTGCAGGCAACCCAGTGTTTCGTTGGTTCGAATCCTGGGCGCGGACATGGCACTGCTCATCAGACCACGCTGAGGCAGCGTCCCACATGCCACAACTAGAAGGACCCACAACGAAGAATATACAACTATGTACCAGGGGGCTTTGGGGAGAAAAAGGAAAAAAAAATAAAATCTTAAAAAAATCAGAAATAGAATTACCAGGAGATCTAGCAATCCCACTTATGGGTACTTACCCAAAAAGAATTGAAAGGCAGGTCTCTAAAAGATGTTTGTACACCCACGTTCATAATAGCTTTATTCGCAATATCCAAAAGATGGAAGCAACCTAGTGCTCATAGACAGATGAATGGATAAACAAAACATGGTATATACATAGAGTGGAGTATTATTCATCCTTAAAAGGGAATGAAATGCTGGCACAAGCTACAACATTGATGAACCTTGAGGACATTATGCTAAGTGAAATAATCCAGTCACAAAAAGACAAATACTGTATAATTACATTTATATGAGGTACCAAGAGTAGTCAAATTCAGGGACAGAAAGTAAAATGGTGGTTTCCAGGGGCTGGGGGAGATGGAGAAATGGGGAGTTGTTGTTCAATGGCTATACAGTTTTAGTTTTGCAAGATCAAAAGAGTTTAAGATTGGTTGCACAACAATGTGATAATACTTAACACCACCGAACTATACACTTAAAAAATGGTTAAGACCATAAATTTTATGTTATGTGTATTTTACCACAATTAAAAATAAAATTTTAAAAAAGAGAAAGAGAAAACACATAGATTAAAAGGAACTCAAAGACATAATCAATTGCAATGTGTAGCCTCTATTCGAAGTTCAATTTAAAAAAACCAACTATAAAAAAATTTAAGAGACAATCATGAAAATATGAATACTGACTGAATATTTGATGGTAGTAAAGAATTACTGTCATTTATTTTTAGTTGTGATAATGGTACTGGGGTTAGTTTTTTAAAAATATTCTTTATATCCCTTTTGTTCTAGAGATGTATACTGAAATGTTTATAGATGAAGTGACATGATAGATTATTATCCAGTTGGAGGATGAGGAAAAAATGACTGGTGTGTAGACGAGATTGGCCTGTTGAAGTTGGATAATGGGTACATGGGGGTTTGTTACATTATTCTCTCCCCTCTTGTATATTTTAAACTTTTTCCTAATAAAAAATTTCAGTTCCAGAAAGATAAAAAAGTTCGCTGCCAGTTCTTTTGCCACAGATATGCAAGCCATCATTTGACTGGCAGAACTTCTCCCATGAGTCATTTATTCACGAAAAGCTCATGGCAGCAGTACTGCCTGAGATCTTTCATGTACCGTTTGGGTGCATATAACATCCTTGTTCACACTCTTTTTCTCTGAGAATCTGATAGGTATGTCTCCTCCGCCTTCTGGTGTTGAATGTTGCTGTAGATTTGAATATGAAGCCAGCCTGATACTTTTCCCTCTCTAAGTTACTTCATCCTTTTACTATCTAAAGAATTCTTCCTTCATCTTTTGAGTTCAATAACTTTACTAAGCTATTTCTCCTTTTGATGGTCTGGGTCAATTTTCCCTGGCACACACAGTGTTCTTTCAGTGTAGAGTCACATATTTATTATTAGAAAGTTTCCTTGAATTATATCTTTAAATGTTTGGGTTTTCTTCCATGGTGCATATTTTTCTTCTAGAACTTCAATTGGGCATATCTGGGATGTCCTTTCCTTGTAGTTTATGTCCATTATTTCCCTCACTATTTTTATGATGTCTCTTTCCCTCACATTTCTTCCAATTGTGTCTTCATTCTGTGATTATTTATTCCCTGCATTTCAGCTCATCTTTCATATTTTCCATTGACCACCCACCTCTCCTCTGCATTCTTCTATTTCTGCTTTGTGGTCTTCATTCATCAAGATAATTGCTTCATTGAGTATACTTTTATTTTAATTCATGGCAAATTGTTAGGACAAGATTTTCATCTGCTTGTGAGTGTTCTCCATCTGCTGGTTAGTTTTGCTGCTCCTTCCACATTTTTTCACATAGATCTTTCTGTCAATGCCTTTTTTTTTAGCTGTTCATCATTGAATGAGTTACACCTTCCCGAACCAGCTATTCCCAAGAAGTTCTTTTACTGGGGAGGGGTCAGGGTGCCACCCAAGCTTCATTCTCCGTCTTTGCCGCCCAGAATTAGACTGCTCCCTGCAAATACAGCTCATCTTCCTATTTTTTGTTCAGCCCTTTACTGTATTTCTTGGGCCAAACCAGGAGAGGAGCAATCCTGCACCAGCCCTGCTAACCTAAATTCCTGAACAATTTTGGGAGCCCGGCACCCTGGGGATGAGTATTTTCGCCAGCGCTTCCCGCGGTCTGCCATCCCTGGGTTCTCTCACCACCATTGGGGCCGCTGCTTTTGTTTCCTCCTCTGCAGCTACTACACAATTTCAGCTTCTCTTGGCAGCTCTTACAGGTGTTGCAGAGTCTGTGGTTTCTATTTGTCTCCCGGTTTTTCTGACAATGACAGAGACTCTTCCTTTTCCATTTTTTTTTTTTTCCTTTTGTATGATTCCTAGGACAAGAAGGGGGAATGCTGTCATGTATTGCCTGGTGCACGCTAGAAGTCTGACAACATTATTAGGGACATGCTCTTGAGAAGCTTTATGCTTCCCGTTTTATCGTGGTTGACTTTGGTTTTGTTACTATGATTTTAATGAATTTACCCTTTATAAAGATAGTTCACTTTCTTCTCACTCAGTGTGTGTATAAGACTTGTTTAGTCCATCGGAGGCTTTCTTAGCAAGAGTAAACCATCTCATGTGGGAAAGCATAAAAATAATGTAAAGGGAATGATAAGCCCAGATGCAATAGAATTCTTCCACTCAGTCAATCCTGAAATGGAAGCAGGATTATTGCAAACCAACTTATGATGCCTTACCAGCTGCTGAATTGGATCCTGCTTTAACTCTGCAAGATGACAGGATGAACTTATTTTCTCTCATGTAATGAAACCAGAATCTTTCATGGTCAGTAAGAGTGTGGAAGCATCTGGATTCATTGACTGCAACAGACCTTAATAGTGTGTAACTCGCTGGGGGAAAATTGTGTGTATCATATTGTCATTTTGCATCTGTTACTCTGATGAGGATCACTGTAATACATTCAAATTCATTAATGGTGGCTACTTTGGATCCCTAAATAATTAATGGAATCATAGGTGTCTCCCTAAGCAACAACCTGATGGCACTGTGTATTAGGCAGGGCTGTGAGCTCTGCATAAACAGGTCTGACACATTTGCATCTGTTTTGCCAGGCACCTCCTCTTGCACCAGCCTTCTTAGCCAAGCCTGGAGAAATAGGCAGAGGCAAGAGTAGAAACCAAAGCAGATCCTATGCAACATGATGCTCTAAATGCAGGATGCCAGGCCCCAACTCATCCAGTGAGTCAGCATCCTTGGATGGTGGAACCTGAAAATCAGCATTTTAACAGACACGCCGGTGATTCTTATATGCCCTAAACACTGAGAAGCTCTGGATAGAGACCCCTGACCTGAAAAAAGTCAGCAAGATGGGGAAAATATTACGTTGTGACTCCTAGTCGACCGGCGTGCTATTACACTGTGTGTGAATTTTCCTTACCCCAAATGCCTAATATGGTTCCAAGGCTTGAAGGAAAGAATTACCAAAAATTTCACCCCCCGCACTTGATTTTGATTGCTCTCCCCCCAGTTCAGCATGTACTCTGAGGATGAGCAGCTCGCCACATGTGAAGCAAAATTGTTAATCTGAGATTTTTCTGAGCAAATTTAAAGGAATAAAAAAGAAAAATCAATTTATTAAGCTATGATTACAAACACACACACAATTAACTGTGGAAGTGCTTGTTTTCCAATATCCTGAGGACAATGATTCTTGGCAGATTTTTCGATTTATCTGCATTTCATCAAAGTGGAAGACTATACACATAAATGGCAGTAACATATCCTGGGGCACTGCAGAGGTCAAGAAAAGATCGACAATCCATACAAATTGCAAACGTTAACAAAGATAATGCCCTAGTCAGGAACTGTGGAGTTAATGTATATTTGTGAATGTCTCAAGAGTAGATGGAAAGAGGAGGAAGGGAGAGAGGGACAAATGAAAGTAGAAGGTGAAGGTGGGGAAGGGACCAGGAGAAAAGACCAAGAAAAATTCATGCAATGTACATGCCAGAAAACACTCTGCTGGGGTGGGGGGAAGCCAGCCTAGCTTGGCTTTCTTCCAGATGTATCCACAGATGAGCTCAGTGGCCCCACCCACAGTTACCATTAGAAAATCAAACGATTAGCAGCATATCAAAGTAATCGAAGGTAGCCAGAGGAGTCGAACAAAAGCCAGATGTTAAGTTATTACTCACACTGCAAAATGTCAATGGGCACACGGGGCTAATACGTGGCATGCAAGAGGCATTGCTTGCAAATGGAAATGGGTATTGAGAGAAGAGCAAATCTTAGCAAGATGCTACTAGTATCCACCATTTGTCAGGCCTTATTAAGTGCCAAGCATTTATTTATCTAAATTTAATCTTCACTGAAACCTTTCCAGATTACACTCATTTTACTGATGAGGAAACTAAATACCTAATAAAGATACCCATCTAGTGAGTAGTGCAACCAGGCTGTGAACTACACATATCTAAGTCCAGAGTTCATGCTTTTAACCACAGGCCTACTATGGAAGATGCTGGATCCCTTCAGTGGTATAGGTTTGAAAACTGCTATTCTGGTTAGATACACAGGAGGAAGAGTCTTCACCTATGAGTCTAGTCAATTTGGCTAGATGAGAGAAGCTGAGAGATCTAGGGAAACTAACCTGGCTTTGGACATGGACAGCACAGCTGACTTTCTGGATGAGGGCTGAGACGGAAGTCAAGAATTCCTGGTTCTAGGGCCGGCCTGGTGGCACAGTGGTTAAGTTTGCACGCTCCACTTCCGAGGCCCAGCGTTCACTGGTTCACATCCCAGGTGCAGACCCACACACCGCTTATCAAGTCATGCTGTGGCAGGCATCCCATGTATAAAGTAGAGGAAGATGGTCATGAATGTCAGCCCAGGGCCAATCTTCCTCAGCAAAAAAGAAGAGGATTGGTGGCAGATGTTAGCTCAAGGAGAATCTTCCTCAAAAAAAAAGGAATTCCTGGTTCCATCTGACTGTAATTTACATGCAGACAGTAGATATTCATTAAATAAATTATTTAATTTTGACTTTGTCAACCTGTATTCCCAGTGTTAAACATAATCATCCCTGGCAAATAGTAAATGCCCAATAAATGCATGACAAATGAGTCAATACATACATGAACTCCGTGAATAAATTAATCAGTTTACTAAGAAATAAGATCCTCATACTCACCTGTAGGAAATCATTACACAAAGACCAACACGCCAACCCCAGCATCATCAATCTTTTTTGCCAGACATTGGTCTCCAAGCATCTGCACAAGTAAAGGCAGCATCGTCATTGTCACAACTGCTTACATAATAGACTGTGCCAAGAGCAGTAATAAATGAGGTTTAGGTCATGAGCATTCCCAGGCTGATGACTCACACACTACCAGGATTTTGGTCCGTGGCCATTATTTTTTAGCATTTCCTTGCACTGCCCTTTTTACTACAAGGATCAATCTAGACTTTTAATTATTTGCTCTTTGACCTAAAGCATATGGATTTACAGCATACCTTTAAGGGCTATGGGATCTTTATCTTGGATTTTCCATAGTTTAAAGATCAATCTTAACTAATCAGAGCTAATTAGAGATCAATGAAACCTTCCAGTCTTTAGCTAGGACCTATGGAAGTATTTAAAAACCTAGACAATTTTCCAATTGAGTTGAAGTTCATTTCATGAGTGAGTATAGGAAGGACCCACCCTTAGCAAACAGATTCTTTAATTGTGCAGCTTTCAGTTGACCAACGCCTTAACGATGGAAACAGCAAAGGAGAAGAAGTTAGACCTGTTAGGTTTGAAACGTGTTTTCACCACTACTAGATGTGTGACCTTGAACAAATCACTAAGTCACACTAGATCTGTTTGTCCCACTAAAAAATGAAGCTTTGAACTCTCTGCTAGATCTGTAAACACGCAAGTGTCATTTTGTTATAGTCCGTCTTATTCCATAGGCTTGCTTTTTTTATCAACAAGGTTGTGAATTATTGAGGATATGTCATAAATTTTCTCCTTCTATCTCTTCCATTGCTTCCAGAACACTGTTAAACACTAAAAGCTGATTAGCAGTCAACTGGATTGAAGCAAATCCAGGTTCCACATGTTTCCCTTCCAAGAATATGAAAACTTTCCAAAATTTAGGTAAAGTCCTTACTTCAGTAATCTGAATAATAGGCTTCACTTTCGTGTGGAGGTGTCTTTTCTGTTTTATGTCTCACATATGTGTGTGTGTGTGTGTGTGTATGTGTGTGTATTTCAAACAATCTATGCTTCTTCCAATCTTAGTTAAACATTTTAACGGTTTCGTACGTGATTTCCCCAAGTGAAATTTCCATTGAAAATGGAAAATACTCGATTTCTGTTTGCACTAAGTGGTTTAAAATGCATGACAATTAACAAATGAGTCACAGGCAGCCTCTTCCTGTTACTAAAGCACTGCAAGCCAGATTCATCAATTACAGTAAGGATGCAATATCCACTTTACCAAACATCCAGGTTTCTTAGACTTTGTGCCCTTTTTTTGTTTGTTTGCCTTCCTATTCTCTTTCCATGTGGTCTATTCATAAATTGTCGCCAGCAAATTATAGCAAAGGTCTCTCCCTTCTCTAGCACCACTTCGCGATCTATACTTAACTGCAGGGTAAGAGCAACAGAAGCCATAACTAACAGCGCCAACTCCAGCTTTCTAAATCCATGACTACAGCTTGGGAAGAATCTGTATCAGGGTGTTACATGCAAGATTTAATGTGGATGTTTTAGTCTGAAGCGAAAATTATTTGTACAGCTGGAATATAACATTTGCATAAGTTACAATTAAAAGGGAAAATATAATTACAAATTTTCGACTTAATTTGAATGGTTTTTAAAATGCTCATTTGGCATAGGCAACAGCTTGCAGGGAAACAGAACACGCTCTCGGAGTTGCATCCCTTTGTCTGAGTAGCAGGAGCGAACTCATTTTAAAGGATTTGCTTTAACCCACACATCCCAACAGGAACCAGCATCAAGAACCCAAGGTATAAGACACTGTTTGTTTTCCAGATAAGATTACAACATACACAGCAATTCATAAATATTTGCATCTTTTAATTGTTTCTAAAAATGAAGTGGCAAGTGGCATCGAACAGGAGTGTGATTTCTCCCGTGGAGTGAATGAGCAGTGGAATTTTAACTAGTTTCCTTCCCTTTCAGCTCTCAGATCTGAGATCTTTGGTCACATTTCCCATACAATGTTTTCCTCATATCACAGTCTCTTGAATGGCTCCAGTTTCTGAATTTTTTTCCCTCCTTAATTACGTGTCTGTTTCTCGTCACTACTTCATGCTGAAGGCATGTCATTCTTCCCAGACACAGGCTCGGCTAGGTGTCCATGCACGGAGTCCATTTGTTCGTTTGTTTTCTAAGAAGCAAAGGAATCCTTTTATTATCCTCAAACACGAGAATCAACATTTTCATGAAATACTTTGTCCTGCATGTTTACTGGAAACTGCTTCCCCTAAGTCACGATGACTGTGATTACTATGTAACACGCATTGTGTCGCATCAATGAGTTTTGAAGAAGACAGAAAAAAGAGAAAATTATTCCATTCAATCTTTCTCAGGAAAAAAAATGCATCCGAAAAGATATATAAATGGAAAAAAATTGCTATTATTATGAATTACACAATTAACTATGCCTTTCTATTTCCCTGATCCTTCTTTTCACAGCTCTCTCCAAATAATGAGACACCAGAACATCATCTTGGGGAAAAATGAATAATAAAACTGATTCTTTGTTCTATTTGCCCTGGAATCCGAAAAGGAAATTCTATGGCAAACAGAAAAATATAAAGTGAGAATATAACATTATTTTACCTTTTTCCGCAGAAATCACAAAGGTGCCCTGTTGATTGAGAGTATTATGAAGTAGCATGGGTTTTTTTTTCGATCACAGAAATCCTGTTTATTAATGGAATAACAAATACAGGACAATGAGAAGACCACCACACCACCTTCAGGAAAATGTACTGCTACTTAGAATGACTTGCTAAAACTAACAAGGAAACTAAATGATGCTCTTGTGGAGAGTCGCCTTTCGTGCAGAGTCTTAGAACAACTTAATTACACAAAACTGGAATATAAATTGAATACATGTGTATGATAAACACATATACATCTTATTTATATTGAAAAAAAATTCCAAGATTTTAATAAACTTTATCCTGAGGCCTGTAGGAACCTGCCAATCTCCTGGCCCACCATCTTTCCTTTTCTATTCTTTTTTGATGTATTGTGGGTAATTGTATCAGACCCTAAGTTTATATTCAGAGTCATAAGCCAGAAGCAGACCATTTCCTAGAATGAATAGTATTTCTCAAATGGTGGAACGTTCACCAGTGGTAAGATAATTTTGGTTGCCACATACTCAAATATTTTTATTGTTATCTCTTTATTTTTTTAAAAATAACATCACATCAAATTTGTGATTTCACCAGTTTTCTTACTTAGAATTATTCCCTTTTAAATTGATTTAAAGAAAAATATCACAGATGGTATGCAAGCATAGCCAAGTCATGAAAGAAGCATAGAAAGGATTAAAGTTTAGGAAACAGTATTCTAGAAAATCACTTCTCCATCAGGGACTAAGTTCTTAGGTTTAAAAAATTCTGAAAAAAAAATTTTGGAAGAAAATTAAATGCCCCCAAATTTTTAATTTTTACTTTTCTCCTTGATTCATGAGTAACATTCCTCAAAAAGAGTAAAAGTGCCTCAGCACAGTGACTTTCCTTGAATACAAAGAGTAGATTGGGGGCAGACACTCTCAAGAACATACAGGAGTTTTTCCAGAAGAAACCTCACAACAAGCCAAGACAGGAAGGGCATAAAGGAGCCTCAGCCAAGTTGTGGACATGGTATGGGCTGCTCCTAGTGGCTCAGGAGGTCACATCAGGGCAGGAGTGGAGTGACACTGACCATCAGGTGAGAGCCATTCACAAAGGAGACCCTGGATAGAGCCCCCAGAGGTGGGAACAAGCAAGGAGGCCGGAACAGGCCAGCCACGCTCTCACCCGTGCCCCGCCCACTCCCCATCTCGTGCTCTCCCTCTCCCTTCCCTCCCTCACCTTTCCTGCACCTCTTTCCTCCTCTCTTTCACCAACTGAACTGACCACAACAGCTTAGAAATCCGTGTTTTCATTATTTAATCTCTTCACCTAAAGTTTTTTGTTTTCTTTTCTTAGTTTTAAATGTGGATGATTTCGAACTTTTATATTTCTGGTTCTCCAAAAAGGCTAGAATTAGGCTAACAATAACCCTAAGTTGGCTTTCACTTGTATGTGGTTCTAGGCTAGATATTTTGTATGATTCAGTGCACGCTCCTAGCCCCAACATTGAAAATAGAGCAATAATTAGTGCTGAAGCAAAAGCACCCTTTTCCCCCTCTTGGTGGCAAGAGTAATATATAAAACATAAGAATAATTAATGGGTGAAAAAGACAAAGAAGACTCATGAGAGGAAGGCTTCTGAGAACCACTGTATTTTGGTGTTTTCTGTCGTGTCCTGAAGAAGTCATGCCATTGCCGATGGTATTCGAGGGAAATCTAGATTAATTTACTGTTAAGAGAAAGTAGATCAGTCTTAAAATGTTTTTTGATGGCCTTTATCATATAAGCTATACCTCCTAGAGCAAATGGCAGAATGAACCGACGCATAGAGGAGGGCTTCTCACGCCAAATTCCTCAGAGCCCCTCAGTTGCTGGGGGGCAGGGATGAGCAGCTGCAGGATGAGGGGAAGGGGCATTAGGTGGAAAGTTCTCCAGGCTCCACCCCCCAATCCCCCCACCCCCCCACCCCTGTTCAACTACCGAACTCCACTGTGATCTGTTTTACATATGGGAGTCATTGAAGATTTCATTTTTTAAAAAAAAAATGACCTCATTGTTTTTAAAACTTCAAAAATCACGGGAATAGAAAAACTCATGCGCCTGGATTAACCTTGGGAAAACAGAGAAGCAGTTATAAAGATGGTGTTTCTTCAGACTGATAGTTTCTTTTCAATTCCTCAAAAGGCTCTTTAAGTTCTATCCCACCCTTGTGTGACCTTGGAAATCGTTCCCTCCTCCCCATACCTCCTACTCCTTGAGAAGTTGGGGGACACATAGGTCAGATTGATTGGGTTACTCTCCTTCTACAGTTTTATGTAAATTCACCAAAGAACTAAGATCTCTGTTCTGACAAGAAGTCACACAAGTCTAAATATTTCTTACAGACAGAGCTGACAAAATTAAAAAGTAGTTTGGGTAAAAGAGACTCATTAACTTCAAACGGGCGTTTGATTCCCAAAGGGAAGACATACTTCATCAGTTGGAGCACTGTGATGTCACAGAGGAACTTCATTAGTGTGCCTGTTAGAAGGGAGCCATGGGAGTGAGTATAACGAAACGTAAATAATTGCCTAATTAGGCGTCTGTGAAAACTGGAGAGTCTCCAAAGTTGTTAGAGATGAACATCTCGGCACGCAGCTTCTTAGACGAAAGGTTAATGCTTCCACGACCCTCACTGCTGGAAGGTGGCTGGAAGATTCCACACAGGTTCCCGGAAGACTGGTTAACCTGGATGAAGCCATTCAAGACAATCAGGTGTGACATCATCCTCATGATTGGGGTCCTCTAGAGCAGTAGTTCTAGAACTTCTTGGGGTAATTCCAGTAGAACAGAGAGCTCAGGAATCATCTCCACTCCTACTGAGGCAAGGGTGGAAACAGGCATAGAGAGAGGAAACTTTATCACAAGGAATGAGGAAAATGGAACTGATCTTGATGGAGGGCGTTGTAAGTATTTAGTTCAATTAGACCATGAAGATAGAGTTCTGTCCTAATCAATGTTACAAGAAGTTAGTCCACAGAATACCCACAGACCACCCACAGACCAAGCAGACATCAAGCACACTTTGAACCACAGATTGAAAACCTGTGCTCAACAGGAACAGTAGAGTGCTCTTTTCTGTCTAGCACTCACGTGTTAAAGATGTGGCTTGTTCCCCTACCTTCCCACCCCTATCCTTGCCTACAAAATAATGTCCAAAGTCCTTAGCATGCATCAAGGCCCTTCAAGATGCAGCCCATTCTCATTTCCCAGCCTTATCTCTCAAACATCTTAGCCTGTTTGCTGTCTTACATGTCATGCAGTCTGGATGGGCCCCTTGGTCTAGTTATGTCCTTTTTTCCCAAAGTCTCTGAATGGCAAAATCATATTCATCTTTCTAAATCCTGGTCAAGCTCACTTCCTTCCCTGAAGAGTTGCTGACTCCTCCTTTATGTCACAGACACTGCTCGAGAATCTGCTTGGACCATACTCAGGGAAAGGTATGGGAGAGCAGCTCACCCTTTAGCCTAAAGTCTGACATATCTGCACAGATCTGGAAAAACAAGGGTGTGCCCCTAGAAATCTCTGCACATGGAGCACTGAGGGGGGTAACTTACTAGGCAACAAGCCCCAGGATGACAGAAGAGGGAATATTTGGAGGACACTGTGATATTGGTCTCTTGCGTCTGTCCCCAGCCTATGGACACTTGTCTAGATGCCCATAGACTGGTGATTAAGAGTATGAGTTCTAGAGCTCAGTGCCTGGATTCAAATCTCAGTTCTGTCACTTTCTAGCTGCCTAGAGTGAGTCAGGTAACCTCTCCAGCCTCAGTGGAGATGATAACAATAGTGTTCCTGCCTCATGTGTCTGTCATGAGGATTATACAAGCTAGTGTATATAAAGCTCCCAACAGTGCCTATCATACAATAAGCACCATATAATGTGTCAGCTATTATACTTGGGAAGAGAGACGGCAGTTAAGTAAAAACTGAAGATCCTATAAGGCCTTGGGGCACACACAGCACTATTTCAGAACCACTAAATTGAGAGAGATAAAGAAAAGGTATTCTTCCCAACTCTGCCATTGACCAGAGGCAGCATGGCACTTAGAAGTGGTGGCATCCATTGGAACTGGAAGCAACGCTAGTCCCTGCAGAAGGCTCGGGTGCTTGACAGAGGCAGCAGTGCTCAGAGAGATCGATTCTCAGCAGAGATGGCAGCCGTGCCCAGCAGGAGCAATGGTCATCCCTGTGTGGTGTCTGTGGTACCCAGAGGTGGTGTTGCAAGACATCCAAGGTGTCCGTTGAGTGCAGAACAATGCAGTAGAAGTGACAGGGGAGCCTGGTCAAAGTGAGGACACCCAGTGGACACATAACACTGTCAGCAAAGGCAGTGACGACAGCATAAGAGGGGTCAATACTCAGTAGATTCCATGAGGTAAGATATCAGCCTTACTCATATGCCTGTGGGAAATATTTCCTGGGGTCAGACAGAAATACATGGGAGGTGGGGCTTTGCCAGGATGCAGAAGTCATCTAGGAGTCCAACGTGACAAATCCCTCAAATTATCATTGGTGTGATCTCGTTTTTACAGAAGGGGTTTCTGTACAGGTTTGGTTTCAGACAGGCTTGTACTCCATTCAACTGAAAATAGTTACTGAGCATCTATTCTGCGCCTCAGGCTCTGCTCCAGTTGGTGGAAACGCCACAGTGAGCGAGGCAAAACGATTCCTCCTCACATAGAGCTCACCTTACACAGACAATAAACAAGTAGGAAAACAAGTTAACGAGATCTTTCCTGTTTTAGAGCTGCGGAGGCAATCAAACAGGTGATACAGACGCGGTAGAGGAGCTACTTAAACATGGCGGCCAAGTAAAGCCTCTCATTCACTGTGAGGGCTGACAGCCAGGAGGAGGCAGCTCAAGGAAGATCTGGAGACAGAGCATGAGACCCTAAGGGAGGAAGACTTGGCATACTGGAGGAACCAAAAGAAGGATAATAAGTCCTAAACAACGGTCAACACTCTATGGTCTGTGGGCCAACTCCAGCCTGCTGCCTGTTTATGCAAGTAAAGTTTTGTTAGAATACAGCCGTGTTCTTTTGTTCCTCTATTGTCTATAGCTGCTTTGGTGCTCTAACAGCAGAGTTGAGTAGCTGCAACAAAGACTGAACAGCCTGCAAAACCTTCAGTATTCACTATCTGGCTCTTTACAGAAAAAGTGTGCTGCTGTCTGGCCTAAAGCCCAGTGAATGAGCTAGGGGAAAGCAGTGGGAACTGAAGTTTAACAGGGGCAGAGAACCGCAGAACACTGTAAACCAGGGCAAAAAATGCAGATTATATTGTGTGTAACGGAAAGCCTCTGGAAGCGTCCAAGTAGGAGTGCTGCTACTGATTGGCGTTCTCCACTCTGGGAGCTGTGTGCACATGGACTGTAGGGGCAAGGTGGCAGCGAGGGAAGCAATTAGACAGCTGCGGCAGAGCCCAGCGAGAGACGGAGGGGCCCTGGGTGAGGACGGGAGCAGTGCCGACGGGACAAGTAGTCAGGATGTATCATCTCAGGTATAACCGGCAGGAGGGCCCCAGCTCGGTCGCATCACCTTAGGCAAGTTAGCCAAACTCTTTCAGCCTCGGCGTCTTGTCAGTAAAACCCTCATAGCACTATTGCGTGGATTAAATTACAAAATGCACCTGAGGTACCTGTCAAAAAGTAAGTGTTCAATAAATGTTGCCTCTTATTGTTGTTGTTGTTGTTGACTGGTGAGGCCTGTGGAAAACTAGGTCACAGCACGGATCTCACTGTTTTAGTTAGTGGTACATTGCTCTCCCCGACTAGGTTTGTGAGATCCCTGGAGGCAGGGATGCTCTCTTATTCATCTTTATATCCCCAGAAATGTGCCTGGCACATGGTAGATGCTTAATAAATGTTTATTGATTAAACGATTAAGGGTTTTTTTTTGAAGAAAGAAAAGGTATTATTCATTCTGCCATTTTTTACCAGAAGTGTTTTGTTTTTAGGATTGATATAGCACATTTTTATGACACAGACCATTCTGAAGATACAGAGGTAGCTGTCTCTAAGGAGAGTTAGTACCCAGCATCCTGTCTGGTGCAAAGGGAAACTCAGACACTGCTGCCCAGGAAGCTGCTAACCTGATCAAATATGCCAGTGATTGCAATTTTCTATTAAATCTGGACTAAAGAGACACCATGCACAAGAAATTCAGTCGTATCAGATGCATCTACATATCAAAAATCTCTGCCACAAAGTGGACCCAGCAAGAGTCAAAAACCATTGTTCTAAAGTACCCAGTTGTTTTCAGACTTTCATTTTAAACCAGTTGGACATTCTGATCCCTTGTCCAGCCACATTGAAGAGTCCTCTATTTTACATTATTACCTCACTTCTTTTACTGATTCATTATTCTGCCTATAAAACTGAAAGGACCTCTACTAAAATTAAGATTTTAGAATTGTCAACTTTCTTACTCTTTGACACCACCATCTACCAAGAAAGACTGGAAATCTACCCTTCATAAACAAGTTAAATTTTCTCATCATAAAATGATCAATATTATCGAAACAATTATTTCAAATGAAATTAAATATGACGTACAAATTTTCAAATGAAATATGACATCTATAAAGTAGATACAACTTCCATATGACATTTTTATTTTTAAAACAGGAGCTAAATACCATAATGGTTGTACAATAAAAAGTTATAAAACCCTAAAAGGGCCAACTCAGATAAAACAACACTAGGTACGTTACCTGTTGTATTCACTGTAGCTACGTGTCCTTACCACACACATGTTGCTATATCGAAAAAAGTAACCAGGATTTCTTTAAAATTAGCAAAATAAGACGAGGTGAGAAAATATCTCAGTAGTGGTCACCAAATCATAGCAGTACTGTGCAAACTTATCAATTCAGCTGACAAACTGTAAAAGTCTGGGAAACGGAAAATAAGAAAAATATTTAAAATTACAGGACATTAAAGAAGAGAATCCTTTATAATAGTAAATAAAAGGTAGAAATCCTTGAAACATCAGAGAGGAGCCATGAGGAAGGAGGGTTTTTTTTTTTTTAACACGAAGCCTGGCATCTCACAAATAACGTATGTTCCATATTATGTGGCAGTTGCTATGGTAACAACCTTTATTTTCTGAAACAGTACACAGATGTGTACAACATACTAACTTGCTGGTTATAAATTACAGCTTTTCCCATAGTTCAATAACTTAAGAATTTTAAGTTTTTGAAATCTCAGAAGTTCTGTTGTTAGTAAATTTCTTTTATGAGATAATTTTCCTGGTACTTTCAGACTGAGTGTCCCCAAACAAGTCAAGAGAAAGGAGGAATGAAAAAATGGGGTATATCAGAGAGTAGCAGCAGACTGAGTACTGTTTTCTGCAAAGAGTCTGGATGAAACCCACTAAAATGAGGAGAAAATTATTTTAATGAAGTAGGCGTCATGCACAATAGCAATGAGAAATAAGCCACTAGCAAAATGATGTTACAAACAAAGTTATGAATTGATTTCTTATTACAAGGTGCCATATTTGCAGTTTTAAAATAAATGAAGATTATTTCTTAGAAATGTTACAAGCATTAATATAATTTTACAAGCAACAACGGTGTGGGGCAGTGAATTAGCCTGGTTACTTGATTTCAAATGTAGTTTTTCGAATCTTGAAAAGATGTGAAGATTTCTGGGAGAAAATTTATATTACATACATTTCATAAGGAATTACCATTCCTTTGTCAGGTTACAAAACAAAAGTCAGATTTTTACTGAATGGGATATTTTTCTTTTTATATTTTAAACTTAACAAGTATTTATCAAGTGCCTTCTATGTGCAGGGAGCCGACTGCCCACACCTCGAAGCATATAGGTATGTGGAGAAATAGAAATCACAGAAAAATTGAGTTCTGTAGATGGGTTTTTCCTATTCTGAAAATTTATATTATGTTTTCCATGCGCTGGATCTGAATATTTTCTCTGAACAGACAGTTCACATTGTAGATGTTTAAACCTTGTCCAAAAGAGTCGCCTCTGCAGCATTTCTCAGGCTAAAGTCCATGACCTGGGAAACACGTTTGAAAATCAAGTTATATATTTAGCATTTACAGTTAAACACCATCTTTCTAATATAAGGAAAACATTTCTAATCATAACGAAGGGTGAAAGTATTCTTATATAAAAAGTAACAAAGCACCCTCATTTAGAAAGTCCAGAAATTACACTGCTAATGGATTCTCCCTAACAAACATAAAACGCTTGGAAAAGCTATTTCAAGTCACAGTACGTTCCATTTAAATTCAAAAGTGTCTTATAGCAGCAATGACAGAAGGAGAAACAATTGAGTACCTAGAGGATAAGAACAAATCATTTTGCAAAGCTTGCACCATTAAGCGGTTGTTAAAAATTTTTGCTAATGCTTCCCACACGCACTCCTTTCTGTATCTTTCCGAGATATATTAAAAACAAGACCATGACTAATCCACTCAAATCCTTACGTTATCAGAGAGGGAGAGTTAAGTTATCACCTAATGGGGGCTTAGAGGCTAGAACTCGGAACCCAGTCGAAAAAGAGTACTTCACTGCTAGATGCAATTGAAAAGTACTACTTAAATTACATTGAAGTCATCAGATAATTATGAACTTTCTTCTTTTTTATATTTATATGGCATATTTATTGAATTGCACCGTATGCTTTTACAATAAAGTGCTTTTTACGTTGCGGCCTTTGTTCATCCAAAATAAAACTGACAGTTATCCTTTCATAAGCTATTCCGAGAACATTTTCTCTTCTTTGAAGCTGATTGATGCACTACTTTAAATGTTCCTGCAAATATCTTTTCAATTCAAGTTTTTGCATAATGTAATAAGAAGATAAAAGAATTCTATACTTCAACAAGAGACATTACAAAGCAAGTAGAGACATTATCAAGGGCATTAACATGCTCCTAATAGCAATAAAACCTTTTAACTGTCTGATGCAGAACATGTTCCCACCAAACCACCACATATTATGGTAATTGGCTCCAATTTCTGAGTCTTACATTGTAAAGTTACGAAGAGTTAGGTAGAATTGAAAAACAAATCTAGAATACTCATCTTGTTAGCGTTCCCATTAGAAAATGTTTGCTTTCTACCTGGAATGAGCACTGGTCTGGTCTGTTGCACCTGTTCCTTCCTAGGCTATCATATTTTTGCATCCTGTCTCATTTTTATTCCTACTGACTCTGATAGAAATACATATTTTTTCCCAAATAATCCTTTTCTAACTCCAAAACATCACAGTAACACAAATAGCATTTCCTCATGGTAACAAGTGGGTTCTCTGAGCATGCCTGTGTCACATCTCATTCACTTTGTGTTCTCTCATCACAGGAAGATACAATGGGGAAAAACATTCCAGGAGGACATTTTGATTTTTCTTTACAACACACTACTAAATTACGAGAGTAGCCTTTCCATCCTGACCAAGAGGAAATATAATTTCAAACTAAAGTTGAGCCTGGATTCTGTTAAATTAAATAGCAAAGAAAAAATGGTTCTTGGCTTCATTGCTCTCAGATGGGAAGCAGGGAGGTGGGGAATTGACACGAGTCAGTCCTCGGTGATTAACCTGCAGTTTATGGTTGTGTTTCCAGGTGACGTGCCCATCACGGGGAAGCTTCTCGGAGGCTGTCGAGAGCAGCCTGTCTGCTTTGAGAAGTGCAGATCTATCAGGATCCAGAATCGGGCTCTGAAAAAGCTGTCATTTCACGTCTCTAAAACAGCCTTTGATTTAATGTACAAGATGTCAAGAAGTAAAGGACTGAAATAAAAGCCAAAAAGGAGAACTATTTCAATTAAGAAGCATTTCTATAGCAATTCTTGAAAATCACATAAAATATAAACTGTCAGAATCAATCTGTGTTTAAAAGGTTGATTTTTGTGGTGCTTACATGCAACCTGCAAGACAGAAAAGAAATACAAATTATTACCATAGAGCAATTGAATCTTAAAAATTCCTTTCTTACTAGATAGATATTGGGTTATTAAATTGTCCTAATGGATCTAGGAAAATTATTTGTATGGCAGGTGCCAAGGGTTGGAGAGAGAAGAAAAGAGATAAATCCTCATACAGAAAAAAAGTCACAAATGTAAGCTCCAGTCCTATAAGAAGGAGGAGTTTTATGCATTTCCGAGAATTTCAGGTTTTGATCGCCAATAATTAAAAGCCTCATATGAGACTCTGGAAATTTACCTTTTATTGCCATGATTGTCCAATGTTGTTTGAATGTCCTTTTCAAAGAAAGATAAATATTTCTTGAAGGACTGCCCTATCACCCCAGTAATCAAATATCTTAAAGGTGAATTGAGAAAAAAATCCTTATGAAATTTGAAGCAACCTTTTAGCTAAGAGTATAATAATATTAAAGACAAATATAAGCATTGCCAAAAATAAATAAAATTCTTCCAAATGTGACATCTTGTTATGGAAAATATAACTTTCATCTTCATTTGTTTTAAAAAGATGCTGTTTAAGAAACATATATTATAACCCAACTTACTCCTGCCCTTCGAATATTTCTGATGTTATTCTTTGTATTCCCCGTTTTCCATTGAAATGGATACCGGACAGGGAAAGGAGAGACGAATTCACTTGCTGTCTCCAATTGATTTGTGTATTTCAGGGCTATGCCCCTTTCAATCGTCTATTTATAGTTTCTTTATTTTTTAAAAAATCAACTTTTTCTGAAGGGAATACTTTAAAGAAAAAAATTCACCACTTCATCCTTAAGTCAAGAACTTTTCTTAAAGTAATTCTTCCACAAGCAGTAAGAGAAACAGCCTAAGAAGTGCCTCCAATCAAAAGACGAAAAAAAACAAAACCAACTCACTCATGATTTCCTTAATATGCTTCAAAGAGATAAAATCCCATTGATGCCTCTAAAAATAAAAATGGAGGAAAAGGCAACTTTATTGATTCCCTGCAAACCAACGAACGTGTTGCTTATTGATAACACTAAACACCATCTAAGCCTTTAGTGATTTTCAGCCCAAAGTCTGCCTCTGAATGAAGGTTTAAATCATTGTATTAATATATTAGAGGGGAAATTATCATGGGAGACACTTGGAAATTAATTAAAAACCCTGCACTCAGTTTGTTTGTGAGAGAAGATAAATATCACACATGGGAAAAGATGCCTGACAACCGCCATAGTTTTCAGATCCAAAATTAGACCCTGACAGCTATGTCTTTGTATGACTCTCCTTGGAGTATGTTATGTAGAGATAGAGAATATGAAAATTTCTGATAGAAGTATTTATTACTGACACTTCCGAAACATTCCATGGGTGGCATCAGCAAAGCATGCTGTACCTCAGACAGAAATGTCAGGTTTTTCTTCCAAGATTTTTTTTTCTATTCTTCTTCCCCCATTCCCATCCCTCCCTCCCCATCCACCACCACCCCCCTTCTCCTCCAAAATGTGATTTTTTTCAGAAGTTCAACAGCAGCCCCTGGTGGAACTCAGCAGTTGTTTCAGCCTGAGCACAGTTGTTCGAGAAACTCCATGCGTCCTGTCAATAAAAGTTTGTCCATGTGTGTATTACCACACCCGCAGGCTGTTCCTACAAGTCAGAGATCAGAATACGACCCCAAATGTACAAACGTTGTGCTTTGTGATGGTAATTTCAGCCAATTTCAGTAGCTGAAGTTTTGAAAATATGTATATACGTAACAACAGTAAACATCTGTCTCAAATATCACATTCATTTTCACTCAGGAAGACCAGTTATTAACTGCTCGTGAATGATGCTTACCTCAGAGTGCGTGGAAACCAAGGGGCTCCACACACAGGAGCCTGCAATCACCATTTTGTTTGGCTCATATTGTAATAGTTCAGCTTTGTCACTTAGGAAAATGAGCTACACAAAGTGACCATTCTATGCAAAGAAGGGATTTCTCTGGACCAGAGCTCAGAAAGCACCACAGAATGCCACTGTCTGGCCCCATCAAAATGGCCGCTAGGCTTAATAAGCAAGCCCACCAACATGCTCTTCAAGAGAGCATGACTATTCCTGTCTGCTTACTTGGCAGCCACAGATTATCATTTGGGGGTAAGGTGGGAGATGTGTGGCTCTATGCATTAGGCAGGGTAAGTCTGTGAGCTTCACAAAGGTACCTGGTTGAGGGGCTCAAATCCAGCTTCCCTTCCCGTGGTGCCACCTGCCTAGAGGACAGTTAGCTTTTTCTTATCACAAAGGCATGTTCCTTCTGTTAAGCCCTGTGCCTTTGGGGCTGCATCACTGCAGAGAGATTGCTTTTTCCTAATTCACACGAAGATGCTATACGGGCTAGCGGTGGCCCTGGAGCTGGGCAAGGAGAGGAAGAATTATATACTGAAGAAGTTTGCTTTCCTGGCGCAGATTCTCAAGTGTGCCAAGGTTGGGGGACACGATGGGGATTCACCCTCCATGAGGCCCACATTAGGAGAAAGGAATAATTGGAAATTGACAAAAAAAGACCCACAGGTTTACTTGATAAATTTACTGAACATCCTTCACTTGTGTATTTTCATTTTCTCTTCTTAAACAATGTAGTTCATTAAAAAAAAAAAAGCAAATAATAATTTTAAAGCTTAAAGTAGCTTTCTGATAAATACTAGGAGAAACATGATTTTATATGAAAAGGTTTTTAAATTTTGGAAGTACTGTACTTCACATTAGCCCTTCACTTGCCCTGAGGTCACTTTGATCTCTTAACTGATCTCACCTGAAACTGAATCAGTAAGCTGATATGTTGAGATCATAGATGATCCCATGATAGGTGGCTTACTGATTGCCTAATAAGCATCAAGCACCGTATTTGACATTGGGGAGTAAGAGGTATAAAAATAAATAAGACTTGCTCTCCAATGAGTTACAATCCAGTGGAAGTGATATGTCTATCTGGATAATTGTAATATAATGTGGTAGCAGCATGCAGAGTGCTAAGTTGGGCACTCAGCTGGGCCACTTAGCTGACTTTCTACAGGGATGACACTTGCACTGAGTCTTAAGAAAAGTTTAGAAATTGGCTACAGAAAAGAGGGCAATATAGGAGAACCACTATGACCCCATGAGTGAAGGCATAAATCTACACAGTATAGCCAAAGAACTTCAGGCAGCTTGATACTGCCAGAGCGTAAAGTACAAGATGGTGAATGACAGAGCAGAGGCTGGAGAGGTGGGTAAGGCCAGTCATGGAGAGCCTTGTCTGCCCTCCTAAAGAGACTGGACTTGTCCTGTAGGCCTTGGGGAACAATTAAAAGACTTACATAAAGGAGTGACATAGCTGAGGGAGGAATGAGACTAAAGGTGTTTGTTGTGATTGCCCAAGAGAAAAAGGGTAAGGACTTGAATTATGGTGGTGGAAATGGGGTTGGAGAGGAAGTGGTAAGATTCAGGAATATTCAGAGGTGAAAACTGAGAGCAGTGGTGACTTATTGGAAATGGGCAGTCAGCGGGGGGTGGTCCTGGAATAACTCCCAGGGTTCAGGTGCAGGAGACTATGTAGACTGTGGTGCCATCAACTGAGATAGAGACTACAGGGGCCAGAATAGGTTCGAGGGTAGAAGATGACACTCTAAAGAAGTACTTCTCAAAATAGGTCCTCAAGTACCCTCCACTGGCTTGTGGACAGCTGCCTGTAACACTGATTATCAACACTGCCCACAAATGTCACGGCTGGAGAGGACCTCACAGATCATTAAGTCCAATCGCTTTCAAACTGTGTGCTGTGGATTTTGAGGGGGTGGCAGAGCAGGCAGGGCTCCAGGCTGCCTTCTCTGATTCAACCCAAGAGGGTCTACTTTTACCTACTGTGTATATTAGAATTCTTCAGAAGACTTAGTTTGAAAAAAAGGAAATAGTTTGAAAATCACTAACAACCTGTGCCTTTTACAGAGAGGAAACTGAGGCCCACAGAGGTGAAATAGCTTGACTGCAGACGCAAGTTTGTAGCAGAGGCTAAGCTAGATCTGTGACACTTAGTTCACCCCCAGTCAACGCCACATGTCCTCCATGCTTGGTCTCCTGCTTGAAGCAGTTGTTTACAGGTTAGCGTCACAAACCTCCTCATCCCCACCGTGCAGTTAGCAGTTTCTTCAGTTTTACTCTTTCAATAAATATTTATTGAGCATCTTCCACATGCCAAGACCTCTTTTACTGAGATCACCTGAGCATGTCTGTTTGGATCCCCAGCTGTAGTTTTTGATTCTTTGGTAGAGTTCTAATGGCGTCCCCAATTAGTTTTCAACTATGATGGGATGCAGTGTGATTCAAGAAGGAGATAGGTATCTTACCAACTATTTTAGTCCAAGTAAACAGTATGATTAGCGAAGATCTGAGTTTCTTAATTCACTAGAGGACTATAGCCAATTTATATTTTTTAATCTAATTTTTGAAAATAATTTATTTTACATCTATAAAGTTCCTAAAGTAAATAAGGTGCTATTCACAATTTTTCAAAGAATTACTTCTCAGATGTTACATTAATTTTTCCATATACATTCTAGTGCTTGATGGAAATAATCCTCCAAAACTCAATCAGCTTAACTTCATGAAACTTGAACTTATGTCTGAAATAATTACAGGATAGATTGTTTTGAAGAAGAGAGAGTTCAAATCAGTTAACGTGACAATCCCTCCCTCCCATCATACTAACCCAGCAGCTGCTTATACCAATAAAGTAATTCCTAAAACAAAGAAAAGCAAATCCTTGTTCAACCTAGACGAATAAATACATAGATACAAATGTGAGCTGAGGGGTTACAGAAGCCCGTTGCTCTCTTTCTCAAAGATCAGGCTGTCTTGAGACTCTTGTCCCAGGACTCCTAGAAGGGAGCAGTGGGCCGCCACTTTGTCAAGTGTGTGAGTCGGGGTGGGGAGGGGAGCCAGCTGGGGAAGGATGAGAAGAGGTTCGCACAGGCCTTTCCAGGAACATCATAGAACATCTCAGCTGCAGAAAGGAAACCATTGCTCTGTCTCTTCTGTTGGAAAACCCATTCTTCATCTTGTTAAACTCCTTAAAATAAGGACCAGGGAATCAGTCTCTCAACTGCCTCTTTATACTTCAGCACCCCACCCCAATCAATCTCTCATTTTCTTTCTGCACTCTTCCCATCTGCAGAATATTTTTAAATCAGAAACTCTGTACACACCGATATGTATGAAACCCAGTTAATATGACTATGAAAATTAGCATGGGACCACACACCTAAGACTGAAAGAAATTAAGCTGGGCCTAAAATATAGTTGATCGCCTTGTGAGAAAACAAATTGCTAAATAAAAAATAGAAAATGTAACCCAGCTGTGGAAGGCAATATTCCTAGAGGTTAAGAATATGGCTCATCTAAGTATTCAACAAACACTAGCTATTACTACTATTTCTTTTCTGAGCATTTCAACCTATTGCTTATTACTGTGATTAAAAATATTATACAATGTCTCCAGTAAGTCTGTGAAAATTTGCTTTAATTATAATGTTAGATATAATTTGCTTTTGGAAATAATAATGTACCCTATGTCAAAAAAAATTTTTTAATCTTATTCTTGCCCGCCCTGCTTCCCAGCCCTTTTATTAAATTTGGTTGGGATAAGGTCAAAAAACCCTGTTAGCTACAGCATTTTACGGACACCAGGAAAGTACTACTGATATGAGATCAACTGCAAGTAAAATAGCCTAAAGATGGCTTGGAACAAGCCATCTTTTTGTAAACTATCAGAATGCTCTGGAATACCAAAGCGAGAAGTATTTTTCCAAGCAATATAAATCAGTAGGTTTAATCGCGCATTTATTGAACATAAGTTTTATGTAAAATATTGTGTCTGCTGCTCTGAAAGAAGCTAGGATGATGTACCATACGTGTTCCTGTCCTCGAGGAGCTCGCTGTCATGAAGAAAAGTGCATTCCCTCAGAAGCTTCTAATTCCACACTTCTCCCAGACTATTCTGAATGAAGATGGGGAAAACTGAAATTTTTTCTAAACTGTAAGAAACCTTCAAGTGGATCACTATGTCTTATACAATAGCTTAAGGAATATATTTTCCTTTGTGCATTTTGATATTTGAGAATAAAGAATTCAAAAATTATTGGGAAAAGTAGATCTGTAATTGACCACCTAGGGAAACTCTGCAAAATCCCTTCAAAATTCTCACAGGAGTAGAAAAGAGTGGATTCAGATATAGCATTCGGAAACCTTCCCAAGCTTTCTCCACTGGAATTCTAATTAGTAAGAGTCCTTTAAGCAATCTTAAAGCTGCTTAATTTAAATACAGGAAGTGTTTCCTTGGGCGCTATAATACTTTGGCAGAGCTGATCCTATTTCCTGAGATTAAATAGAAGAAAATTCTTTCCTCAGGAGATTGAACTGCACACAATAAGATCATTCATTAGAATGTTCATATAAATTCAAAATATACCATGGGAAGAGTAAATGTCTTCTTCATAAAAGGTAACACCCTAGAAATGCTAAGCAGAGCCATGACTGGTTTTACTCTTGAGTTTTGGCCTTTGTGGGATACAAGTTCTCCAGAAACAATTACTGAGGTGATAACTCATTTTGACAATGAAACCAAGTACAAGATAGCTGAAAAAAATTAAATCCTTTTTCCGAAATAAAAAACACCTGTCAATATTATCTGCTTCTTCAAAGTTCTGCTTCTATTCATGAAAATAAAGCTGTAACTTCTTTCATCTAGTTCTTATTCCACTTTGCACTATGTAAGACTTAACAACAGGAAAATCTCAGAAGCTTAGGACCAAAACCAGCCAGTCAAATGTCTGGTTGGTAAGCGGGGTGGAGAAGGAAATACGTCTAAAACTTTTTTATTGTCCAAGAAAACAAAGGGGAACACTTTTCAATCTCTTGCCATCCTTCTGTAAATTTACATCACCTCACTAAATTTGATGGCTAGTAGTGTTCTGACAGTGTTGTTGAGACTTGTGTGTCAGATTTAGAAATGTTATTGTGGAGGCTTACTTTGATGGTGAGATTTTAGAAGCCTATTTCCCTGCTAAACAAATGTATTATAGAGTGATGGATAACAGAGATTCAAAGGATTACAATGAGAGATCAAGGAGTTCACCTGTAATATCTATCGCATTGACAGCCGACTTTATTGAAGTTTCACAATATTAACTGCCTCTCTGTGGACTGGCTTAGCTGGCTAGGTGATTATCAATTTATCACCAGTCAAAACACAGATTGCTTCATGTACAGTGTCTGTGGCATAATCACGTACCTTGAAGCCGATCAAACTGGAATCATCCTACTAGAATGATTCTTGTAAGAGTGAGGAAGAAACATGAATTGGGAACTTTTCTAATGAAATTCTGTCTAATTCGTGGTTTCATAGAACATCTTTCCTGGTAGCTGAATCAAGAATGTACCAAAAAGGAAGTAAAGACAAAGCCTGAGAGACAGAATGGGAACAGTATTAGAGGTTATTCACTCCCTCTTCCTGAGCCTTGCTTCCTCTAAGCACCCCTCACTCTCCCTTCAGAGACAGCAAGTAGGAAATTGATCAGGCCCTGAAATAACCTCCATAGTGGAAGACTTGCACCTTGAAACTCCACCTAGCTTTATGAGAATTGACTGACTTACATGTAGGGAATTATCTGGGGTACCATGGACCAGCACTGAGATGCTTACATTATCTCTTTGACTCTATTACTAATATAGCAAGAGCCTTTGTCTTAACAGTTCCAGCCTATTTTCTGATCCTATCCTGTAACAAGGTCTAATCTTTCTCCTCATATTGAGTTCTACTGGTAGCCACTCCAATCAATATTTTTTAAATGCAGGAACAGAGGGAGAAGATTTTGACCCTAGGCAAAAATTAATAGCTACACTAGCAAACACTTATTGACCACTTACTGTGTGTCAGGTACTCATCTAAGCACTTTTCATATATTAACTCATTTAATCTTCTTAACCACCCCATGAGGAAAGTACTGTTATTTTCCCTGTGCTGTCAACAAGAAAATTGATGAACAGAAATATTAAGTAACTTGCCTAGTCTGCAAGTTGAACCCAGGCAGATGACTCTAGAACCTTATAAATTCTGACTCCCAGACTCTTTTCAGTCATACACTAATTGGATTGAGTTGCTCTGCTTCTATTCTAGCTGCCTACCATTGTATAAAGTGAACCCTCTCTCTAGGGAAAAATAACATCATCCAGAGCCTCTACAAGTTTCCATATAAAATATCTGGTATTCAATAATAAATTATCAGATACACCAAGAAGTCAAACCAAAAAGAAAGAGAATAGAAGTAGGACCACAGATGATCCAGATATTAAAGTTATCAAACATGGAGTAATACATTTAAAAAAAAATGACAAGATAGCTTCACCAGAGAAATGGAATCCATAAAAAAAAGAATTAAGTGGAAATTCTAGAACTAAAAAATACAATAATTAAAATTAACAACTCAACAGATGAGTCCAATAGCAGATTAAAACACAGGTAAAAAAAAAAGGAGAAGAAGATTAGTACTGTAAGATAACTCAGTAGAAAATATTCAGAACAAAGAACAAAGAAAAAAAGAATGGAAATACAGAAAAGAATGCAAGAGACACAAAAGAGACAGCAAAATTCTAAAAAGTGTAACTGGAGCTCCAGAAGTGGATTAGAGAGGAAATGAGGGGGAAAGCAATATTTGAAGAGATAATGTCTGAAAATTTTCCAAAACAGATGAAAGATATCAAACTCCAAGCAGGATAAATACATTACTAGTCATATCATAGTAAAACTGTCAAATGGCAAAGACAAAGAATAAGCCATAAGAACAGCCAGATAACAAAGCATATTACCTTCACAAGAAGCTACAACAATGACAACTAAGTTCTCAACAGAAACCATGGAAGCCAGAATAAAATAGGATGATATCTTGAAGCACTGAAGGAAATTGTTGACAACCTAGTAGTCTATATACAATGAAAATATCCTTCAAACATAAAGGTATCAAAAACAAAGAACATTTGTTGTCAGCAGATCTATGCTAAAAGAAATACTGGAGGGAGTTCTTTAGACAGGAAGAAAACTATCCCAGAGAGAAAGATAGGGTGAAGAAATTAAATGCAACAGAAAGGTAAATATAAGTATAAATATAAATGACTATTGACTACAAAGCAATAACAACATGTGGTGGAGTTTAAAATATACGTATAATTAAAATTCATGACAGCAATAACTCAAACAACTGAAGGGGATAAATAGAGCTAATATGTTCTTAAAACCTAGCATTGTATGGGAAATGGTAAAGTTACTAATTTGTATTAGACTCTTGTTAAGAAAGGATGCATGTTATTTTATCCAGTGAATATAATTACAAATACATCAGTAATTACATTAAATGTAAATGGACTAAATACTTCAATTAAAAGACAAAGTTTGTCCAACTAGATGAAAAAAATAAAAAGTCTACCATATGTTGCCTAAATAAGCACATCTTAAATATAAGGATTTAGAAAGGTAGACAGAAAAAGAATAGAGAGATATCATATAAACACTAGCTATTATTAAACCTAATAAGGGACATTTCATAATGATGTTTAAAAGTTAATCTACCAGACATGGAGATGAGAAACTGACAAAACTAAACAATAATTTAGGGATGCTTATAATCATCATAAGACTATTTTTAAAAGCAAAGGTGATGAGCAAATAATCCAGAATAGTGGCATGAGAGTGGACTACAAAGGAATACAAACAAGGAGATTAAGGGGAATTTCTATATCTTTAAGCTGTGTGGTGGATTCACAGATGTTCATTTTCCTACTATTCTTTAAACTGTACATATATGTGATACGTTATCTCTCTTTTGTACGTATGCTTTATTTGACATAAAAGCACTTTTTAATTAGTAAAAAAATAAAAATGTTAATCTACCATAAAGATATGACAATTTTAAATTCATATTCTCTCAAAAAGTAAAGCAAAAACTGACAGAAAAGTAGAAAGAAATAAATCCACAATAACAGACGACTGAACAAACTTTTCTCAATTACCCATTGAGCAATCAGGCTAAATGATGTACTATTAAGCTTGACTTAATTGACATATATAAAATTCCTCATCTAATAGGGGAACATGAGACATTTGCCAAATTGACCATATAGAATAAATCCTAAAAAATTTCAAAATATTGAAAGCATTAATGTATTCTCCAACCCTAATTGAATTAAGCTAGCAATCACTAACGAAATGATAACTAGAACATCCCCCAAATATTTGGAAATTGGTCAAAGAAGAAATCAAAATGGAAATTAGAAAATATTTTGAACTAAATGATAATGAAAACATGACAACAAAACTTGTGAATACAGGTTAAGCTGTGCTGAGTGGGGAAAGTCAGCGACAGTGGTTATTTTGAGAAGGAGGGATGATGACTGAGAAGCAATATGGCAGGGGCCTCTTGGGAGCTGGTAATGTTCTATGTTTTGCTGGAGGTGGTGATTATATGAGTGCTGTCCCTTTGTGAGAAAATCACCAAGCTGTACATTTATGATTTGGGCATTTTTCTGTATGCATGTTAAACTCAAAGGAAACATTTACTTAAAAAAAAAAAAACAGAAATTATTCCTGACTCTACTTTTTCTCACACTTCACATCCAGATCATCAACATTTCCTGTTGGCTTTAATTCAAAATTTATCAAGAATCTGGCCATTTCCCATTACCTCCCAGCTGCTAATCTTGTCTAAAGTAACAGTATCTCTTTCTTGAAACTCTTAAGAGTTTCCTATCTGGTCTTCCTGCTTCTGCCCTTGCTCCCTATAGTCTATTGTCAATACAGTCACCAGAGTGAGCTGTTAAAATTGAATCAGTTCATGGCACCACTCTCCAGAAAACTTTCCTATTGGCTTCTCATCTCACTCACAATAAAAGCCAAATAATTGTCACATCCTTGGTCTTTACGTCATCTGGAGTACTGTCCTCTCACTTACTTCATCTCCTACCTCCCACCTTTTGTTCACTGCTCCAGTCTGACTGCCTCCTTGCTCTTCGCAGAATGTACCAGGCATGTTCCTGCCCCATGACATTTGCACTCGCTGTTCCCTCTGCCTGGATATGTTTCTTCCCCTAGATTCACACAGCTCATTCTCTCACTTCCTCCAGATCTCTGCATAAATATCACCTTCATCCTTGAACATTATCATGGCAGTTCCCTCCACCAATAACAACTTCCAGTCCCTCATCAGCTCAATTCACCAAATATTTATCCATTGCTAACATGAGATAGATACTATTCTAGGTGCTTGGGACAAATCAGTAAACAAAACAGACAAAGATTCCTGCCTTCATGAGATTGACATTCTAGTAGGAGAAAAGAAACAACAAGCATAGATACCTTAATTATACAGTATGTTGGAAATAGATAAATGCTATGGAAATAAAACTGGCGCAGGTTCTGGAGTGTTAGACAATTCAGAGGGGATGAGAAGAGAGTTTCAATTACAAATCGTGTGTTAAGGGCAAGCTTTATTGAGAAGAATGACAACTGAGCAAAACTTTGAAGCTAGCGGGGGATTGGCTACACAGATCCAGGGAGAAGAGCATTCCAAACAGGGAGCACAAGAGCAAAAGCCAAAGGTGGGAGTGTGCCTGGCATTTTGGAGGAACAGGGAAAAGGCTCATATGGTTAGAGTGGTGTGTGGGGTGAGCAAATGTCCATCTCTGCCAGGGACTCAGGGGCTTCCTGGGAGGTGTGACTTTCAGTGTTAAAACCAGGAGCATCCAGGGCAAACCAATAATGGTTGGTCAGTCACCCTAGAAAGAGTTGTAGGAGGTGAGGTCAGAGAGGTAACAGGGCCAGATCACAAAGAACCATGAGGGCCATTTTAAGGAGCCTTGCTTTTAGAATGGGAAAACAGGGATCCATTGGAAGGTTCTGAAGAGAGGAATGGCATGATCTGACTTACATTTTAAAAGATTTGTCTCTTGCTGGGTTGAAAACGGTGTGTAGAAGGACAAGGGCGGAAGAAGGCTCGCCATCGCAGACGCTATTGCAGCCGTCCAGGTGAGAGTTGATGGTGGCTTAGACCAATAACTTATCAGTAGAGAGGGTGACAAGCGGTCAGATTCTGGACATGTTTTAAAGGTGGAACAAATAAGATTTCCTAACAGATTGGATGAGGAGTGTAAGAGAAAGTGGAAGGATGATCTCCAGGGTTTTGACCCAAACAACTAAAAGAATGGAGTTGCCATCTGCTGAGATGAAAAAGACTGAACACAGAGCAAGTTTGGAGAGAAAAAAAATCAGTTTGTATTAGACATGTTATGTTCCCCTTTCTGCTTTATTTTCCCCCACAGCTCTTATCAACATTGACATGCCATATATTTTATTTATTCATTTATTACCTACATTCACCCACTAGAATATAATCTCCAAGAAGGTAAAGATTTTTGTTTGTTTTGCTCACTGCTCTATCACCAGCATCTAGAATAAATTCATCCACTGCATAAGCATTTATGGAGTGCTTTCTAGATGATTGGAACTGTGCTAGGCTCTAGGAATACAGTAAAACACAAGACATGTTCTTAGGATTGCCAGATAAAATACAGGATGGCCAGTTAACTTTGAATCATATATACAATGAATAATTCTTAGTGTATGTATGTCCCATATTCAAATATGTAAGCATCATATTCAAATATCAATTATAGGACACAAACATACTAAAAATTATTCATCTATCTGAAAATTAAATTTAACTCGACATCCTATATTTTTATTTGCTAAATCTGACAAGCCTGCACGTGTTCTGCCTGCAAGGAGCTTAGAGCATAATGGTACATACACACAAATCAACAGTCTGTATATAAGAACTCTAGGAATCCAAGATGCCATGGGAGCACACAGGAGGGGTATCACACAGAGACTATGAAGGGACATTTGAGCAGCTTCCTGAAAGAAACAATATTGTAATATTGTAACTTAGAGTACTGTTATCTAGTTGAAAAAGAGAAGAGCACTCCAGGAAGATGGAACAGAATGAGCCAAGCTTGGAGGACAGAGAGACTGTGGGGCCCTCAGGAAGTTGCAAGTTGACCTGATGTCTTAGATGCACCTAGAGAACACAGCTGTGTGAGGCGGGAACTGAAAGAGTTATATCACCAAAAAACACCCTTAGTGGAGCAGTTACTCTACCAGAGACCTAGGCCAAAGCCAGCAAACACAGGATCCATGGCCAGTACCAAGACAGAAAAGGTGACCAACTTCCCCGCCCACCTGGCCGTTGTGGCAGCAGCAACAGAGGGTTCTGAGATTCACTACCCACCAGCAGTACTCATCGGGCTTGACCATCACGACCAAGGGCAAAATGGAGGACACCTTTTTTCCAGTTCATCCTTGAGGGTAATGTCTGTGTTCCCAGTCCCCCTACAGGTAGAAACAGACAGACAGAACAAAGACTAATTTTATAAAAAAAACAGGTAAACAGTTCTGAGGAGTTAGAGGAGGGAAGAAATCCCGTAGAAGAGACTGGAATTTCTGTTAGCAAAATGCGCAGAAGTTGGTGCCCTTTGTAACTTCGTTGGAATCCACAGTCTGGTGACATTTGAGTTCCACAAGAGCATGCATTCTCGAGAGAGGTGATCTTACCCCTGGGGAAGCGACATTGGTTCTTGGGGGTGAAAATATCTTAGACATTTTAACGGTTTTCTGCCCTCCAAAAGGCCGCAGAACATAAACAGATATACGGTACAAACGTTGTGCTAAAATTACACCAGAGGATGGGGGAGGGGAGGAGAGAATGAGGAGGAAAAAAAGTCTAAAAAGCCTACTTGGGGGAGGCAAGAACGAAAAAAATTGATAAACACTAAACTAGAACAAAGCTCTACTTGAGGGATGGAGAGCAGGAGGGTTTAAAAGATGTGCTCTTCTGGAAGAAGACTGGGGGCAGGGATTGAAAGGAGCAGGAATTCTGGGTGGCAGTAACAGCATATGCACGGGTTTTGAGAAAAAAGAAAAGGTAAACAACATAGAAAGCAGTAGAGTGGTCCAGTAAGATAGGGTCTGGGAAGGCTTTATTGGATTTAGCAATTAGGAGGTCACTGATCATCTAACCTCTTTGCACTTCAGTTTCAATACTTGTTAAATTCAATTGAAAAATAATCTCCCAGGCAACTTACAGCTCTAAAGCCTCTCTCACCCAGGCAGTCACTTCACTCAGAGACACAGGCACACAAACACATCCACACACTTATACACACTCCCAATACACATGTTATTCTCTTTCCTTAATCTAATTTTCTTATCTCTCTGCAGCTATATTTGCCTGTGGAGAATTCCAGTTCTCTTTATTTAACTATAATAATACTTTTAAAGAAGCAGTTACGAGAGTCTACAAGGTCCTGATAAACTGAGCTGTTGGACAATAAACTGGTTAATATCAGCTCCTATAAACATTCCTCAAGCCTTGTAAACACCTTTTATAATGCAATAAACTCTTTTTTTAAAAAAATTTAAAATCCAGATTTATTCAAATGAGGCGAAATAAATGATTTCCTTTTACGCTATCATTCGTTCATTAAATATTTACTAAGAGCATACTATGCATCAAACAATATAATATGGTGCTTGGGAAATTATCAGCGAATAAGATAAACAGGTCTTATCTTCCAGGAGACTAAGGAGAGGAAAGTCGGGGAGTAATCAAGAAGTTGACAATGTCAGCACAACTCGGATACTGCTGGCCACATGGGTAACATGTCCAAACCTTGGACCATTCCTGAAAATAGAGTCTTGAGGAATAGGTAAAGTATCTACTTACCAAAGGGAAAGATGGCAGCACAGACAACAGCACTCGCCCTGGAAAGGGGGCTGTTAACCATTTTGGAGTCATAGATCCCTTCTCAGAATCATGTTTTTAAATACCTAACATAAGAATACAAATCTAAAACCAACTATACTGAAATATGGTTATCATTTTTAAAATTTGTGATATAGTAACATATGTAGTTCTTTACTAACACATTAAATAACCAGATAGAGCAACCGTCCTAATAATGACTACAATTTTGAAGCAGTGATGAGCACAAATGATATGTCGAGGTACTTGCAACCCTATAATGTGTCATGAAAATATCTGTGATTTCTATTGATGACAAAGTCACAGATGCTATTAATAATACTCTGTTCTGTTACCTACATTTATAACTGAACAGACGCTAAATTTCAGTTAGAAATTAGATAGAGGTTAATGAACATAAAGATTTTTTTTTTACTATGTAAATTCACAGACTCCCCTGAATTCCATGCAGAGACCTCTTGTGGTCTGCGGCCCCCTATTCTAGGACAGAAAGCTAAGTCAGGTTTCTCTCTTTTGATAACCACAGCTCCATCATTGGGATTTCCCATATACGTAGCTTCTCTATTATTTGGGGCACACTGCCATCCCATGGCTCCTCCTGAGGAGTCTAGCATTAATAACATCCACAACAAAGCAGCCTTTTAGGGCATTAGACCAAACCTGCAAATTAATGCACTGGCTCATGACAATTCATTAATCAAACTCAGACTGGATTTAACAACAGACTATTAAAGACTCAAAATTATACCCACAGAAAAAAAAAAGCCAGCTCCCAGAGGGTCAAATGTAATGTGAATGGTTTTGCATAAAACCATAAACCTGCTATTAAATTAAAAACAGGAAAAATTATGTCCACTGCTTATCTCCAGTCATTTTTTTTTTTAAAGACTGTTACGCTAATTTATTTCTTTGCTGTTGCTGGTTCCACAGTAAAAGACTAAAAGGTTAAAATGCAGTGGTTCTTTTGATGTTTGGTTGAGCAACTTACACGAACATGTACTGACTGAGGTAAAGAAATTAATGAAATTACTTCCATAATTCATTACTAATGGAACACTGTCAATGCTTTCAACTGACAGTTCACACGAATCCTCCTCAGACACCGAGACTCCTCACGGTGCCTGACGGTAGGGCTCACTCCTTCTGATAGTGCTCAACAAAGCAGAACTCGCTGCCTCCTCCTACAGCTTCCTGATCTCTCACCTCCATGCGTCTGCTCTTCATAAATGGGTCTGTTCTCTCTGTGAACAAACGCAGGTCGAGGGACACAATGATTTGAATTTTTCTTTCTCTTCAGGGAATTTAGGAAGACCCGCTGGGGATTCCCAAAGACTTATAAACATTCGGGATGCTGTAATTTGGCAGATCACAGTGCTGCAACCAACTGTGCAACGAATTTTTTTAAAGGTTAATATTTTAGAGGAGCAATCATAGATAAAGAGAATAACCATAAGAAGTATGGAAAAAACTAATTTAAAGAACTGTATGCTTTTCTGACATCATTACTCTTTCCCCTTTAGGATTGAATCGTTAGTTCTTTCTGTTTTGCAGAAACAGAATAAAAAATTACTAGTGCACATGGTGATTAAGGTAGGTAAGTGACATTTCTGGAAATACAAAATGTTTCATTCGATGTAGGTACCTCTTTGATATTTATAGGGTGTTTTGGTCTTAGTACTATCTATTTTAAACTCTAAACTCCTAAAGGGAAGGGAGTATGTCCTTGTTATATATCTGCAGATAATTAGGAACTTCTCTTTGAAGATAAGCTCCTGTACACTGGTCATAGAAGGATGGTACAAAATGATATTATGGGTGAAGCAAAATACACCAATGATCATACAATATATGCATAATATTTTAGGATATGTATATATAATAGATAAAAGTCCAAAATAGCCAACATATTCAAAACACTTTATAAATATAGAAAGACTCTAACACAACGTAATTCAGGTTTCCGTTTTACTTATTTTCTTGTAGTTACATCCTAAGCAGCAAGTACATAGTCCAATTTTGGTATCCCCCTCTCTCAGCTCCTGGCACTCTTTCCTGCTGGCTCAAGATCACAATCTATCTTACGCAGCCTTGCAAACAGCCTCTATCAATTGCTCAGTGATCACTTATAGTGAAATCTACTCACTCTACCCAGGCACAGGACCTGGCGCATAGTGAGTACTCCATAAATATCTGGTGAAATTCTTTCTCCTCTTTCCAATCATAAGCATACTATGTTAGGATCATCCTTCTAAAATCAATTTAACCACTACTAATTCCCACAAGATATTATCAGAGAGATTAATTGCAAGTAAGATCCTCATAAAAATAGCTTGGATTTGGGCAGTGAGCCTCTAGTCTCATGCAGATGCTTATTACTTGCCCATGTGGGAAAATGGAGACACCAGAAAGAAAGTTATCTTTATTTGAAAACACAATTATAAAGCTCATGGCATAGAAACTAGGGACATTGTAGGTCACCAAGATTAACCAAAATGAAGCAGACCATAACTTTTGAATAGGAGCACTTTGGGCAAAAGGTACCATTGAGATTCCTTACTTCTCTAAGGTGAAACAGCGGGCAAATATAACAATAGCTACAGAGTATGAAGCCCTTGTTGTGGCCCAGCCATCTGCCACGTGGGTGACGTGAAACTGATCCCCTCACGTGGGGATTAGCAGCACCATTGTACTGAGCAGGAAATTCAGAGCTTCGGCAACTCCCCTGAGGTCACGCTTGGGAATTGCAGCATCGACATGAGCAGCCGCGCCTGCTGACTCCAAGGTCCCTGTGACACCACTACTCTCAGTTCAGCTGCTCTTCTCTCAGGTCCTTTCCCCTGTGTGCCCCCCACTAGAGCTACCTCAAATCTAAAAAATAAACACTGAAGGAAAGACCTGGGCCCCATACACATCTTTGTCCCAATCCTCCTTAGTGGGTCCACACATAGAAGTGGCAGAATAGTGAAGAATGGTTAATAGTTTGGGCAATGGCGTCAGATTGCCTAGATTAACTTTCCAATTTACGACTTAAACAGGAGTAGTAATAGTATCAACACCACAGGGTTGTAGTTTTAATAAAACGAGTTAATAAATGTGAAGTGCTTGGTGCCTGACATGTAGAAAATGCTGAATAATGTTGGCTGTTATTTTTAGCTCTTATGGCTATAACAGAATGGAGAATTGGTCACCCACAAGTCAGCATTTTAGTTGACCAGCTTCCAATCACCACGTTTTATTGAATATATAATACACTGCAACCTACACAACAAAACAGCCTGAAAGCAGTCCCAATCTAAGACATCGGGTTGTAAATTCTTTGACATAATGGACAGTTAGGCAATTCTTCACTAAGTCCCAGTGGTGTAACTGAGTTCTTCACCCCACACAGGAACACTTGATTCATCCCGATGACCAAGTGACCTAGATGAGTTGATCTATGTCTACTACACACTTTTACTTTTTAATTACTTTGGGTTTTACCCAAATCAATCATTTTATCTTTCTGGGCTTTAGTTTCTTAACTCCCAAATAATAGTGAGGGGTAGAGTTGAGCCAACTGTTAGTGAAAACAGGACAGGAAGGAATAGCTTCCATAAATTTTGTCTATGAAATTACTAAAGCTTTCAAATTAATATATTCTTTTAAAGTTGAGGAAAGAGAGAATTAAAATACTTAACCCTACAACATTATTTCCAATGTACTAACGTAGAAATTAAGGCCCAGCCAGTAATCACCATACTGAGATTTGAACCCACAACTGACAGTCCTCAGGCATGCTATTTCCACTATTTCAACCTGCTCTTCTAATGAAAGGAAGAATTCAAATATCCTCTTTAATTACTATTATTTCTTATATATAAATACCCATATTATAACTATTATACTCTTTCAGTCAATTATACAATAATAGTAAAAATATACTGATAGCATGGAAATCTCTAAATACAAGAACAGCTAGAAACACTACCTTCCATGCTGGCTCCAAAATATGTTAAAACTAAGTATCTAAATATTTTTGAATTATTATTATAGTTGATATTGCTGAGTTAAAAATTGTGAGTCATACAATGCCCACACCCATATAATCTGAATTAGACCTTCAAAACATGACACTCATTGAATGAATGTCAAATAAACACTTGCATTCTCAGCCAAACGGAGACTTTAAAATTACTACAAACTGGAGGAGCCAATGAACTCTGTAGATACTGGTGGCAAACAGTCTCCATATCCTTTCCTCTTGGTTGGAAAAAGCAGAGAGATTTTGTTAGTTTATGGGAGAAGAGAATGAGAAGAAAGAATACACAGCCATCTAAGGTAAAGTGAATAAGATATAAATTCCTTCCTCTTTAAGAAGCCCATCCCTTCATATCCTAAGTCATCCCTAGGTAAAAATGTCTCAGTGACAGAGGCCCTCACCATAAGCCAAAAATCCATAGGACCACAGGTGAACTGGGCCATTGAGCCTTATCTTAGGCTATATTTCATAAAATCAGTCTCTCTGGATCAACAAAATGTGAATGGTAAAATCATCTTCTTAACCATCAAAATAAAAGGAATCTTCAGAATAAATTGTCATTCTCAATTAAAATGTGCTTTTTAATTCCTTTACTCTAAATAACTAGATATTAATACTGTAAACACTTAACTGACTAAAGAAAGATTCTACCCATACCCCCAGTTAGAGAACACCTAATTTATACACGATGCAGCATATAACTATTTAGCAGTGTTGTTGGGGTGAGTCTCTCTGGCCTACTTTTTAAATGATTAAATACTCTCCATTCAACTCAATAGATGTCTTCAGAGTTGCATTTTGCATGCTAAAACATTCATTAAACACATAAGCCATCGCTCAAGATTTAAGAGGAAAAAAATCTTAGTGACAGTACATTCATTACGTCTTTATTAAAGCTGGACTTTTCTGTAAGGTTATGTGCAGCTGAAAATAAGGCTCAGTTTAATAACAGTCTAATAACAAAGCAAGCTTTCCTAGTACTACAAAAATTATAAAATTTTAATGTTTAACGCATTCCTTAATTATAGAAAACTCTGCAAAGAATAACATCCTTGAAATTTATGATGCAAATGCTCTTAATTTATGACAAATTGCTCCTTAAAACACAAGTATTAAATCTCTATTAGATTTGTTGAGGTAATGTACTAATATGCATCACTAAGGTCTTAAATTTCTAAGTAGCGATGCTGTTTGTTAGGTGCAAATAAGGATTACCTTAATTAAAATACACTATCCCCAGCCTCTCAGCAGATTTAGCTCAGTCTTTATATAGGACAGATTCATTATCTACCTCAAGTTAATAAAAGTATGACCTACTGTGGTTATTTCTTTTAAAATTTAATTTTAATTACTATTTTGTTAATGGAAAAAAGCACTAAAGAATTGCAAAGATGATCTGAAAGCAATTTTGAAAACTTAATTAAAATATCTCTTGAAAGCTTCAAAAGGAATTTAGCACTTACATGGTTAGGTAACTGATGGCCTTACAAATACAGCATTAGATACCAACTCTATAAAAAAAAAATCATTGAATGAAACATACTTTAGAACTACAGTGCTTCCTTAGTGCACCTTGAACTAATGGTCCAACTAAATAGGTATAAACGTAAAACTTTTAATTCAAAATTTTAACATTAGACAAATGTTCTTAACAAAGAAATGAAATGAGTAATCATTACACAGTGACTTTACAATACATAAACCTCGAAAGCCTTCAGAGTTTTTACATAAAACCATCGTAGTTAAATCCAGATAATTGCAGAGGTGGTCAGTTTGTCTTCTGGTCCTTTGGGACTTGAATATAAAATTAAAAGGCTGGTAAGATGTTGTATAAAATTCAATACCAGAGTTTTATTAGGCAGCTTCCTCTCCAATCTAAATTTCAAAGGTTTACACATTTATTATTGATCTTATCTGTGAAAATATTGCTTCAGTAAGTAGCCTTTAAACATAACACAATCCATAGATTTTATTGAGATTCACTACTCATGAAAAAGATAAGAATATGAGAAGCAAGACATAACAAAGAGTGTGCTGCAGGCAAGAAACACAGTCTTTGTGATATTCAAAATATATTTAGCAGCTCTTATATTACAAACCTCACAATGTTATGGTTCATAATGCAATGTGCATTTTTGTACCAAACTACTTGACTACTTCAAGTAAAATCCCTGAATTTATTAGCAAGAAGGAATTTTTCTTCTTAGAGATCTATTTAATGGAAAAAGCATTTTGCCTGACACCACGCCCTACCCAGTGCAAAAAAAAAATCCAGTATGCCATTCCATTTAGCATAAAGTCATAAATCTATTCTTTCAAGCATTGGAATTCCAACTTCAGAAATTGAGGAAATTTGATGATAAATGAAAAATAAACATATGACTAAAATGATGGGACACCAATTAAATTGAAGTACCAATGAATTTCTGTAATTCTATATTAACCTAGAAACGTGATTTAAATTCACACTCACAAATTTGACCTAATTGAACTAAGAAAATTCTATAAAAATGGTATTTTTTTTTTATGCACCGCACAGGAAATTGCCAATGTATAAGTGAGTTATTTTCTAAGAATTTATTTACATGTCAGTTTTTTAAAACTTAAGATGAATATTACCCTAGAAGCAATAAATAGGGATTAGGTTTATCCTAAAACAAAATCTATAAAAGCTTAATTTAGCTTTATAGCACAGCTGAAGGACTTGCAATGAAATATAGCAGAAAGCAAAGCTGTTTCAATACTGGTAATTAAAGAAAATGGAAAGTTAAATTGAATAAAAGATAGTTTATTATTCTTAAATGCTCTGGGAATAATAGATTGAAGTGGAAGAGAAAGTAAATGTAGATGAGACATTTGTGAGAATTCTGAAGGGGACTTCTGAGCTTTTTCAAGGTCTTTGGAGGTGGCTGTCACTAATTCTGTATCAGGGCTTAATTTCATGAGAATACATCACAATGGGTATTCCTCATGCAGTTTAGGTAAGTTTAAAAAATGGAGGCTTCCCCTTCCCTCATTGCAGATATTCTCGAATATTAACTTGATTTTTATCAACAATGATGAGTAATTTTTAACTGATAAGTGGAATGGAAAAAGAGCAATGATGGAGAAAGGGTTTTCTAAAGATAATTAAACACACATTGGGAAACAGGAAAGGAGGGAGAAAGGAAGCATGGACAGGTGTTGGAGAGAAGAGAGAAGGAGGGTCACCAGAAAATGTGTACATATAAGAAAACCGTAACTTGAGGTCTTTCGGTTCTTGGAATTTTTTATTTGGTTGTACCTGTTTGTGTGTGAGTGTGTGTATGCGTGCACGTAAAACAAAGAAAGAGAACACAGAAGAAAGAGAGGAAGAAAGAACAGTATGATTTCCTGATATCCATCCTTCCATTTAAGTTACATTTTTAATCTCAATTGTTTCTTTTGAGAGTAAAACATGCCCAACTGGTAAATGATTCGTATGATGCCTTAAATACAAAATACAGTGGCTTACATTTCTACACTAATAAGCACTAAGAAGAGGCATAATAAATAAGCCTTAAAATAATTCAGAGTTTTTGCATAAAACCGCAGTGGTTTAGCTACATTATTACAAAACATTTTGTTTGTATCTTGGCCCTCCAGGACCTATGCAAATTATTGAGCTGATAATGTACTGCATAAAATTCAGTACCAGAACTATCTTAGGCAAGGACCAAGAACAACAACAACAAAAACTCAGCACCTTTAAAGTGCTCATGTGCATTGGGACTGTCTAAGAGTGTGCAGGGCTTCCCACACAAGTCTGAGCTTTTCTCAAGGGGTATCCATCAGTGTTAGCATTCTGTGAAACACACTCTGGGAAAAAGGAGAGTTAGAGTCAGGAATAAGACAAAGACTCCCACTAACACCCCTATTGTCCAATAGTGTTTGGGAGGATCTGGCCAATGTAGTAAAACCGGATAAAGAAATGTGGCATAAATCAGAGACAGCATTATCATTCTTTGCAAACGATATTAGAAAATCCAAGAGAATCAATGAAAATCTATTAAAACCAACAAAAGAGTTCAGAGGAATAGCAAAATACAAAAGCAACAATTTTCAATTACACTAACAACCATCAGTTGGAAAATATAATAATAAAAAATATTCCACTCATAATAGGAATTTACAAGAGAGAGAGAGGGATCACCCAAAAGAAAAATGGTCAAAGAATATTAACAAGCAATTATGAGAAATATGCAAATAGCCAATTAACATATGAACAGATGTTCAGACCCAATAATAATCAAAAAAATATAAATTAAAACAAGATAACATTTTCCCCTTATGAGAATTAAAATGATTAAAAACGTGGGTAATACCCTATCTTGACATAAAATGTAGAAGGAAAAGACACTCTCAAACTAGTAGTATTACTCAGAGTCCAAACAGGAAATAAAGAACATACTCAAATTGGGTAATTTGAAGAGCATTTAATAAAAGGACTATTCATAAGGGTGTAGGCAGGGTGGAGGGAACCCACCAGGTATAGGGCAGTCCTCGGGCTAGAAGCAGAGCAACCGAGCTGAGCAGAGAGGCTCATGTAGCAGAACTGTGACCTGGGGTCTAGGAAGGCAGCCAGCCCTCAGTAACCCCACAGGGAGAACCAGGAGAAGACCCACCTCAGCTTAACTCTCCTCCTTCCTTCTCATCTCCTGCCAGTGTCCCCTACAACCCAGCCCTACCACGAACTAGAAGGCAAGGGACCAATACTCCCAGGGGAGCCTCTCAGAGAGGGTAGAGGGTACACCCAGAAGTGCAACAGAAGCTGTCCAGTGTGTTAAGTGTTCGGGAGAGTAGAAATTAGTAAAAAGAAACTGGCTGATAATCTGGCAATATATATCACAAATTCAATACCATAGACCACAAATACATATACCATAATATTTGTTTAGTCATTTTTTAGAAAAAGAATAGTCAGTGAGAAAAAATATCCAACCATTAGCAAGGGTAGTCTCTGAGGAAGATTGGGAAGGAAGCCCAAGGCTCTAGGATCAGCCAGATCTCGGTTTGCCTCCAGATTCTAGCTACTCAGGCAGTATTCTTTTGACTGCAGAAAAACAGAGGGGAAATCAAATTGACCTGAGGAAAGAGGTTTTGGTCAAGGCTCACACCACTGAACCATGGGGAAGCCAGGGGTAGGTTTGCCTTCAGAAATACCTGGATCCAGAGACTCGAAACTCATCAGGTTCCCCTCTACCCACTGGCCCTCTCCTCCCAGAGTCTACCAGCTCTGCTCCTCCGGGTGGCTTCATTCTCTTAAGCCAATTGTTCCCACAAGTTCAATTCATGGCCACAGAATAAAAATACCTTCTTCAAGCCTCATGACCAGAGAGAAAAGTGTTTTCCTGGTGCTTCAGTTGGAATTATCTCAGGAAATGCCATTGATTAGACAAGCCTGGATCACAGGACCAACCATAAATGAATCAAGCCAGGGCAACAGGGCATGACAATTGGCCCTTTCTGGCACAAATGTCCACTCTGTGGCCAAAGGACATAAGCATTTTGATTGGTCCCCACCACAACCACATGTTTGGGATAGAGGAAGCACAATCTCCCCAAAAGAGAAATTTCCTTCTGGACAATAAAAAGGTTGATAAACACCATATAAATGGTAAGCTTGGGCAAATTAACATCTCTGAGCCCCAGTTACCTCATATGTAAAATGAAGGAGGTGATGGTACCTATATCATAAGGTTGTTGTGGGATTAACCCTATGGGTTAACCTTACTATCTCACCATTCTTTTCATCTTTATATTTCACCTTTATTCTTCAAAAGAACATGTATTACTTTCAATCATGAATAAAAACTCTGTGTCCATTTTTTTAAATGATTAGTTTTTTTTAAAGATTGGCACCTGAGCTAACATCTGTTGCCAATCTTCTTTTTTCTTCTTCTTCTTCTCCCCAAAGCACCCCAGTACGTAGTTGTATATTCTAATTATAGGTCCTTCTGGCTGTGTCATGTGGGATGCCGCCTCAGCATGGCCTGACAAGTGGTGCCATGTCCGGGGCCACGATCTGAACCGGCAAAACCCTGGGTCACTGAAGCACAGCGCGCGAAATTAACCACTCAGCCAGGGGGCAGGCCCCCCATTTTGAGAAAAAAGAAGTCAACAACACTAAATGAGGAAGAGCCGTCAGGTTAAGCTAATCACTAATTATTTAAAATTTGCATTATTTTCATGTTTACATTTACAAAGTACCTACTATTAACAATTGCTGCACTCTACATTTTACATATATAATAAAATGTAATCCTCACAAAGACTTCATGAAGTAGGTGCAAGTCCCATTTTACTGATAAAACTGAAACTCAGAGCAGAAAACTAACTTACCCAAGGACACAAAGCCAGTAATTAATAGGGCTGCTGTGTAAACTCACGTCTGTCTAAAGGCGAGGTCTGCGAACCACAACTGTGGGCCGAATCCCACCTGCCCCTGTTTTCCTCTGGTCCATGAGCTGAGAATGGCTTTTCCAGTTTTTAATTCTTGAAACAAATGAAAAGAATACTTTGTGACACATGAAAATTATATGAAATTCAAATTTCGGTGTCCATAAATCATGTTTTATTGGAACATAGTCATGCCCATTTGTCTACATCTTCTCTATGGCTGTCTTAGAACTACAGTGACAGACTGGAGTAGTTAGGACAGAGATCATAGGGCCCACAAAGCCTAAAATAGTCACTATCAGATCTTTTACAGAAAAAGTTTGCCGGCCCTGGTCTAACTCCAAAACCCAAGCTCATCTCACTGCCTCTCCAGATACTGCCTACAAATTATCTATTGGATGCTGCCGTTAGGTGGTCTCTGGTGGCCCAAGCAAGAGTATTTCAGTGCAAAAAAATAGAAGGGCATGAGCAAGTTCACCTGGAGAATGGAGAGAGATAGACGAGGTAAAAAATGTAACCAATGATGACATCAGCTCAGGGCAGAGTATGGAGTGGAAATGAGTTATTCGTTCCCACATGGCACATGGAGTGACCACTCTCTTTCATGAAACGTTAAGCTGAATGCCTGAACTCAATCCCACACATCATTCACAACATCTAGTGGGCCAGGAAACTTATTTTGTAATAGAAAGTTTAGATGGAGACTCTGCATGACATTCTAAATTTATACCATTCAAAAGCAACAAAAATAAAAGAGGGGGAGGGTAAGGAATGATCTATCAAAATTCTTATCACGACAATTAGAAAACCTCAAATCAGTTTGCAAATATCAGAAGATAGTCATCTTTTCACTATACATAAAAAGTATGGACAGATTCAAAGCAATGCTAGGAGGTTTTCTAGTATATTCCCTGCTTCATTATACCAGTACTACATTTACACAATCCTTAGAAAATAATCATCTAGTATTTTCTTGAAAATCTCTTGACTGTACAATCACATGTATTCACACCATCTTTTCTCATAATCTTAATACTTAAGCAATGTTTCTGCTATAATCAAAACATCAGGATTAAGAATAATTTTTAATCAGAGAAGGAATAGTAAATCCATGATTTCCTTTTATTTTATCACTGATTTATTGTGTAGCTTAGGTACATATGAATCTCATCTAGGCTCTATATTCTATATTTATGAATCTAAACTAATATGGAATATTTGAAGACTTGGGCTTAGATATTTTATGAATTCCTTTATGGTCTCTGCCAATAGCTGTCAAGTAAGTACAAGGCATTCTCATCATGGTATCACCAGACTCTATTTCTCAAAGTTAGAAAACTGAGTTCCTCTAAGAGAACTAAGGAGGCACTGGGTTACCGGGGAAGGAGCGCTCGACTGAAGACAGGATGCAGGAGGTAACCACCGCTTGTTAGCTGCGTGATCTTACGCAAGTTACTTCATCTCTTAGCCCCAGCTTTCTATACTTTTGAATGGTTGTGTATATGGTGTATATTAAAGTAATTTGCTAAGTTCTGTAAGAAATGTGTTTGTATTATTTTCCTCAAAAATTGTCCTTAGGATCTCAAAGGCAACTAATTTAGAAACACAATACATTTCATAGATAGAGCCAAACTATTTTAAGCAAGCTTCTGATGACCGCTTAGGGATGAGAAATCATGGCATATATTTCACAGGCAGCGTTTATATTTAAATAGGAAAAGGTTGATGGGTCGAGGGACATAGAGAACATCTTGTTCTAACTAACTCACAGCTTGTCTTGCTGGGCTTGATAAAACTATGGGGAAATCTTGATTGGACATTGCATATTACCTGGCAGGTTAAGCTGTCTACACTACAGGATTTGGGTTCAAAAGCTGACAACAAAACTACCATGAGTCTAAAAACTGATCCTTTCTATTCTACTGTGTGAGCACGTTGAAACTGCTAGCCCCATTAATTAACCCCTGAATCCCATCGGGGTAATTGAAGCATAAATTTAAGACAAGATTTATATGGCAGACAACGGAAAGAATTCCAGAGCACGCTTCTCCCCACTCTGGGCCCTCTTCCCACTTCAGTATGACAAAAGGCAGATTCCACAGCCTTAGCCTGCCTGCGCTGAAAGGAGTGAAGTGTGCACGCTGAAATAAAATAAAAACATAAGCCTCATACAATATTGCCAAATATATATTTTATAGATGTCTGGTCTTACAGAATTTTCTTGTTCTCCTCGTATGCATTTTTTGTACAAAGAAAAGATAAGTAGATTCCATTGTTGTCTTTTCTCATTTGGTTAAATGTTGTAGTATTAGGCCAATGATAAGATATCAACTACTTTTATTTAGAAATTATTTTAGTTATAGACAGTGATCTGTTTGGCTTTGTTCAAAATCAGCTCCAGGATGATCCTTCTTATATTTCCATTAACTATGAAATTAAACAGACGAGGCAATTTTTAAAAGAGAAATATTGCTTTTAGCCTGAAACCCTAAGTGTTGAGTTTCTGCCTGCAGTGGGTTTTTTCAATTAAATTATAAACCATGGGTAATAGAGATTTATAATGGGAGTGCTGATACAATCTTAACTATAGGGAAACCATCTGACACGCTCCATGCAGTATATGGATGGATTATTTGCATTAAATTATCTTTAGGAAATGCAAACAAAATAAAGAAAAATGTAAAGCTTGTCACATTATTAGTATAAAATTAAAGTCCTTGAATGCATAATTGTTCCATACCCAAAGCATTAACAGATTTTATTCTTAGAGTTCAAAGACTTCCTTAATATGTAAAATGGCCTTATTTTATAAGCAAGTTTTTTTTTTCCTTCTCAGGAAAAAGACAGTTCTTTGCTGGAGGAAAATGCTATGAAATTTAGAAAACACTAACTAATATTGATATAAAAGCACACACATCAGGATAGCCAAAAACAATAATAGCTATTTGCTATTACAATATTTATATTTCTTCAGTCTATGTATGACTATAAATTGTATGTTTAACTAAATAATACCTAGCTTAGGAAGATCAAGTTTACAAAATATTTTTAAAAAGCAGTCTTTCTCTAGAAAGGTTTACCTATTTGTATAATAATTTTTTAAACGATTTAAAAAGAAAGAAAATCCAATAGAAAGGGAAATTCTGCAGCTAGTAGTATAAATTTAAATTATGTGGCTTCAAATCTAATTTTACAAAGCAGGCCTCCTCCAATTTACATGGCCCCAGTCACCAAGATTGTAACAAGAAATAAAAATAAAGTTTAAACTGTACAATTAAAAAAATAGTGTGCCAACAAATGGATGATTCTCCAGAATTCTAATTTTTTATTTTTCTAAATAAATTTCAGAATATTATAATCCTTGGAAGTGACTTACTGAGTTATTTTCTTTAATAAATTTCTTTCCAGCGTAGACAGAACAAAACTGATTTTTATTCTGAATATCTATGTATTTTTAAACAAGATATGCTCTTTAGAGTATTTGATACATGTTACAAAGCAAATTATAACCACCATAATATCGTCATATTTTAGAAAATGTAGTCATTTCTTTTGACCAAGAAATAATGTTCCTACAAAAGAGATATGAGGTCTTAAAACACAGCACAGTCCCAAATGTGCCCCACTCACTTGAACAATGGCACATCAATCTATAGGACTCAACCTCTAGCTGTAACAACAGATTCACTGAGAAATATTAGAAATAATATTAGAAATAATATTCCCTTAATATGCAGTATTCACATGGCAAATATTGATTAAGAATCTACTACGTGCCAGGGAGTGTGTTAGGCTCCCCATCATTACCATGACCCCATTTGGGCCTCATATTTATATTTTAGATTTAAGTTTATATTCACCAACTATAACCTGCCTCAGCTAGTCTTGAGATTATTCCATTCAGCAGTGCATTAAATCCTTAGAATATGTTCAGAATGTTCAGGATATAAATTCATGCCAAGTACATTAGATAAAAAGTAATTCTTTTCAAAAACTTTTCTCGAGTTAATGAAGATAGAAGGATACACAATTTATTAATGTTTTTTTCAAGTCCTTAACACATAACTGGTACACAATAAGAAAATGAGAATGAACGAATGATTAGATGACAATATTAAACCATATTTGAGTCAGGTTTCCATTCTACTCATAATAAATTAAAATCAGAAATGTTTAAAAGTATACCTTAAAATGGAATAAATAAAAATTATGTATTTAAAACTCTACTTTATTGTGAAAATTGTTCTACTTATTAAAATGTCTTGTCAATAGGAGATTTCTGTTTTTGTCTCATTAAATAAGTATGTACACATAAAAAATAATATTTATCATATGCATCAAAAACAATGTTCCCAAAATTACTAGATTATTTAAAACTTGTTCAACTCAGAAAGGGCCCAGTATCCCAACATAATGGCTGAGATTAAAATTTTTATAATTTTTTTTCTTTTTTCTGCTTTATCTCCCCAAACCCCCCCTGTACACAGTTGTATATCTTAGTTGCAGGTCCTTCTAGTTGTGGGATGTGGGACGCACCTCAGCGTGGCCTGAGCAGCGGTACCATGTCTGCGCCCAGGATCCAAACCCTGGGCCACCACAGCGGAGCGTACGAACTTAACCACTCGGCCACGGAGCCGGCCCCAAAACTTTTTATACTTTTGCCGAGGAAAAAGTACCAGCCTTTTTGCTAATTCTGCAGACCCAAAGGTTGAAATCAGCCTTGTTAATGGCAGAAAATGGAACACATTCTTTGATGATTTTTTGTATTTTTAAGGTCTTAAAATGCAATATAACAAAGTATTTCATTTATAAAGTACTTTACAGTTTACCAAGTGTTTTCATACAAGCCACCTCCTTTTAAGGAACTTATGAGGCTTCCCTGAGAAATTAGACCCCACAAATCACTCTCCAAGACAGTTCTATTGTACTTTTAGCCAGTTAAACCACATCTATAATATGGAAATCAATGCTGGGTGCCACATTTTAAGAGGGACATTGACCAATTAGAATCTAATGAAAAGCAAATGTCCAAATGAATAGGAGAAGCTACAATTTTTGATAAATTATTAAGGCAACTTGGGCAGTGAAGAATAGGGAATGGCATAATATCTGCTTTCAGATGTTTGAAGGGCTGTCATGGAGAGAAGAGTATACTAACTCTGTATTGCTCCAGAGGCCAGAACTAGGGTAAAAAGCTGGAAGGTAAGGATGGCAGATTCTGATGCTATGCCAGAAAGAAATTTTACCCATTTGTGCTGTCCAGGAACGATAACAGCCGCCTGATGAGGGTAGGATCAATCACTGGAGGTTTTTAAGCAGAAGTTGGAGGTCCATCAGAGTTATAATTTTTAAAAATTCCTGCTCTGGGTGGAGAGTTGAACTAAAAATCTCTAAGTTTCTTTCTAAGTCTCAGACTCTATTTTTCTAGATAAGATGAAATACATAAATGCACAGCAAAAGGAGATTTTTATTCTATGTTCATTTCTCTAACAGCAAAATATTTTTGTCCTTTTAAAAATAAATATAAGATTCTGTGATACACAGAATGCTTACTCTCAGCTAAAAAGAGTCATTTGGCCACTGAAAACACCCAATATATATGAATCAAGTGTTAGGCAACAGGTCCTGTATGTTCTATTCATACATAAATAATCGGAGTCATAAGAAAACAGATTTTATTTGTGAGGAAACCCTCTGAATTTACTCTGAGCTCTCTCCTTTCTAATGTGCCAGAATAGAATGGAGCAAATATTTTCCCTAGGAGGATGTAACTATTGGACAACAATTGTTCCCTTGGCTCCTTGAGTTCTCCTTAGATCATACAAAGAGTTAATAAAATTCCCTTCCAAAGTAGGTTTATAGATATATGTCCTGGTCCTAGTTTTGCTACCAGATGTGTGAGTAGCCACGGGTAAGTAACTTACTTCAGTATCCCACTTAAAAAAAAAAAGCAGTTGGATTAGACCATCTTTTTGGTTCTTTATAGTTCTAATGTGTATGACTTCTATGTATATGATATCCCATTTATATAGTCAAGCACTATCAACCTTCAGGAAGAAACTATAAGCTTAAAAACAATTTTTAAAAACTTGTAATTATGAGCACCAATAGAAATAATAAAAAGGGAAAAGAGATGAAGTATAAGAAGACACATTGTGATTGGTTGGCATACTGATTGAAAGAAGATACACTCTCATTGGGTAAGATGGCTATAAAAGCTAAACCTTGCCACCCTAAAGTCATAAAATTTGGAAGAAGTGTCAAGAAAGGGAGAAGAGACAGAAAAGAAAAAAAAGGCAAAAAAGAGGGAAGAAGAAAGAAATCAATAAGCAGCCAATCTCTGCAATGGCAGAGGTTAAAAGAACCATCAGAAATGGTGAGTAGGAAAGAGACAAAGAGGAGAGAAATGGAGGAGAGGGAGCGGAAAGAAAAGAGAGGAGCAAACACTTGCTGGAACGTAAAACCAATGGCGGCCGTTTAGTGGAAGTGAAGGCTGAGGCTCATTCACTGCAACAGAGGCGGACAGGGATTCTCTATCTCACGGCAGAGAGGAGTCGAGGCTATTACTGACAACCCCGGTGCACTGAGCTCAGATTATGTTCAATCCACTCCGCTCATCAGATGAAAATGTTTTCATCTCTAAAATGTTTCCAAAAGAGTCTTGTCAACTAAAGGACTGACTCTTGGATCATGGGGAACTTCATTCATCCTAAGTTAACTGAGACGCTCCCTGGTACATGGAGTGGGTTTATGCATATATACATGGATGATTTATAAGTAGACATAAATAACTTCATACTTTGGAGCCTAGAACAAAGCTCTAACCATAAAGAAAAGAAATACATTCTGCCCTTCTCTCTATTCTCTTTCTACTTGGATTTCTTGGGAATACACATTTGTGTGGGCTGACGATATAAATCCAGCAGTGGGCTTAATGAAAACAAAGAAGTGAGCATAAATTAAATTCACAGCAGATTTTTCTCTTTTTTTTTCCTGTGTGTTATTTTCAAAGGAATCTATGTCTTCAGGAGAACTCTGAGCAAAAAGCTTAATGTCGTTCTGGGTCATCTGGCTACCTTTGAACCAAGCAAATTTCCAATAATTATTAGTGATGATTCTGGGAAACAGAAAGATTATAATAATAAAAATGAAAGCATGGCGAATTGACTTGTACTTTATTAGAAATGTGAACATAAACTCAGAATGTGCTAAGGTTATATTTCCCTACAAATAGTCAGAGGAACATTTGTCCATAGGATATGTGGGATGGTATTTAAAAATACTATCTTACATGTCTTTTCCTCTTGCATTTTCTTGTATCCTTTCCCAGCAAGATCAGTTAGCACATCCCACCTTCACTGCAATGGGGAACGGCTGTTGAAGCTGGACACGGGCAAACAAAACATTTAAATTCTCAGACAACGTGTTTCGAAAGATTACCTTGAATTAAGAAAATCTAGATTTCTAAAAACTCAAGGAAAAAGCTTAAGCCATAAATACTAGATTTTGAATAATTCATAATCAGTCACATTTTAGCTTTACTATTTCTATTAGGTATCAAACTTCATATCCATCAGCACTGGATTTGATGACATATGATAGAAAACTTAAAATGCAGCATTAAGTCACAAAGGTATACTCTCACATAAAAAACATTCAGAAGGTAGCTCCCCTTTTCGACTCCACTTTCACCCTCAAGCTCACCTGATAATCCAAGACTGCCATTGGAGTTTCAGCCACCATGTCCACACTCCAGGTAGGAAAGGGAGGAAGGACAAAGGTGACAGCTCCCAGTGAGTCAATGCCTTCAAGAAACCTTCCTGGAAGTCACCTACAGCACTTCAACTTACCTGGAATTTAGTCTTATGGCCATACCTAGCTTCAAGGAAATCTGAAAAATATGATTTTCATTCTAGATAGCAATGTTCCCAGGTAAAAATTACTAAGAAATTACTTGGAAAATTACCAAGAAGGAAGGTTAGAATAGAAATTAGGTAAACACCTAGTGATCTCTATGACCAGTAGGTCTTCTCTCTCCAGAGGACATAATATTCTCTGGTCTAGGGGTTAAAGGGGTTTTAGAGTAGATGTTTTGAGAGAGAGAGAGAGGGAGAAACAGAAAGAGAGAGCAGAGCTTGGAGATAAGTGGAACCAACCTGAAAGAATCAAGCGGACAAAAGCAGAGGTGGTGTTCAGAGCCCCCACCCCTGCCAAGTGAGCCCCAGGGAACAATGTGGGAAGAGAGCCAGGGATCTCCCACCACTCAGGTTCCACGCAAGTGAGCATCATATCTCACTAGCACAGAAGAGCTGTTAGTCATCCTGCCCTCTGGTTTCTGGCAAGGGCCTCCCAATAGCACACTGGCCTATTAGTGTACCAGAAAAAAAGATGCTCCTCTAGGCCCTGAGACTTGCCATGGTCTGGGTGGGCAATCTCCCTTACAATGGCTCTGGACATTCAGAAGACCACTGAAACAGAAATTATAACACTAACCATCAAGATGACTCTTGTGATCATAAACTTTGTTTTGTTTTGACTTTTTTAATGTACATTCATATGTACACAAACCAGTCTTTCCAGATTCCAGAGGAGGAGTTGAAATTTTTCCAGTAACACCATTTGTATTCACTTCACATAACTCAATATTTATTGAGCATCTAACAAGCAAGTTTCTACCCTCAAAAAACTTCCGATCCACTAGTGGGGACAATAAAAGTACTCTTAAAACTATAACATAAAGTACAATATATACTAAGAAAAAGGAAAGAAGGAGGAGGAGAGGAAAAGGAAAGAACTAACTTCAATTGAGTTCCCACTATGTGTCTCACACTGTGCTAAGTGCATTTGTACATTTAATCCAGTGATATGTCTAAGAGGTAAGAATGTAGTATTATTCTCACTTTACATATAGGAAAACTGAAGCTTGCTACAAGAATTCAGACCAGAGAACAATTATTGATCCCAGAATAGGGATCAAGCTATTTATAGAGGGAAAAGATCTGGAAACAGAAAAGAGGTCAACAGACAGTTGGCAAAAGAATGGACAAGAGGAAAGGACATTTCAAGAAGAAGGATGAACCTGAGTACATACAGAAGAAAAAATAAGGAGCATTCATCCAGTTTAACTAGGGCAAAAGGATATATAGAGGATGAGTGGAAGACAAAACCAGAAATATTGGTTTAGGGTCAAACTGAGAAGGCATTTGAAAATAGCAGAGTGAAGGGTTTACAACTAATCCAGGAGGCACTGGGAGTGATATGGTTACTTGAGAAAAGTTTATCCAGTTCAGACCTGCCAACTCTTATCCACAATTCCAAAATCCAAAAGTTCTAAAAATAAAAAATAAGGTGGTTTTTTCGGATAATTTACTGGGAGACAAAAGCCAATTTGATCTGAAGTCATTTGGCATTAAAGTTTAATATGAACAATGCAAGACCATTATATTCTTTATTTATCTTAATGTGAATATTCATATGTTTCACTGCCAAAATAACAATGTTTGATTACAGGATGCTGCCCTAGTCCCCATTAGGGAGATTTTGTAATTACAGCATTTTCTCCATATTACCTTTCTAAAATTCCAAGAATTAAAAAGAAAAATCTGCATTCTAAACACATCTGACCCCAAGAGTTTTATATGCAGGTTATTAACTGTAGCAATGCATAGGGTACGATGGGGGAGAAGGGAGGTGAGAAGACTCCTTCGGAGACTGCCAGTAGTCCTGGCCAGAAAAAATAAGAACCTGATGTAGAGTGGTGGGCCATGAGAATAGAAAAGATGAGAGAATATAAAAATCACTGGGAACTAGACATGGCAGCTAATTGGATGCGAGGGAGTGAGGAAGAATTCAGAGGAAAATCCAGGTTAATCCTGGGAGCCTAATGATAGTTTCAATAACAATATCAACAACAACAAAAATGGGATCATTAATGAATTTGTTTTAATCACATTGGATTGAGGGTGTTGGCAGGATATCTTGGTTGTGACGTCAGGTAGAGAGTTAGAAATGGGTGTTTAGAGTTCAGGAGAGAGGTCAGCACCTGACGTGTAAACTTGAGACTCAGTTAGATAGAGGGGACAACAAAGGCTGTGGAGACGGGTGAAATTCCAAAGTAACGGAGAAGTGAAGGAATACATGCATGGAAATTTGGAAATCACTAGCACTTTACAACCTAGCTTTCTTAGTTGCATGAAAGGTCTATTGCTGACGATCAGCAGAGGCTAACTGTCCCTTCTCAATGGAGAAACAGCATTATCAGACACATCAGAAACGCGTCAGGTTGGGGTTCACATAGAAAGGAGCACAATTCCAAAACTCCCTCCCCAAAACACTTCAGGACGTCTGTTGCCAACAATGAACTGAGCAAACACAAGTTTAGAGCTCTAGAAAGATACCCCAAAGCAGATGAGTTCACTTTTTAAAAAAACCAATGTATGTCCTTGAGTCCACATTTTTTCTACTCCTAGGCTAGAAGAAATGTAGCTTTTTGTGGAATCTATTATTGTGGCCAGTTCTGACTCAAGAGGAGCCTGTCAGGCCAAAGTAAACTACAGTTTGTCAAGTTGTTAATTTGTTTTGTGAAGAGTATCTGTCTTACCAATGCCACTGCAGATTCACATCAGGATTTAATGTTTCATAGAAGTGAAAACATGGTAGGAAGAGATTGCAATGAATTAAGTAGATATGAACTGAAAGCCACATTCCTCACCTCTAAAACAAAGCTACAAATGGGATGTTTCTTGAGAGGTGTGATGGCTAATTATGTATCAACTTGGCTGGGCCATATTGCCCAGATATTCAGTCAAATGTCATTCTGGATGTTCCTGTGAGAGTGTTTTGGGACTAGACTTCCATTTAAATCGGCGGACTTTGAGTAAAGCAGATCGCTCTCCATAATGTGGATGGACCTCATCTAATCAGCTGCAAATGTGAGTAGAACAAAAGGTTGACCTCCCCCAAGCAAGAGGGAATTCTGCCAGCAGACTGCCTTTAGACTTCAACTGCAACGTCGGCTCTTCCCTGGGTCTCCAACCCGACAGCCTTGGGACTTGAACTACAACATCAGCTCTTCCTGAGTCTCCAGCCGGCCAGTCCACTCTGCAAATCTTGGATTTGCCAGCCTCCATAATCACTTGGGTCAATTCCTCAAAATAAATAAATATATATCCTATTGGCTCTGTTTCTCTGGAAAACCCCGACTCATACAAGAGGGATGGAAGGAATGACAAACTGATCAAAAATAAAGATTCCATTCCTTAACTTTTTCATTTCTTGATAATTTTCATACATCACTGGCAGTTTTGCAACCTTTAGAAATTTTTGTCTGTTTTTCATAATATGGGGGATAGCTCCTATTTTTAATCTTTTTATTTCAAATTCATTTTCCCGCCCTATGCAGTTCATACTAGTGAAAACTTTAAAAATGGTTTTTCATTTATCAAATTCAGACCTTTGTGCATCAACTGACAAGCTAAGCATTCATGTGACAATCCCAAAATTTCAACAGCATCTTCATCTTCCATAGCTGTATTTGTACAATTATTTGAATGTTACATTTTCCGCTTTGTATAAAAATAAGTGGAAAACAGCAAATTAAAGGGTCAAAAATAATGCTAACAAGCAAAAAGTCTCATAAAGTTAGCATCATTGAAGTAAAATGGAGATCATTTGGCATGCTAAGAAAGGTGGATGTACAGCTTCTGTCACACACTCATTAATCTTTACTCAGCTGAGTGCTCAATTATGAGACAGAACAAGATTAAGAATATGTATGAAATGTCGGAAACATATGATCAAATACTGTTTGATAGGCAAAAGGCAATTAGGAAATTTATAATATTTTTAGCTTTTTCTGGGACTGGAATGCCCCTCACAACATGTGTGTCTACTGTTCAGCTTTTCACATTCGACATCCTCACGTGTTTTTAGGAACATGTGATTATAGGGTAGAGCTTCTCAAACTTTAACATGCATACAAATCACCTGGGGATCTTGTTCAATCGCAGATTCTAGTTCAGTAGGTCTGGGGTAGTACATGATATTCTGTGTTTCCAACAACAGATGATGCTGGTCCACGAACCACACCTTGAGCAGCAGTTACAGGAGACTGCCTGTAAATACATTTCATGCTCAAAGGTGCATACAAACATTGCAAAAACTTCTCAGTCCATGGTTCACCAAAATCACCACCAAATGAAAAACCTGTAACTGACATTACTCAACCCAACGAGTTGATTTTAAACCGAATTGTCTTCATCCAACTTGCTTTTGGAAAAATTATTTTAAACCATATCATTTGCTGCCTAAGCTTACATTTGTTAACCTGTCGGATGCATTTTTTTTAAAGCCCTCGTTTCCAATAGCCCTATAACAGCAGCAAAGAAGAGGCAAGGAAATACAATGCTTCCTCTAATACACCCCTCAAACAGGCTCCTTCCTCAGACTTCCTTAACTCATCAGTCAACAGAACCACCATTCACCCGGCTACTCGGGACAGAAACCTAAATATCACCTTTAATTTCTGTCTCCTTCATCTTCTACATCTAATCCAGCTCAAGTCTGCTCAGTTCTATCTTCAAAATGTGTCTAATATCTGACCACTTTTAGCCAATGCCATCACAACCAGACCACCGTCGTTCCTCATCTGGACCACTGCAGCAGGCTTCTGACTGGGCTCCCTGCCGTCCTCTTGCCCTTCTGCCCTATAACAGCCAGATGACCTTATTGACGTGCAAATCAGATATCACAACTGTTTCCAGGGCAATGAATTCCTATTGCACTTGGCAAAAAAACATTCTTACGTTGGGTTAAAGACTCAACAGGATCTGGCTCCTACATCCGTCCTTCTCCAAACCTATCACTGTGCACATACATTGTAGACGTCACCCCACACACTCTTCCTTCCCATAAAGGCCATCTTGCCTCTGACTATTTCAAACAGGCCATGCTCCTTCAGGCCTCAGGTCTTTTACACTTACTGTGTCTGCTGCCTGGAATTCTCTGCTGCCTCATTTTCCTGTGGTTGGTTCCTTTCATTCAGGTATCAGTTTAAATGTCATCTTCTTAGAGAAAATTTCCCTAACCACTTTACTTAAAATAGCCTACCCTTCATGCTGACCCAGTGGTGTAGCCTTTAAGGTCACACGTTCCACTTCAGCGGCCCAGGGTTCACGGGTTTGAATCCTGGGTGCGGACATGGCACTGCTTGGCAAGCCATGCTGTGGTAGGCATCCCACGTATAAAGTAGAGGAAGATGCACACGGATGTTAGCTCAGGGCCAGTCTTCCTCAGCAAAAAGAGGAGGATTGGCAGCAGATGTTAGCTCAGGGCTAATCCTCCTCAAAAAAAAAACTTAAAAAAAATAGCCTACCCTTCTGCACCTACCTTACAACTTTGTATGTGGCTGAGAAATTGCTATTTGTTACAAGGATTTAGGTATTATCTTTACTTTTCTTATTTACCAAAAACATTGAAATAACTCTGGCATTTTTTAAAGCCAAAACTACACTGATAAGGGAAGAAATACAGAAATATACATTGAAGTAAGTACATAGCTTAATGAATTATTATAAATGAAAGTCTGAGGAACCAGCACCCTGGTCAGGAAGTAGAACATAGCCATCTTTCCCCAAAAACCCCTCATGTGCCTCTTTCCAACCACAACCCCATCCTTTCCCCTGTAAGTAAATGCCGTCTCAACTTTTATTATAACAAACTTCTTTGCTTGTCTTTGAGTTTCAGCACTTGAGTATGCATCTATAATTTAGTGTCATTTTGCCTGCTTTTGAACTTTTAGAATATGATATATATTCTTTTGTGTTTACCTCATTTGTTCAATATTGCTTTTTTAAGATGAAACCATGTTGTTCTGTGGCTATAGTTCACTCATTTAGTTTGCTCTATAGTATTCCATTGCATGAATATACCACAATTCATTTGTCCATTCTATGTTGATGGATGTTTCGGTTGCTTCATTTGGGCTATTAAAAATAATAATGCTATTAAGATTCTCATACAGGAAACCTCATACATATATGCACACATTTCTGTAAGGTACATACCTAAAAGAAGAAATCCTGGGTTATAGGGTATGGAACTGTCAGTTTTTCTAGATTATGCGAAACTGTTTGTTCAACGTAATTGGGTTGATTTATACTCCCACCAATGGTGTATCAGTGTTGCCACTGTGCCACTTCTTTGTCAACTCTTATTATTATCCATCTTTTAAATTTTAGCTTTTCTAGTGAGTAGCTAGTGGTGTCATTGTGGTTTAAATTTACATTTCCCCTGCTTACTAATGAGGTTGAGCGTTACCTCATCTCTGCATACAATTTTTGGCCGTTTGGATGGTCTCCGTTGTGAAATACCTGTTCAAGACTCTTGCCCAGTTTTTTATTGGGTTGTATGTTTCTTATTAATATTCTGGCAATGAGACCTATATCAGTTAAATGTGTTTAAGCAACTTTTCCCATTCTGTGCCTTGCCTTCCCATTATCTTTATTGATATCTTTTGATGAACAGGAGTTCTTAATTTTAATTGAGTCCAACTCACCAATATTTTTGTCAAGATTATTGCTTTTGTGTCCTGTTTAAGAGTAGGATCTGACGGTCAAGAAAATATTTTTCTATATTTTTTCTAAAATATTTTTGCCTTTCACATTTTGGTCTGTATTCCACCTGGAATCAATCTTGGTTATGATGTGAAGTAGGAGCAAAATTTGATTTCTTTTCCATATGGGTACTCAATTGTTCCAGGGCCATGTGTTGAAAAGATTGTCCTTTCCAAGTGTGATTCCTATAACAGCCCCATTTAACTTACCTATTGAGCTTGGCAGAAGCAGATGAGTCTCAGAGAATGGCTGCAGATTATCAAATGTAAGTAGGTAATTCACTCCAATTATGCATACTATTCCAGATGTGGTCTTACACTGCAGCAAATCCACTTCGCCCTTGATACTTGGTGTCTAGTTCTTGATACTGGTGTTCTAGTTCTGGCAAATACTTTTCCTCTGTTTGAATTTGCAAAGACCACTAAAAGCAGTTTGTTTTTACCTAGCAAACTTTCACTTCAGGACTATATTTTACTCGAGGACCATATCATCTCTCTGGCTCTCTGTTACACTTCAATATTCAAGGACTTCATTTGTGTTAACATCCCACTGAACATCATGCCAATTGGACCTGGTACACAGAAAGTAGTAAGTACTCTGAATGCCTGATCAGGAGTAGGGAGATAAAAACTCATCAAAACTCAGAAGTCCACCAACACAGTGAAGTTTTTAGGGGTCCAGTATTTTGAGGTAGATCCCAGCATATCCCCAGATGAAAGCTAAGGTGCTTTACCTTGTACTCCCACCATTAAGGTACAATGCTTCCTAGGCATCTTTGGATTCTGGAAGCAATATATTTCATATTTGAATATGATTTTCTGCCCCATTTACTGATGAGCCCTTGGAGCTGCCTGTTTTGAGTGGGGCCCAGAGCAAGAAAAGGCTGCAGATCCAGACTGCCAGTACAAGCTGTCCTGCTGCTTGGGCCTTATGACCCAGAAGACCCAATGGTGTTCAATTAGCCATGGCCTGTGGGGATGCTGTATGGAGCCCCTCACAAGCACAATAGAACCTAGGATTTTAAATCAAATCATGGTCTCTTCTGTAGATAATTATCCTTCTCTTGAAAAAGAGCTCCTACTTGCTACTGGATCTTAGATGAGATTGAACACTTGATCACGGGACACCAATTGCCCACGTGACCTGAGCTACCTATCATGAACTGAGTACTATTTTATCCATGAAGTCATAAAGTTGGGCACATAAAACGAAGTGATGTGTACAAAATCAGGCTCAAGCAAGCTGCATGATCAAGTGGCCGAGATGCCTATAGCAACTACTCCTGCGCAGCTTCTTCCTCAGTCTACACCTATGGTGTCCTGGGGAGTACCCATAACTTGTTAACTGAAGAAGGAACTCAGGCCTGGAATAGGGATCATTCTTCACAATATGCTTCAGCAATTACCATTCTAATCTAGAGTGTCTCTGAAAGGTATAGAAGAGAAATTTCAGTGGACAGAACTTAGAGCAGCACTTCCGATTGTCTACTTTAAGTAAAGAGATGTCCACAGCTGTGGATCTATAATATTTCATGGGTAGTAGCTAATAGGTTGGCCAGGTAGTTAGGATCTTTGAAAGAATAAGATCAGAAGACTAATGACAAGGAGATCTGGGGCAGAGGTATGTGAATGAACCTCTCAGGATGAGCACAGAATACAAGGATATTTGTGTCCTATGTGACGTATACCAAAGGGCAATCACTCAGAGAAAGGCTTCATTGATCAAATGGACAGGCTGACTCATCCTGTGGACGTCAGTCACTCTCTTTCCCTAGCATCCCAGTGCTTGTTCAAGTGGCTCATGTGCAAAATAAATATGGCAGCAGGGTTGGAGGTTATACATGGACTCAGTAACATGAAATCCCTCTCACAAATATTAACCTTGCTGTTGTCACTGCTGAGTGCCTAATCTGCTAAGAACAGAGACCAAGGCTGAGCCACCTGCAGGGCCTCACTTCCTGGGAGACACCAGCCACTAGTGGCTAATTAATTACATTGGATCCCTTCTCTAGTAGAAGAGCCAGCAATTTGTCCTCATGAAAATACTTATTCTGGATATGAATCCAAAGTTACCTCCTCTAATACTACCAACCATGATCTTACAGACATGGTATCTCTCACAATGTAACTTCTAAATAAGAAATTCATTTCAACACAAGAGAAATGTATCAATGGGCTCGTGACTATGAAATTCATAGGTCTTTCCATGTACAAAATCATCCAGAAGTGGCTGCCTTGATAGAATAATACAATGACCCACTAAGACTCAGTTATCAGGCCAGCTGGGAGACGTGACCATGAGAGGCTGAGATGCTATAATACAAGATACAGACATACTTTGAACCAGTGATCAATACATGATGTTATTTCTCTCACTGCCAGGATACATGGGTCCAGCAACCAAGGAATAAAAATAGGACAGATTTCTCTCAGGGCTATATTTAATAACCCAATCACAGAGTTTTCTATTCCCATTCCTTGTAAACTTGGGCTACGCTGGTTTGGCAGTCTTAGTTCTCACGGAAGTAATGTCTCTACCAAGGCACACAAAATGGTTCAAATGAACTTGAAGTTGAGACTGACACCTGAATATATTAGGTTCCTTATGACACTAAACCAACAAGCAAAGAAAAAGGTTCCTATAATGGCTGGGTGATTGATACAGATTATTACGAGGAAATTGGGTTACTGCTTCACAATGGGGTCAACAAGAACTATGTCAGGAGCCAGGGGATTCTCTGGGCTGCCTGTTAATACTTTCTTGTTCAATAGTGAAAGTTAATAAGCAACCCAACCACTAAGGACTCAGATCCGTCCACAATGAAGATTCAGCCACCCTACTAGGTAAAGAGCCTTGAACAGCTAAACTGCTAGCCAAGAGCAGAGAAAAATGGAGTAGAGGAAGAAGTTATAAACATCAACTACAACTTCATGACCAGTTATGGAAACGAAGTGCTATGCAAATTTGTTTCATTGCTTGTTCTGCATATCTTTGTATACATTAACTGTTTTTTTCCTTCCCCATCCCCTATCAAGTTATATAAGAAACGTTGGTGGTACTGAACTTTACAGTTTAATCTTCAGGTTACAGAATATCAAGTGGGATTGTGATTGAACTAGAAGAATTAACACCAGTAAGGATAATAAAAACTGATGCGACTTTATTTCTCCCCTTTGGGGGTAGGTGAGAGTTTCTTCATTTGTACAAAAGACAGTTAAATCTGCATAGACAGAAGCAGAAAACTGTTGTTGTTGTACAGAAATTTAAATACAGGCAGAAGGTGGTGTGTGGATGCTTAACAGCTAAAACGGAAGGTTATGCTGGTTACTTACTATAGGCGCTCAGCTCCCTCTCCCCTCTCTCCATACACACACACTACCATCCTCCTATATTCTGCTCTGTTCTCCTGGGGTTGGGATATGCAACCCAAATTTCCCAGACTTCTCTGCCAGCTGGATTCCTGTTAGGTTTGCTCAATAGGAAGCACTGCTGGAGGTCAGAAGGCAGTACAGGTTGCAGCACTGTGGTCGTCGCTGGTAGTTGTTGCTGTGGCAGCAGCGGTGGAGTGGTTCTGAACTCCAACAGGTCAGAGACCCTGCCCATCATCAATTTTAGGGGAAGGCTGGACCACCGCAGCAGATCTAGCACCAATGACAGCAGTCTCCAACAGGGCAGCAGCAGGTACAGCTCTTAGCAGTTTCTGAACTGCCGTTGCCCTCCCCTGTTCCTTCCGTCATCCAGCCCTGTTCCTTCCCCATTTTGTTCTTCCAGATCTTCTCATTTGTCACCAATTTCTGTTTGAAATTTACTGTTTGAAATACTGTCTGATTTCCTAGTTGGACTTTGACTAATTAACTGCCCCTTGAATTGTTGCATTTTTCAGTTCTAGAATTCCTATTTGCTTTATTTTGTTGTTGTTGTTTTTCAAATATGCCATGTCACCTTTCACAGTTTCTAACTCCAGTTTCAAGTTTGACTTCTACCTCCACGAAGATATTACGTGTAACTGTTTCATGATCTATGTCTGATAATTCCAGCATCTGGAGTCCCTGGGGGTCTATTTCTGTCATCTACTGTTTCTGCTGTTTCTCACTCATAGTATCTTGTCTCTTCATGAGTCCAATTACCCCTGATTGTTAGCTGGATATTGAATTTAAAAATTATTCATAGATAAAATTTGACACCTAGGATGATATCTTCCTCCAAAGGTTTGAAGGATATGAGAACTTGAGAATCATGGACTACCTTAATCCAAGTTCAAAGTTTAAGACTTTTGCACTTGCCAGAATCCTCAAAGCTTAGCCATAGTCCAGGACAACTGGTTTATACACAGTTCACTCTTACACCTACAGTGTAGCTTTTCAGGAGTCCCAGCTCTTGGCCTCACCTCCTCTATCTTCCAGAAGTCCCAATTATTTTTTCATAAGTACCTCAAGCTGAAAAGAAAGCATCAGAGTTTGAGGCAAAAATATCAATGGAAACAATTAAGATTCTCTTCCTTTAATACTAAAATTAAACAAACTGCAAAGAAACTCTTACAGCCTTTTGTCATATAATTTAAAATTTTTTTATCCAAAGATCAAATTAAATTTATATAAATCTCTACCACTGTCAAGGTTAGTTTTGCATTCTGATGTGTATATTTGTGAAAGACTTAGGTATAAACAACCAAGAAAGTAATAATAACCAATACTTGTTTCTAAGGTAATTTGAGCAGGTAGAAATTTAATTAAGTTGGAGAAAGTCATTACTAACATCCAATTTTACCTGATTCAAACTCTTCTCTAGGCTAGAGAGTCAAATTTGAAGATAAAAGTTTGGAGGAGTACCATAAAGTATGAAGTGGCAAACAACTGAGCAGAGAAGAGTCAAGGGAAAATAGAGGACCAGCAGTTCTGTTGTGATAAAATTCAGACCCAACCTCCTCCTACTGCTACTGTGACAGCCACGATGGTGATCACTTTTAATGTTATTTTTAATAAACCAAATGAAGGGGGTAATAATGACCAGCCCAGAATTTCCAAGCCTCAGTTCTTCATGCCAGCAGTGTCGCTTCTCCTTGCATATTGGTGCCATAAAACGACCTAACTACACTTACCATTTCTCCAGGAAAAAAAATCATAAACACCTTGAAATGAAATAAAATGAATCAAAAATTCCCTCCTTAACAGAACCCCATGAAATGATCAACAGGTACGTATAATTTAATTCTAAGAGTGCCTGAAAATGAGACAATCAGATGGACCTGCCACGGCCACAGAGCAGCACTGTCAAGAAACGCTGCTCGGTGCGTCCAACGTTTCCTCACTCCTCTCTCCAGACAGTCCTAATTTCATAATGACACCACTGTACTTCACAGACTGTAGTCAGAGGGATCTGCTTTTGGCCCCTCTTCCATCCCTGGGCCCCTTATTTCAGAAGCACAGGTGGTTTCATGCACACAAATATCCTTTCTCAAATATAAATGCCTGCTTACACTTTTGTTACACATTGTAATATAAGCTTTTATCATATGGCTTCTTCTCTCCTTAGGTCATGATAGATATACTTTAGGATCACCATACTTTTAACCAATTTCAGAAGAAATAAAAAATATTACCTCTAGATAACTTTCTCCATCCAGCAAGCCAAGTTCATTTTGTGTGAAACATTTCTTCCCTTATAAAACTAGAAGGAAAATTGTTCAAAAAAGAGTTTTAATTTAAGTCAACTCTCTAGTCCTATAACTAGCAAGTACCATGCTATTCTGGGACCCCAAAGAAAGCAACTGTAAATCAAGTTCTATAGAATTTCTTTGGTTTGTATTTAAACTAACGATTTACGCAATTCCACAAAGAAATCAGTGTTATATTTTTCTTAACATTCAACTTAAAACATTAGACATAATAAGCTGAACGGGGGAAAATCGTGATCAAATGCTAAAAATGTAAACATGAAAAAAGTAAACATGAAAACAACGCTTTTAAAAATTCATTTAATTACAAGAAAATTAGCCAGAAAATTGCTCAGTTCCAAACAAATCCTCTATATAAACACAAGAGCTCATTTATCATCATCTTCTTATATTTATCTTTCAAATAACATTCCAACTATTGAACCTAGGCTTTACTGGCAAAAATTAGAATACAGGAGTGTTTTTACCATTTAATATTCCATAAACAGAATTGGCTTTTGCTCCTGAAGTTGGGATGGTGTCTATCATTTTGCTTCAGAGAAACTTTAAAATTGTTCCCTTATGAGTATTTCACTTAGCCACTCCCAAAACCCAATGCAAAAAAACCACAGCTGTTTTACTAAATGATTCCTATCTTCCACTTCATTTTACCAGCCCAAGTACAAATTCGGAGAAAAGCTTCTTAAGTCCTGCAGTTTCAAATTCCTTTTGTAACTCATCCAACGATGAATACTCTTTGACTTCAAATGCCAGAAACCTGCATTATACAAGAGAAACTCATGAAGATGCCTAGATTTGTCAGAGTGTAATTACCCATTCAGTTGCTTTTCCATCTGCAATAGTACTAAATTATACCTTTTGTGTTCTGTCTGTACTTTTGTTTCAGCGAGTACACTAATCATTTTCTCTCTGCATTTCTTTCCACTTGAGTCCACATCGACTTTGGAGGTTTTCTGAAGAATCAGGTACTCCTAAACGATAAATCAGTATGTTAAATACGTATCTTACTCTGAATCTCAAAGTCCTAGTTTTAAAGGAGCCTTAGACCTGCAGACTTATTTTCATGCTGAAAGAATACCATCTTTCTGAGTCAAGCAGTAGGAAAGTTACACAGGGTTTTCACGTACTTGGCAGCATAAAGTACTGAGGAACACAGGAGTAAAGAAGGATGTCATCGAACTATGCAGGAATAAATCTGGACAGCCTACGAGGTCTGATTCTGGGCTGGGTACCTTAACCTTCTGTGCCTCAGTACCCTACTCCATAAACAATACTCAAAACAGCACCTACCTTATGGGAAGTTGTGCTGATTAAATGAGTTAACGCACGCAGAGCACTGAGAGGAGTGCCTGGCACACTGAAGACCACCAGCTACTGTCATTACCATTACTGCTTCTGTGTCTGCGTGAAGTTAACAGGCACAGAGCACTTACCATTCCAAATTGATGGCATCTATCAATCCTGATATACAATCTTATAAAAATTTAAGAGAGATCCTTACATTAAATGGCATTTTAGGGACAGCTAATAAAAAAGAAAAAATTCTTTAAAAAGTATAACTTCTCAGGGCCGGCCCGGTGACACAACAGTTAAGTGCGCACATTCTGCTTCGGCGGCCCGCGGTTCGCCAGTTTGGATCCCGGGTACAGACATGGCACCGCTTGGCAAGCCATGCTGTGGCAGGCATCCCACATATAGAGGAAGATGGGCATGTATTTTAGCTCAGGGCCAGTCTTCCTCAGCAAAAAGAGGAGGATTGGCAGCAGATGTTAGCTCAGGGCTACTCTTCCTCAGCAAAAAAAAAAAGTACAATTTCTCTACATTAGCAGAGTTCTAGTCACATGAATAAATACTTGTTAATTAACTGATGGATCCAATCTGAGTAACAGCATTTGTGAAACAGCTGCACTTAGCCTAAAGTGCATGACTGAGCTGGCTTAAAGAAAAATCCGAGCCTTTTGGGGAAATAGGAGTAAGGAAATTAATTTGTATTCATTTCGTCAGCCAGCATTTTACCCAAAAGGATCAAGTTTTATAGATCTACTATAAATCACCTTAAAATATGTTGTTCCTTGGTCAGAACTCAATCCAGGACCTATATTAAATCTGAATTATTCGTTGTGTCTATATGCTATAACCCCGCACTAATCTGATTAACCAAATGCCAAACTAGTTTTGTGACAAGAGCCAGTCATGAAAAAGCTAGGTAGTTATTCTACAAATCTTTACGATCATAGACTGTGCAAGCTAAAGCTGTTTAAATAAATTCGATTGTAATTACTCTTGACCCAACCCATCTGAAAGCATAAAACCTATTAAGTGATTTGTAGCTCTTTTACGATCTGAAATACAGCAAGCAGCTTTCCTCGTCTGGTCCCACATAAAACAGGTTAGATGAGTTTAGAATGAGAACTTGAAAAATCTGAAGAAGACGATGATTTTGAAAGCAGCTGCTGAGACAAGTCAGGTGGAAAGCAGATGTCAGGTAGGAGGTGACATGCTGCCAGCCCTAATGATTCTCCCACTCACACGGAATCCCGGCTGGGAGGGACCAGCTCCTCTTTCCAGGTATCACAGATACCAAATTAAAGTGTCAGAATGCAACTTTCACTGCTAAAAAGTTAAAATTTTTGCAGACTACCCACAAATATACACCTCACTGTGCCTAACTAAGGAAAGAAATAAAAATATGCAGGAACTTCTGGTGCACATTTATGAAGTTGAGGCTCGAAGCTAATTACAGAAACAAACACTCATGCTCCACAGAGATTTTTTTATAACCTATCACTTTTGTTAAGTGGCATGATTTTTTGGATAGCCTTATACTTATTCTTCAAGCCTTACAAACTTATAGCTGTCATTAGAAGTAAACACATTCTTAAAAAAGAAAATGGAGATCCATGCACACGGTAATGAAGGAGAAACATCTTGGTGATTCATCTGCCCCACTGTTATAAAACACACAAGAGAGACACCATTTTAGCAGCAAATACCCAAATTCATATTCAACATTAAACCTTTTGGCACCTTGATGTTGCTTCTGTCTCCTTGTAGTAAAATCAGTATTATTTTACCCATGAACATCAGTCTTCCCGTCAGTCTTAAGTCGGAAGCCCACTTCTCCACAGTTTTGACGTATTTAGTCTTTGCTCTCATGTGGTCTAAATGTAAAAGAGTTACCCACAGTCCATCATCCACGGCCGTGCTTGCTGCAAGAGCACACGTCTCACTGCCTCTTCCAGTTTCTGGTTGGTTGAGGATGTGCCTGAGATTCTGCTGAATCCAGAGAACCAGCTCGTGAACCACAGGTTCTGATGCAAGGTTCTCTGCTCGCTCAAGTAACTTCTCTTTCACAGTCACGCACTGGGCCCGGGTCAGGTGTTCACAGTTAACTGAGACACCAGGCAGACACGAGGGGTAGCTAACCGGTAAATGGAACACCAACTCTAAGGGTACATCCGCATCCGTAAGTCCTTCGGCTTTTGTGCGAATTCTGAACACGGTCCCATCTGTTTCTGGAAGGCATCCAAAAACAATGATTAGCTGTACATAATTCAATTTGAATGGAACACTAACAAGTTAAAATTTCTGTTTCAAGTCTTGATTTATTTTCCATGTGAAAACTCTTGAGTTGTTTTATGAAGAGACACATAATACTAAGAAAGCCATGACTGACGGATTATTTCCTTCAACCACACGCACATATTCAAGGACGCACACACACCAGCACCCAGGACTTCGCTGGCATTTACAGTTGCTATCACCCCCATTTTTATTACAGTTACCAGAATGATTTCTCATCGTAAAACATTTTTCCACCCAGACTTAGTTGATAATTCTGGAAACCCCTAATAAACTCATATGAACATTCAAAGAAATGACGTCGTGTATATATAAAATCACTAATTAATCTGAAAGTTATACACTAAATCCAATAAAGGTCATTTTGTGGTAAGTCCAACTCGAAGCAAACCCTGAACGCTGTGTGGTTGTGGTTGCAGAGTGTGCACGACTGTGCCTGACAGCGTCGCTGCCTGGACCCGCTCTCCTCTTACTTCAAATGTATTAGTATCAGTGTAACATGAAGGTAGCGAGATGAACTAAAATTGGGCGGACATCAAGTCAGCCGCTTCTGGCTCCGTAAGGAGGGGCAAGCGCACACATAGGGTATGAGATGAAACACTCTGCTCTCTTTCAGATTTGCTCCACTTCACCCCTCTGATGTGTTCCACACCACTTCACCCCATTTTTCAAAAAAGTTGATAAAACGTCAGGCTGATTCCTTCTGCAGGGGGCAGAAACACACAGATCAGAAGAGCAGAGGAGAACAGAAGCGGGTGCAGACCAATCGCTTTGAAGCTCACTTGCCTCTCTCTCCCCGACTTCTTTCTCCACTCGCCCTTGTTCCTTCTCTTCACAAGAGAGGCAGTCAAACCTTTCCCATTTTCATACCTGGATCGCTGCTCAACAGCCTCCACAACTGAAACCTGAACATATCCCCCTTTTAAAGAACCTAACAGAACATGAAAATGGCTTTCTAGCCATCCAATTCCGTTTATGTAAAAGCCGTTGTTACAGACATTGATTCATACACGACCAAACACATCTGTTACACAAGAGTTTTTTCTTTAATAGAATCTTCTGTTTCAGCAGCAAAGCACTACTATTTTAAGACACCACCCAGAAACACAGGCAGTAACCACTATAAAGACCATATTAAAATGATACAACTTAAATTCACATTACATAAGTAAAATGTGTACTGCACAAAGAAAAATTTTCCAAATCTAAATGAGTGCACTCCTCTACAAGCCATCGCCAGTTTCTCAAAACCCTTCTTTCTTCCACCCAGTTACCTATCTTTTTTAAAAATTATTTTATTATAAAGTAGGCTCCCCACATGTCAGTTAGATCAGTACATTTCACTATGTGAAACGAGTATTATAAATACCTACAGACAACATAGAACCATTAGGCTAAATGAACTCTCCAGAAATCATCTAGGGAGACCACTTTTTCTACTAAGGGGGAGGCAAAATGTTTAAAGCTCTTCATTCATTCACCAATCAACAAACATTCGCTGAGTCCATTTTAGACCCAAGGCACTGCACGGGTCTCCAAGGGAAAAAAATGTGGTTAAGATGCAGATCCTGTCACATGGACTCAATCCAGCGTTTCACAACATGAAAGAGTGGACATATCCAAAGTGATCTTCCTTGACTTCTCTTCTGCACTTAAAACTTCTTTACGTATAAACACATATACATACAAGTTATATAAACATGTATTTTATGTTATCTCCATGGAGATGATGCTCTACAGGACGACATTTCCGAAGTTCTTCTGAGAAAGGGTATTCAAAGCTCTGTTCAAGGTCGCTGGCACAGCAGACAGCCCTAGCAGCTAGAGAGCCTCTCCCTCCAGATCAGAGGGTAGATTTGTTTCCAGACCAGTATAATAAAGACAACACACTCCTTCAGCACAAAGCGGGGGGCAGGATTGCTAGCAGCCACCTTGTAAGATTGGGGGATTCCTAAGCTCAGTGATCCTCAGCTGTGACAAAGACCCACTGTGTGCACAGAATCCACATGGGCCTACCTCCACATCGTCCTATGGAACTTGGGGACAAGGGCACCCAAGGTGAACCTGAAGTTCATGCTGCCTGCTGTGCAGTGAGTAGCAAACTGTCTAAACCCACCCGGGTCACTGCCTCCTGCCCGGCTGACTCTACGGCAGCGCGCCAGCCACCTGGCAGCTGCAGCTGCTGCCGCTCCTCAGGAGCTGCTTGACCACTTGGTGATACGTACAGTTGTTTCACCACCTTGCTCTCTCCTTTCCACTCTTCCCTCCAAGGAAGAAGCGTCCTCCTCCCTCCCACAGCAAACCCTGCCATATCCAAGATGCAGTTCCAATTGTGAGCACTTCTCTAGTGCCTGCCTTTTCCATCCCTCCCTCAAATCTCTGCTTCTCTTCCGCTTACAAAATATTTACCTTCTCCTTGCTTCAAAAAAACCAAAATGCAATGCTACTCATTCACTTAAACTACAGACCTATCTTTCTCTGTCCTTCATTTTCAATCTTCTGGAAATAGAAAGCTCACCACCTGCATCCACTTTCCCATAAACTGGAAACCAGTCTCCATAACTACTTGTACTGAGACTTCTATCATCACTTGTCTCTGAAGCTCTCTCAAACATCACCTGTGACCTCCTAACCTCTGACCTGCAGGAAGAAGCTAATTCAGCAGGCCTGTGTTGCTCAAACCCTGCACACTCCCAAGAAAGGTGTGTCTTCAGGACTGGCCCTTGGCTGGCTCCTGGGAGATGAGCTCTGAGCCCCTGGCATATTCTGCCTGAGAAGAGTGGTTTTGGGATACCTGAGGCCTTGGACCACAGGGTACCAGTTTGATTAAAATTTACAGTGAATCTTCTTACTCTGGGGACTGGAGTCTGAGGAAGTGACATCAGTTACACAGGCGGGGAAAGTCTACATGATTGATGCCCCATAAAAATTTGGACCCCACAGTTCACGTGAACTTCCCTTGTTGGCAACACTCCTCACGTGTTGTCACACTATGGCTGAGAGAACTAAGCATGGTGCTGTGACTCCACTGGAAAAGGACAACTGGAAGCTTGCAGCTGGTTTCTCCTGGACTTCACTCCATGTGCCTTTTCTCTTTGCTGATTTTAATGTGTCCTTTTGCTGTAACAAATTGTAACCATGAGTATACCAGCTTTTCTGAGTTCTGAGTCCTTCTAGCAAATCATCAAGGCTGAGGGTGGTTTGGGGACCCGTGACACAGCCACATCCAGTGACCTTCATCCTGCCCTACCTTTCCACAGCATCTGAATCTACTGAACCAATCTCCTTCTCAAAATTCTCTCTTCTCATCTCTCCCAGACACCACATTGTCCTGGTTCTTTTCCTACATCTCTGATCATTCCTTTCCTGCTTTGTCTTCTTTTTCTAACCCCCTGAATGCACAGGCATTCTTTAAAGTGTAATCCCATAAACAACTTTCTCACTCTAGCTACCCAAGCTTGAAATCTTAAAGTCACTTGTGACTCTTTTTTTTCCCCTCCTTGCTTCATACTTCATGTTCAATTGCCAAAGTTCTCCAGAATTTCTCTCCTTTCCATTCACAACCACCATCCTAATTCAGGCCTTTCTCTGGTTTCTGCAATAGTGGGCTCCTCACCACCTGCCTCTCCTCACACCAAATTATCCTATGCCACTCTCCCAGACTGACAAACAAATTACAAATTCCTCCATCCACGGAGGGGCCTACCACTCCAACGTCCTCTCCCCTTACTCCTTGCTCCAACTAACCCATTTTACACTAATACTGTCTCTGGTTTCCTGTCTCTGGGCCTTGCTCCTGCTATCCTATATGCCAAGAAGGCCCATAACTCCCCACTTTCTGCCTGCTGGGATCTTTGTTCAACCACCAAGCACCTCTCTAAAGTCTATCTGGTGATTTCCATGGTACTTTGGACTTATTTTGTGGTGTCTTCATACTCAGAATTATTGTAGTTGAACCAAATTAACTGTTTTCTTCACCACTGGAATATATCTACTTTCTTTTTAGACAACAACTAAAATACAATGGGTTACAAGAAACTTTTACATTTTACAGTTACTCAGTTCTGAGCATCACGCCCCCAGTTTGTAATCAGGGGCCTCACTGTGGCGGCCACTGGCACCTGCGGTAGGCTGCGTAATGGCCCAGACATTCATGCCCTGATGCCGGAACCTGTGATTACGTTACCTGACATGGCAAAAGGTTCTTTGCAGATGTGATCCTGAGATGGCAGGTTAACCTCGATTATCCAGTGGGCCCTAAATGTCATCACAGTGTCCTTACAAGAGGGAGGCAGAGGGAGATTTTGCCACAGAAGGTGGCAATGTAATCACTGAAGCCAGATGCCATGTGGCTGCCTTTCAAGATGGAGGGGGGACCACGAGCCAAGGGGAGCAAGGAACCCAGCTCTGGCAGCTGGGAAAGGTAAGGAAACGGCTTCTCGCCTCGGGCCCCAAGAGGGAGTGCAGCCCTGCTGACAACGTGATTTCAGCCCAGTGAGACGGATTTCAGACTTCTGACCTCAAGAACTATAAGGGAATAAATGTGTGGTGTTTTAAGCCACTGCGTTTGTGGTAATTTGTTACAGCAGCCCAAGGAAACTAATACAGTGTCTATGCCCACAAACACACTTCTCCCTTTCTGATCAAAACTCCAAAACCCAGTGTCCTCCAGTCTCTGCCATATCAACACCCACCTCCTCCTCCCCAGTGTCATGAACTAACTGACAGAAACGGGCTGTTCTGGGAGAAAGTCTTGAATGGCTGTAGAGCTAGTCATTCAAATCCTTACCAATTTTCATTATGCTTCTCTTAGTTATTTTCTCATCCTAGTCAGCAAATAGAAAAGCCATAGGAGAAAACACTGAATTTTGCCACATAAAATTGCAAAATTATTAGATGTTTAGAAGAAAAACTGCTTTAATTCTTTTAAGAATTGGAAAGGATTAACGTTCTTTCTAATTGGTCTTCTGGGTGCCTCCTCATCCCCCACCACACACACACTAGAGCCACAAACTAAAATTACACAAAATGATGTTATCTCTGTAAGAAAATGAAAAGCCCAATAACATACCCCATTCTGGTGATATTTAATGTGGTCATAAAATTACATATTCTTTTAAAAACTCATTTTCTGGGGCCGGCCCAGTGGCACAACGGTTAAGTGTGCACGTTTCGCTTCAGCGGCCCAGGGTTCCCCGGTTCGGATCCCGGGTGCGGACATGGCACCGCTTGGCAAAAGCCATGTTGTGGGAGGCGTCCCACATATAAAGTAGAGGAAGATGGGCACGGATGTTAGCTTAGGGCCAGTCTTCCTCAGCAAAAAGAGGAGGATTGGCAATAGTTAGCTCAGGGCTAATCTTCCTCAAAAAAATAAATAAATAAAAACTCATTTTCTCCCAAAAACTCTAGAAGAATGTATATTACCCTTCCATTTCTCATCGGCCTTAGTTTGTAGATGCAATTAAACCAGCTCCTTTTCGCCTCAGAATTTTTCACGTAACACATGCATAGTCAGTCTGACGTTGGGCTTGTTGGGGTTTTTTTTTTTTCATTAAAAAAAAGAAAATGAAGTTGCCCCTATCTGTTTTTAAGATTATTAACAGCTTAGAAACAGAGTGATCAACAGAAAAATAATTCTGCTCTAAATCGAATGTTAATCTCTGTCCCTCCCTGGCTCCACACAATTCTAATTATTAAATTTAACTCACCAACTCATCATTCACAATAAACATCGATGCTCTAGGAAACTTATGCCTGCCCTGGAAAACTAAAATTTTCAGAAGTTCCAAGACTATTTTCATCTATTTTAAAGACCCTACCAGGGGCTGGCCCTGTGGCCAAGGGGTTAAGTTCGCGCGCTCCACTGCAGGCAGCCCAGTGTTTCGTTGGTTTGAATCCTGGGCGCGGACATGGCACTGCTCACCAAACCACGCTGAGGCAGCGTTCCACATGCCACGACTAGAAGGATCCACAACGAAGAATATACAACTATGTACCAGGGGGCTTTGGGGAGAAAAAGGAAAAAAAGAAAATCTTTCAAAAAAAAAAGGAAAAAAAAAAGACCCTACCAAAAGATATAGGTCTTGCCTCTGCTTGAAGCTCACATACACATCCTCTAGTTGTTTTGTTTTTAATAAGTCATTCTGCCTTATAATAAGTGTATCAATTTCATAACTAAAACACTAATTGAAATAGGTTTCAAACCTCATTCTTCTTTACAAGCACATGAAAGAAATTATCCTCCTAACCGTACCCCAAACAACAGAAATTCAAACTAGAGAAGCTGAATTGAACTCCAAACTCTACACTAATGTTATTTTCAGGCTTCACCCGGTTCACGGTCACACAAAGTAGAAACTCAACAAATGCTGTCTAGCAGTGGAAGACACTGGAAATTGTAAACAAAATTTAAGAAAATGAGTTCTTCAAGATTCATTTAGAGCCCTTTAAGAAACCATTTATATCCCATATTCAACTGACTTTCCCTAGACTTGCTTTTTTTTTTCCTTTGCAATTTTTACACATCCTCAGAGTAAGACTTTGTACAGCAAACCACTAAGAAGCTCCAAACACCCTCTCATCCTTCACGTGCACAGGATTTTTTTCCTCTTGCTCCTAGGGGGCTCACCACAAGGATGCATCCACTAGTGCTTGTTTTTAAGTTTCAGCTGAATTTTTATATATATTTAAAATGTGGTCACAGGAAAAATACAAAAAACTAAGAAACGCATGAAGCTAAAAGTGGCAATCCTATCCTTTAGAAGTGAAGTTCAAAGCTGAACTGGTTTTACAGAGGTGAGTTCAGTACTGACAATCAGCAGGAAACAGAGCCGAGCAGATTTAGCGGGGTGAGGGGGTGACAGCCACGATTCATTTTTGCAGGAGGGCCCAATCCAATCTGAACATTAGTGCCAGCAGAATACAAAAATTCACTCTGAAGTTTCTGAGCAAACATATTTTATGATGTTGGGTCTTACTTCCCATTTTACAACTTTTTGATCTGTGAGTTAATTTCCAGAAATGCAATTCTACGTATAATGAGCATTGACTATGGCAATATAATCTCTGTGATCCTCAATCACCTTATCAGGAAAATGAAGATTTACAACAATACAAATCTCATCTATTTCATAGGTATGCACACACATGCATGTAGATACTCTCTTTCAGAATTATCTTGAACATAAGCTGGGTCATACCCATCTGTTTTCTCTGGGTGTTCATTATTGCTCTCTCTTTCTGGTCAAGAGTTATCCTTGCTAAGAACTATTTTACTGATGGAGCAGCCTCATCTCTATTAAGGAGCACGATGTAGTGCAAAGGCCCATATACTCTGGAACCTAGTGGTTACTTATCCAGCCTGAGCATGCGTTATCTTCTCTGTAAAATAAAGCTAAGAGCACCCTTCATGAAGTAAGATGCATTTAAAGTATTAAGTACAGCGGAGGTGACCCCATTAAACCTGGCACCTGGCCTGACTGCACTGCACAGAGAGGGGCAGAATACCCCTGATTTGGTCTACCCACAGGCCTCCCTAGTAGACAGGAGTGTGGGGGCTTACACAGTTTGCACCCATTAAGACGTAGTTACACCTGATGCCTCTTACTATGAGCTTACTATAACCATAGTAAAGAGGCCAAATGTACATAAATCCCCTGAAAGTCTCAGCTTAAATTAACCCAGCTGAACTGAATTCAACTATTCACCCTCTTCCATCTTATGGCCTTAATAGTTGATCCTTGGGCTGGCAGCCTGAGCCTTCCTGGGCTATCTTGTCACCAGAAGTGCAATCCCACACAATGTTCTCCTGATTCCAGTAGCAACAGGGCGAAGCCCATCTGGGGGAGGCCAGGAAGGAACTGATGGGGTTCAGAATGTTCTGGTACCAAGGTTATAGCCTCCCAGCCAAGCTGACGGTGACCCTGGAGCAGCAGCCAGCAGCCCACTGTATGTTTATTGTGGGCTGTTAACAAGGCCTACCTTACCCTTCATGCCCAGTTGTGAACATCAAACATCCCGATTTCAATCACTGAATTGTTCTATTCTCCAGTGAACCTTTCAGCAACAAAATGTCCTAAGTTGTTACACTGAATTCTTTTATAATTCAATTACTTATTGCTGCCAGAACATTGAATCAAATTAATTAGGAGGCATGGCTTGAAAGTCATGCTCAATTTAACAGCAGATAAAGGGTCCACAGTGTTCTCAATATTAAGAAACTGCTTTCTTTAAATGCTTACTTTTTTAAGTTTTCTCTGACCCACCAGCAGTGTCTCACGCTCAGCTGTGCACTCATGATCCAAATGACTACCACTCCATCTCTTTAAGGTGTCATGGGAAACCATAGGTTCATTTTTTTCCAGGATATTCCCAACTAAGCTATAATAAAGGAATTTAGGAAAACTGATGATCTCTTCAAATAGCTTGCCTCAGGCAGAAGTAATTATCAATAACAAGAGCTGCAGAGACAGCGGGTAAGTAAGATGATGAAGAATTAATTACGAATGCTACCCAATCAGAAGAGGGGCGACTAGAAAACACTAAAGGGAGTAAATCCTTTCCTATGGATTTTAAACAACTGTTGCAAAAAGCTCCAAGACAGACTAGGCACGAAAAAGAAAGCAGCTCCATCACACTAATTGGTTCACAGGGCCTGGAACATAGAGCTTTAGGAACGGGTGTAGACGGTGGATGCAAGAAAGAATAAACAAAAAGGAGCCAACCCCTGCTCTGGGTGTGAATAACACACCACATGGATCCCATGAAACCGTCTTACTCCTAGACAGCTTTCTCACAACACCCCTTACACTCTAGACGACCTTCTTAAAGGTCAACCAATTTATGGTCAGAAGGACAATTTTGATAGTAGCTGAAACATAACAGAAGGCTAAAATCCCATGCCAAAAAATTTACATAATGTATTTGAAATCTAAGTGAAAATCAAAAATTATCTGCGTCACTGCACTTTTTCACAAGCTGCAGTTTTGGTTTTTCTTTACTAGAAGCCACGGACAAGGGCAGAAAAAGTTTTAACCATCATCAAAAAATAGCCAAAGAACCTTTCTAAACTGTAAGCTCCTAGAGGACATGGGCGGTGTCTTTGTCAATGTTTGCAGGGAATCCGTAAATGCGGGCTGACGATAAACGCGCCCTCAAGAGCCTGTAACCCGCAACCACCTTTCAGCAAAACAATCAACTCAGAAACACCTGAGAAAAGTATGCGGTGGAGCACCGGGCGATATTCAAAGATTCATTCATCACACAATTACTACCTACCACGTGCCTGGCACTGTTCTAGGTGCCTAGAGTTTTGTGATGACAAAACAGACAGGGGCCCTGCCCTCACGTAACTTGAGACAACCAAATACCCATACAGAGTTAAAACTGCCGTGAGCGCTCCGAAGGCCACAATGCTTAGCGCTTACAAAGGATATCATGCAATTTGCGGAAGCTGGGTTTAAACTACGGGGGTTCAGGATAGGCCTTTTTTTAAGGTGAGATCTGAAGGGTAAGTAGAGGATGGCCTGGGAGAGCATGTGGGAGCCATTCCAGGAGGGGACGGCTGGCGCGAAGGGCCAGGCGCTTCGCGAGTGGGACTGGGACGGACGATCGGGGACTGAGACCGGCACGCAGGGGGGTGGGACGGGCGCGGAGCTGGGGGCGCGGGAGGCAGGGACGGGCCGGCGAGCCGCAGGCGCCTGGGCATCAGGTTCTCCGCTGACTGCAGAGTGGCGAGCGGGGCGCGACACTCTCCCCGCTTTAGGGGGTCGCCTCACACTCCCGCCTGCTCCGACACCACTCCAGTCCCCGGTGCGTGTCATTCCATCAGTCCACTAGCCCGGTCCCCAAGTGTGGGCCCCAGGGCAGGGTAGTCACCTGAGTGGCTCAGCACCTCCCACTCGTCGGGCCCGCAGAAAATCGCAGCCAAGGCCGCGAGCTCCTCCCGCACCCGCTCCGCCATGGCCGCGCGGCCAGCAGCTCCGCGCCTCCCCTTCCGCCGCCGCCGGCCCGGAGCAGCGCGGCCGGGCGGCCACCAGGGGGCGCCCCGCGTCTCTGCAGCGCCGCGGGCCGGGCGGGGGCGGGGTGGCGCTGAAAGTCCCGCCCACAGCTCCTCCCACTGACTCCGGACCCAAGGCGCCGTCCATTCTAGGGACTTCCCTCCGAGGGCAAAGGCTCGGTGGTCCGGGGCAGGGTGTCTGCCAGAGGCGACCGTGCGGCTCACTTGTTGCTTTCCTGAGAGCGAGAGGACTCCCAGCAAAGCCCGAACTCCTCTTTTAGCCCAGGCTGTGAACACTCGCCTTTGCTGCCCAGACCCGGCCTTGGGCCGCGGGCTGGAGGACCGCCATGGCGAAAGGAGCCTTGCAGTTAGGAAGAAATAAACAAGCAGGGCAGTGACCAGAGAGGTGGTTAGCCCTGTCCGGCTGGAAATTGAACGAGGTGTTGGGCAAGGTGCAGTTTAAGAGAAGGGACGAGATTCTCCGTCCTCGCGGAGCTATTAGTGACCCAGGCGGTCTGGGAGTCTCTGAAAAGGCGCCAGGCAGTAACAGCCCCAGATGCTGAGCTGTAACCCGCGCTGGGACTCCGGACAGGGAGCGGATTCCTGAGACTTCTTTTCTTTAACGGATGCCGAAGGGGAGGGTTGGACCTGCCAGCGCTGGCATTCTAAGGACATTCCTGGGGTGGCCCGGGACCTTGTGGGGAGCTGTGCGTCCAAGGTGCTGGGTGCACCGTCATACCATTCCACGTTTGTCTCCTGTCTTCTCAGGGACAGCCCTGTTGAAATGGGCTAAGGGAACTCCTTGGCCTTTGAGGATACAATCAAGTTTACTTTGTGATATTCGATCCATGCAAAACAGTGTGGCTCTTGAAGCTTTGAAATGAGATGATAATCCCTGAATCCAGCGCTTGAATTTAAGAATTTGAGCAATACTAATAGGTAACAATTATCAATCCATTCTGTTTCGGCTTTGGTTTAGAGAACAAGATTACAGTGATCCTCTGTGACAGCGTGTACGTCAGCATGCTTGACTTGTCCTTTTGTTTTTCAAGCAATAATTTAAAATTCTGCAACTCCCAAAAGTTGGTAGTCTAGCTCACAGAGGTCCCAAAATTTTTGTTTGTATCAGACATAACATTCTGTGAGATCAGTCAGGGAATTTAGATGGTCTCACAGTGACTCCTGTCATTGACCTACAGAAGTGGAATAAACGGGGCTGATTTTAAGACCGAATCCATGTTACCATCATCAAACATCATTCCCACTGTTGCTTAAAAGGGATTTTAAAAAGGAAAAGACGCTGGCTTCCGAGAAGAGAAAGGATATATCTAACAAGATGGACTGCAAGAGAAACGCTTTCCAGAGGATGTCAGGAGATTTCAGTGACCCCAAGTAATTAAGAGCACTGCTGTGCACATAACTGGAAAGACAACGGCTTGCATAAACTCATAATTATCTCTGATGTGGCCAATTTATTTAATTAAAAAAACCCTCCTTTGAATTATTTCCAAAATAACAGCAGTTCAGTAGGTTCACGATTAGCTACTAAAGAGTTTGGTGAACAAAAGAATAAATTTTTAACATAAAATATCACTGTTATTTGATTTTAGTTTCAAGTCCAAATTTAGTATTAAAAGTGGTAGGAAAATATTAAATTTAATTATTTGACTTATTTATTAAGGATATTCTGCAAATAAACAAGAAGTTCAAGTCTTATTTTTAATTCCCCAAATTCACTATGAATGACATCAGTGAGATAAGATGAACAGTAAGATTACAGCTGTCAAAAACAGGAGGAGGCAGTCTCTGAAGCCTGCTGTCAGCAAGGTGTCCATGAAATTGACGGAAGAGGACATCAATCTATTTAAAATTTTCTTGTCAATAGGTTTCTTCTTTGCTGGTTCCTTCTCCATTGATTTCTTAACCTGCTTTTCATACTCCATTTAACATGTTTAAATAAAAAAGAAGCCAATGTGAATGTCTTTTAAATTAACACCATCCTAAAGCCCTGAGGTCCCATGAATAAGTTTTTGCTCTGAACATTTGGAAATAATCATCACAGAGACAGCATAATGTCAGCTTGGTAGTTCTCACACTATGAAAATATCAGCTACGTGTCAAATATCTAAAGCTTGCCTTAGTGTAATAAATCTTGTTGTATTCACAAGCTACTGAAAATTCTAAATATTTAAACGAGGAGTGAATGTCTAGACATGTGGATGGATGTCTACTTAGAGCACAGCCTCTTTCTCTCTCTCCACTCCTCTGCCCCAACAGTATATGATTTGCTAGAACAAGATTATTTATACACACAACTTTTCTAAGTAGCTCCTTCCCCAGGACCATAAGGAGGAGAAGTTTCAAATCTCTCACCTCCAGTTAAAACCACTAGCCCAAGAGATAGTTCTTTTAAATTTTCTGGGAAAACACTTCTACTCCTTTTATCATGAGTAGTATGGAGACTTAAATACTCAACTCAATGTCTGAAATTTTAAGTCAAACCCCACTTGGGCATAGAAATGAGAACACACAATTTTACGAGTATTAGGAGTGGGTAAGTGTTAGTATCACATCAAAAAAGCTGAGAATTCTGAAATGGGCGGGATGTGATAAGGAACATTATTGTATTAAGACTATGAGAAAAGTAAAAATGCTTTCAAGAACCACTAAGAGTAAAGAACAAGAGAGTTACCGAGTGTCAATTTGCTAAATGAACCTGAACACCAATAAGCTGTGCTACTGGTTTTGCCTGAAGCGTTTCTGTATTTACTCATTGCATAAACTGTTCTTGTTGACTGTTGGCCTGGTTCCACAAGATGAGTATTCAGGTACAGAGGTGAAAGCAACAATCCCAGACTTCTGTCTTTGGTCTAGACAAGTAAACCCAATATGCAACGTTTACACCTTCTTTCATTACACTGTGGGTACAAGTACCACATTTCCTTGCTGGTGTGAAGTTCAATATCATGGGATAGGTAAAAGCAATGGGATGCTGGGGTACCCAGATAGATACCTCCCACAACTTCCCAGAGCAGAAATAGGTTTGTAATGCCCAGGAACATAGTAAGCTTCCAAAACAACATAAAGGCCGTGGTGTTGATCGCTCATAGTGGTTTTGTTCTGTTACAGTGTGCAAGTCACAAATCTATTTTTCACCAAGATAACAATATAAAAGCAAGTAAAATTTATGCGAATTTGGCGCTGACTCTGTAACCATATCGTTTTGTAGAAAGAGCTGCCTCCACTGTGTCCTACTAATGTGTACTCCCTCCAAAAGATTGGTTACACGCTGCCTGTGAGAACCGTGCTTGATTCTTAGGCATGAGTGGTATCAAAACAGTTCCAGCTTGCTTTGTGGGAAAACAGCCACACAGCCCAGGTCCGCTGGCATAAAAGGTCAATGCCTTATCAATGTTATAAAAACAAATCTTCAGTATCATTAGGGTTTTAGAGTTTGTCTACTTAAAGTAACACCCAAGGGCCACCCCAGTGGTTTAGTGGTTAAGTTCACTGGGCTCTGTTTCGGTGAGCGGGGTTCGTGGGTTTGGATCGCAGGTGCAGAGCTATACCACTCACCAAGCCGTGCCGTGGGGGTGACCCACATACAAAATAGAGGAAGATTGGCACAGATGTCAGCTCAGGTACAATCTTCCTCACCAAAAAAATAAGTAAATAACACCCAATACTTAATTTTGGTTACTACTGTAAATGGCTTCTTTTTATTATTATATTTTCCCACCATGTATTACTAATTTAGCCAGTTTTTATAATCTGCGGGGGGAGGACAGAGTCTGTGTGACTTTTTAAAAATCCTTTTCTCCAAATTGATACAGGGACTATAAATGAGTAGTAAATTCTGCCACTTTGGCAAAATAGATTCCCAGTGGTTGAAAATTGAAAGAGTAATACAGTAATAATATGAGGTCTGAGATTTTCTTCAAAATAATGTTGGAAGGGGGAAGAGGCCGGGGTACAGACGAGGCTGAGGTGACCTGAGGTTAATAATGGGTGAGGCAGAGTTGTGAGTACAGAAGGATTCGGTATTTTCTTCTGTCTGTTTCTGTGTATTTTATTTTCTCTGTAATAAAAGTTAATTTTTAAAATGTAGTCAGTAGATAATACATCAAGATACTTCAGTTTTGCATAATGCTCAACTAAGAGAAAAAAGACAGAAATGAAGGGGGAAAATAGGAGGAAAGGGAAAAGAAGCAGGGCTAAGTTGAGAGAACAGAGTTGGTAAAAGCTATCAAGAGAAGATAATGAGTTCCAAAATGACAGGTTCAACATTCGTTCAAGAGTGAAAAGCACAGAAGCTAAAACTTCAGTGCCTGTAGCAAGATGCATGTGGGTTTCTCTTAGACATGCCCACAGAGGGAGGCAGGCAGAGCTGTGGCGCTCCACAAGGCAAGGACCCAACCCCCTCTCTTTTGTGGCTCTGCTCTGCACACCTTGATCCCCACAGTCATGCCATGGGCTGGGGGAGCCACTGGAGTTCCAACCACCAAGTCCACATCTTGTCAGGAGAATGGGACCCAGTCAGATCCCATTGGCTGCTCCCAGCTGGTGGGCTGGAAAACGTCGCTTTTATTCTGAGAGGCCATGTACCCAGCTAAAAGTGGAGGAAGAAATGAAGTATTACTGTTATTCCATTCTTATGGAGAAAGAGAAAACACTATTGGGAGATAGTGACAGTCCCCGCCGTAACATCACATCACATCACATCACATCACATAATTCCGTAAAGCTCACCTGTTTCCCATCCCTCCACCCTCACAGCCCCTAACCCTTTATCTCGTTGACTCCCTTCGTTTTTCCCATATCGTCTACCATTATCTGAAGTGTCCTTGTGTGTTTGTTTATGTGTGTCTTGTAGTTGCCCCACAGAGAGCGTGAGCACTCCCCCAGCAGCACCACCTAATTAGTGCAGATGTCCAGAGAGATGAGGACACACGTGCACGCCAAGAGGGTCTGAAAGATTTATTGCTTACATGCCAAGGTTTTCTGGGAAGAGCAGGGCAATACAAAATGGCCTGAATGAAAACAGGTGAGCGGCTCCGGTGTTCCTTGTAGTTAGGGGGTGGGGCCGGGGTTAGAGTTCCTCTGTGCACCACTGGAGTTTTCGTGGTCTGAACAAGGGAGGGAGTGCCCAGACTTGCTTACCTAGTTGCCCAGAGGCAGGGCAGAAAGGGAAAGGGGGTAGGACTTGAAAGCTGTCAGCAGTCAATCAAACATCAAAAACAGAGTCAGACATGTTTATTGTCTGTCTCCACTAGGATTTTAACTTCCAGGAAGCCAGGGGCCATATCAGTCTTATTGGCCTCTGTATCCTGCACGTCTACAACAGCACCTGGCAAGTTACGAATTCAGTAAACATTTGTTGATACGAATAAACTCATTGCAAAGTTTATAAACTCTTCATGTGATTGCTTATCCAACAGAGTCAGAGTGCACCTACTATATGCTAGTGACTTTCCAAGGCATCCCGTGACTGAATAAGGTACAGTCCTTGCCCTCCAAGAGTTCCAAATCCATTTGGGAGAGGCATCAGTCTTTCCTGGGGCGGGGTGATGAGTGTTCTGCCAGGTGAATGGAAGGCCATCAGAGAAGGGCCAGGAAGCCTGTTGGCCATTGCATTAGAGGGTTCCCATCATAGGGTAAGGGGAGGAGGAGGAAAGCTCGAGGAAAAGGTGGCTGGAAAGACAGTTCTCTGCTTTCATTCGTCAACAAGTGTTTGCTGAGCACTATGTGCCATTACTCTGTACCAACTATTATCCCAGGTCCCAGGGAAACTGGTTTGTGACACAGACCTCTTGGAAGGTGTAGTGTAATGGGGCAGACAGGTCTTAAAAGGTCAAACATTTGGTAATCAGCAGCCTATTGAGATCATGGGAATAGATGAGGCTGTCTGTCTGCATCTCAAGAATTTCACAAGGAGGGTGATGTATTTCCCAGCAATGGAACAGGGAAGCATTGGTTTGCCAGTCCTTCTAATGTGACCTGGATCAAAACAATAGTCCCTTTGTGGCAATGTTTCTGTATTTCCCTGTGGTTGTTTTTCACTGTTTGGTTTCATTCTGTTTTTAGTGGGGAGAAAAATCAAGCCAAGAAAACAAAAAAAAATTTCCTTTGTGGCACTATTACCACCTGGAAGGGTCTCTCTGTGTCCCTGTCATGTCATTTCTCTCTCTCTCCAGTGGTGATACAAAAACTATCTAAAAATAAAAAGGCTGGGCTAGAATACTTTGTTTATTGTTATTTCGGATAAAATCCTGCTATATTTACGTGGTTTTCATTGCCCTTTGAAACATTGATTGGCCAATAATTTCTTCACTGACAGGTTCATTAGTTTTAAAAGGAACATTATACTTCTAGATGAAGCACAGCCAAGTCTCCTACTCCTGGGACCATATTAGCAAATACTTTGACCTTTTCTCCTTCTCCTCTTTCATAAGATACTTTGCCACTTCTTTGCCTAGCGAATTCTTATTCATTCTTCAGGTCTGAATCCCACCCCTCCTCCTAATCAGAGTTGAGGACCCCTCCTATATTGCCCCGTCGCTCATCATATTTATACACTTGTCAGACTATATTGTAATTGCTCACGTGTCTACAACCCCGGTAGAGAATGACTTTCATGAGATAAGGGAGGTTTTGCAAGCCGTCTTTGTTCTCTCTCCAAGTCTTCACACAGTGAAGGCGTATGAAAGGCACTCAAAATTTTAGATTGAGTCAAGAATGAATGAATGCATTACAGTATCTGAATAAATGGATTATGGTTCACTTATTACCTCTGCTCTCGACCCATCAGATTTTATCATCCTTTGAATGTGCTGATACACCTTAGTATTAAGCAAGAAGATTATTACCCATATCTTTACTCAAATTACGTTCAGAGTAATGAAGAAATATTAATGGGCAAAGGAAATAGTGGATTACTCCTAACAAAGCCCCACAGTTTCATACAGGGGAATAAAAGGGAGGAAATATACATATTATATACATAGTTTATTGTTACCTTTATAGTAACTTTTTACATTTGAGTAATAGGCACCCATGGTTGCCACTTTGCTTCGCTATATATTAAAGAAAAAATGAATTTTTAAGTAATTATTATAGCTAATACACAATTCAAAGTTTTGACATTACTGGGCTAAGTCTGGAAGTCATGTGGTAGGTAAATCTATATAGTGTTTATGTCCCAAATGGAAATGGGACACCACATGGTACCTGATCCAGCCTGGATAGAAATATATTGTATTTCCACCAGAATGTGTGACGAGGGTATTATATTTCATTTACTATTCAGGTTAACATTAGTCATTTTAAAAATAACAAAGTCACCTGAAGACAGAATAGTGATATATAGCAGTGTAGCCGTATCAATTAAAATTAAGAAGCTACAAGACTTAGATTTTTAACTGTATAACTTATGATCACTTAAGAAATTTTTTCTTCTCTTTTTCTGATACTCCAATATGTTGTTGATTCGTGACTTAAAAGACCAGATTATATTGAAGGGGACAGGTGGATACCCTGGAGAGGGGCCCAGGGAAATTTTTGTCATGATAGAAATGTGCTATTTCTTGATTGAGGTGGTAGTCATGAGTTTTTGCCCTTTAACCATACCATTAAGACGTGTGCTTTTTGTTTTATGTATGGTATACCTCAATTTAAAAAAAAAAAAAGATATTGAGAGGATAAGGACTTGTTAATAAGTTCACAATACTTTATAAGATTCCTTTTTTTCTGAATTTGAGCTGAGGATACTCTCAGCTTGAAATTTGAAAGAAATTATTCTTCAAAAACTCTGTAAGCCTTGCTACTGCTTGATTTTTATGTTAAAACAACAAATCTTGGCAAGAAAAAGCTATAGGTTTCAACTATCTTCAAATGGCACCAACTTGTCTCCTTGAGTGGGGTGTTGATAGAGCTGAAGAAAACCATTCCTTCATGCAGGGCAAGTTGCTTTTAGCCTAAAAGCTCAGCCTACTGTTTTCTGTTGATGTGGGGAAAAAAATGTAATTGATACAAGCACGCCTCAGTTTATGCAGACTAAAGAGTGATTATTCAAATATTTTTAATGCACTAAACAAGCTTACTATTTCAAATAATTTTATGACTCTTTTTTTGGCTAAGTGAGGGACCTGTTGTGATGCGGGCCATCTACCATTTGTACATCAATTCTTGGACGCACATATTTTTCACATTTAACTTCACATCAAAACTTGCAGAATGGGTATTAGCAACTTGGAAAAAATCCTAGAATCCTAGTGTAAGTGAAGCATCTTATTTCAAAGAAATGCTCTCTCCCCGATGCTCTTGATGGAACAAAGGATGATGTATATGAGAAAACACAGACACAGATGCCTCTAAGTTACTCTGTGATTCACAGTCATCAGACACAGAAGGTGAAGGAGTTGCAGGAATAGTTTAACTAATTATTTTCCTTATATCTCCCTTTTTAGGTATATACATGAGTGATATTTGATAACGTACATCTAAATAAGTCTAAAACAGCTTTTTCAAGTATAAAATAAAAATTTCAAGTGCTAAGAAAGTGAACCATAGAATAATTGGCAGCATATTTTCTTTTGTAGTGGCACATAAAATAATGGTCCATCTTACAACTGATAGCATCTTAGATTCTATCAAAACTGGTCCTTGTGCTTTTTGGATGTTGGCTTTTCAGCCAAAGGGATGATGGAGGAGCAGGGAGGAAAGACCTGTAATCAAATGGTATCTTAAATGTATAATAATAACAATGCTATTTATTGAGTAGCTACTATAGGCCAGCTGCTATGCTAAGTGCCTTATGTATATCATTACACGTAATTCTCTCCCCAAAAGCCTGAGAGAGACTTGTTGTTTAACTGACTTTTATCCTTTCAGAGCCATTAAGCAATATGTCCAAGGTAAGTTTGCAAAACTGAATTTGAACCTAGTTTTGACAGACTCTCAAAGCTCTTGATCTTTGTGTACTGTCTTCCCTTGCCTCTCCCCACACCCCACCATCCCCCAGAGTTCAAAGGGAAAGCTTAAAGAGGGTGGAGAGAGAGAATGAGAATCCCAGCATCGTTCAGTTCCTGTTCAGGTTGCTTTTGAAGACGTTTCGTCGCTGATGTGGTGACGCCGTCTTCCTTCAGTCAGGTGAGACGCTCCAGGATCCTAACATCAAACCACCCAGCTAGTGCCTTAGCTAGTACTATTTGGGATTCTATCACTTGCAACAAAAAGAATACTACTATAATCATTCCCAGATTTAATGTATTTATACACTTTACTACTAATAATAAAATATTACTTCTAACACAGCCGGAGTTTGAGTCCCGCTGGCTCACTTCATTAAGCCGTACGAGGAATGAAGCCGGCTGTTTCAGTTACAGCCAGTGGCTGTGGAGACACCTGATGCTCTTTGGGATTAAGTGATACCCTAATCAGCACAGGTAGGAAGTCATAAAATACAGCACAAAGAACACAGGGCCATTAGCCCGCTCAGTTTTCCTCTGAGCAGCATTGTGTTTCCACACAAATGGATTAACTATGAAGAAACTCAATTTAGTCAACTGTAAAAAGATACAAATTACAAAATGATCTCCTAGAACTTTTCTGGTTTTAAAATTCTTGACTTCTGCACAGATTAAAGCCATCCACATATCACACGGGTTACTAGGTGCAGATACATCTAGTGGATTTCATGGCCGGTTCCATCCCTATTTCTTTGATAATATGTATTTTTTTTCTTAATAGAATTCAAATTCAATATTATCAAGTGATATGCTTAGCAAAATTAAGACAGTTTTGCTCAGTGGTAAGAATTTTTGAAAAACTATGACATACTTATGGGAGAAATAAAAGAATAAATTGATGTTCTAAACCTTATCTCCAGGAACTATCTCAGGATAGTGTTCGTACTACAAGACTTGTGACTCACGGAAGGAAAATCACCAAGTTCTGGAATGGGCATTGAGTTTCAATTCTTAATGCAGAATAACAGCATACCTCCTTGAAATTAAAGTCAGATCTTTAACATGAGGCAATAAGGAGGCTGAAATGTTCTTGTCTTCCCTTATGGCCTATTGATTTCAAATTTTAATACAAAAATAGAATATGTGATTACTTGTTTTCCCCAAAATGATGACCTTAAAAAGACACGTTAAGAAGTGATTTGCAATTATAAAAAAATACTCCTGTATTCAATCTCAGACAACGGATACAATTTTACAAATCAAAAACTGAACTCTTTAGCCAAAACGTTGACTTGGAAAAAGAAAACATGAAATGTGAGAGGAAAATTATGATATTATTAAGAATTTCTTCCAAAAGCACTAAGCATTTTCCAACAAAAGTGACATTGATTCAATAAACTGCCTTCAAGTTATAGTGCATTTCAGGAGATACTCCTCAATATTTTTTGTTATTTACAGGTGTCATATAATTCCCTGGAGCAGCTATTGCCTAACTCAGTATTAATTATGGCTTGGAATTTTTGATAGCTTTCTATGATATTTAACTTGCTTATACTCAGGGAGTTGTTCAGGGGTATAATTTCCCTCATGTGTTCATCACTTTGGCTAACATTTTAACAAAAGGAAATCAAGGAAAGGAACAAAACTATCTTTACAGAATGGTAATTATGCCCACTGCCTTAAATTTTCACACCAACAGATGGGGGTCCACAGAACCACAAGCGTGAATCCAGGGGTGTCTGTCTACCTGTCTGTGCTTACACTGGGAAGGGCTGAGACAGCAAGGCTTGCTGACTCAGGTGTAGCAAGTACGCCTTCTGCAAGAGGGGACTTTGCCTTTCAAAATCCATCAAGGTAAACCCTTGGCTCCCCACCGTGGATCTCCAGGCATCACAGCATCTTAATTATTCACGGGTAGTGAGGCCCAGATACGGTGCTAGTTCCAGCATTACATAAATAAATGGTGGAGGGCCAGGAGGAAGCTGACTCTGTGTAACTCCCCAGTAGCTAGCAGCAGTGACATTCAAAATATTTAACACTACTGCCACTTAGGCCCTGATCAATCTAAGGAACATTAGGCATAAACGGCTTTATTGACGATAGGAGTGCACCCTGGCTGAGCGTCAGCCCCTGGAATTAGTAGCTTGAACCACTAGTTCAAGTTCCCAAATACATTTTAAAGTATATTATTTCATTTAATCCTCAAAAATTCTGTTATGTAGGCATTATTATTTTTCTAATTTATGAGTGAGAAAATTAAGGCTTACAGAGGTTAATTTACTCTGGGTCACACAACTAGTAAGTGATAGAGCCTAGAAAAAGTATGACTGCTTAACACAACCAGTCTGTTTTATTCTCTGGTTTCTCTTTCATTCTCAATGCTAAGGACATAAAATTCACTAACTTTAATTTTTTTAAACTGTTCTATCTATTCAAAGTTAGAAAATGAAAAGTGACAAATGTTGATTCAGTACTTCAGTTTCGTGTTACTCAAATCACTGAGTTACAAGCAGTTCCCATTAAATGACTTTTTTCTTGGCCTATGGAAACATTAATGACTAGCAAAAGAAATATGTGAATAAGACCCTTTCAATATTATTTTTTGGAGGCTCTTCTTCACTGCTCTCAACTTCTGCTACTGTCAGCATGTTAATCTGTATTGAAAAATATGAACCAAATAGCCAACTTCCTGGGTGAAATTTATCCTATGAATTTAATCTTCGTAAGCAAGGCATGAAGTCACTGAGTGTTTTATAGAAGGATTAAAAATCCGCTTATCCTCGAGAGAAGAGACAAAGCTCTATGTTTAGAAGAATTCCACATAATTTATGTGGATACTCCTCCCTCAAGGAGGTGGAGCCTAGCTCCTGACTCCTTAAGTGTAGTCTATGTGATGACTTCCACCCAGACAGGACAGTATGGGAAGGGGCTCATGAGAAGAGTCGCTTTACATTGGAGAAACCTGACAAATACCACCTCAGCCAGGTGATCAAGGTCAACACCAGCAGTGCTAAGTCATGTTGATGGTATGTACCTTTGATGCGATGTGATTAAAATGGCTCTGGGGTCTTCCTCCCCAGAACCCATAACCCCAGTTTCACCATGAGAAAAGCATCAGACAAATCCAGTTGAAGGACATTCTACAAAAAACACTTGACCGGTACTCCTCAAAACTGTTAAGATCATATAAAACTGGGGAAGTGTGAGAAATTGTCACAGCCAAGTGGAGCCTAAGATGTGACAACTAAATGTTATGTATCATGGGTAGGAACCTGTAATGAGAAAAGGATATCAGGTAGAAACTAAGGAAATCTGAATATAGCAATGGAATTTAGTTAATAATAATGTATGAACATTGGTTCATTAATTGTAACAAATTGTAATACTAATGTAAGATGTTAATACTGGGTGCAAGTTATGTGGGAAATCTCTATACTGTCTTTGCAATTTAATTTTGTAAATCTAAAATTATTCTAAAAAATAAAGTTTATTTAGGGTCCAGCCTGGTGGCGCAGTGGTTAAGTGCACACATTCTGCTTTGGTGACCCAAGGTTCACCAGTTCGGATCCCGGGTGCGGACATGGCACCACTTGGCAAGCCATGCTGTGGTAGGCATCCCACATATAAAGTAGAGGAAGATGGGCACGGATGTTAGCTCAGGGCCAGTCTTCCGCAGAAAAAAGAGGAGGATTGGCAGCAGTCAGCTCAGGGCTAATCTTCCTCAAAATAAATAAATAAATAGTTTATTTTAAAAAATAATTCATTTATCATTTTGACATTTCAATAGTTGATCATGCTACATCAGGCTCTAGTTAATTCAGAATTCCTAAAGAAGCAGATAATAAAAGTGAAGCTAGGATTCCTCAGAACTACCTTTCTTGTTCTGAGGAAGCCTCCCCTTAGCATCACTACCCCACTCGCCACCCTTATCCCATCTCACTTTGCTTTCACAGTCAAAGTTCTTGTAAGAAAAGTGTAGATCCGCAGCCTCTTCTTCACCTCTCATTCACTCTTCAAATCACTGACGGCATGTGTCTACCCAGCAATGACTCCAAGTCCAAATTCAGTGGATTCTTCTCAGTCTTCACTTATTTAGCCTGATGGAGTTTGAAAGCATTGATCCCTCACTTCATTAAAATTCCCAGGTCCCTACCACAGTCTCTCCCGTTCTCTTCTTAACTTTCCTTCTCCTTTACTAATGCAGCAGAATACCAAAACTCCACTGTTTTTTTAGTTCTGCTGTTTTAAATTTGATAAAACTTGAGCTTCTTGGTCTGGAGAAGGGTCATTTCAATAACCCTCTTAATTATACAAATATAGGGTGAATGGGCACCATTCTGGAATAAGGGACTTATTTCTTTTGTCTTAGCAAAATCTGTCTCTTTCCTTGGTGGGCAGAGCTGGTCACTGGGGATGAGGTGACTCAGTCCCTGTGTAAGGAATTCAGGCTATTCTTGGAGAGAAGACATCAGAGCCCCAAACTCCAATCTCCATGATTCAAAGTAAGGAAAACCTGTAAGGGTCTGTCAAGGATTCCTGCCCAAAATCTGCTAGGAGGAGACTAGATCAAGAATTTCAAGAGCTGAATGTACTAGGAAAATTAAATATGTCAGCATAAGGACCCCAGAATTCATAGGGGTGGAGAGGTGGGTACACTGGTTCAGCACAGAGTGGCAGAATTTCCTCCAGACCCAACCATCCTGCCATGGCTGTTGCACACTGGGGAAAAATCACTGAACGTAAATGTGAGTTAAAAGTAGCTGTAACCTTAATGCCCAATCTGTAGCACCACTGTGGTCTACGCCGTCATCTATCAGAGCAGCAGGGGCATCCCAACATCATCCACCAAGTCAGTGTCCAGTGGCAATCCTTCGTGGACTCAAGACACAAAGGTAATGGACTTAGACTCCATGTTCTCTCCACTTGATGCTGGGAAGAGGACTGACCCACAATGCTCCCTACCCTTGGGTTGAATCGGTACCTGCCATTCTTGGAAATATTTGAGGAAGAAAAATATGGGAACTCCTTGTCAACCTGGACTCAATCAACTTATTAAACAAGTGATGTGATCATATTTGTACCCTAAATTTGTGAAGGTCACACTAATCGTACAAGTTTTGCTCACTCTGCCTTATCATTTCACTATGCTTTTTTATATTATTTAATTTTATTATATATTATATTTATACTAAACAATGAATTCTCCTGGATCTATCCAGACAGAAGGGAAGTTTTTGACATGTTTGTTTTAAAGGCAAGTTCTAAATAGGTGTCAGATCAGATGTAGCTCAAATATGGTTTCCCTCCCTCACTTAGGAAGCGTGAGCTTACGGGTGACATTTACAGCAGGTAGTACAGGCTGGGGACAGCACTGCAGACGGTGGGGAGACCCAGATCCTAAACTAATCCCACGGGAGCAGGAGCCCAGAATCCTTTCAGTGTCTGCATTAGTGTTATGTCCACCCTCCCTTTGTCTTCTCCCATCTCAGTAACATCTACAAATGGACAACGTCTTTGTGCAGGTGGATTTTTTGTGGAAATTGGAGGAGGACCAAGCTTCACCTCTGGGTCTAATTCCACAAATTGTGGGAAATTCTTTGGGTTTTCAGAGGCTATAGAATTAGGGATGCATTTTGATCTGATTTTATTGAGATCTTGAGAGAGAAGCTCCTTGTTGATATCTGGGTTGTATACATAATCTGAAAAATAAGCTGCCCCTTTCTGAACTACAGCGGAGAAGGGCAGTGGCTGTAACTAGACCATGAACTCTTTGAGGATGGACATTCTTTCCCATCCTTGCTACTCAAAGTCCGGTCCATGGTGCAACAGCACTGGCATCACCTAGAAGCTTATTAGAAACACAGATTCCAGTCGACCCCAGGATCAACCCTGGACCGACCCCAGACCTAATGGAGAACCTGAATTTGCATAAAACCCTTGATGCTTTGTATGCACATTGAGAGGAGCTGCGAGTCTGGTACTCTACCTCACTCACTGGTGAAGGGGAGGAGGGACAGGAGGAAGCAAGGCAGGCAATCTTATTTTGAAAGCTCTTACATTAGATTACCGATAAATGAGTGTTTTAGGGCTTTAAAAATGAGGAGATAAGGAAAATATTTTTAAATCAAAATTAATAAACTTTATGTAGTCCATGATAGGCTCCTCTTTTTGTTTCCTTTCTTCTCTAATATCTCATGTCATTGTCAGAAAATTTCTTCCAACTAATTTTTTAATGTAAGTACGAGCATGGATAAAGTAGTATATGAAATCATCTTTTTTTTAATTACTTACTTAATTTGACATAAAAATGCTGCCAGCTTTGACGTAAAAATAAGGGCATCAATATTTTCTCTTTATTAGCTACCCAGATAGCACTGCAGTTTTTATATATCATTTTCCTTTAATTTGTTTGTTTTTAAGGTGGTAGTGGTATTGTTAATATTCTCCACCAGCGTTGAGCACCAACTTTCATTCATTTTGTTTTGGTAGGAAATAAGTTGCCAAAAATAAACTGTAGTAAGTCTATATTCAACTTTATAATTTGGGCTCCTATAAGCTGTGAAATAAAATTATAAGCCCCTCCAAAATTTGTTTCAGCCTTAAAATTCAAGAAAAGCTGGAGGCCACAATGACATTTGATAATGAACCTTGTGCAGAAATCATCTTGTTGATACAAGTATTCTGAGAATTCTAAGTACTGAGCTGGCCCTTATCCTTCTTGGCCAAAATAAGAGAATGTTGGAAGTGCTCAGCACTCCAGTGACCTCAAGAACACAATAAACTAAGAGCACTAATCAGAGGGGTAAAGAACGTACTTAAATTTAATTGCAGTTCTCCTCAATGTTTTCTGAAGAGTAAGGAGTTCCCCAAGGTATTCAACCATTAGCTACAAATTCTCTATTTCCAGGAAGTCAGAAATTATGTGAGGAACACACATCTTAAAAATCATATTTAATATATTTATAAAATCATATTTTTCATTAACTATATAGAATGTTTATTATTTAAATGATTATTATTTAAACCATTTAATCTATATATTGTTTAGTATTTAAATTGTCCAGCATTCTACAAATGAACTCACCAGCCTTGTACAAATTATGCCCCCACAATATTTAGTGTGAAGGGTCTCGTTAGTCAGACCGTGGGCTCAGCTCTCCACCTTCAGCCCACTCAAAATAAGGGGTGCCCAAGTGGCTACAATTCCCAGCACTCCAGAAAGCCTCATTCTTCCACAAAATCATAATTAGGCAATTTTTATTTATCATTAACTTATTAAAGAGTTCTATTCTAGCCTAGATTACTTACCCACAATTAAATAATATTTTTAAACACCAGCTTGAAAATAATGAGTTCTGGGAGAGAGGGGGAGATAGGTTAGTAAGTACAGCACAGGCGTTTCAAATGTGTTTTAGGACAAACGTTTAAGTCTAAGAGTCTAACGCCAGGGAAGGTTGTTGGCTCTCCTTTTGGGCAATAGATCCAAAAAGGGCCCCACAGGGGATTTGGCTCATTATTTTCCCTCTAAAAGCTCATATTCTTTACATAAAGCCACTGTTACAACAGCCACTGAGACCACACATTTTAAGTAACCATTTTATTGATGTACAGCATACAGAAGTTCGTACAATTCATATGAATTTTCACAAAGTGAACTCACCCGTTTAGCCAGCACTGAGATCAAGAAACAGAGCCCTGCAGAAGCCCAGCAGCCTCCACCCTGCCCTGCCGTCGTCACCCAGCCCCTCACCCCTCTGCAAGGTAACTTTTACCACCTTAGATTAGTTTTGCCTGTTTTTGAACTCGATGTAAATGGAATCATATGGTATTAATTCTTTATATCTGGCTTTATCTGCTCAACAATAACATGAGTTCGTGTGATTCATCCATGTTATTGCCTGTAATTGTAGTTTGTACATTCTCGTTGCTGTGTCATATTCCATTGTAGGACTATATAACAATTTGGTTTTCCATTCTGTTATTGATGGCATATGGGTTGTTTCCAGTATGGGGCTATTATGAATTGTGCTACTACATTATTGTTTCAAATCAAAAGTAATATAATCAGTTTGAGTAAGGAAACATTTGGCAGATATATTCTTTTTTCACCATTATTTTCTTCTTAAAAAAAATGAAACTATTGGGTTAGATAGAGCAGAGAGGAACCTTAGAGTGTAACATTCTATAATCCTATGGCATCGTTTTTTTTTTAAGATTTCATTTTTCCTTTTTTCTCCCAAAGTCCCTCAGTACATAGTTGTGTATTTTTAGTTATGGGTCCTTCTAGTTGTGGCATGTGGGATGCCGCCTCAGCATGGCCTGATGAGTGGTGCCATGTCTGCACCCAGGATTCGAACCAGCGAAACCCTGGGCCACTGAAGTAGAACGTGCAAATTTAACCACTCGTCCACAGGGCTGGCCCCTAATCCTATGTATCTTAATAACACTTCTTTCTTTTCATAAAACATAGTATCCACATAGCCAGTTTAGCAACTGTACTAGTTTCTTTTGCTGCTGTATCAAATTACCACAAATTTGTGGCTTAAAACAACACAAATTTGTTCTCTTATAGTTCTGGAGGTCTGAAGTCCGGAACAGGTCTTAAGGGGACAAAACCAAAGCATTGGCAAGGCTTCCTTCCTTCTGGAGGCTGCAGGGGAGTCTGTTTCTTGCCTTTTCCAGCTTCTAGAGGTTGCCATGTTCCTCACCTCGCGGCCTCCAGCCAGTAATCCCATCACTGCCATCTGCATCTCTTGTCACATCTCTGACTCTCCTGCCTCTCTCCCTCTTTTATAAGGCCTCTCCTGATTACATTGGATCCAGGTGGGTAGGACATGGACATCTTTGGGGAACCATTGGTCGGCCTACCACACCAACCCTCTGAAGTTACGTTCGGCTCCCGTCCTCCAGTACACTTCATCCCTGCCACCTCAGCGAAGTAAAGCGGAAACTCAATGTCCTTTTACCCCGTGATCTCAACTCAAAGACGTTTACAAAGTAAACTCCTGGAGCGTAGGGATGGACCAGCTTCGTTACTGTTTTCCCACCACCGGAATAATCTTGGATACTCAGTGGACACTCAGTGACTACTTGTCAGTTGAAGGAACGCGTGAAGGAGTATTCCCTACATCCTGACATCCCTCCTGCGAGGTGAGGAGCAGCCGTGTGACATGGGAGGACCTGAGGATAACTGCCTGCAGCTGTGGTTTTACTCCATACTCTGATCTTCACCAAAACACGTACGGTCTCTCTATACCTCCATTTCCTCACCTGGTAAATGAGGTGGCTGGCACAAGTAATATCTAGAGTATCTAGCCAGCATTAATATTCATTTTAAATGGAAACAATCCTTAAGGTAAAAAGTAAAGTGAAAAGGTCAGAATTCAAAATTCTATAAATGGCATGATTTAAATTGACTGTAAAATTATGCACCATACTAATATAAATGTTAGCAAAAAGGGGAAACTGGGTTTAAGATACATGGGCATTCTGTACTATCTCCACAATTTTTCAATGAATTTAAAACTGTTCTAAAATAAAAAGTTTATTTTTTAAAAGTTGCTTGTCAGTGAGATGAGGTTATAAACTCCTTGGGGGTAGGGACCATGTTCTCCCTCATATTTGTTTACATAAAGCCTAGGACAGTGCTTCACAGAGAATGACTAATAAGTGTTGAAGTGTAAGAGAAAATATTTTTGTGGATTTCAGATTATTACATACACAGGATCTAATAGTCTTATCAGAACTGTGAAATAAGCTTTGTTGTGTGGAAAGGCCAACTGGGCATGATGAAATCACTGGTCATCAAGGAATGAGGTCATGGAGTGGGTTAAGCATGTAGCTTTTAGAGGGATGCATCAGAACAGGGAGTGAAGGAGGTCAGAAAGGGCACGTGTAACTTGGACAAGCATATTTAATTATCTTATATTTGAAAATTTTTTAAAAGTCTGTATATCCAGAATTCTCAGTGGGAGTAGAGATGGATGTCGGAGTGTGTATGGAGTATATATGTCCATATGTCCATATCTGGGCACACATCCAAAACTGGTTGGGAATTATAATGCGATCACATGTACGGATTTTTAAAGTTTGAGAAACATTGGACTAAATAATTGGCTTACCCATTAAAATTACCTTATTATTACAAAAACAAAGCTACTCATTAAGCATCAATGATCATGACCTTCACTGTCTCCAAATTATCTCTAAACTGCTTAAATAATTCCAATATCAAACAATTATCTTTATGAAAGCTTAGGCAATGACCAAAAAAACATGTACAGAAAAAGTTACATTAAGAAAACATTAAAAAATTAACTGTGGTCATTTTTGTGTGGCTAGGCCATGGATCGCACTTCTTTCCTTTTCATTTTAGTAAGCAGGTTTTATTTCTATGATGAAAATAAAATTAATGTTTAAAAAGTATTTTTAATTTTAAGAGTTTACATAAAAATATTTTTATTGTTGATTTTTAATTTGAGCAATTAATATTACAAATCCCTACGCACATGAACATATATCATCAGAATTATTTGAGGTGTTATGGGAAGATTTCTTGATTTCCCCCCACCCCTCTCTTCAAACTTGTCCCTTCCTTGGTCTTCCCCATCTTAGGATACAGGACTACCATCTTCCCATTTATTCAAGCCAAAAGCATAGAAATCATCATTTATTAGGCTCTTTCCTTCACCTTCCCACAAGTTCATCAACAATCCTGTCAACTCTACTTCTAAAATACATCTTGAATCTGTCCATTTCTCTTCATCTCTACTATCAGCACTTTAGTCTGAACCAGCATTTTACAAACTGTGAGTTTAACCCATTGGTGAGTTATGAAATCAATTTAACCAATGACAACCAGTATTTCTTCTTTTACCATGATATCAAATGCAAAATCTCAGAGCGCGTCACCCACAGGGAGGGCACTGTCTCATGAAATTTTTGTTTATGAATATCGGTTTATGTACTGAGTCACCAAATAAAATATGTCTCCTCTTGTGGATTGTGATAAAAAATGTTTGACAGCCTGCATTTAACCCCCCTTCATTTCTCATCTGAACTGCTGAAAACCTGGAATGCCTATTCTGAGCATGGTAAGAAGCCAAACTCCTTACAGTGGCTGAAAGACTAACATGATCTGGCACCTGCTGACCGCTCTGACTCTATCTCCCTCCCTCCTCTCCTCACTAACCATGCTCCCATCACACTGGCTTCCTTTTCATTGAACACACCAAAGCATCCCCCCGCCAGGGACTCTGCACCTGCTGTTCCTCTGCCTAGAATGATCTTCACAACACTTGCAGGTTCTCCCTGGTCTTAGTGCAAAAGGTCACCTCCACAAAGTGGCCTTTCTAAAATGCTCCCCAATCGCCATTGTCTTTTATTTCTTTCACAGCACTTATTACTACCTGAAATTACCTTGTATACTTATTTCTTTTTTCAGACTTGTTTACTGACATTTTCCAGTTGCTGGAATGTAAGTTCTCAAAGAGCAGAGCCTTCCTTGTCTGCCTTGTTCATGGATGTATCCCTGGACCTAAGATAGAACCTGGCCCATAGAGAGCGGGGGCTGTTTTCTGATTGAGTGATTTCCTATATGTGAAACACCATGTTAGATCAGGGATCAAGGAGGAAAGACACACCCTACAGAGCCACTTGACACACTACATGCTTACCTGTTCCTTACCTCTATTCCCTTCCAGCTCCCCTGGGCAAGGACTCTGACAGTTTTGTTCACCATTTATACTCTCTGCCTTGCATGATACCTAGAAGATAAATGTTTTTAAGTGAATGACTGAGATCGTGAATTTATGGTGGCTCCAATTACACAGGGTTGAATGATTTTCCAGCTGGTCTCTGGAGCCTGGGTTAAACATAGAAAATGTAAACATTTGGTTAGACCCAGGGTAAGAATATTTAAGAGCTGAAGCTAATGATTGGAGAGTCATGAAAGGGATGGACAATGGAGTGTAGCTTTCTTCCTTCTTGTTTCACATTTTTAATAAACAGCTTAGACGCCTTTTTCTAAAGAATGGTCCAAAGTTACAAAGGTTTTCATTTTAGTCATATTTAAAGAAAAAAATTAACATTCTGGCAAGCCATTTTCTCACTCTATTCTTTAAAACATATATCCTAATTAGTTTTTATTTTTGATCATTACAATGCTAAGCAATCATCACATTTTCCCCTAGAGCAATGCAGATTTACTGCTTACATTACTTTTCTTCATGATATAGTGTCTTAGAGAGTCCATCTACTGATTGTAAAAATCTAGAGTGGATCTTTGGTATAGATAATTCCGTCACCAGTCAGCTAAAGACCAATAAAGTTGCAGGAAACAATTAAGAGTACCACCCAATCAAGTCACAGATAATAAACATTATCAGAATAATTGCCCCATCCCAGTTCATGCCGGCCTTGACTCTTCACAAAGCCCACCAAATAACCTCAGCAGCCCACGTTTAGGGTCATGGGCTGATTACTGAATTCTGAGTCAACCAAGGTAATGGACGCATTAGTGGTAAACGGGCTTCTCAAGATAATCGGAGGATTCAAATTTTTTGTTTTGGTGAGAGAGGAATAATTAACTTACTCTTTACATTTTCATTATCATCTATTTTCCTTTCTGATGATATTTTATTGTGGAAAACAAAGAAAATGTGTTCCAAATTTGGATACCATGATTAAGATGTTTACATCTTCCAAAGGTTAACACTAGGAAGAGTATTGAAAAAAATGAACTTGGCTTCAAGTTTAGTGGGAAAGTACATCATTAAAACTTTATCTCTTTCCCCCAAGAATGTTGAACAACTCAGCAAATATTATACTCAGCATTTTTGGCTAGCTTCATTGATTGCAAATGATACCATCTCTTCTTGGAAGTGAGGAAGACAGAGTCATAAACAAGTGGCCGCATTCAAGGGCATATAGTCACAATCGAAATTAGAATTAAAGCCACCTCCAAAAGCTTACACAACTGAAACCAATATTCTAGAATTGTTGTCTGACAGGAATGATGCTCATAGCCTGCCATATCCAGGGCTATACCCTAAACTTGATGCTAATTACCGTTATCATAGTCTGATGGAGTTTGAAAGAAAAAGGCGCTTCAATTCACCCAGATCAACTCCTCCCTTTATAGATGAAAAAAAAAAAATGCCGGCAAGGTGAAAGCACTTGCCTAAGATGGTCACTAGTAGGTGGTAGATCCAGAACTGGAATCTAGGTTTCCAGACTCCCAGATGAAAAGCCTTCCCATGATGGAACTCAAAAAGATCAAAGTCTGTTCTGAAGCCTGAGAAGGCTGAGCTCCCACTGCTTGCCTGTCAGTGGGGGTGGGTGAGCTAATTTCTTTGACCTTTAGGCTGAGAGAAAACAAAACAGCTTGGCTATGGCCATACAAGCTTATCCAGGACAGGAAGTTCTGAGATCCAGGCTCAGTCAAGAATGAATCTATTTATCCTGGTTGTTCCAGGAACTTACTTGGCAATCTAGCCAGTGCTTAATAAATATTAAAATGATTGAATGAACATTCCTTTCAACTCTTCCTGATGTGTTTGTCTGTTGTGTTTTTAGTGAGAAAAAAGAAACCAGTTCTCTTACTGTGTGTCTTGTGGATGAGTAGGTGACAGATCTGTGAGAGGAAAGGGCTCCCAAACCAGAGGCACAGGAGTGCAAGGCTTTCAGCTGGATGAGCAGGTGGTAGATAGTGGCACACACCTGGTGGAACCTGAATTGATAGGGGAGAGTAAAATCATTAAGAACCTTAAATTCAGCTTAAGGAATTTAGACTTAGGAGTAGAATATTGGAAGTTCTGAGCAGGGCTGTGACATAAAGATGTATTTTAAAATGAGTCAGTCAGCAGTATGTGTGATAGACGGAGAGGGAGAGTGTAGAGTGGGAGAGACCAACTGGGAGGCTGTACGGCAGAGGGAACATTGTAGAGTGCCTCTCCATTTCACCTCTTAATTCATAAACCGGAACTGGAGACCTAACACAATTACTGCAGCCACCCTGCCCCTGCTCCAGGACGCACTGGCTTCTGCTCCACCCTTTGAACTTTCGCCCCTTTGCTCACCATCCACAGACAACCCCACCTAGGGAGTTGCTCCCACTGCAAGGCTGCAGCTCTCTCCATCGGCAGCAGCCTCCAGCTTCTGGATCTGCAGCCAGACTCCATAGCAGGGCCTTATTCTTTGGGCCTCTTACCATCATCTCCAGACCCTTCCCAAGCTCTTTGACTGGTCAGGGCTGGGCTGACGCCATGGGGAGCAATGAGGCATGAGGACAGTGGAGAACATGAGAGCATTGTGAGAAAACTACGGGTTAGTGACCAGTCAGCAACCTGGAATACACAGATACAAGGGGTCAAGGCAAGGCAGTGGGTCAGAAATGAGAAAAACAATTGAAACCACAACAGTGAGGCACTTTGAGAGACTTTCTTTCCCCCCAGTTGAATTCTTCACATTTCCATTATGTTCAAAGTCTACCACTGGCTCCACTCTGCCCTTCCAACTACTACACCTTCTCTTTCCTCATTCATGGCAAAATGCCTCAGACCCTGACTTCCCTCTTCTTCCTCTCATTCACAGCATCCCCTTAAAGCTGCCACCAGCCTGCTCTCCCTACTTTCTGACATCACAACCAGTGGCATCTGTCACCTCTCTCTTCCACAGCCTTATTCATGAGTCATGTTCAGATTTTATAAATCCTTTTGGCTCTCCTTCTGCAATATTTATCAGATCTGGTCCTTTTATCTTTCTTCCTTGTCTCAGGCCACACATCAGTTGCAGTTGTTTGGCCAGTTTCTCCATCACTAACCTATTCCTGTACTCCCACTCATCTGACATTGAGAATCTTTCTCAAATGTCATTTTAATCACATTACTAAGTCTTAAAGCTTACATTGGTCCTTCCTAACTTGTTTCAAATTAAAGCTCTCGCTAATAGGATGTGAGAGTTGGAAGGAAGGTCGGAGATACTTCAAACATTATTTTACAGCTAACAAAATGAAGATTCACAGAGATGAAGATACTTCTTCACGGCTACCTTAGCCTCTCAGGCACCTCACTCTTTCCAAATTGCTCTTCTCCAATTTACAATTCAAACAAATCTTACCCTCTTGTGCTGCATCCATCCATACAACTTTTCTATCCACAACACAGTATATGTTAAAAACTGCTCATTTCATCTTCTAAAACCTCTCATGATGAGCCTGCCTGACAACACAAATCATTCCAGGAAGCTTAATTGTTGGGCACAGTTTGATTTTTGGTAATTATAATAGATCAGGACTTGGGGTTTCCCGCAGACTCAGGCAGCCCACTAGGACCACTTCTCCACTAAGGCTGCCTCCTCATTCCTGCCTCTGCATGGAGGCATCTGATTGTTGGCTGTGGGCAAAACACTGCTAAGATATGCTCTCTTGTATATATGCAGTCACGTGCCGCATAATGACGTTTTCGTCAACAACAGACCACACATACTACGGTGGTCTCATAAGATTAATACTATATAGCCTAGGTGTGTAGTAGGCTATACCATCTAGGTTTGTGTAAGTACACTCTATGGATGTTCACACAATGACAAAATCAGATAATGATGCATTTCTCAGACCATATCCCCTTCATTAAGCAACACAAGACAATACACACACACAACATACCTACACATAACACATACATATACACACACATAATGAAGAATATATATATTGCATTTTAATAAAGAAAAGACAAAAATTCTTATACCATGTGTAGGAATTTCACTATATTCATTATTCTTGATAAGTTCATGTCACCCAAAATGCAATGTACATGTACATAGCATTTTCTTACTCTATTTTTCCTATTCTCTGAAGTCCTTTCTCCTTTTCTGTGTCATTCTCTCCCAATTTCCATCTGTCTTTGAACTTTATCATTGATAGAAACGCAGCCCACCATCTACATTACCTTTCATTTCTGCCTACAAGTCCCCTTCTTTGAGAGTTCTCCTCAGATAATTTCTGGACTGATAAAATTCAATGATTTGGTAAAATGACAAGACTAGATGTGGCAGTAGCATTTAGCTGGAGGTAGATGTAAAGAGGAAGGGGCTATTTGGCTGGGGTGGGGAGGACCTAGGAGCACTGTGCCATAGACACTAAGCTACTAGAGCAGGTGGGGTGTGCACGGGCCTTAGATGAAGAGTCCAATTTAGGGGCAACATCCAGGAACACCTGTCAGGTGATCAGTCACTAGCACGGGGACAAGTTTCAAATTGGCCATATCACTTATTATGTGCTGGTTCAAGGCCCACCAAAAGGAAGGGAAAGCAGTAAGTAGACTTTGAGAAAGACTAGAGACTAGGAGATTAAAGAGTGATGTCTTTGAGATGCCTGAGGTATGGGAGAGAGCACCCACTTACACTTGCTTTGAGGGGTGCTGAATTCTTGTAATTTTACCTATGGCTGATCTCCACTGACAGCTGTGACTGCTATTTTAATTCTGAAATTCAGCTGTTCTTTTGCCAGTCTTGACACATATTTTAGGCATGTTCTTAAGCATGACTCACGATATTCTCCAAAGGCCAAACCACTTCAGTATTCTATTCAGTTAGTGCTCCGCTTCCTGATCTACTGGATATTCTTGGACCAAGATGCAACATTAAGACCACAGGCAATTTGAGAAGGTAGGAATTCCAGCCGAGACATTGGGCAAAAAACACTAGAGACCACATGAGAGGCCTAAGGAACAAAGGGAAGGAGACTAAACTCACAACTGCCAAAGTCCTACTCAGTCTGAAAGAGCCCATTGATTGGATAGCACCATTCCTGCCACTAATGAGCATGACTAAAATGTTGGCTATGCCTTCTGATTTGCTACCAGGCTGGGACCTCGAGAAGAGAAGGAGGGGAAAAAAGGGGGAAGGGGGTAAACAAGCACCTTGAAGAATAAATATTAACTTTAGGATTCAGGTGCCAGGAGAGATGGTTTGATTTGAGGAAAGGAATTGTTATCATCAATCTATTCATTAATTACTATTAAAGTGTACATCTTACAGACTCGAACTTTTGCACTAAGTCATCGTGATTTTATTAAATTTTTTCACAAAATACAAAGCTTTGCACCACATTATAGTAGTGTCCTAACACAAGAAAATACCAAGGTTTCCATTGTGGAGGAAGGGGTGATTTATGTATATAGGATATTGATTTTATACACATTCTTAAAATTAACATTAAATAAAATTGTCATGACAAATGCCAACCTTGTATAACACGCAGATTATTGCTTAGAACTTGCATATACTTTAAAATCTCACACAAATAAAGTATACCAACATTTCAAAATTTTAAGGGAAGTACCTAAAGACATTTATTAAGCCCCTCAAATAAAGCACAACCAAAAACCAAAATGAAGAATATGAAATTGCTATTCTAATTGCTGATAAATCTGAGTAACACTGATTTGAAAGTTACCAAGTCTAACATTTTGTAAATAGAAGTTCTTCAGCCTTATGGAAATAAACTTTAGAAGGTGTGTTCTCAAAATGTTAAATGTATTTTGAAAGACTTCCAAAATCTTTATGACAATATTGTTATATATTCTCAGAAAAAAATTGTATATATATCACTATAGCTACTCACATTTACTGAAGTTTTCAAGTAACTTTTTCAAATTAAATCTATGTCCAAAAGTTAATACTGTTACAAATTCTAATTACCAAAAAAATCTCATAACTCATCCTAGTTACAAGTGAGTATTATCTATGCCAAAATTCCTTAAGTAAAAAGTAGACATAATCATAGTAGAAGCAAACCAAGCAAGAAACAGAAAAATATATAGCATATTTTATTGATAGTTATATTTTTAGGCTTCATTAACCAAGAAGTAGCAAATACCTTAATGCACATTTACAGAAAGAATTACATAAAGATATAAAGAAAAAAATTATAGATGACGATTAACGAGTTTCCAGCCAGAGGTATTGTACTTATATCTTTGAGATTTAGAAATATTTCTCATTGTTTTTGGTCTTAAATATAGGGCCTAATATCAAAACAGTCTACTGTTCAGGGGGAATCAGTGTAAACATTTCGATGCGAACAAACCAATCTTTTGCAGCTGCCTTCAGTCCTTCGCTGCTATCCAAAATATCTTCCGAAAAAGAATGACCTATCATCAAAGCAGGATGAAAAAAAAAAAAAAAAGCTAGTCGAGGCAGTTTGAGCTCTGGGCTAGAAAGGGATAGGGCTCAAGTCCTTGGATGTTGTACTTTGGAAAACACCTTGACTAATCCATTTGCTGGTAAGTTTGTTTCAGAAGAAACATGAGCAAAACTAAGCTTGCTCCATTAAAGAGCAGGACTCAACAAGGCTGCCTCAGACCACCACCCCCGCCTCACAACACAGAGCTACCTCAGGTCCTCTTCCTCCTGTCATGGGGGCTAAGGAAGAACATTTAGATAACTTAATGCCTACAATGAACCCCCAGCTGAAATATGTTTTAAAGCTCTTATTGCTAAACCAGTTTAAGAAAGAGACCACAGATGTTTCTCAATAAAACCATAACATTATTAGCTTTGCTTCATGTTGTAAACCACTCTTGTTAAATGCTAAATGGCTTCCTATAGCCTCTTAGTAAATCATGGTTTGCCCGATCACTACTTAAACTTACCGCAATGGTTTTTTTCAATGAAAGAACATACTTGTAAACTTTTAAACTTGCCACAATAGACGGGGAAGCTGGCAGGTATGGGGAGGCCTCAAAAGTTGACATAGAAAGGTGTCAATACAAGGGGGGAGGTGCTGATGAAGTCCTAAGGAGGAAGAGATGGAAGGGCTGGAAGGATTCAGAGAGAAAACTTCTAGATTGAGGGAGGAGCATCACAGCTTTTAGGGAACATCAGTCATGATGTCTCCTCCAACTCCACGTCCTGCTGGCTATTCATACGTGTCACGTGTGTTTAAGGTCAGAACTCACTTTCAGTAGGTTTAGTGCGTCTGTCGTCAACCAGCTGTGGTTAAGGCTGGGAAGGTGTGTGTGCACGCAGGGCCTCTCAACACAGTGAGACACAGGAGGCGGTCTCACTGCTGTGCCAGTTCGCACCCGCTGAGAAACTGTGCCACATTTCTGACGAAATTACACAAGTTTGCTTCTTATGGAATCCAAAACACATAAATATATAGTCTTCTACTAAGTATAAGTGATAATGTCAACAATTACGTGGACTTTTCAATTTCATCCAATAGATTAAACCACTTAAAGCCAATTCAAATGTATACTTACATATTTGGAGCTAAGAGTAACCTAGAAACTGAAATTTGTTCAAATATTTATTTTAATAATGTCTTTTGGAACATGTTTATTTCCTTTAAAAATGAAACAGAACAAACTTGAGTATTACAGCATACTTTCCCCTACATTTCTCCGTGAGAAGAATGTTTCTGAACACATGGTAACAAATGGTGTAACTAACAGTAAAGCTGGCTGCTCACACCAGTGAAGAAACATTTTCCAAATGCCCAATGCACCTCAGAGAAAGTGTACAATTTAAAAATTGGTACTTTAGCAAAAATTTGATTTGAGTCAAATAGATTACTAAAATTTAGAAAAGAATTTGATTCAAATACCTGTAAACTAGGCGGTTTTTAAAACTAGGCCTTTATAACAGTACTGGGTCATCCACAGTATATGAGTCCCTTAGGAATGGTACCCTTAGGAATGGTAAAGACATTATTTCTCTTAATATAGGGCTAATCCCTGAAATAACAAAATCAAACAGTTGGAATCAAAATTACATTTCAATTTACTATAATGTATCAAGACACAAAGCAGGAGTTAATTTCTTTGCACTCATACATAACTCCATGTTGAGGTTTAAACAAATGCAAATAATACATATTAAAAAGATTTTAGACACAAGAATGCAAACTCTATAAATTCAAGCTCATAATTTTTAAATTCTTCCAAATAAAATATCTAATGCAGAATCTATGTTCTTGCATACTAGTTGATTTTCATTCATTTTCAAAATTTTTTAATAATTTTTATTTTCTAATCTACTACACATTCAAAGAACATCTTTACAGTTACAGGTTGTCACTAATCTTTTTCTATAAAAATAGAGCTGCTTAAAAATTTGTACCAATTTGCTTTTATTTTCCATAAATACTTTAACAGTTGTTAAACATCGGAGTGCCTAATAGAATCATTAAATTAATCCACGTAGTCAAAATACTATGTAAAATGTCTCGCAAAAGTTTATCATTTATTAAATGAAAAATTCATCGTTTAGTAAATGATATGTTCTCTCTTTACTTGTTTCTTAGGTAGGTGGACACAATGACAGAACAGCAAAGTATAGCTCCTGTAAAGATCTGACTTGAAGTAGGTTGGCAGTTTGTGGTCTCTTTTCCATTTCATGTCTGTTGTATGCGGAAATATGTAGAATCTACCTTTGGATATTGAATCTGGATGCTGAATTAGCTGTCACACAGCCAGCATAAAATGAGAATTGCTGACCAAGGGAATAGCAAACTTGAGTTCAAAACATTGATATTTTTAATGCACTTATTTAATGAGCAGCAATACTAACGAAAGGTGCTGTCAATGAAAGTAAAAATTAAACTTTAAGCATGAAATAGCAACTAGAAAAACTGAAACTGCTATATGGAAACTCACTAATATTATAGCTTTATAATGTCATTATTTTGATGTTAGGTTTAAAGTCTCTGTTCAGAAACTATAGAAATATTCAGAGTCAAAAATATTTATTTTATGCTTTGTTTCTTTTGAAAGGAATGAATTTCCAAAATAGTTTTCTAATATAAATGCTTTTCTTTTAAAAAGCCAGTTTTCTTGCAAAAGAGCAAGAAGAGAACAAGATAAAACCACATGCTTTCCTACCCCCTCTATACAACCAATACATACTTAAGTGCCTATGATCTGGCAGGCACTAAATTATGTAACAAATCATCAATGCAATATTGGTAGCTTTAAAAACAAACACCTATATTTTACATTACTTTAAGTCCTTCAAAAATAAGTGTACCAAGTATAAGCCAATGAGCCTCATTTTATCATTTACTTATTGACTGAGATTTCAATTACCTTCCTTAAACGTTCTAAAATTTATCAGGCTCTATCTCTATCTGCATTGGACAGCCAAATCAAATCAAATAAAACCAAAAGTCTTGCTATATCCCGCTAGCCTCCCTTCATCATCATAACACAAACAATGAAAAAGAGTCAAACATTCTCCTTCAAACTGAGAAACTGAATGGATTAGATCTTTTCGTTTGGGTTCAACTAAATTCAAGTATTCACCACTGGTTAAAATAACTTTCTTTTTTTCTTAGGTAAGAAGAATCATAAAGTCAAGCACTTGAGAAAAAGAAATAAAGGCTCCAATAGCTAACTATATAATTCTATATTGGGGTTGCAAGAACGAAAGCAGAAGCAAGGATATACTCACACACAAAAACAAACAGGAAACCAGAGTCACCAGTCATGTATCGTCATATAAGACAATAATCCTGATCATCAGAATACTTGGATTAAATCATCTATTTTTTTCCTGTCCTTTAGGAAAGACAGAAATTCAAAGCACTCAAAGTGCTGACTAAGCAAGCATGGGTATAAACTGTGAGTAAAATATGAACGCTGACTGGTGTTTTTTGTAGTTTTGGTCTCATCAAGAAGAGGCCTACCTTATGAGCATGATACATACACACTGCAGAAGACACTGGTACTGATGATGTTGGGTTCTGAACTTAGGGGAAGTTTTGCAAATAGAAATAATATACTTGGAAAAAGCATAAGGGAAGCAGATAGAGACAGCAGTGTTAAAGCTTTTTTCTTAATGATTCCTCTTATTAGCCTAAATAGTCATCTATAACATGCATCTTTAGAAGGAGAAATTCATCTCTTAAGGAGCTCTATAAAATCTGTCTTAAGCTTTGCATAAAATAAAAAAGCAATAATCTGATAAAGTGCTAAAAATATAAATAATAAAGTGATGTCTGAAAAATGTAAAAATTCAGGAAGTATTTTCTATGACTGAATTAAATATTCCCAAAGCAAATAAAATACTTCATCCAATAGATGACAGTATAGCTAAATGAAAACTACATCATTCTAATATCCTAAGAAAAAGAACATTCCAACAATTTAGAAATTAAACCCTAAACAGGTATTGACAGCCATAGTAAGAAATGAGTGCAGTACAGCAAAATGTTGAGAGCTATTTACAGATTTAAAAGCAGTTCCCAATCTTTCAGCAAAATTGGTCACATAAAACAAAGTGTACCAAGTTAGCATAAGCATCTTTTCACAGAGAATACCAATGCAGGTTAACAGATTTCTGAAAAGATTCACCACTATAAGTTTTTATTTAAACCTTTAAGATTTTATCCATGCTTATAATGCAGATGAAAATCAGAAAACAAATCTTGGGATAAAAACTAAAAATTTTAGTTTCTCTGTTCCAAAGTTTAAAAAAAAGACACTGGAACCCTGGATAACAAGTATAATTAATAAAGAAGCATAAGAACATGCCAAGAATTCATCCTATCAGTAGATATAATGTGGGTAGTAGTGAAGTATGCTTATCAATAGCCCACTTTTAGTCAAGTTTTCCATTCTGAAGACTACTTTTGGCTTTCTCTTGTCTGATGAGAGAGACGACTTTGATGCACCCCCTTGAGATTTTGATCATCCACATGACATTCATCACATCCAAAACAACACAAGTACAGATCCAGGCACTTTGCCGTAAAAGTCCAAGCCTTACGTAGGCTTCTGTTCCAAACACAGAATAAATGTAGCTATAAAAAGGAGGGATCGGGGCAATCCGCACAATGAAGAACACCACCGTCATGAGTATTCCATTGATGACATTAGCCTTGGAAAATTTAGGATACTCCAAAGCTTCAAAGAACCACCTGGAAAAAAAGCAAAGAAATATCACATTTACTCTGCATCTCTGAGGATTAAACATTTTAATTTTAGTTTTTAAAATTCAGTGACCATCCCCCTAAGATTTATATGGAGAGGCAAAGGGCCTAGAGCAGCCAACACTATACTGAAAAAGAACAAAGATGGCAGACTCACACTTTTGGACCTACCATAAAGCTACAAGAATCAAGACAGCATGGCACCGGTGAAAGGACAAACAGAAGAACAGAATAAAGAGCCCAGAAATAGACCCACACAAATATACTCAACTGATTTTTGACAACAGTGTACATATGTTACACAAAAGTGAACTCAAAATGGACCACAGATTTCAACGAAAAATGCAAAACTATGAAACTTGTAGAAGAAAACAGGAAAAAATCTGTATGATCTTGGATTTGGTGATAGTATTTTAGATATAACACCAAAAGTACAATCCATAGAAGAAAATATTGATAAGTTGGACTGCAGTAAAATTAAAAACTTGCTCTAGGGGCCAGCCCCATGGCCGAGGGGTTAAGTTCGCGCGCTCTGCTTTGGTGGCCCAGGGTTTCACCAGTTCGAATCCTGGGCGAGGACATGGTACTGCTCATCAGGCCATGCTGAGGCGGCATCCCATATGCCACAACTAGAAGGACCCACAACTATGTACCGGGGGCTTTGGGGAGAAAAAGGAAAAATAAAATCTTTAAAAAAACAAACAAACAAAACTTGCTCTGTGAAAGGTACTGTAAAGAGAATGAAAAGACACCGACACACTGGGAATACATATTTACAAAATATATACCTATGACAAAGTACTTGAATCTAAAATATATAAATAACTCTCAAAACAATAAGGAAACAACCCAATTAAAACATGGGCAAAAGACCTTAAAAATCTTATCAGAGAAGACATACAGAAGGAAATTAAGCATATGAAAAAAAGTTCAACATCATTTATCATTAGAAAAACATAAATTAAAACAAGATACTACTATATATTTATTAGAATCACTAAAATCCATAAATCTGACAATATCAACTGCTGGAAAGCATGTGGAGCAAGAGGAACACTCATTCGTTGCTAGTGAAAATGCAAAATGGTAAAGCCACTTTGGAAAACAGTATGGAAGTTATAATGCTAAACATATTCATAGCATAAAATCCAGCAATCACACTCCTAGGAATTTTCCCAAAAAATCTGAAAATTTACATCCACACAAAAACCTGCATGCAAATGTTTATAGCAGCTTTATTTATAACCACCAAAAACTGGAAGCAACCATGATGTTATTCAATAGGTGAATGGATACGCAAATTTTGGTATACATGCACATCGTATCTACGTACATACTATGGAATACTATTCAGCAATAAAAAGGAACAAACTATCAATTCATGTAACAACATGGATGAATCTTAAATGCATATTGCTCAATGAAAAAAGTCCAAAAATGCTACCTACTGTATGATTCCACATATATGACATTCTGAAAAAAGCAAAACTATGAAGACAGAAAACACATCAGTGGTGGCCAGAGATTCGGGAAGAGAAGAAGAAGGGAGAAGAGGTGAAGCATAGGGGATATCTGAGGGTGGTGAAACAATTCTGTATGATACCGTAATGGTGGATACATGATGTTATGCATTTGTCAAAACCTATTGGACAGTAGGAAGAGTGTACCGCAAATTTTAAAAAATCAATTAGGAGGTTGGGGGATGCCAGGACATAATGTAGACTGTGACAAAAGAATCTAACTGCATTAGAAATACGTGACATAACCTCATTGAATGGAGTAAGGTAAAAATGGCTGATCTAGGTAACTTTCAAAATGAATGGAGACTGTAAGACTAAAGACAAAAGAAACTGTCCATAAGCACTGTACTCTAGTTGGTAAAGGTGTGTCTCATGGGGGATAGGCTAACCATTCTAAAACCATTAGACATGTATATTGGAATTTACCAAATAAGTAAATTTGTTTGATGGTGAAGTGGGGACCAGGTTTCTCATTGCTGGAGTGGAAAGTTACACACAGGTGAGTGAAGGAGGCGAGACTAATCCATATGATACTGGATTAGAGTTGGAAACATCACTATGAATTCACGTTTATCTTAATATAAATACATAGGTGGACATGCATAGAAATAATTATAGATAAGTGTGTATACACAGGTTAGGTACAGAAATAATGATGCCCCACTAGCAATGAGCAAACCCAGGGCCCAGATCTTGGTTTCTAATACCATTCTCCAATAAAAAGAACCAGGGCTCCTTGACAAATGGCTGATTCTAGAGCTTGGACAGAGAATACATAATATGAATCTAGAGTATTTTTTAGTGCCAGAAAGTAAGGAAGTGCTCAAGAAGCAAAATGATAAGGTTATGTCAAAGGGACACAGAAGCCAACTGAAAGAGCCTCCAATGGCAAAACCTATGATAATTTGAACAAAATAAATAACATAATATTGGATTAAAATCCAAAGCATAAAATAAATATCCATGAATCCATATAAGTGAATGAATGAATGATTAGGGGAAAAAAGATAAATATTTTGTGCAGAATAATTGCAAATAATTTCTGTAGACATTATACCCTCAGAGAGGTAACACATAACTCCTCACTCCTCAAGGTGGGGGGAGCTATGCATAGTGACTTCCTTCCAAAGAATTCAGTATAGAAGTCAGGTGGGGTGGAAAGAGTAACTTTAAAGTTTAGGGATGTGACAACTCAACCTCAGCCAGGTGAACAAGGTAAACATCATCAGTGATAAGTCATGTTTATAGCATGTAGTCCTGATACAATGCAATGAGAAAGGCACTTTACGTCTGTGGTCTTCTTTCAAAAACCCCATAACCCACATCTAATCATGAGAAAAACACGAGACAAATTCAAATTGAGAAATATTCTACAAAACACCTGAGCAGTACTCCTCAAAACTGACAAGGTCATCAAAAACAATGAAAGTCTGAGAAACTGTCACAACCAAGAAGAGTCTAACGAGATATGACAATTAAATGTCATGTGGTATCCTGGATAGGATCCTGGGATAGAAAAAGGACATTAGGTAAAAACTAAGGACCTTAATCTGAATATAGTAGGACTTAGTTAATAATAATGTGTCAATAATTCTTCATTAATTGTGACAAATGTACCATACTAATGCAAGATGTTAACAACAGGAAAAACTGGGTGTAGGGTATATGGGAACCCTCTGTATCATCTTTGCAACTTTTCTGTAAGTCTAAAATTATTGTTAAATAAAAAGTTTGTTTTTAAAAAATTCAGTGAGCATTTGCTCTATTTTACTTTTTCCTCCCTAAAAAAAACCACCTTGCCTAATTTTACCTCATTATTTTAGAGGTTAAATTGTAAATGTAGTAAAATATATCCATGTATCTTAATACTCAACTTGACTGAATTAGGCATGACTAAGCTAGAAACTGCTAAATCTCAGAAACTAAAAATTAACTGTTAAAAACCTTAAAATGTTAAGAGATTAAAAGATAAATAGGAATAATTTTTAGGATAAGAAATGTATTACAATTTATAAGTACATGTAGAGGGAAAGAGAAGGGCTACAGAGATAAACCCACACATCTATGGAGAGCTAATTTTTGACAAAGGAGCCAAGAACATACAATGGAGACAGGAAAGTCTCTTCAATAAAGCATGTTGGGAAAACTGGGCAGCCACATGCAGAAGAATGGAAGTAGACCATTATCTTACACCATACACAAAAATTCACTCAAAATGGATTAAAGACTTGAATGTAAGACCTGGAACCATAAAACTTCTGCAAGAAAACAAAGGCAGTACACTCTTTGACGTCGGTCTTACCAGCATATTTTCAAGTACCATGTCTAACTGGGCAAGGGAAACAACAGAAAAAATAAACAAATGGGACTACATCAAACTAAAAAGCTTCTGCACAGCAAAGGAAATCATCAACGAAATGAAATGACAACCTAACAATTGGGAGAAGATATTTGCAAACCATATATCTGATAAGGGGTTAACATTCAAAACATACAAAGAAATCAGACATGTCAACAACAAAAAAACTAACAACCCACTTTAAAAATGGGCAAAAGATCTGAACAGACATTTCTCCAAGGAAGATATACAGATGGTCAACAGGCACAGGAAAAAATGTTCAACATCCTTAACTATCAGGGAAATGCAAATCAAAACTTCAATGAGATATCACCTCACTCCCATCAGAATGGCTATAATTAACAAGACAGGAAACAGTAAGTGTTGAAGAGGATGTGTAGAGAAGGGAACCCGTACACTGATGGTCAGAATGCAAACTGGTACAGCCACTATGGGAAACAGTATGGAGATTCCTCAAAAAATTAAGACTAGATCTACCATATGATCCAGCTATTCTCCTGCTGGGTATTTATCCAAAGAACATGAAAACATGAATGCATAAAGATACATGCGCCCCTATGTTCATCACAGCATTATTCACAATAGCCAAGACTTGGAAGCAAGCTAGGTGCCCAAAAAGGGGCGAATGGATAAAGAAGATGTGGTATATATACACAATGGAATACTACTCAGCCATAAGAAATGATGAAATCTAGCCATTTGTGACAACATGGATGGACCTTGAGGCATTATGCTAAGTGAAATAAGTCAGAAGGAGACAGTCAAATACCATATGATCTCACTTATAAGCAGAAGACAAAAACAACGACAAACACACACAGAGAAACAGAGATTGGATTGGTGATTACCAGAGGGGAAGGGGGAAGGGAGGAGGGCAAAAGGGGTTAGGCACATGTGTGTGGTGATGGATTGTAATTAGTCTTTGGGTGGTAAACATGAGGTAATCTACACAGAGATGGAAATGTATAATGATGTACACCTGAAATTTATATAATGTTATAAACCAATGTTAACAGAATAAAAATAAATAATTTTTAAAAAAGAAAAGAGATGGGCTAGATTATTCAAGCTAATTAAAAGAGAATCTACTTAGGCAGTAATGGTCAAATTAATAAAATAATATCACAAATAGGAAAAAGTCACTGAAGCAGTAAAATCAACATCCCTTGTTCTCATCCAGATCTCCTGTCTTCCAGCCTTCTCTACTCCAAAGACTTCCCCTTATCCTCAATCATTCATTTCTTTGACTATATGGTGGCCTTTGGATTACTCAGAAATACTAACCTCTAATAACCCAATCCTTTCTAATCACAACTCTTAGCATCCCACATCTCACTGTACCCAATTCCACCTAAACCTCTTCTTTGACCTCTCAGCTCCCAAATCCCTCATCATCAGGCTCCAGACTTTTATTTACTTCCTTTCCTATCTACCTTAACTCAGTGAACTTCAGAACACACACAAGAGCACCTCAGTTCTCTTGCCACTGCACCTATCCCACCCTCCCTGCCTATCTCCAACCTCTCATCAAGCCAGCTTTCCTTAAGCAGTTTCCTATACAGTGAAGGTGAGTGCTGCGCCCTGCAGTCAGAGTGCCTGAGTTCAAAGCCTGCTTCAGCGACTTAGCAGCTGTGTGGTCTCACCTCTCCCTGTTATTGATTTCTATGTCTCAATTTTATCTCTACAAAATGTGGATAATGACTGTACCTGCCTTACATCCTACAACTGTTATGACACATAGTAAGAACTCCACCATACTGAGCTCAATAAATAGCTATTACTACTCACCGATATTGACAGTAAGATAAATGGCACAAATATAATTTAAAGAGACCTGAAATTCAGCTGAATTCTCAAATTTGCTTGATGTCCCTTTTACTTAACTCCACATTCTCCACAGAATTGCTTCCAAATCTGTCTCGCTATTCAAGTCACTTCCCTTCCTCATTCACTTCTCCTTCTCAATCCCATCAGAGGAACTGGCCTCTTCTACTGCTGAGATATTAGAGTCTGTCAACCATGAATTCCTCAAACTCTGACCCCAAGGTCTGAAAACTTCTTGTCAGGCCCCTTTCCCTTTATACTCAGATAAAGAGGTTTCTCTTGCCCTCTCCAAGGCTAATTGCTTCTCTACCCATGCTCTGGATCTCACGCTACCTTCTGGGACTTTAGTCCATCAATTATCCCCTTTCCCTTTCTCCGTCTAGTTCCCCATCTATAGACTGATTCTCCCAAATCCAAAAAGCTCTCCTTCTCTGGTTGTCTTCCCTATCAAATTTTTCTAAGGAGAAGTCAACAGTGTATTCACAGACATTTTTGCTATACTTCACAACCCAGTACAACATGACTGCATTCCCCTACAAAAGAAATTGGTCATCAGTAGCTTCCCCCTAACCAACAGAGTGGATTTTTCTTAGCCTTCGTCCCAGGTGACCTTCCAGTAGCATACCAAAGGTCTACCATAACACTGCCAAGCATCACAATTCCCTCTCTCCTCTCTTGATTTCCATGACGCTATTTCCTCCTGATTCCCTAACTGCACTTCTCAGTCTCCACTTCCTCTGCCTGTCCCTTAAATATTTGCATGCTTCTCAAGGGCCATTTTCTCCTATATGCTCTCTGAAGGCCATTTCATCCATTCTCAGGGGCTCAACACCCTGACACAAACCTCTGGTTTCAAGTCCTCTCTTAAGCTCTACTTGGAGTTCCATATTTCTAATTTATTGCTGGGCATCTTCACCTGACAAATCATAAATTCTCAAATATGCCTAAAACTCAACACACATAAAACCAATACTCTATTCCTTGCCTATCCTCCCACTCCCCATTACCACCTGTTTCTCTTCTGATCCTCCCAATCTTAATCAATGGCATCACCATTGACTTAGTCATCCAAATCAGAAACTTGGAGTCATCCTAGACTATACCTAGAGTCTGTAACCAAGTCTTGTCCATTTTATCTCCTAAAATTCTTTGTTATCCTTCCCTGTTTCATTCCATTTCCACTGCTGCCATTATGATTTTTGGTTCTCAGCATCTCTTACCTAGATGACTACAATAACCCAACTGGTCTCCTTTGACTCTACCTTTCTAGCCTTTTCTCTTTGATGCCACAAGTCCAACACTACCAGCCCAGACTGCTTCTCCAAGCACATCCTCAACTTTCCAAATTTTTGATTGTCTGAAAAGGTGATTATCTACAAATCCAGACTTAGAGAACTTCTCCTTTGGCTTAACTATGCAATCACTATATCTATCTTCTGCCAATTTTTCACTTGACTAGTGCCTGGTCTTTAAGTCAGTCTCTTTCAAAGGAAAGAACTCATATATTATATTCAAGGTGAAGTAATATTTCTATAATTATCCTTATCTTCTTCTCTCATGTCAGAAGGACTACTAATTTCATTGGCATATACCTCTTTTTACCTAAATAGAACACTCGTTCATTCCAACAAATAAAGGCTAACAGTCTATGATAATATGTATTGAAGCTGAGAGGGAAAGGAGCAGTAGGAAGGAAGACATGCATGTGGGAAGGAAGGAGAGAAGGAAAATGCTATCTTTTACCCACCATCCACAGTTATTATTAAGACAGGCATAAAGGAAAAGAAAGCAAATTACATGAGTTTGTGATCTCCCCCCCACCCCGACCCTGACCCCATAGAGAAAAATCTGTCTTTGGTCATTTAGCACTTCTTCCTCCCCCCTCCCTTCTAAAGCAACTTGAACCTTTGAAGTAAGTTTCCTGGGAATAAATTGTGCAGTGTGGTACTCACTACAAACAGTGTAAAAACAAGGTGTTATCTGGTCTAAATCACATTTGGAAAGAGGAGAGGGGGCTACCTGCTGGCAGAGAAAGAAAGAAAAAAAGTGAGAAAACAGGATGGAAGCAAAGAATCAGTCCCTACATGGTACTGGTTGGTGAGTTGTAGGAGTTGGGAGGTGACAGTCAGAAATCTGAGTGAGCCTTGGGAAAGCTGCAGGGTCCAGGAGATATTGTGAGTTCAAGAGGAATGAAGAGAATTTTAAGAAGTGCTGCTGTGAGTAACAAACTGGATCTTTGTTGACATCCTTGGAAAAACTTCAATAAGGATTTGGATGCTGTACTGTTTCTGGGACTCTACACAGAGACTGGGCTGTGAGCTGACCCTAGTTATATCTTGGTGGCAAAGGTAACTCTTTCAGGCATGTAAACATTTGTATTTAATAAATGTTAACTCTGAAAATTTAGGAGTCCAAGAACTTAATTTTAGAAAAGTTGGCTTCCACTCCAATATTATTTTGGTTCCCCATCTACTTCTAAACTACTCCTTCATTGTTTCTACTCTTCCTTCTCTTATTCCCCAATACCAGACATTCAATTTTATCTTTTAAATATCATCTTTTCTCATGGCTTCCAGTGTCACCTCTATTTGATCACTCCAAAATTCCTCTCTCCACCTCTTGGTACATTTTTACTCGGATGCTCTGTTTGTCTTCTTACCCAACAATTCCAAACCAAACTCATCGCCTTTCTTCCTACTCTTTCTAATTCCTCATCTCTTTTATTGGGCCCATTCCTCTGGGTCCAAAGTCGAACTTATCTTAAACTTGTCCCTTTTCTCTACCTCTAATTTCTTATCCATTGCCAATTTCACATTTTCTTCTCTCAAAATCTCTGTTTTTTCATCTTCTCTCTATCCCCACAGCCTAATTTGGACTCCCTATTTATTTTCTGAACTAATGAAATGACACCATTCATTCATACAACTAAGAGCTATATGCTAAGCTCCTATCCCAACCTTTTGCCTCCAGTCTTACAATCAACCTATGCTACAAATACCAAAAACTAGAATTACTCACTGTTATTTTCAGAATCTCTTTCTTCATGATAATACATTCTCACCATCCACCGGGTCAAGTTCAGTCAGCTCTCTCTGGCACTCAATACCCTCTGTGTCTGTCTACCCTCCTCCTAGGACATACTCTTTGATCCTACAAGTCTATGCAGTCTCCCTTTTACACAGCATGTTTATTCCACTTTTCAAAAACTTATGTTCATTCCTGTCTCCTTAAATTGAGGGCCTCCTCTCCCAATCTACTTCTAAAAACAATCCTAAAAATTTTGAGAATATGTCCCACCTTCTCTGTGACGCCTTGTATGACAAATGTCAATCAATAATAGGTCTCCAAATGTGGTCTGCAGACCTCTAAGGCCTTGAGGGGGTGTATAAGGGAAAAGTATTTTCATAATAACACTAAAATCTTATCAGCTTTTTTCATTGTGCTGACTTCTATACTGACGGTGCAAAGCAGTGGTAGATAAAACTGTTGGCGTCTCAGCACAAACCATGGCAATGGCACAAAATGGCAGAGTTGCCATTGTACTCTTTACCACCACACTTACAGTTAAAAACTAAAAAAAAAACCAGTTTCACTGAAGAGTGCCCTTGAAGACGTAGTAAGAATGATTAATTTTATTAAATCATGACCTTTGAGTACATATCTTTGTAATATCTGTGTGATAAAATGGATATACACATAAAGCACTTTTGCTGCAAAGGACAATGGTTGTCTGGAGGAAAATCCCTTGGAAAATGATTTCAATTGTGAGCTAAACTATCTGCTTTTTCCATGTAACACCATTTTTACTTGAAAGAATGACTGACAAACTATGGTTATTTAGACTTGGGCATATGGCAGGCATTTTCTCAAAAATGAACAAAATGAGCTTGTCAAATCAAGAAAAGCAACTGACAGTATTCACTGCCAATAACAAAATTTGAACTTTCAAATGAAAATCAGAATTTTGGAAAATCCGTATCTGCCACTGCAAGTCTGACAGCCTCCCAATACTTACAGACTCTCCTAATAAGATCAATGGTGATACTAATTAATGTGGGTTTTTTATATTATCTAATAAATGCATCAACATTTGGAATCCCTACATAACTCAGTGAACCAATATTTTCCAAATGACTAAGGCATGATGATCCAAAATCATGCTTAGGTAAAGATTCAAAGCACAGGAGAGACCAGCAGACTTGAATGTTGACTGTAGGAAAGTTCATTGGTATGGTTTCAGATTCCACATTTAACTAACCTTTAAGAAACTATCTCTTGGTATATCTTGGTGTAGTATTAAAGAAGAATATCCACAATCATTTGAAAAGGCTACTAAAATACTCCTCTCTTTTCGTACTACATTATTAACTCTGAGAGGCCAAATTTTTCTCATGTATTTCAACCAAAACATTTCATAACAGACTGAAAACAGAAGCAGACGTGAGAATCCAGCTGAATTCTATCATGCTAGACATTAAAGAGATTATCAAAAATGTACAACGGCATTGTTCTCACTAAAATTTTTTCATTTCGGCAATGTAGTTATTTTTCACAAAAAACCATTACGTTAACATGAAATATTATTGTCAACATTAAATGAACTAATAAATATTTTTTAACGTCTCAGTTTTAATTTCCAATCTGGTAATTGTCGACAGATGTAACACACAGAGAAAAAGAAGTTCATTTAGGTCCTCAATAATTTATGAAATCAACAAGTTTGAGAACTACTGTTTTACACCATTAATAAATGCCAGCACCTACTTTCCTGCCCTTTCTCACAGAATGTCTTACCTTACTCACTCGTTATTTTATAATTTTAAGTCTTATTTTCTCAAACGTAGACATGATGTCAGATGCTATACTTGAAGCTCCCTGAAGGCAGGGCCTGGGCCACTTAGGTGCTGAGGAGGTATGCAATATACACTGAGTTATCACGTTAAGGAGCTTAGTTACAAAGTTTTTATAAGGTAACTAATTTTAACAGGAATTCATAAATACGTCCTCTTAACAGGTGAGGGCATTTAGGCAAGACAGAAGTTATCACCATTAAATTATTTTTCACAAAAGAAATCTGATGCATGAGCATAACAGCAGCAGAAATTTAATGGAAGAGCAGGTGCCTCAGCACTATTTCAATTCTCTTTTACTCCATACCCCACCACACGCATCCCATGTGCCTTCTTAAATTACACAAGGGTTTAAAACAGAGAACCTAAAAATACCACAAATTATAAAGAAAACAACTATGGAAAACTCTAACAGTGCTTAAATAACTGTGTTCAATTTTGTTATAATCTTCTTGCTGCTCCATTATATCATCATTTCTTGTTTGCATTCCAACCCCACTTCTCATTTTCTTAATTTAAAAAAACTTAGAGCTTTTACATAAGATATAGTATAACTTTTTCCTATAAAATTAAAGAATAAACTCAACTATCTCTAATCTCATGATTTTTCATAAAGAGTCTCAAACAAAAAACAAATCGAAGTTCCTCTAAGTGTCAAAGTTAAGTTTCTCCTGCTTTCAGTCTCATAATCTGAATCAGATTCAAGAGACAGAAGCTGCTAAAACTTAACTGATCATCTCTTGGGAATCATTCATTCAAAAAGCAATCAAATGGCTACTGTGTGCCAGACAATGTGTGAACACTAGACCATGCAAAGTTTAACAAAATTTGGCCCTTGACTTAATGAAAGGAAGAGATAAAGAAGAAACAGAAAAAAGGGAAAGAACTTTACAACAAAATACATTCATCGTAATGGTATAACTGTATGTCGCTATCATGGAAGCACAGGGACACTCAACCCAGCCAGAAAGAGATGGGGTTTAGTGATGGAAATGATCCTTGGGCTGAGTCTTGATGGATAGAAGAGCCAGGAGGCCTTTCCAGTGATGGGCAAGCTGGAGTAAGAGGAGATTTTTGAGGGAAGATGTGGCAGAAAGAGACAAAACAGCTCCACGTGGAGAGTTTTCTGTGTCACATTAAAGAGTCCGTATTTTATCCTGGAAGCAGCAGGAGCCACTGAAAGGATTCAACATTCAGCTGCATGTTCATTGTTGTGTTTTAGGGAGGTTACCATGGAAGATAATAATACAGAAGGGAGGGGAAAGGGGAACAGGACTGGAGGCAGGGAGATGGCGTAGAGCAGGGATCAGCAAACCTCTTCCATAAAGAGCCAGATAGTAAGCGTGAAATGATAGGCTTTGGAAGCCATATAGTCTCTGTCTCGACTAGTCAACTCCGCCATTGTAGTACAAAAGCAGCCATGGTAGACAGATAACAATGGCTGTGCTCCAATCAAACTTTATTTAACAAAAACAGGCAGCAGGTTTGGCCCTCGAGCAGTAGTTTGCTGACCTCTGGTCCAGAACAGCACTATTCAAAAGAAATTTCTGCCATAATGAAAATGTTCTATAGATAGACTACCCAATTCAGCAGCCACTAGCCACACGGGGCTAGGAAGTACTTGAAATATTATAAGTTAGACTGAAGAACTGAATTTTTGATTTTATTTAATTTTAATTAAATTAAATGTAAATAATCACTTGTGGCTACTCTATTGTGCGATACAGGGTTAGAGGCCGGTACAGTCTAGGTAAGAGATGATGAACCAGGGCACTGGCAGCAGAAATGGAGAGGAGGTGGCATAGGCAAGAAATATTTAGGAGGTGGTAGCTAGGACCTGGTAATGGACCAAATATGAGTGAGGGAGAAACAGTCAAAGATGATTCCCACATGTCCAGCAGAGGTAACCGAAAGAATGGCTGGGCCACATGCTGAACGAGAGAATCTAAGAGAATACAGAAGGAAATACGTTGCATTCCATTTTAGACATATTGAATTTGATGTGCCACCTGGAGGAGAAAACTCTTGACTATAAAACAAAGAAGTAGGTAATATTAAATATGTTCTTTTTATAGAGAAAGTGACTGTAGTATAGGGATGTTAAAAAAAAACTTGTTCAAGGTCATAGCAAGTAAGTGGTAGGGCTGAAATGCAACTTGAGTTCATCGGATTCTAAAGCTTATGCATAGTCCATTACACCAAGATGAGCAAATAGGTAATAGCTGAAACCTTAAAAGTAGAAGAACTCACCCAGGGAGAAGTACAGGGAAGATCCAGAAGAGAGCCCTGGAGAACACCAGTATTTATGGCAGTGTCTCTTACGAAGAAGATGGAGAAGGGGTGGGGAGAAACACAAGAATCAGGTGAGTGCAGTGCTGTGAAAGCACAGGGAGTTGGGCATTAGAAGAAGGAGTTGATCAACAGCATCAAGTCCACAGAGAGATACACTAAGACAGGCACAAACAGAGTTCTTTGGATTTTAAAACTGGAAGTCTAATGAAACTGGAAGCCTCTAATGAAAGAGTTCCAGCAAAATGACAGAGGAGGAAGCCTGATTTTAATGAGCTAAAGAGCAAAAAGATATGACAAAGTGGAGAAATCAAATATAAGCTATGCACTTCCAGTGTTTACTGGGTTTTGGCATAGTGAAGATACACTACATTTAGCACTTACTGAACATATAATGAATGACAAGCACTATGCCAGGCGCTCTATCTATACAATCTCATTGAATCTTCACAATACACTGTGAGGCCTGTAGGTATCATTATCTTTGTTTTATAGATAAGAAAACTGAGGTTCGGAGAGGTTAAATAATCTTCCACTCATACACAATGGTAAGTGGGAAAGCTTGGATTTGAATCCAGATCTTTTAACTTCAAAGAAGACACTCTTTCCTGTATACTTGCACATTATCAGAGTCTTGGAGGATTGCAGAAGAATTATTTCTCAAGAACATCTAAATGGCTAAGCACAAGGAACAGATTATCTTCTTGAAAAAATAAGATTACAACACATGAAAAACTGGCAAACAAAATAACACCCTATAGAAGTACTTGGGAAAGAAAAGGTTAAGCAACAGATCTGCAGCCATTCTCCCCTGTATTGGGGTGGAAGGATCTCCACCCCCTTGGCAAGGAAAAAAAGACAGAAAATCAGGCTAATTGCCTGGTAAACAGACTAATGATAGATCTCCTGATAAACAGACCAATGGTATCTGTAGCAGGAGAGTCTTCTTCAACGGAAGACCTTTAGCAGTCTAGGATTGCTTATGGTAAATGAACTTGGAATGTACGGATTTATGGGGACTGACCCATCGGGGAATGTTACATAAGTTATGTAACCATCTGAGTATTAAATAGAGATGTTTCATAATCAAGAGAGCTCCTTCTACATCAGCGATGTGAACTACACATACTTCTTAGGACCTCATAGATCACCTTATTTGAGTATGTCCAATGGAAAAAGGACCTAGGGAGCTATGTTGATAGTCCTGAACATCTCCCTGCCAGTGACGCGTGATTACCCGTATCCTTGAGATTATCACTAAGGCTTGATACAGGGTATGTTCTCCAACTCACATGATTCTGATGTGACATTTTCCCTGTACCAGGTCACAGAAGGCTCCATGTATTCATGGGAGCCTTCCCTGGCTTTGGAAGTTTGACCTAACACTTGAAAGGCAGGTAAAGTTTTCAAAGATGGAGGGGAAATGGAAGATATGAATAAAAGAAGAAACGTGAGAACAACCCACAGCTGCACAAGAGAGTAAGGGTACAAAACTGACTCCAAAGGGTACTAAGAAATAAGGCTGGAGATGTATGGAGCACATCACAGAGAACTCCAAAAGCTGGAGAAGAGTCTAACAGGATGTAGTCTTTATTAAGAAAATAAGGCACTGAAAGTGAAACATAAGAAAGATCACCTTGGTGGCACTGTGAGGAAAGGACTGAAGAGAGGGGGAATCTGGAATTAGAGAAGTCAGGCAGAGGCTATTGCAGTAATCACACCACGGAGATCCTGGGGGCCTAAACTAGCACCACGGGTATGGAATGAAAGGAACAGCTAAACGTTACACCAAAAAAATGTCAGCAGACTTTGCTGAATGACAAGATAAGGGTAATAAAGGATAAATAAATCCACTGTCAAAAACAAGAAACTACCTCCAGGAAGCAGAGCTTGATTTCCTCTCTCCCTCACTCCCTTGAGAGTGGGCTATACTTCATACCTTACTTTCAAAGAATAGAGTAAGAAGAAGGAAAATCTTCACAGTGGAGAAACCTGGCAAACACCACCTCAACCACGTGATGCAAGTTCACATCCCCTATGATATCACGTAGATATCATGTACCTCCTGAAAGGAAGTGATGAGAAGGGCACTACACTTTAAAGGGATTCCTTCCAAACACCCATAACCTCCAAGTAGCCATGAGAAAAACAGACAAAGCTAGACTGAGGGACATCCTACAGACAACTGGACAGTACTCCTGAACACTGTCAAGGTCATGAAAAACAAGGAAAGACTAAGAAACTGTTACAGACCAGAGGGGACAGGGAGACATACAACTAAATGCAATGTGGCACTCTGGATTGAATCCTGAAACAGAAAGAAGACACAAATGGAAAAACTGATGAAATCCAACATAGTCTAGAGTTCACTTAATGGTAATATATCAATGCTGGTTTCTTAGTCTTGACAAATGTTCCATGGTAATATAAGATATTAACAACAAGGGAAATGAAGTGAAGAGCACAAGGGAGTTTCTGTGCTACCTTTGAAACTTTTCTGTAAATCTAAAATAAAAAGATTATTTTTTTAAATGAGGGACTCAGATAATGTCACTATCAGAATTTGGGAAAAGGAGGAAGTTGATGTCAGGAATATGAACTGGACCCAAGATGAACTCAAGTATAATAAAGCCTTATCATCTTGCAAAGAGAGCTGAGTTCAAAAGCTAGGACCACCACTTGGATAAGTTTCTCTAACCTTTCCAAGGCTTGGTTTCCTCATTTGTCCAAAGGTTATAATAATCCATATCATATATCCTTATTTTTATATAGTAGCTTTAGGATCTTAGAAAAAAAATTTTCCCCAAACTAAAAATAAATAGCACAAATTTAAAATAATTAATGATAACAGTAACCTACCGCTGATTCACAAAAGGGCTGGAAAGTTCTGCAAGCAGGCGAAAATTCCCAACGTACGCCAGGACTCCATCCCTCTGGATGATAAACATAAAACACAATGTCAGGGATAACATTCTTATCAAAATACCGAAGAAACATTCAACAGCTTCTCAGCATAAAATAACAATTGATATCAAAACACAGCAAGTCTGCTAAACTGATTGGCTTCTTCATGAGAACTTATGTCATTAGCATACTACAATATTTTTAATAGACAGCATATTGTATACTTATGTTCACTTACGTAAATAATGTTCACTTACAAAAACAGATTTCAAGCACTTGTCTCATGTTAAACGAATCAAGTCTGTAAATAGCCATTATTAACAGCCTTCTCAAATTACTGTAGAAATATGATCAAAGTAGTGTGAATTTCAGAAGTTGAGGCATTTTATAGCAACTAAATACCTAATAGGAACTCATTTTATATCCATTAATAGAAGAACCTTAAAAATCTCAAAAGTCTACTTAACATTCTAAATAACAATATATAAGCCTGTGAGCAGATGCATATTTGCCAAATATAACAACATATGCTAAATCTTATCTATCACATTTGACCTGAAAATATATTTGTCAACCAAGATCCTAGAGCTAAAACACACACTTTTGGGAACCTTCCTGAATTTAGAAACATAACACCAAGTATAGTCCACCAATTTAATAATAGGAAAAGTATAGCAGAGTTAACAAGCATTAGCAACAAAACCAAAAGTATACATTCCAAAAATTGTATGTAATTAAAAGACGTTACTAGGTAAATGGAGTCATTCCAGCACTTGCAATTAAATAGAATTATGACTTTACACCAAAGGAAATAACCCTACCTGCCCCCAAAACATTAGATAGGCATGGAGCTTCAGAAGCATTTTTCCTACTGGTTATACTATGCTGCTCCCCAAATAGGACTAACATAAAGCAATAAAAAAAAATAACAAATGAGCTTTTTATTTGAAGGTTTTCAGTACCTCTCCATGTAAATTATTTTAGGGATTACAAATTCAGAGCTATATTACAAGAATTAGCTTTTCCAAGACTAATCTAAAACTTTTATAATCTCAAAGTCACGGTCCTTAGTGAAACTGAAATGTGCGATGAGGAAGAAGGAAGGAGGATGGGCAAAGAGACAAAGTCAGCAGGCAAGATGCACACTGTCTACAGCGGGGTGGTCAACTTTTTAGAGTCAACTGGGACACTGCTACACCAGTCCAAAAACACAGAACAATATATGAGAAATAATTATGCACATGTGTTATTACTTTAACATAAAACTATGAATAGGTGTTTATTTGAAATTACATATTTTTCTGTACTATTCACTTTTCTGTTAAACACTTTTACTTATACAAAACAATAGGACAAGTTAATAGTGGCAATTAGTAGTACTTAATAGAACTAATTAAATAAATAAAATGTATGAAAAAATACAATATTTTTATAATGTTTCTTTCTGCCCTTTTATTTAGATCTTTGTTGGATATTTAAATTTAGTAGGCTATATTGTATGCTTTTATGAAACATAAATCTAAGTCTTTTTAAAAGGAGAATGTAAATACAATAGGGCTAATTACATAAGCAGTTATTACCTATATTTAATAAAAAATAATGACATCTTTCTATCCATGATACAACAGGATATTTTTACTCTTTGTTCCCTTTCCCAATAATACTTGTCTGAACTGCCTGTGGCCTTAAGAATATACTCTTATTTTTTTTTGCAGGAGTAAAACATCTACAGTCAAATGTAAAATCCACTTTGACCAGTGGCTCTGCCCTGAGAATCCCACATGACAGGTATCAGTCCAACATGATGACCTCAAGCTAAACATTTTCTTAACAAAGGTGTCTGAACATAAAATACTTAAGATTTCACTTTCTAACAGTAGGCTTTTAGAGTTATAAGAATTCAGTCTCCAGCTCTCTCAAAATGTCCATCCACTTTATATCTACAGGCTTGTTTTGGTAGACTAGCTGTTTGTCTGTAAGGTCCTTTGCGTGTACAAGCTCATCATATAGGCTATCCATTTATAAAATAGCCATCATTTTTAAACACCCCAAAGCACACTGGATGGATTCCAAATAAGTTACAGTTCTAGTAAAGGGAGTCCTGTTTCATGTGGCTACTCTTTTCTGGTAACATTTTTTAGTTAAGAACTCAAAAAATGAGGCATCTTTTCACTGTGAGTTTTTGTGACAAGCCGCATATAATATCCATCAACTCAGGTACAGATAGTTCATGCTTTCCTAGCTCCTTATGACCTCCTCAACGATCACCAAACAGTTTGAGAAACGGTACGTAAATATGTTTTACTGTAATACTTTTTTGCATCCTCATCCTCAATTATTTCCAAATTAAAGAAGGACATTCTTCCTGCCTCACACTTTGAATGCACAGTTTCACAGCAGGCCATCATTTGCTGTCAACAATCATAGCTATCTTGTAGGCACATGTCCACAGAGGCCGTCTCCTTCCATTTCCATAAAGTCAAAAATCTTATTTAGTGCTTTTGCATGTTTTGAGGAAACTAAAGATGAGAAGAACTTTCATTATGAAAGCCTCAATATCAGAGGTAAGCAAATCACATCCCTTGTTAGTAGTGTTGTATGCCAGGTGTGGAAGACATTTAGCAGGTAATATCTTTCCATTGTCTGGTAAGAAGTTCATAGACTGAATGGAATTTGCCAAAGTTTCTATTTGCACTGTCTGCCAAAGGTGCAGAGAGATGAGCCGAGTCTAATTTGTATGTGAACAACATTTATGTTTTATGTAGTTTCTTTATAACCTTCATAGAAATCAAAAGTTCAATTTGAAGCTCCTAGGGAACCCCTTTCTGTTGCTGCAATTTGATGCATCATTTGATAAACCGTAGAAAGTATGACCGTGGGTAAGATCTGACAGAATCAACTCTCTAGTTTATACTGTAAGAAGCCAACACCTCTATTATCAAAATTTCCCCCTTTTTCACCTACAGGGTATTTTGGATGCAACTTCTGAATCAGGAAATGTAACTTTATTCAGTTTAATAGAGCAATCAGGGAACAATAAACTGTGTACATTCATGTGGTGTGTCCAAGCAAATTCAATGCCTGCTATTTTCAGCTGAGCATTAGTGTCTTTTAGGAAGATGAAAAAAATACAGATAGAGTAGATGCACTTGCCCGTCTCATTCCAGACTTGGGGAGATTCAGTCTCTTTAGGCGCTTTTACGCCCCTTCTCTATCAGGTTTGCTGGGGCTGCCGTAACAAAGTACCACCGACTGGGTGGCATAAACAACGGAAACTTATTGTCTTACAATTCTGGAGGCTAGAAGTCCGAAATCAGGCAGTGCTCCCTCTGAAGGTTCTGGGGGGGGGGGGCGGATCTGTGCCAGGCCTCTCTCCTGGCTTCTTGCAGTTCTTTGGCTTCTGGCAGCCCAACTCCAATCTTCACGTGGCATTTTCCCTGTGTGTATGTCTGTGTCCGAATTTCCCCTTTTTATAACGGTACTAGTCATATTCCAAGCTCCTGGATATTTCATGGGCTTATTTTTAGTTTTGATGATTTGTTTAAAGTTTAGGTGAGTTTTTCCAAAAGAAGTGGTTGGAATATTTGAGTGAAGAAGAGGTCAGAAGAACGAGTAATTGTGTTCAAACGTAGACCATCCAAGTAAAATTAAAAAGTTGAACTGTTCTGCTTTTCTCTCCTACGATGATTTAATTCTGCAGTGAATAGGGTAAGGAAGAAGAACTTTGAAAATAGTGCACAACTAGAACATCACTCTTGGGGGAGACAAAAATGCAAGGGAAAATGTTATTTTAGTGAGATGTTTACTTGAGCCAAACATAAAAGTGTTAGAAACATATTTATTATTATTATTATAATACTTCATTATAATGAATTCATGTTTGTAATAAACATTCACTCTTGTTTCTCTCTCTCTCTCTCTTTTTTTTTTTTTTTGGTAAGGAAGATTGGCCCTGAGCTAACATCGGTGCCAATCTTCCTCTATTTTGTATGTGGGACGACTCCACGGCATGGCTTGATGAGCAGTGTATAGATCTGCGCCCAGGATTCAAAGCTGCAAACCTGGGGCCACTGAAGCAGAGAGCAGAAACTTAACCACTACACTACTGGGCTGGCTCTCACTCTTGTTTCTTTTTTTTTTTTTAAAGATTTTATTTTTCCTTTTTCTCCCCAAAGCCCCCCGGTACATAGTTGTGTATTCTTCGTTGTGGGTCCTTCTAGTTGTGGCATGTGGGACGCTGCCTCTGCGTGGTTTGATGAGCAGTGCCATGTCCGCGCCCAGGATTCGAACCAACGAAGCACTGGGCCACCTGCAGCGGAGTGCGCGAACCCAACCACTCGGCCACGGGGCCAGCCCCTCTCACTCTTGTTTCTTAAAGATAAATCTCCTGTTCATAACATTGCCTTTCTCCCCGCAGTTAAAGTCAGCTGTTCTTCCAATCTATTTTTCCTAACAATTTTCTTCTTCGGGTTAGTTGTTTTAAGTCTATGGCATTCCAGGTAACTATATCCAGTTTTTAGAGAATATGACAGCCTGGACGGACTGCTATAAAATATTATGAGTTAATGTGTTCCTAAGGTCAGTCAAATCTTTGCTAAATTAATTTCTTTCAAATAAACAGTTTTTCCAAAGAGGAGATCCAACACTGAAATGGTTTTATTTTTGTTTAATTTGCATTTTATATGACTTTTAAAATATTTTAAAGCAGATACCCCAAAGTCATGTAAAATATGGAAATAATATAGACACAATGGCCTTAGTCAATTAATCTTTAAAAAACAAATCTAAAAATTCCTCTCTAGTTAACTTTAAAAATACAAAAAATACATTTATGAAATATACTATGTCCAAGACTTTTTGAGAGTTTAAAAGATTACTTCTTCTAACTCTTTTCAAATTGGTATAGAATTAAAAGTAATTATTAACCAAAATACCAAATTAATATCACACATAACTTGACTTTATGATATTCTTTAAGTACTAAAAGTTACTAGTAAAAATAGTAAATTTTATATGTTTTCATCTAAATTTGGCCAAAATGCAATATCTCCACACTTTGAGGAAACCTTCTCTTGATTTGTAAAAAATTGGGCATAATATCCTGGCCTTTTGCCTAATTTCTCTTACCTCTTCTCAAAGAGAATGGTTAGTTCTCTCATTTCTAGCCCAGTGGTTCTCAAAATGTGGTCCCCAGAGCAGCAGCAGCAGCATCACAAGATTTGCATCTTCAGGGGGCCCCATTCCAGTCCTAGGGAATCAGAAACCCTGGGGGTGGGACCAGCAATCTAGTTTTAACAGGTACTCTAGGTGGTTCCAATATACACAAAAGTTAGAGAACCACTGTCCTAGCTTAGAGATGACTAGAGATCTCTAAGCCCTAAGGAAACTAGCTCCCTACTTCTCTGAAATGCAATTAGTGAATATTTATGAATGCCCCCATCAGACCCCCCCCCCCAGCATTATCAAGGTACACTTGCTAAATTCCTCTAGAAAAGTTTATCCTGACCCCTTCTCTTAACCCCTAGCTGGGTCAAGCGCCTCCACAGATCTCTCTGCTTGTCTGCTAGAGCACTCACCCCCTGCAAATATCTACGCTCCGTGTGTCTCGTTTACTGTTCTAGCCATAAAGCCTGGTGCAGAGCCTGGCCCCGTTTCCTGAGTTGAACCACTCCTGCTCACCAGTGTGAAGCAGGCAGAATCACTTCCAAAATCAAAATCCTAAGAGTCCTTCAGGCCTATTTCTGAGGGGGTAATAGCACCCTGATGAGACTATTAGTACTCCATTCTAAAAGAAAAGGAGAAAAATATCCAGGTTTTACTTTCGTAAAGAGATCAGAACTGAATTAAACTTGTTATGAGAAAAATGGTCTGACTAATCTCCAAACCTTGATATGTTTAGATTAGTGAAGCAAGACAGGGAAAAGTGGGCAGGCAAGTAAAAGAGGTAGGGGAATTGAGACCTACGTAACAGCTACAGGGCAGAAGGAAAACAGCTAGAAGCAGGTTATCAATGAGCACACCAGCAAACTATGGGCCCTTTGTTAGCTGCATGGCCTTGCGGCTGCTACTGACCTTCTCTAACCCCATTTCCAGATCTCCATAAATATGGTGAATACTTTTTAAAAGAGCTATTATTAGGAGTGTATGGCTGCCACCACCACCATCATCAAATGACAGAGTTAAAATTAATTGACAGACGGAAGTGTCTAATAATGTCAATTGATATTACCACTATATCCCAATACCGACGGTAGAATTTACACAAATGTTTATTGGCTAACTGACTACCAGAAATCTTTTAAAATCTTATTCTATTTGGGTACTTCATTATGATAATTAAGCAGTTAAGTCTGGGGAGGCAGGGATGGGTAACAGATGATCACGGGCCTGTGGTAGGGAGGCCAAGCTCCCGGGTGACTTTGGGCAAAGCTGACCTAAGCTTCTTCACTTTCTCCATTTGTAAAATGGGCATAATACCATCTTTATGACAGAACTGACACATGAATAAAATGAGATGCATATTAATGGCAATCAGAAAAAATATGAAAACAGAAAAAGCACTCAAATTTTTTTTAATTCTTTTAGTTAAAAGTGAAATTGAACTAGGTAATTTTTCTTACCATAATTATAAAGGAGATGAAATAAGCTTAAGAAGAAGTCCTAAAAAGGCCCATTCCTTCCTGCCTAGGCAGAAGTCTTTACCTCCCTGATACCTGGGTAACTACACAGGACTACGGGTCCAGCCTGAAATGATGACGAGGAATGAATAATAAGAAAGAGCGATGACCATCACAATTAGTAAAAACTGAATGTGGATTCACTACTGCTATTTTACTATAAAAGATAAATTATGTTAACAAATCACTCCTCAAAAAGGAGTTAATGTTACTTTCCAATTGCTGCAGAAAAAATCCAGTTTGAAAAGGTAAATAAACATTTCTAAGGGTAAACTCAACTGTTTTATACCTAACAGGTTTGCCAACTTTGTACCTCACTTTGCACAGCTATGTCGCCCAACCCAAACTTAACTCTGTTCACAGCTTTATCTTTATTGCCATCACAGTATCATAGGGTTGAAAAGGTCTCTGAAGATTGCCTAGTTCTATTATCGACAGATTTTTTTAATCTCATCTACCAAAACTCTTCAAATTTGCCCCTCAGCCTGGACAACTCCCTGGGGAGGAGCGCAGCATCTCCTGAAGCAGCCTACTCCATCCTGGGATCGCTATTCAGAAGTTCCAGAACAATACTGCACCCTGATTTCCACTGCCAGTCCTACTTCTGATCCTGGCAATCCAAAATCTCTTTTGCATATGATAACCCTTCCAATATTTAAAGACAGTATACGTCTATCTTCTTTCTAGGTACCATTTCCAATTTGCTCAGAAAATTCTGGTTTCCCCTCTTCAGAGTTCCTGAGCCCTATTAACTGCCAGTATTCACAAAACAAAAACAAACGGATCAAACAACAAAAACCAACTAATCTCTTGATGAAAAGAACCATTTACACATAATAATCCCTACATGTTCCAGTTAAATCACATGTGCACACACATCTTTTTGAGGATGCAGGGCAACCTCTCTGAAGACAGTTTTGGCAGAACGTCAATTTCCTTAAAAATGTATACATAACCATTCGCCCAGGAATCCCACTTCTACACAATTATTCTTTTAAAATAATTATGTATGGGCACAAATATGAAGATGTAAGGATGTTCACTCAAGTTATATATAATAGTGAAACTTAGAACGAACACATAACTATAGGGAATTGATTAAATATTACTATACATCCATACGCCACAAGAGAAATAATGATACAATCAAATGGCCTGAGAGTAAAAACATTTTCAGAACTTGCGAAAGACAGAGAGTTTACCTTCTTCACACCCCTTCTTAGGAAATATTTGAGGTTATGCTGCAACACGATGAGTGAGTAAACCAAGACAGTCAGACATAGGATAAAGAAAACAGTGGCCCCAAACCCATTAGTCTTTGACAGGTTCCTTGCTTTCTGACACAAGTGTACCAGTTATTTTGTTGTATGCAATACTTCAATGTGAACAATTTTAAATTTTAGTTTTGAACCCATTTTTTGTAATATATATTCATACACAGAATGTTATTTTTGATTTATGCACACAAGCATATAGGAAAAAAGTAAACAGGATACATTCCTAGGCATAAATGTTTATTAAGTAAATATAAGTAGTTAACTCTGGGCTGTGGGATTGGGGTATTATATTTTCTTTTTGTTTGTCAATACTTGCTAATCCTCACATGAAAACAAATGACCTGTCGAATTTTTTCAAATGGCCTCTGCTTGTACATTATTTATCATAGTTTTTTAATTTACAATGTTAGGGGCCTTAACCACTATTGTCCAAATGTATACTCTTGTGATTCTCTTTCTACTCCTCTGAATTCTCCTCTGCCTCTTTTAGAGGATCATCCTTCTTCTGGCCCCTGACCCTGACCCCGACCACACTAACCCCACAAGACAAACTTAATCCTAATGGCACATGGGCCCTTTTCCCCTGGAATAGCCATGAATCACCACGAACCTCATAACATCTAGAAGCATCCTCCTGCCCAACCTGGTTCTCCCACTTCCTTCCCTAGTGTCACATTCCTGTAGTGCTCGGGGTCATTTCACCCTCTTCCTTCCCTTTATTCTCTGAAATCCAAACTAGTCACCAAGATCTACTGACTACAAAATGGCTCTAAGATTTGTTTCTTCCTCATTAATATAACCACCAAAATTAAATTTTTCATAATCTATCACCTACACCATTTCAATAACCTCCTAAAAGATATCTTCCCTCATGCAGATTTTTTCTACCTATTATCAGCTTTATCTTTCTAATATGCCAGTTATATCAAGTTATTTTTTGGCTAAAGGTCCTACAACAATTTTGTGAAAAGTAAAAATGCAAGGCTGGTGAGGCGGAATGTGCACTCAATCAGGCATCCCCATCTTACCCATCCAAATCCCATCACCAAGCCCACACAAATCCCATCCACTGACAACCCAAGTCCTTACTACCACCCATGAGGGTCTGACCTCTTCTCCTCAGTGACTTTCCTATGTTTTCTGACCCAGGAAGCTTCATTTTTTTCTGCCAATCTAAATATTCTTTAAAAAAAAAAAAAAACTGAGCTTAAGTCCCATCTATCTCAAAAGCTCTTAGAAATTTCAAAAAAGCATACATATATATAGAAAAATGTATGCACAACTTATATAAACTGCAAGAATATACATCAAGTATTATCAGTAGTTATCTGTGAAGAATCAGATCTAAAAAATGTTATACTAAGCCCTATATTTCTACAAAGTTTTTTTTCTAACATCCATATTCAGACAAAAGAAATTAATAGAAATTAATATACTCATCTTACCATTCCCTAAACTGCTAGAGCATTACTGATTTATCACTGGGTAATGCATTGCTTCAATCTTTTAATGGCTTCCTATATTTAAATCTTAGCTACCTAATTGAATCCCACAGTCCTATCATACTCTTATCTCTTACCCTGCACCTTCTTAGTTCAAAACCACTGTGAGCCACACAGAGGGTGTTAGATACACTTCCGTAGTCTTGCTTCTCTATCTTGTGATCCTGTACATCAAGGACTCTTGACCTGTTTAATCCAATACGCCTGTGAGAGTTAGCATCTGGCACGTACTTCGAAGGGCATAGGCAGCCATCAGATAAGCTCCAGGTTATGCGTAATTCCTTGTTACCTTATCCCCCTCTTCTCCTCAAGAAAACCTACTGAAATACAAGTGAAATACATGCTATTAAAGGGACAAGTTTAAGGTTGCTCTAATAAATTACACATTTTGATACTTTACTGTTAAATTATAGCAAACCTCACAACTGACTTCTGGTCAATATGGTGGTTCCACTTCTGCCATCTACCTTTAAGGAGCTTTGCTTATAGTAAAATTCATACTTGCCATGGTCCTGCATGACTCCAAGGGAAAACAAAACAGGATTTGTCTGATCCCTTCCGGAACTTAAAAGAAAATTCTCCTTTTAGCCAGTGATTATGAAAATCTGGATTTTCTTACCATGGGAAATTTACTTTTCTAACAGCTGAGAGTCTAGGGTCAGGGATTTAGAAAGTAAGGGAAAAAGATAACTAAAGCTATTATGCACCTACTAATGCTAGAATGGCGCTAAATACTGTGCCACCACCAAAGGCTTGGAGTGGGCTAGGCACCATTTCCTACCACGAGGGCTGTAGAATTGGCACGAGATAAGTTCTGGACACCCTAAATCGGAACATTGTGCAAACATGCGACTGCATTCTACGGCAGCCAGAATAACGTACGTTTTTTAGGTTATTTAGACTGACCTGGAGCCTTAGCACATTTCCCTGGAAAACCCTTTCAGAGTACCATCAATCTAGAAATGAGATTTGGGAACAAAATCCACCCTACATTTACTAACTATTTGCTTAACTTTAATCATTCAATATTTTTATTTACTTACAAAACAGAGTTGAAGGTCTGAGCTAACACAGGATTAGATTGCCAAATCAGAGTCATGTGAACTAGTGACCTTACTTAGTGTTAAGCTTTACTAAATGTTACAAGGATAGAGGCTATCAAATAATTCAGAGGAAGGAGAGAGAGGTCAAGGATATCAAGGGCAGTTGGCAAGCCAGGTCCTTCTTGTGCTGAACAAGTGGGGCTGGCCCAGAAGATACGAAGGCTCTACAAGCTGAGGTTTGCAAAGCTCCTCACACGGGAGTGAGAGTTTAACTTAGAAAACATCTCCATTTTATACCCCAAGAAAGTTGTTCAGCCTACGTGACATTCCCCAAGGAGCCAGGCCTCATAGATCCTTGGTTCTCTTCACTATCAGCAATCCTTAGCCAGAAACATCCTAAGGCCATTTCAGAGTTAAGGTCTCTTCCTCCTAACCACATTAGTACTTTATTTACCCAAAGGTCCTGTTGACAAGGAGATTAGACCAGAGTCACATGCCTTCGTTTCTTTCCCTCCCTTTCTCCCAAGGAAGTGAATGAATTTGCAGGTCAGCTGCTTTTATCCCCTCTTCCCAGGGTTACTTAAGAACTTGGTGACTTAATTTAGCTTACACTTCTTTGCCCATTGCCTAGCTCCCCAGTATTAGAAGTAAATCAAATGAGTTCAACAAAACAGTTGAATCACAGAATCTCAGAATTAAAATAGAACTTTAAAGATAATTTAGTGCATGCTCCTACCCAAAGTTTCTACTTAGCTACTTTTATATCTATCTGACTGAAGATTTCTTAGGGTAGAAGAACAACTTTACAAGGCCATTGTTATAATCTTGTATTCAGTGGGAATGTCTCTTCTGTAAACAGAAGCTTCTCTTTACCATCCCCATCAGTCCTAGTTCCACTGTCTGAATTAATCCAGAATAAGTCTACTTCCTCTTCCACTTAATAGTCCTTTCACATTTCCAAGGACATTTCAAAGCCATTATGTCCTACAAGTTCTTATCTTTTCTAGGCTGACCTCTCTGAGTCTTTCAGTTGCTTATCTTAAGGCAATAGCTACCTGATCTAATCTCCCCTCTGCAGTCACCTGGCAGCTCACCCCTGAACACGTGAGATTTTAGAGACTCCAGATGATGACGGTCTTGGGTACGGTCCAACCAGGAAAACCGTAATTTTATTTGATTTGGATACTGTACCTCCCTTAATATGATATAAATTTGAAGACAGTTTTCATTTTTAGCAGATGTGACACGCTTTTAGTGCAACTGAAGTTGCAGTCAAATACCACATTCAAGTCACTCCCCACTTCTTATACATTGTTAAACCTAAAAGCAACACTTAACATTTATCACTATTAAGTTCCATTTATTTGTTTCAGCCTATTATTCCAGTCTGAAACTTTTAAAAATGCGATACGTCATCCAACATATTATTAGCTTCCCCTTCCTAACCTTGTTTCGGTCATTCGATAAACTTGCTTTTTTCTTTTTAAGTTTGTTTTATTGTGATAAAATATCCATAATATAAAATTTACCCTTTTAACCACTTTTAGTGTACAATTCAGTGGCATTAAGCACCTTCACATTGTTGCGCGATCACCACAATCCATCTCCAGAACTTTCTTATATTCCCAAACTATAACTCTCAGGCATTAAACAGTAACTTCCCAATATCCCCTCCACCCAGCCCCTAGTAACCACTACCCTATTGTCTGTCTCTAGGATCTTGACTATTGTAATGACGAATAAAAATGGCAAGTAATAGGATACATTGGAGAATATGAGGAAGCCATTTGGTATAAACCTAATTCGGCCTGAACTTGTCTTTCCAAAAGGGCCTGACTGAGGCCGCTGAGCAGGCATTGTATATCTGCTTTAGAGATTCCCTATGGCAAGAGCAAAAGGCCCTTGAGATAAAGGTGCAACTTCCCTCCCCCTCCCAACTTGGCGTCTCCTTAAGGATTAAGCGTCTTTCCTTAGGCTAGAAGCTGATTGCTGCGCTTACCTGTGACCGCCCAGCTGGAGACAACAGACTTGCCTCCTGCTACGCCCAGCAAGACAGCAGACCCACTACCTGCTGTGTCCATCAAGTGCTATGCACAGGGCAATCTTGTGACTAGTGTGGGAGGGACATTTCAATCATATGTGAAACACCCTCTTTGAGGGTATATAACTACCCTGTGTACCCCCACTTCTTTGGAGTGCTCTGTTCCTTTGTGGAAAGACTCTTCCGGGTTATAATCCTAAAATTTAAGCTCAGAATAAACTCATCCAAATTTTCATTTATAGATTGGTTATGGATTATTTTCGTCGACAGTAAGTATCTCATATAAGGAGAATCATACAATAAGATCACTTTTTTAAAAGTCAAACTAAGAACAAAATATTGACTAGGGTAGACACGGCAGTTCTCTAGGCTAACATCTATTTTATCGTCATACACCAAGTCCAATTTATAAACTGTTTTCTTTCCTGGTATTGAAAGGAAAATAGGTTTCAAAAATCAAGCCAGCTTAGAGAAAGAAAGGGAGACACCTCTACTAAAATCATCTCACTACGCGAATCTGAGAGGATGCCCTTTGCCCACAAAAGAGCATGAAGCAGTAAGCACAGGACAAAGGAGGAGGAACTAGTCTTGAACTCCCCCTGAACCAAAACCCCCCGAGTAGAAGGCCTTAGGGGAGCTTTGTTAGGTTCGTGAAACATGGGGAATGGTCTCATCAGGTATTCTGTATCAAAAATGAAATAGTAAAACAAATGTCAAAACTAAAAGCATACATATACATATATATATATCTTTATACAGACACATATATTTTTTTAAAGTGACCACTTAACATTTTTACCATGGCTAATCCCTCAATTAGTAGTAAGAGTTATAAACTAACTGTATGATTGTGCTTTTTTATAGATTTGTATAACAGAGCTATAGAAATACTAACAAAACAATTTCCAAGACATTTCTGACAGCCTATTACTCATTACTGTATAAGAAAACTGACAATCTTTTATTTCAGTAGGAAAAAAAACTATTTAACATGTTATTCAAATTTTTAGAATATTTTTCTTTGATGTAAATATTTAACATGTTTCATTGTACGTAAATTTACTGGGGAATAGAAATCACACAGACCTTACTATTGAATCATGCTATAGTACACTATATTAGGTGGCTATTTTTAATACCTACCTAGTCAACAGAAGTGTTAATTCTTGACATTTTATCTTTTGAAATGTTGCTACAACAGCTACTATAGTTATCTAACATTTTTCTTTAAGTCTATCTTAATGGGAGAAAAGGAGGAAATACATTATTTAGGTGAGAATAGGCAACACTATTAAAATCATTTTAAAACAGGAGCTTCTCTTTTTTAACAGTGTTAATGATAAAATGTTAGTGAGTCATGGCCTTTGTTTCCTGGTACTGTGGAAATTTTTCTTAGATGAAACACAGAAGACAAATAGTTTTCTAATTCTTATCTCCTGGTATAAATTACAACTTTACTGTATCTGACATAACAACAAATCTTTCCCTCCAATACCACTTCATACAAATTTGCTTGTAAATGTTTTTAAAATGTAGATACTGGGGTAAAACATTAAACAAAAAAACGGAAATTCTCATCCTCGAGGAGGCACACTGCACTTAATACCCTGAGATAAAGGCAACGAGAGGCATCTGAAAGGAATTTTCTCCCTAAACTGCAGCAGAATGGTTTAATGAGTAGATTCTAAGGCAGTGTAATAACGCAGAGGAGCTGGGAAAGGATGTATCTACTCTTCCAAATGTACTGGAACTCACTCTCTAAAGGAGTGGTTTGACTGGGGAGAAGAGCTGATTCACAGGGAACACAGAAGAAAACTAAGGTCACCCAAGAAGTCAGAAAGGGAATACAAAACATGGGGGTTTACCCTTAAAAATAGGACATTAAAGCACGAATGTGTTCACTTCCTTTATGGTAAGAAATTAGCCTGTCATAATTAGTACGATAATTAGTATCCTGTTGCCGAAGGGGTGAAAGCTGAATATCAGGAAAAAAAACTGCAGGATTCTTACCCTCCTACACAGACAGAAGACAGAACTTCTAAGTCCTAGATTACTCCACCGGAGAATTTTTAAATTCCAGTAAATATATTAGGGAGAGGTAAAACAATAGTGGATCAAGACATTATATAACCTATATATGACCTATAATACCCTAAATTCAAAAGAATCTTACTTTTCAACTATTCAGTAGGTATACATTTAAAACCTACAGGTAACTCACGTCTTTTCTTCACTTTAAGTTTTATTTTGTTCCAGTTAGACAATATTTTAAGAAAAAAGCTTACTACAAACAGCTTAAATGGTTGCATAACTATTAAGCCAAAGAGCTTTCCAAATACCAGTTCTTATAAAACTCATAAGAATTTCATGAAAATTTATACAGCATGATAATAATGAGTTGTTATTATTATTATTTTGTTATCCTTACTTAAAATGCACAAAGTGACCTGGGAATTCACTGCATGGAAAAAAAAGTCTCATACAAACAGTAAATGTAAGATCTGTAAATGACATAGAACGTCTACAACTATAAACATTTATTATTTCATACAATTTTTTTCTATTTTGTTTCCTTATGAATAGATTCACTAATTAAAGATAAATTTATTTCATATCATTCCTTTATTTCATACAACAGAACATAGGAAGACATATCAAAAAAGCAACCATCTTTGGAAAAATTGCAACTGATTTTCTTATCAACTTTACTAAATAAAACAAGAGTTAATTTCTTTTTAAAAAATCCACAATGCACTTTATTGATTTTTTTAAAAGGCATAAAAGTCCAAAGAAAAAATAGTATTCATCCCACATAATTAAATTTTCAACTTGCCAACCCATGCACAGCCAGCCACTTGCCAAGCCTGAGATTTCAGTGGCCAAGAGAGCAGCTCACAGTATTCACATTTACAAATGCATGTAAGCGACCCGCTATCTTTCATCAGCCTATATTCTATTCACAGCACAGTGATTCTGACTCATGTTCAGAGAACACAGTTCTACATTGCAGCATGATATTCAACTCACATGAGTACCCACATGCATTCTCCCCAGAGTTAACCAGTATTTTGTGAGTGAGTTTCCACATCTTCTTAGCGAAAGTGTTTAGGAAACAAAGTGCTTGTATACCAAATATCCAAGATCTGTAAAAGGTAGAAGTCTATATTTTATAACTACCTATAATCTACTAAAATCTACAAAAGAGGACAGAAATAAACAGTAGGTATGCCAGTAAAAATAGCCTATTGCTTCAGAAAAATTAAGTGATTATGGATACCTTTTGGGACACATAAGCACTTATTTATAACATTAAAACCAGCACAAATTTTTAAAACATTTGTATTAATTATTTATATTTATGACTTCAAATGAGGGATATAGAGAGATGCATTAATATATCTAACTCTTGCAGAAATAATGCCAAATTGACCTCTTATTCACCAGCTATCTTTGTGTGGGTCAATATAAAGAAAAATAGGAAAATATTATTAATACACATTTGTATGAATTTTTAACAGCCCTGCAAAAAATACTCACAAATGTCCAGTAATACAAGGATTTTAGTAATACCAAATAAGAAAAAAAAAACCAGTGGTTACATTTAAGTTTTAATACAGAGAAAATATTTACATATAAAATTTATACTATTCTAGTATACTATTCTAGTTTACATATATCTATTATTTCCAAATATCTATCTTGGGCTTGTTGGTATATCTAAGTTGAAAAATAACTGATTGTGGAGAAACCTAACAAATATGCAAAGGACATAAAGTTGCTAATTTACAGATGTATAATGTAGAGAAATAATTTTAGATATAAAATTTAATATGCACTACTGCCTGAGATTTGCTGTATCCTCTATCAGCTGAGTCTTGGAATTCTGATGAAGTCTCAGAGCAAGACTCTCTCACTGCTCCAGCCTACTTAAATGTAATTATGCATGTACATGTAATTACACATGCAACTGAACAGAAAAGAAAGATTTTAGCTGGTTATACAGGAATCTATACCTACCGCTGGCTGTTAAATCATAAATGCATCTAGAAAGACACAAATAACAATACTACATGATCCTAAAGGTTTTAAGTGAAAATTCAAGAAATTGGGGTCAACCTGCCTTTCTCAAAGTTTACAAAGCCAGACAGACACACTAATACAGGCACACAAGTAAAGTTATTACTTTTCTTAATAAAGAAGATATCACCAGAGTGATCCCTGAATGCAACTAGAGTTGGCCTTTATAAACTAAGAATTGTAGGTTTAGATTTATGTTCACACTTAAGTCACTATTCCCATTCTTGTCTGCTTGTTAGGCTATTGTAAATCCTGGCACTCACCAGTATAAAGAAGTATGCATACAGCGCTGCACAATGGTGAATTACAAAATATTTGTCACCAATCACTTTCCAATACAAAATGAGAATCAACAAATCTGTAAGAAGGAAAAATAAGGTAAGATATTCTATAGGAAGAAAGCTGCGTTGTTTTTCAAGTGTTTTTAACTCCTTCTCCTGACAACTCATCACAGTCCACTCGAGCCCACAGAACTTTGTTCATACCTCAGCAGTCCAATCACCCACTTTATCGTAAGGTATCTGCTTCCATATAACTGTCTGCCCCACTCTACTGTGACTCCTCCCGGATGATGACCAAGTGTGGGTGTCTAGCACAGAGCCTGGTATATAGGTATGTGATATATTTGTTGAAAGTATAAATGAACAACTTGTTTCCAGGGTTAAATAAAATGGAAATATTATTGAACAAAAATAATTTTAAAATAAGCTAAAATTACTGATTTTCATCATTACAATAATTCAAACAGATAAGATGGTGGCAGAAAAGCTACAACATGACCAACTCACTTATAATACAAATTTAACAAAAATTATTTAAAAATTAACAAAGGATGCAATTAAATATTAATTCAAAATAGCAAAACCACCAAGAACTATGACCATAAAAAAGATATACAAATAAAGGGGTCAAGGCATCAATTTTCTTAAAAGATCCTGAATCTAAACACCATAATTTGGAAAATAATTAGCTTCCTCTAATAAAACAGAAACTTCTCAAAACGTTAACAGCTATTTTCTTTACCAAATAGTTAAACATGAAATTTAGACACGGAAACCAATCACTATCACGGATGGAGACCTGGGAGGATTAAGGTTTTGTGGGGTCAGAGCTTATATAATATGGCGACCTTCTTTTAAGAAAATAAAAATTACTAATACAAAATTAGATATGAATATTTATAAAGAGAAAAGAAACCATCAAATTACAAATTCTAAAGAGAAAATAAATACCACAAATATGAAAATCAAGAAAAGAAAACATTAGTCATTAACTGCCTGCTACACCTCTCTGCCCACATCTTCCCTACATATTTTGGCTGTGAACTCTTTGGTCACCAATTTACATGAAAATGATCTTGTAATATTTTCTACAGAGACAATAAAAATAATTCATTTTTAGTTCAGCTTGATTTAGAAAAGCTTGTTTCAGTTCATATCTCTTGTTTTTAAATGTTTTGTATTGTGATCTAATCTGAGGAAACCTTTAAGTTTCTGTCACACAAGATTTCCTGGGTAGTGACTACTCTCCGAATTGACAATACTCATTAACCAATGCATGAGGTATATTGTAAATTTTGTGTTATCCTTGTTAATGACAGCATTTTGTGCCAAACGCACAAATCTTTTTCCATGGTGTTCACATGATTCTCTCTTTCTTTAATTGGACCAAATAATCCAATAGCCTATTCATTAATTTTATTCAAAATTTATCTCTTCCTCTTAATGAATCACTGTGTTTTGGTATAATCTAATTTCTTTTTACAGTCCACTTACTGATGGGAGAAAATTTTCTATTGAACCCATCACTCATCTTTATCACTTTTGTTTCTTATTCCATTATTTTGATTTGGATTTTCTTTCAGCTATTTATTAAATTTGAAAATTACAAAATAGGGTTCCCTCTATAAATGTCCAAATCAAGGATCTGTTATTTCTCTCATTTTATTGAGACAGTCCAAAATGTCTTTTCAAAAAGCAGTTAAAATGGCATATTCTCAACTTAACTTCCCCTTTGTATCCTTGTATAAAAGGCCATCTCAACTTCATCCCCCATGAGGGGAAATATGCCAGAGGGAAATGCAGATAGGAAGAGTCCATGATCTTAAGTGATTATGGCTAAAACAACTTACTTTTGCAAATTTTACCAAAACAATACAAAACTATGACCCTGGGAACACATTTAAAGTTCATTAGCTTCCCAGTAATTCCACCTGAGAGATTCTTTGGGACAAAAAGGGACCATCACTCACAAAAAAAATGTTCAAGCCTGAGGCTCCACTCTACAGCTCTGACCTTCAACGAGAACCAGAGAGCCAACAGGAAAAACGTTTCAGAAGGTTCTACCATTACAGCAGATATTTCTTCCTTCGTATGGGTCCTAACAGCTACTTCTCAAATAAATAAACCAAAAGCAAAGACTATGTATTCCTTGCATAATTCCATGAGTAGTTTAAAAAGAAACAGACAGTGAACAACATATCACATACCAGAAATGAGGTAGCCTGAAGCAATAGCAATATTCACTTTCACAAGCGATGGATCACCCCTATAAATATTTTAAACAAAAAACAAAGTTCCTTTTTTCAGCACACAGGTTTAAATGACAGCTACTTTTTTTTCTAGTGAGATTTAAATAAATGAAAATGCTTTCTGTAGATTCTCAAATGGCAAATTGTCATTTGCACAAGGTACTGTGTTAGCTATGATAATAATTCTAATTGCACAAGTAATCCTACTTTCCTATATTAGGTAAAAGTTTTATGAAAACAATTTTACCAAAAGACAACTTTTTATAAATGTATTCTCTTACGATTTGTTTGCAATAGAATTCAAATGGAATTCTAGATGCTGATTTTTTTTTTGATTACTTATTGTGAATGAGAGATTAAAACACCTCAGGAAATCATCTAGCCCACCTCTGAATTCAAGGTCACATACTATCATCCTCATCACTTTACTGAGGACTAGAGGGATTTGCCTCTCATCACACAATTAGGAAATGGTGGGAACAGGATAGTTTCACCCTGTTTTCACCCATACTCTTCTGCTGACTAGTGCTCTTTGCTCCAAGAAACAAATATAAATTAACAGTCCTTTATCTGATTTATAATGTGAACTACTGATAAAACAAACACAAAATAAAACTGATAACAGCTAAACTGGAAAGATTCAGCAGAAGTCATGCCTTCTTTATAAGTTTTGATCTGCAAATATGACCCAGGAGAGTTGGACCTGGAATAAATTATGGCATAAAAGAAAATACAAAAATATCAAAAATTATAGTAGGTAAAAGTTTGACATGGATAAAAATTCATCAATGAATCATATCTTTGCTATGAAATTTACTTCCCAGAAGAAGAGGTTCTGTTGACAATCATGTTAGTAAAATTAAAATTAAAAAGAAAAGAAAACACTAGAAATTGTTTAGGTAGATTACATAGAAACTTGGTCAAGGAATTAAATTCACTAAATTGATTCTCTCTGAAAAATATCTTCCCAATGAAAATTTATCAATACTAGATAATTCTGATGGGCATAATTCCGTATTTATGAACAAAACACAACATCGTTGCAGTTAAACAGATGGTTAAAAGGCCCGGTTAAATGGCCTCACATCCCCCAGAGCCCATGTCTACCACATTGCTGTGTAGTGCTTTCTCAAAACAGACCTCATCTCTCAAACTAAGCTGAACTAAGCCTTTTCACATAATTCCAGGAAATATAGTTTGCAAAATTTCTGTCATTTAAATGTTTCAAAAAGAACCCTTTTACAAATTACCATATTATTGCTGAACACAGTTATTATTAGTGCTTCAAATCTTGTCATGTGGTACTAAATTCCTCTCACATGGACACCTATTATTCTCATTTTCATATCTTTGATATGGAATGATGGGTCAAACATAAATTTGAAGACTAAGTCTTAAGTAGATATTATCCAAGTTGACTCCTATCTCAGTAATAACTCACTTTTGCTCTGAACAGTGGTTATAATAACTTGGTTTTCTTTGTTAACATGGTATAAATGTTTACATCATCATCATATTCTCTCTGTTTTGGATAATAACTGCAATACTAAGGTAAAATGGCCCTCATTATTTGTATTCAAATGAAAATAAATCATCTTAATGCACCTTGCTGAAATAAGTCTGAACATAAGCATTTTAATAAACCATATACCATCAATATGTTTTAGCTTTTAAAGAGATGTTCTCATTAATAATTAATATCAAAACATAAATCAAATTGATGACATTGGAAAGAAACAGCTTACCAAAGTGGATCAGCGATAGTGGCCTCATCAAACAAGAAAATGTACAGGCCAAAAATCCCAACCACCAAAGAATGGCATGTAGATACTACCCTGAAATGAAAGAAAATACACACAGATTTTAGATTCTTTGCAATAAACTTTAATTCTGACAAGACATTTAACCTTCTGAAGAAGTTAAATCTGGAAGCATTTAAATACAAGAATGGAGTACCTAAGATTGCCATTTAGAAATGCAAGGGCCACACTTGACTTTGCAATTAATAACAAGAAGGACACCCAGGTCTACAATTTCCTGCTAGAAAACGGGTGAGTCACTTATTGGTTAAAAGTTCTAAAGCAGAAGCACATCTGATGATGCAGCTGATAGACGTTTGTACAGACGGATGGCAAGTGGTAAGCCCTGCACCCAGATTGAAGCTCCACTTGCAACAGCATCACTGCGGGATTAGTCTCCTTCTCCAGTTAGGAATGACTTACTGGCCTTAAGCAACTCCACATCCTTGAAACAGAATTCAAATGAATCACAAAATAAATATTTATTACTTTGGAGATTTCAGTTTTAAATGCACATTCACATGCATTATTGCACTTGCTTCTTGTAACAAATCTGTGAGAAAGGTAGGGCAGCTATTATTAGTCTCTATCATTATTATGAAAGCACTTCTAAACAGAAAAACTCAGGACCATGAATTTGTACATAAAACCTATTTTTAAAAGAAACACCCAAGTGAAAGCAAAATGTTCACAAGATCCAGATCGAATTTTCTTTCAGAGAAGAAATAAAGTTTAGATGAAAATCTTCAGTTTCTAGGAACATATTTTGCAAATAATTTAATGATTCAACCAATATCCAAGCTCTATATGTTACTTAAAGAACTGTATACAGGATACTGTATATTTATTTACACAATTAAAAAGTTTACAAGTAATGAAGTTTCTTTTCTCTTCATTAGAATAAAGGATGAAAGGTATAGCAAAATTTTCTCTTTAGAAATTAACAGGGTGCAAAGAATTTCTCACTACAATATGACCCCACATCTTTGAAAGTTAGTGAAATACATCAACCAATATGAAGCCTGATATTAGAAAATCTTATTGTAAAAGATTTACAATCTTTTAAATCTACAAAAAGATTTCTTGTAAAAGATCTTATTGAAAAATCAATATACTGGATTTAACAGATGATGTGGTCCTAAATAGATATATCATGTTAAATCAAATCATATTTTAAATGCTCAAAGATTCTCACTAATCTAAAGGCACTGACAAAGAACACTTCATAATACCAAAGGATCATTTTCAAGTGTGAATAATTAATCCAATTTATCTGGTTTATAAGTCTGGAATTTTCATGCCAAGGCCACCTGTATTTCATTTAAACACAGCAGGATAAAAATGTAAGTTCCTGGATGTCAAATAAAACACTCGATCTAAATAACCATATGACTAGCTTTCTGTTGCTATTCAAAAACTATGGAAAGGAAAAAATATAACCTCTCACTAAGCTGTTTTAGTGTTTAGTAATCTTACATCAAAAAGTTTCCTCTTGGAAAAAATCTAATTTTTTATTCCTGATACTCAGGCCTCAAATTTCCTTCTCTGTTGAGATGTTATATGGTAAGTGGGAAAAATTATAAGCCCTCAGCTGATGGCAACAGCATATAATTCATGAACGAAAGTTAAATCTTACTTGTATCAAATAGCTCCCACTATAATGAACAGGAGAAGCAAACACCCCGTGCCTTCATACTGTTCTATATTAAAAGTCTACACAGTCAGAAACTTCTGTTATTAAAAATTTCACATTTCATTCTTTAAAATCAGATTCCTGGCAAAGCAAAATGTTGATTCCTTAGTATCTAAAAAAAAAAAAAAATCAAGATGTTCCCAAGATAAAATATTTCAAATCTTTTTTCAAAGAGGGTTAAAAAGAAATGTCTATGCTTATAAAAAGGTAGCTTTTTTTTTTAGGAAATAATCACCATTTTAGAATAGCAATTTAAAGTTACTGACAATCATTCACAAGTAGCATGAGTATTACCAATAGAAATTATACAGCTCAGACAGAGTTCAATTTTAGAGAAGTAGATTTAAAAAGCAGGAGTATTTCAACACAGTAGGACTTTCTATATCATAGGAAAACAAATGGATACAAGAACATTTTTTTACTTATGCAATATAAATGGTATCTATAAGTATGAGTGTTTTCAGAAAAAGCAACAGTTAAGTACAGCAATTTCTCACTTATAATTAACTAAACTCTTATCTCTCAGGTAAAAATTCTGTGGTGAGTTTTTATCCCTCCTGTCCTTTTTCTACTAGATAGCTTAGACCACTCATTCTTCAGAAACTCTTTCCTGATTACTATGAAAAATTCTGCGTGTTGTAATGATATGTTTCAGGACTGGACATCTGATTTCAAGACATATATGCGTACTTTCTCTAAAAGCAGCCAATTTTTTTCCTTCTTTGCACTCTCCACCTCACAATTTAAGTCCCACGTAAACCAAGGTGGAGTGGGAAACAGGAGTAAATTCAAGAGAGAGAGAGAAAAAGAGAGAACACCATTTGAATAGTGTAATACATTTTATATAATCCCAGACTCCTTATTCAAATGGGAACTCAGTTTCCCAAATGGTGGTTCCATGCGTCGTAGAATGGCAGTGACAGACTGAATAATGCAAAGTATTTTTCAATTTTATCATTTCATTTCATTGTCACCTATGCTTCTATCTTTCTTTGGCTTGCAGCTCTCCAAGATTCAAATGTCTTTACCTACCCTAACAGGGTGAAAAGGAAAAGAAAATAGTTCAAGATTCAGTCACAGAAAATGAAGAGACCCTCTGGTCTCTCCCTTCTCTCTTCTATCCATCTTCATGTTAGAAAGGGTTTTACAAAATAACGGTTAGTATCTTTTATATCCCACATTTGAACAATATCTTTGTGCTCTTCTTAAGACAACTATACCTCTTATTTTTAAAAAATACACGGAGAAATAATTCTCACTTTCGGGGTAAAAAGAGCTGTAGCACGTATGAACCAGACAAATCAGTGTAAGGTGCAGAAGAAAACAACTAAAATCTTATTCACAGTCTGAGTTATAAAAGTGGATGCCTGCAAAACAATCTGACTCAAACATAGGGCATTTCAGATCAAATATGACCATTCTCAAATAAATACTTAGACTTTGGCAGAAGTCCTTTAATTCTAAAAGAAAATTTCAATAAAAAATAATTATAGCAATTTTAGAGACCTGCTGAATTCATTTTATAGTTAGCATTAACTTCAAGCTAATAACAACAAAAAGTATTCCCATAGCTGCTCCAATTCACTGAGGTTCGCAAATGCACAGAGCTATTTGGGCACGTGAAATGCTCTAAACCAAGTGAAGTAGTCATCAGAGTTACTGTGAGTTTGAAACCTTCTGAGAGATTAATGAGTTACACACCAAAAAACTCTGCAAACCAACTAATTAAAACTCCAGCAGATTTCTATATCCTGAGATGTCGTATTCATTTTCCATTTATCTTTTGTTTAAAAAATCTAAAAAGCAATTTTTACCTTAGAATTATATAACAAAACAATAGATTCTGGAGGGCTCTGAATTATAATGAAAAGTTCATTAAAAGAGAGACACAGTTAATACCTATCCTTCTCAAACTCTTCCAAGAAATTGGAAGAGGAGGGCAAACTTCATAACTCATTCTATGAAGCCAACATTAACCTGATACCAAAACCAGACAAAGACAACACAAAAATAGAAAATTACAGGCCAATATCACTGATGAACATCGATGCAAAATTCCTCAACAAAATACTAGCAAATTGAATACAACAATACATTAAAAAGATCATATGTCATGATCAAGTGGGATTTATTCCAGGGATGCAAGGATGGTTCAACATCTGCAAATCAATCAACATGAGACACCACATTAACAAAATGAAGAATAAAAATCACATGATCATCTCAATAGATGCAGGGAAAGCATTTGACAAGATCCAGCATCCATTTATGATAAAAAGAACTCTGAATAAAATAGGTATAGAAGGAAAGTACCTCAACATAATACAGGCCATATATGACAAGCCCATAGCTAATATCATTCTCAATGGGGAAAAACTGAAACTATCCTGCTAAGAACGGGAACCAGACAAGGATGCCCACTTTCACCACTCTTACTTAACATAGTATTGGAAGTCCTAGCCAGAGCAATCAGGCAAGAAAAAGAAATAAAGGAGATCTAAATTGGAAAAGAAGAAGTACAACAGTCACTATTTGCAGATGACATGATTGCTTATATAGAAAACCCTAAAGAATCCACTAAAAATCTTTTAGAAAAAATAAATGAATACGGTAAAGTTGCAGGATACAAAATCAATGTACAAAAATCGGTTGCATTTCTATACATTAATAACGAAATAGCAGAAAGATAAATTAAGAATACAATCCCATGTACAAGTGCAAGAAAAAGAATAAAATATCTAGAAATAAACTTGACCAAAGAGGTGAAAGATCTGTAAACCGAAAACTATAAAACATTGTTGAAAGAAGTTGAAGAAGACACAAAGAAAAGGAAAGATATTCTGTGCTCTTGGATTGGAAAAATTAACATAATTAAAATGTCCATAATGCCTAAAGCAATCTACAGATTCAATGCAATCCCTATCAAAGTTCCAATGACATTTTTCACAGAAACAGAAGAATCCTAAAATTTATATGGAACAATAAAAGACCCCAAATAGCCAAAGGAATCTTGAGAAAAAAGAACAGAGCTGGTGGTATCACACTCACTGATTTCAAAATATACTACTATAGTATATACTATATACTATAGTAGTATAAATGTATATAGTATAAATTTATACTATAGTATAAATATACTATAGTTACCAAACAGCATGGTACTGACACAAAAACAGACGCACAAATCAATGGAGCAGAATCGAGAGCCCAGAAATAAACCCTCACATCTACGGACAGCTAATTTTTGACAAGGGAGCCACAAACATACAATGGAGACAGGAAAGTCTCTTCAACAAATGGTGCTGGGAAAACTGGACAGCCACATGTAAAAGAATGAAAGTAGACCACTACCTTACACCATACACAAAAATTAATTCAAAATGGATTAAAGACTTGAATGTAAGACCTGGAACCACTAAACTCTAGAAGAAAACATAGGCAGTACACTCTTCGACATCAGTCTTAGCAGCATATTTTCAAGTACCATGTCTTACTGGGCAAGAGAAACAACAGAAAAAATAAACAAATGGGACTACATCAAACTAAAAAGCTTCTCCACAGCAAAGGAAATCATCAACAAAATGAAAAGACAACCTAACAATTGGGAGAAGATATTTGTAAACCATATATCTGATAAGGGGTTAATATCCAAAATATGCAAAGAACTCATACATCTCAACAACAACAAAAACTAACCACCCACTTTTAAAATAGGCAAAAGATCTCAACAGACATTTCTCCAAAGAAGATATACAGATGGTCAACAGGCACATGAAAAGATGTTCAACATCATTAACTATCAGGGACATGCAAATCAAAACTACAATAAGCTATCACCTCACTCCCATCAGAATGGCTGGAATTAAGAAGATGGGAAACAATAAGCATCAGAGAGAATGTGGAGAGAAGGGAACTCTCATACGCTGATGGTCAGAGTGCAAACTGGTGCAGCCACTATGGGAAACAGTATGGAGATTCCTCAAAAAATTAAGACTAGATCTACCATATGATCCAGCTACTCTGCTGGGTATTTATCCAAAGAACATGAAACACGAAGGCATAAAGATACATGCACCCCTAAGTTCACTGCAGCATTATTCACAATAGCCAAGACTTGGAAGCAACCTAGGTGCCCATCAAGGGGTGAATGGATAAAGAGATGTGGTATATAGACACAAAAGAATATTACTCAGTCATAAGAAATGATGAAATCTGGCCATTTGTGACAACATGGAGGGACCTTGAGGGTATTATGCTAAGTGAAATAAGTCAGAGGGAGAAAGTCAAACACCATATGATCTCACTCATAAGCAGAATATAAAAACGACAAACAAACACGTAGAAACAGAGATTGGATTGGTGGTTACCAGAGGGGAAGCAAGGAGAGAGAAGGGCAAAAGAGGTGATAAGGCACATGTGTGCGGTGACGGATTGTAACTAGTCTTTGGCTGTTGAACATGATGTAATCTACACAGAGATCGAAATATATACTGATGTACACCTGAAATTTATATGATGTTATAAACCAATGTTACTGCAATAAAATAAATAAAGAAATAAAATAAAAAGACACAGATGTGCTAACCATACACCAGGTTCTTTGGTGTGTAGCATTTAACTGCCCTCTGTCTCTGGCTAAGCCGGCCAATACTATATATAGGCCACTCACAGCCCCAACTAATGTTTACTTCATTATCACTTCCAAAGAACATGTGCTTGTTATCACGAATATTTCAGAGAAGAATGCAAACACTACTATTCCCCAGTCAGCCAGAGTCTACTTAAGCTTCCTATACTTCCCCAGAAAGTTAAGTAAATTTTTCCCAACATCTTTCAATATAAGAATTTTTAAAATTTTCCTGTATGAGATCTATCTACTTGTCTTTCCTTTTATTCCTAAGGTCAAATAAAAAATTTGACCTTAGACTTTGTTAGATCCTAAATGAAAGAATTGGAAACATTCTAAATAACTTTATTTCATAAAACTAGCTTTCTTTTTAATCAATTACATTTTCATATACTTTACCTTGAGTTCCATTCAATCTTCTTTCCGGAGCTGAGACTATTAAAACCTGAAGAAACATGTGCTGAAAACCAATAACTTATAAAGTGGAAAAGAAGCTGAAAGGTGAAAAAGCTCGTGAAAGTCATGCTGATGACCAGTTTGGTGTTGGTATCCATATTTCTTCACCTGTTAACAGAAAGGATGACTATCAATTACTTTAAATTGCTCACGATAAACCTAAATTAAATTTTCTTTAATTTTAAAAGAGCATGTAGTTGTAGTTTTAGTAATTTATTTTAATTTAGCACAAATCTATAAATACAAAGAAACTACGAGAATTTTAAGACTTTACCAGCTATTTGTTGTGTATCTTATATTTGTATTTAAAATAAAAGAGGGAAAAATCTATTAAAGATCTCAATATTATAAATTTCAGGAGACAAATTTAACATAGTGATACTCAAAATCTAAGTCTTAGAGTTTAATATTAAGAGGAAATTTCAAGTACTATAACTGAAGGTTTTCCTTTAGTAATACTATTTTTAATTAAACTTAGGACAAATCACCTGACATCTCTGTGCCTCAATTTTCTCATCTATAAAATGAGAGTTGGTTAGATAATCTTTAGGAAACAACTAAGGCAAAAGTCATAATAAAACTAACATTACAGCAAACATTATTTGCTATAATAAACATTACAGCAAAACAAAAAATAATTATGTAATTAAAAATTAATTGTACAATGGGACAAACAACATTTAAAACAAAATTGAAATCTTATGAAGAACAATACTGTCTTGGAAAAGAATCATATCACCATTGCTAAATTAGTATTCAACTTTAAAAAAATATTCTGCAATCACACACATGCTGAGACCAAAAATTCTCCACGGCTTTTTATCTCTAAAATATAAGATTTTTATAAAAGATCTTCAGGTTTTAAGGATAGAATTAGCACAAAGAATAGTTATATACATATATACACATTGAAAGTAAGTTTTCTATCTTATTGAGCTGAACTTTACTTGGCTCTAAAAATCTTAGGAACATTCAAACCAAAAAAAGACACTAAAGCATTTGCTCATATCCAGCAAATACAGCATCTCTATGGCTCCATCCTTGCTAAAGCTGACCCTCAAATGAAAAGGAAATGAATCAATACATATTTCCAGCTGCCTAATGTGAAGAAATAAAATCACCTACTGAAGCCAATTCACTAGAGAAAAGCCAAGTCGTTGACTGTACGAGCAATAACCCCACTTGATTCCCTTCCAACCAGGATAGCATAATAGGAATCAATCTCCCACAGGGCCCCTTCGGACAAAATTCATGTGTCCGTAATGAATTCTTTCCTCATTCTTTGGTTCTGGTATGTGCGCTCAGAAAAAATACTGATATTACAATTCTTCTCTGTAAGATTCCATTAACTTTATTGCTCATTTACTTTTTTTTTAATTCAACATGTGTTTATTGGGTATTAAAAAATTTAATTTGTGGTCTTTTAGCCTAGGTTTAATATTAACCAAATAATACACAAAAGTAAGTTTTGAACATAAATTAAACATCATTACAATTTGCTAAGTGACATGTAAAGGGGAAAATGTTTTTCTAAGATTAAAGCAAATAGGGATCTGGAGGCCGGGTAGGCAGGTAAATGAAGAAAATGAAACCAGCAACCAAAAGAGAGCGGAGAGTCTAATCTTAAATGTGGGGGTGGTCTGGCCTGAAGAAAAGCCTGTATGTTCCCTGCTGGTCCTGGAGGGCTTCTGGGCATGGGCTACTCATTTACTTTTGCTAAAATTCAACATACAGGGGCCGGCCTGGTGGCGCAGTGGTTAAGGTCACACGTTCTGCTTCGGTAGCCCAGGGTTCACCGGTTTTGAGCCAGGGTGCAGACCTACCCACTGCTTGGCAAGCCATGCTGTGGAAGGCGTTCCACATATAAAATAGAGGAAGATGGGCACAGATGTTAGCTCAGGGCCAGTCTTCCTCAGCAAAAAGAGGAGGATTGGCAGCAGATGTTAGCTCAGGGCTAATCTTCCTCAAAAAAAGAAAAAAATTCAACATATATAATAAGCATTTATTTCATGAATGTTTGCTAAAAGTTATGCTATAAAACATAGTAGGTATCATGAAACATTATGCATTTCGTGAATTAATTTAACCAATACATTAAAAAAGTACTAGAACAATTCACCATTAAGAGATTCCCCATTCTTAAAAAAGCTAGTTCTTATCAAATCTTTGTTATACTGGATATTTTCTATTTTCAATTGACTTAGTTTCAGTTAACTCGGTCTTTGGGGTATCCATTGAGAGTCTCACTTTGCAAAAACGTTCCCTTTAAAACTAAAAAGTTCCATATAGGCAAGTTGTGGCTTCCATTAAAGGCTCAGCAGACAGAAGCTAATTAAATTATTCTACTTCCAGCTTTGCTTCTTATTAAGCAGCTGCTTGCCTCATCAGTCATGCCAAACCAAGGACTAATCTAGGGATTTTTTACAAATTTCCCCAGAAAACCAAGGCTTCTGGTAGGAAGTAACTGCCCCTGTTTAGCATTGAATCAGGCAAGAAAATTATAAAAATGGATAAAACCAAACAATGCTCATCACTGACATAGATTAAGGGCCTTTGTGAGTTTGGTGATTATTAAGTAGAGGAGTATACAGAAAAAGTAGAAAAGTATTAGGCCTAGCTCACATACCTCTACGCGTGGCTGGTAGCTGGCAGAAGGCTGGGATACTGCCCTAGAAAGGAGCAGCCAGAACAGAAGTGGGAAATATTTCTGTGGCAATTTACAAGCAGAGTGTCTAGACGGGAACTTCACAATATAATTAGCCCATTCTGATTCACAAGAATTGTCACACCAAAGCTCTGCCAGAGGCCTCCTGAATACAAAGATGTTTGTACTTTTTCCCCCCAAGACAGTCTCTGTAAACTTTCAGTCAAGTTGCTTTCTTAGTAGAGAAAAACCTGAAAAGGTTTGAAGTACACCTCTCAACCACCAGCTGTGAGAGCCCTTCTCCAGCGGGAGGACGCCCAGAGGCAGAGCCACCAGAAACAACATAGCCAGGCTGACTCAGCCTCCACTTCAGCCAACAGCTGATCCACCACCTGTCACGTGTCCACCTCGTCCCAGGCACTGTGCTGGGACTCAGAGTACAAAATGGGGGGCATGCTTACAGGCCAGTAGGGAAGCAAAGAAACTGATCACTGCCACATCAAATGGCAAGTTCAAGGTGCTCAGGGACACTCTCTGCTTTCTGGGGGATAAATACCCCAAGAGGGGATGCATAACCAGTGAATCCAAAGGCATTCAAGGTGAACCAAGATTCCAAGCCCAAAAAGACCCAGTTCCACCAGCTGAGTCTGGAACTACCAACCTGGAACGCAACCGTTACTCTCATTTCCCCATGTTCGTTATTCCCTCGTAACACCAGGAATTCCTTAGCAAGTACGTTGGAATCAGCAAGCCTACTTCCGTACACACAAAAACCGCACCCTTTCACGTTCTGATACAATTTCCAGATAAGAACCACTGCTGTAGTGATTAGTAGTAAAAACCCTTAAAAAGAGGAGGAAAAGGTCTTGCGCGGTTGTCTTTAAAGGCAGCAGGGAAGGGGGAAGCTGGACAGAATGCTCTACACGGGCTTAGCCTTCTTCCCACCCCTAGTAAGCTCCACTGCCTATTTCCCATGTTGATTCCAAACACTCCCTGCTCGCAAATCTCCAGCTCTCCCTCTCTTACAATAGATGAGGTTTCTTCCCATTTCACCAAAAATGAAGGCTATCGGGCATGAACTCCCGCAACATGACAGTGTTTACTACCACTCCCCCCCCCCCCCACTACTGCCCCAAGGCAGCTCCTCTTAGTCTGCACACCATAGGCTCTGCTCACCCCTTCACCATGGCTTACGACGTGTGCAACCAGACCCCACCAACCCCCGCACACCAGACCTGGATGGTCAGCTACCCTCTGGATGGCTCCATGTGGACATCTTGGAGGCCCCACAGGCTCCATAGGACCCCAGCTGAACTTCACCTCAAACGAGTCCTTCCCTCAGGGTTCCATATCTCAGAGAATGACACTCTCATCCACAACACTGCCTCATCTTCCAATCTCGGGCAGCTCACCCACCCTGGACTCCTTCCTATCCCTTACTCCTACAATTAACTGACTGTCAAATTCTGATAGATTGAAGAATATCAAATGAAGGATAACTTGATTCCAGGAAAGTTCTGAAACTTTCCCATGATAGCCTTAGGAATAATACAAAGAAATGTGGCTGCATAACAAAATTAGGCAAATCTAGGGCTGGTTGAAAAACTAGAAGCACCATGTAGATCAGAGATCTGAAGTAGACTTGAGAAATATCTTCTGCTATCCCATTAGGGTTCTCTCTCTTTGGTCTGTTTTCAGTAATATTTTTACAAATATTTATATGTTTACTCAATCTACATATAAAATAGAGCTGGCAAAGATAGCTAATGTAACAGGTTAAAAAAAAATCAAGTTTCAAAATTATCTTCATTGGCTAAAATAATGAGTTCCAAGCAGAAAGATAAAATATAGCAGGAATAAAATTTTAAAAGGTAATACCCAAGGACTTAGCATAGTAGCCACATAACTAACCCACACGCACACAGGAAGCCTTGGCATTTTAAGTTACACAAACCAATGAGAGACAACAATGTAATGAAGATACTAGTAACCAAAAGCAAACTTTAGGTTCATTTCTAATCAGATGGTGCAGAAGTATAACTTTGGATGAAGACACTCATCACTCCCACTTTACTCTGAATTAACCACATACCAAAGTACCCTGAGAGTAGTGTAATTAACATGGTGATTTTCAGAAACCAGATCATATCATGATGAGTTAAAGGGCTGAGTAATGTCAGCTTGGGAACAAGTTTACTTAGTGAGGACCTGAGAGCATTCTTCTAACATCTAAAGAACAGTCATGGAACAGTGAAAGAGGGAACTTACCCTGCATTACTCAAAATGGCACAGGTGGGCAAAAATTACAGGGAGGGAAGAGTTCAGCTTAAGGAAGAACCTTCTAACAATTTAGAAGTGTCGAAGCATCCGTCACAGAAGTGCTAACAGGACAACTGGAGGGCGCGTCCACAGAGGGCATGAGCACTAGTCTGACTGTCAGAGGACCCTCAAAGTAAGATCCTGGGATTCTAGGAATGAACTTAATTCTGACATCTAAAAAGGCAGTTTTGTACTAACTACTACATTAGATTCTCAACATTCTATCATTTATGTTAAAAAAAATCAAAATTGCACATGTAAGAAAATATTAAGTACATATAACATGGTGGGAAATACACAGGCTTGGTCACAGACTTGAGTTTGAATGTCAGTTCCACCCCTTGCTAGCTGTGTGACCTGGGACAAATTACTTCATGTGCTTTAACTGAACCTCAGTATCTTCACCTGTAAAATGGATATAACAACAATACTAACCTGACATCGTTGTCACGGGGAATGAACCACATAATGTTTGTTGGGCACTCAGAACGGTAATTGGCATATACTGCACATTCAGTAAGTTTCTGCTTCCGCCATCGTCCATCTCCAGCAGCATGTAGGACATGTAATTTCTGGATCTGTCATCACTCCAGCCAAGGGAAACAAGACCATTCTCTGGCCACTGGGCCATAGGCCACCAACTAATCTCTGTTTACATTAGTCAACACTCAAAATGTAGGCAGCCCCCACTGCAGAAATCTATCCTCTCCACGTGACCATCCCTGCCATGCGTCAAAGTTCCTTTGCAGCCACCTGACCCAACCTATCACCCCCTCCATCTCCCAAGCCCTTCCACTAGGCTGCCTGGAACTGCTGCTCCACACCCAGAAAACAGTGCTCTATGCTTGGCCTCTCCTCTGCACGCTCTGAAGACACCCCTTTTCTTCTGCAACCCTACCAGGTAGTGGCTGCCTAGTCCCTTACACTTCAGAGTCAAGAGATGGCCCTATATCCTCTTTGCTCCTCATGGTCCCCTTCAGGCCTTACTCCTCCATTCCCTCACTGCCTGTAAACACCCAGGGTCTTTTGGTCCTGCTATTCAGTTACACCACCCTCTCCCTCTCCTCTTTGGTATTCCAACCTCCTAAACATTTCCTCCCATTCAGAGACTGTAGCCCTGCCCCACTGATGTCCTTAAGCCCTGCCAACATCCCGAGTGACTTTCTATCTACATAGAAGGCCCAGGTGTCCTTAACAACTCATTTTATCTTCATCTGGAACGGCACCTCTTCCATCCCACCTCAACCACCCATGGACCTTTATGGTTCCTTTCTCCTCATTTTTATGCCTCCAAAATAGCATTTCAAGTATTTCCTTTGTTGACCTCTCCTTCAAGCGTTGCCCAGTTTTACAAATTTCTCAAGTCCACTGACCTCTCAGCTTTCCCGAACCCACTAGCTGGCCAAACCCCAACCCTGAATATGTCCAACTATTTGCTCAAAGATGAGCCCCAAACAATCAGAGCACTCTGTTGGAAAAAGTCGTATCTCAGAAGAGGTTGAGGTTGATGAGTGTGAAATTACAGAGGGATCAAACAGCCCTCAACACTGCCCTGCACTCCTACCACACTGCCCTCAGCAGGTTACTCCCGTCCTCCCTCACAATAAAATAGAAGCCAACACATGAAAACTCTCAACATCACACTATCACCCGTATAAACTACCTGCATCTTCAACCATCTGTCCTCCCATCTCAGGACAACCTTTCTAACCTGTGCACTTTGGATCCATCATTTCTGGCCTCCTTGGAAATCTTTTGCTCCTCGTTATCCTTTATTCTCTCCTCAACTAGATCTTTCTATTGGCTTTTAAACAGGCTGAAGTCTCCAATAAAAATGAAAATCAACAGATCCACCATCTCTTCTTCCTATATCCTTTTCCCACCTCTCTTTTCCAATATAGTTTTCTCTCTCTTGCCCTCTCTCCTGCCCCTCCCCTATATCCTTTAAGGACAAAGTTCTAGAAAGGTGTGTCCATACTGTCGCCATTTCTCACTCTTCAGCCCACTCTATTCTTGTCCTCACCCTTATCATTCCTCTGAAATTTCTATTCCTCTGAGTCCTGACGCATATAGCCAAATGCCTATTTGTCAGTACCACACAAGCATTTCAAAAGCACCTCAAACCAAGCTCATGACCTGACCCCTAAACTTAGTCCTCTTCTAGGTTCTTCATCTCAGTGAATGGCATAACTGTACCTCCAGATTTGACAGCCAGAAACCTAGGAGTCATTCTTGATAACTTGCTTTCTGCACCTTCCTACTTTACCACCACATCCAGCCTACCAAGTCCTGTGGATTTCACTTCTTAAATAGCTTTCAAAAACATCCATTTTTATTAAGCTACCACCATCACTTTTGTCGATTGTCTCCAAACTGGTATTCTTAGCGTGGAGGACGCCAGGGAAATCTTCTCTAAAAGCTGTCTCTGATCATGTCACCTCCTCACCTACCCCCAACTTAAAATGTTCATTGGTTTCCCAGTGCTCAGCCTCACCTGGCACTTGCCCTCGTTTGCTACACTCCAGCTAATGTGGCCTTCTTTCTGTTCCTTAAAGATGCCATGTTCCCTCCCTCTACAAGACCTTTGCATAACCTATTCCCCAACTCTCATCCATGCTCCTCCACTCCCAAGTTAACTCTCATGCTTCTTCAGCTCTCAGGTCAATCCTCACCTCCTCAGGGAGCTTCTCTGAGCTCCACTAACAGGTCAATTCCCCTCCTTATCTGCTCTCATAACATCATGTCCCTCTCCTTTACGCCTGCAATTTAAATGAATGTCTCCACCCCCCAGTGGAATGTGAGCCCTAGGAAGGTGGAAAACACGAACACTTTTTCCCCTCTCCATTGTGTCCCCATAGCTAACACAGTGCCTGCCATACAGCCTGTGCTCAATGTCTATTAAATAAAATAATGATAATAACAGACAGTCATATTCTTATATGTGCTTTCTATTCTGCTGGTATCTCATCAGTTACAGGTCCCTCAGTTTACCAGTAGAATCAGAATACCGCAAAAAAGAATTTTCTAAATTGATGACTCTAGTATTACAGCATGAAAACACACTGACTTCAAAGGATTCTCACCTCCAGTTGTCCAAAAGCAAAGAGTACCAATACTATAAAGGAGCTAATACTGCATATGTGTCTCAGTCTGTTTGCATTGTTAAAACAAAATACCACAGACTGGGTGGCTTATAAACATCAGAAATTTATTGTCCACAGTTCTGGAGGCTGGAAGCCTGAGATCAGTGTACCAGCATGGTGAGGGCCCTCTTCCAGGTCGCAGACTTCACATGGTAGAAGGGGCTAGAAAGCTCTGTGGGATTTCTTTTACAAGAGCACTAATCCCACTCCTGAGGGCTCCACCCTTTGACCTGATCACTCCCAAAGGCTCCACCTACTAATACCACCACCTTTGGGGGTTAGGATTTCAATATATGAATTTGGAGAAGACACAAACATTCAGACCATAGAAATATGATATTTGATTTCTTTCCCAAACTCCTTACAACACATGGTATGTGTTCAAAGGTTTCATGTGTATATATAATGGTAATCTGCACTGTATTTTCATACTCTTATCAACTACAGAAGTACTCGTTTATTGATTTATCTACTATGTCAGTAGCCCTAACAAGTAAAAGTGTTTAAAAAGTCTCTATTTGCAAACTGTAAATCATTTGTTAATAAACACTTAATTGCAGAAGATGAGATATTTACCAAACCAAATAAACAAAAACTCTACCCAAAAAAGGCACACTGCCCACCCCTACTCTGCTTTTTTTGACATTTTCATATGGGTGGTACATTGCAATTATCTGTCTAAATGCTCATGAAATGTCAATTATTAACCAGAGATATTAAAACCCCCTAGTAAAGAATAACTATCACACTATCCACTTTTGACTTTTCATTCATGTAAAAACTGTTGAGCATCTAACCAAATACATACAAAGCTCCTGGCTAACTGTAGTTACAGTTTTTGTTTTCTATTGTTGTCGATGTTTTGTAAATTCTGCATTGAAAGCTACATGAAAAAAAGTTAGGAGAATTACATGCAGAAAACATTCCACCTCTTTTCTCTTTTCTGGGCATTAAGTTCAAGAACCATTAGCTTAGTGTGAAGTCTTCAGGAGGCCAGCTGCATAAAAGTCAACCTGACTTCTATACATCCTCCAGTATTCACGGTACAGCTTTTTAAACTGAAGCAAACGAGAAGTAAATGAAGACTAAACCAGGACAGGCAAAGGAATCTGATATGAATATGATTCAGTTACACTCCTTTTTGCAGATATATGATGTCACATCAGATTTAAGAAGAAATTCCTCATAACCATAGAAAAGATTTCTCTATGGCTCCTCCGTGTCAGTTAAGACACTAAACTTTGAATAAGGGTATCCTTTATATTTTCCCATTCCTTCAACCATTTACTTCCCAAGAGCATATAACAGAATTCAAATTAACGAGAAACTGTTCAACTCTGCTTGTTACAGACCCTGGCAATTGACATTTCCCAGAAACAATTTTTTTGGATTACAGGTTGTTTTAATGATAACAAAGAATAAAATATTTAAGGTTAAATATTCATACATTTCTAATGGGCCTTTATTTTCCCCTCAGTTGTAAGTAATAATTATAATCACAAGACGTTAGAGCAGAAAGGAGACTAAACTCTGTTCTCTAAACTGGCTCTTAAAGAATCACCTACCCTCAGCAAGAAGTGTCCACACTCAGGGGCTGTGGGATGGCTTCATCTTGCTACCACAACTTGAAGAACTGTGTAGACAGTTAATTCATACTGCCATAGTTCTCTTTAACCCAAGACTTCCCTTTTATCTCTCATAGCCCTATCTGTCTCTTTACATCCTATGTTAAATGCCTTCTAGGAATTTTTTTCTGATCCCTCTAACTCAGTGTTTTTCAAATTTTGATGTCCCAGAGCTCCCCATCCCACTGCCCCCCAGCCCCCTCATACACACAATACTTTCTCAGTATACATTCTGCTTATTTCCACCAGTCAAGAAGATTCTGTAGTCTTCCTTTCTATGGTTTGTTTTCTGGGGGGGAAATAGGTTTCTTGATTTATTTTTTCACATGGCCCAGAGTCCCCACCAAAAGATTCTGACACAGCAAGGCCGGGGAGTTATTCCTGCTCTTTCAAGAAAGAATTTCTCCCCTTGATTTCCTACAACACTTGATCAATTCTCCCTTCTATTAAAAGTATTGTTAATTAGGATTTTAACAAAACTTTTCTTATTTTCCTAGCTTGCATTTATTTGCACTTTTTACATGTTCTAGCTATTAACTTAAAAATAAAACAAAATTTAATACAATTAATCTATGTCATCAATTTTTTTGAATCTTTTGTCTTATTTAAAATTTACTTCATTTTATACTGACTCCCTGCCTCGGGACTTGTTTTTCTAATACCTAACAAGAACTGTGGCTGCAAGGGAGCCGACAATGGAAAAAGGCCTCCTTCCCCAGCTCTGCCTACTGCTCCAACCCACTGAAGCACTCTCCCCTAGGAAACTCAGGAGTTCATTTTCTAGGGCCTTAAGTCTCACAGTATAGATGGCACATTTTATTTACGTGATAAATGTTGCTTCCTAGCATCTCACCCCACTTAGAACTTTTATAAAGAAGCCTTTATTTTTTAAACCTATGAGTTATAATGACAGTCACTAGATTTTGGATAAACCAGAATGCCGAGGCCAGGAGACAATAGTGATTGGAAGGTCACACTAATACAGTAGTTGAAACCAATAAAAAGTAAGGATTTGGAAGCTTATACAACTTGAGGGCCCACCTTTAAGGAAATCCACATTTCACATACAACACACTCCCTGAGACTTAGAAGTGTTCTGTGTGAGTGAGGGGCCCTCAGGCCGAAGCAAGGACCCAGTAGCACTGCTTTGCCAGGTGGAGACTCTTGGGAAGAGGAAGCAGGTCCTGCAGCCAACTTCTACTCAGCTTCTGATGTACTTATTTCCATATTCCTGCTTTTCCTTTCCTGAAGGGCTCACAGAAGAGCCTCTTGGCTTGGGAAATCTCTTGGCTTTCTACCAACATTGTGAAATCAAAGAAAAGCTGGACAGAGTAAGATTTTGCAAATACATTTTGTTCTTTTTTTAAAGGAATCATTGGGACACCTGCCACGCAACCCAGGAAGTCAGAACCTAAGGAGACAGGGAGGTCCTTCTCACCTTCAAGCTGTCCACTTGATTACCCCTGAGAAAGTCCTTAAGGTTAACGGAAGTGCCTGAGGTAGGGTTTTGCCTGCTTGCCTTCTAGTTCTTTTTTGCCTGCTCCCCACAGGAAATAGGAGACAATATTAAATGGGTGAGGGGGGCTGAAGAACAATTTAGCAAATTTCAACCACCTGCTGAGTTCTTAAAACGAATTCCGTTCAGCTAGAGAGAGACCTAAAATCAAATCTTAGTCCCAGTATTTTATCAAGCGGCCTTTGGCAAGAATATAACTTCTCTGACACGCAAGTTCTATGAAACAGGGATAAGAATGCCTACCTTGCTAGATGGTCATGTGGCTTAAAAGGGAGGCGTTAAATGCCCCTAGCACAGTGCTCAGCACATGTAGCCACTTGTGGTAAGTCATTTAATACCCATAAATTCCTTTGCAATGTGATGTTGTCACTCCAGCCACCCAGAGGTGGAGATTATGTCTCTGCCCCCACAAATCTGAGCTGGCCTTGTCACTGTTGACAAATAGAATACAGAAGAGAGGCTGCAAGGGCTCTGGAGCCTATGCAGGCCTCAAATCTGCCTTTCACTCCTTGGAGCGTAGCCCTGAGACTGCCATGTAAAGAAACCTGTCTGGTCTACAAGAGGATGTGAGGCCGCGGAGAGAACTAAGGCTGCCCAGCTGACAGAAAACACTCAATACCAACTAGCAGCCATGCTGGCAAGCCATCATGAATCTTCCAGCCCAGCTGACCCTGCCATTGCAGGCAGCCACATGAGGAAGCCTATAACCAGCAGAGTAACTGCCCAGCCACCCACAGAATCATGAGAAATATAAATCATTTTATTAAGCCACTAGGTTTGGGGGTGGTTTGTTATTCAGCAATAGATCAAAACCCCACTCAATAGAAGATAACACTTATTATTACCACCCTTTCCTAATCAAAAATGTTACACCTGTCTCTCTGATGGCACCAAGTCATAGAGAGACAGGATATTCTGTATCTGAAGCACTGTGATCATGTCCCCTCCTTTAACCTTTGGCCTAGAGGCCCTGCAGCTTGTCCACCCCTATTATCTGTTTGGGGGACTTGGCGGCTTAAATGAGAAGACAGTCAAGGTCTTCTAAATTCTAGCTGGCCTGTTACCTTGTTACCTAGGGCCACTTAAAACTCTACCAAGGTACTCTGAGAGTACTTTCTCTGCCGACCTCCTTCCATAAGGCTGCCATTGCCTCAAACTGGTTCCAACTGCACTATTTTCCAATAAACACAGTACTTATCTACCTGATTCAGTATCTGGTTTGATATTATCAGGAAGCCAAAAAATCTAAATGCGGTGACATGTTTCCTTGAACCATTTCACAGGCTAGTGAGGTGATGTGCAAAACAAATCAGATGCGGCTTCAGGTAACCTCAAGTTTAACATTTACTACAAAGCTCATGTTTAAATTCAGGGCAGGTCCTATACAAGTACCTAAGCTTGGCCCATGGACTTGGTATTAAAGGATTGTTGGGACAATGTTCCTGAGGCAAGACTTAGGTGAACGTGATCATAAAAGTTCAGTTCCAGGTGGCTCGTTAGAGTCGAACTTTTCCCAGGTTTATGAAATAGGGTCAACCTGCCCCAACATGTGGATCTCTAAATCCTGGTAACACTATCATACTCTGCAACCTATTAATCATTTTAAGCTTGGAGATGTTCTCAAGACTTCTTGGAATGGTGGCTGTCACCCTTTAGAAATTGATCAACATGAACAAATACCATCCTTCCTGCAAAAAGGACCAAGTGCAGAGTTTTATTTATTTTTTTAAAGAAGATATTTTGTTCAGTCATTGTTACAGTTCTAATACATGAATGCCATCTAAAACATCCTCACTTCTTTCTTTGTAAGTTGTAAGCCTAGTATTCTTGGGCAAATGGATTCTACTCACAGAAATTCCACTAAAATTACATATTCTGTACTACCTTGTAGAAAAAATTGTCCAGGAACAGTGTCAGATTGCTGTTTTCAATGGTCATGTATCCCTTTAGGTCCTCTTAAGCTATTTCTGGATTAAACACATGAACATACAACTCATCCTCATGACCTTTCACTGAGCAGGGCCAAGGCATGACACCCCTGGCTAGCACTGAGGAACACGACCTGAAATGGCATTACAAAGCAAGGTCACTAGGTTTTACTGTACAATATTGGGAATGTGGTTGAGAATGCTGGTCCTGGCAACTGCAATGTTTTCTTGATGAAAATCCAAAGGAGAAATTTCTCTCACCTCCTAGAATCAGAAATAGACAGCCTTCTCCGATTTGGTTTCTCCCTCTGGACACACTGAAACTTGTTATGGGTTGTTTGCCTCCTGTGTTTGGCCGCTGGAAAGCTTACAGCCAGAACTTCCAGGAAGAGAAGAGGACTTTCAAGTACACTAATGAGCCTCACTCATACCTCCATCTTATTTTCCTTTGACTTGTTTTTCTTTCCCATCCTAAATTTACTTTATCTTGTCATATTGTATGCATCTTCCCAAATCATTTTTGGAACAAGGTAGGGTGAAAATAAAACCAAAGATATCATAGTCAGTGTGTGTTCCTAATCGCTCTGCTCTGGAGAGTGAGCTCTTGTAAGCAAGTGCTGGCATTGCCCCACTTTGAAATCCCTAGAGTATCTAGTGCTACACTTACTGCTGAATGAATATTTGGGGAATTAAATGGTAGACTAAGTAAATTGTGATAGCACTATGTTAACTGAATTATAAAATAAGCAGTATACTAATGATTTTGTCTTTTATCCTCAAAACAAATTCACACATGAGTGAAAGGATGTACGTACGAGGATGTTTATTGCATCATTATAAGAAGCAACCTTAAGGTCCAATGATAGGGAAATGGTTAAATGTATTGATACAGATGCACTAACACAGGTGATATAGCCATTTAAATGAACAAGATGATACAAAAGAATGCTCATCACATACTACAGAGTGAAAAAAAGACTGCAAAGTGATAAATTTTTCATAAATACACAAGTAGGCACATTTTGGCATTTGTAGAGAAAAACGTCTCTGGAGGGCTATACCCTCAAAACTGAAAACTGGTTGTTTTGGGGAGTGTGGGAATATTGGGAATGTGGTTGAGAATGCTGGTCACTGTAAATGCTGTGTTTTCTTGATGAAAATCCAAAGGAGAAATTTCTCTCACCTCCTAGAATCAGAAATAGACAGTCTTCTCCGATTTGGTTTCTCCCTCTGGACACACTGAAACTTGTTATGGGTTGTTTGCCTCTTGTGTTTGGCCGCTGGAAAGCTTACAGCCAGAACTTCCAGGAAGAGAAGAGGACTTTACACTAATGAACCTCACTCATACCTCCATCTTATTTTCCTTTGACTTATTTTTCTTTCTTATCCTAAATAAGAGGACAGGTGGGAGTTGGGAAAGGAGAGTGAACTTTCACTCTCTTGAGTATTGGTTGTTTACACTGTTTTTTATAATGAACAAGTTTCAATTCTGTAACTAAAAAAAAAAAACCACTGAATAAAAGATTTAGGGACTTGAGGCTATAAAGCATTCTCAAGTCCTCCAAATGCCTAGCGTCTAAGAGTTCGCTATGGGGATACTGAGCTGGGAGACACCAAACATGCAGCCTTTGCTCCAGGCAGCCAGACCTTCCCTTCGCCGCAACTTGACCTCCCACCCTGTGGCGTCGATCTTGCCCTAGGTTGCTCCACAAAACATGTAAGAAATGGATCTGTTTTGTAACACTCATACAGGTTTTAAAAATATGAAAAGGCAAAGAAGCTTTCTCAATTGGAACACAGCTGTAGTCTTTCTCAATCCTCAAAATAGCATGTAACAAATGACAAAGCATTTAATTCATAATTGTCTCAATATTTTTACATGTATTAGAGCAAAACATGTTAACTGAGCAAGACTAGTCTGAGGAATTATGTCCCTAAAATGTAACACTTGTAAAGGGGGCTTCTAAATTTGTTCTAAATTTTTCATCAAATGTCCTTCCTCCTCCTCTTCCACTAAATACATACATACCAAATAGGGAGAAGTTGTCTATGCCTTCAAAATGTACTTTTTTTTTTTGAGGAAGATTAACCCCAAGCTAACATTCGCTGCCAATCGTCCTCTTTTTGCTGAGGAAGACTGGCCCTGAGCTAACATCCGTGCCCATCTTCCTCCACTTTATATGCAGGACGCCTACCACAGCATGGCTTGCCAAGCGGTGCCTTGGCCACACCCAGGATCTGAACCGGCAAACCCTGGGCCACCAAAGCGGAACGTATGAACTTAACTGCTGTGCCACCGGGCTGGTCCCAGATCAAAATGTACTTTTTAAAGGTTTTTTTTAAGCCTCTTTAGAGAAAGCTAATTAAATTAACTTGACCAGGAGAGTTTCTCCATGTCCCCAAAACTTAAAAGTCAAATTAAAACCAATGTATAAACCCATCAATGTACAGTTATTTCTAAGGTAGCCAAGGCAGGATACAATAGACACCAACAAAGCACATGCTGGGATCCAAACATGGGCTCCACGGGAATAGTCTGGTGGACACCGTTAAGACATAACACCCAAGAAACCAGGATTGAAAACATTAGGTAGATACCAGACAGCTGAGGAGAGGTAAAGTCAAACACTGAAAACATATCAACTCAGGTAGGAAAATCAGATAAGGCAGGGATGGGTCAAAGGGAGGATCGAAACAGGTCAGTGTGGATGATAACAGCAAGCAGTAACCAAGCAACCAGGTGAACCTGTGCACTATTTCTCCAAGCTTTGCTGTACTTGCTTGCTGGCAAGGGTACTAGGTGCTGGAGTCACAAGTTAATTGTTATGAAAAGAAAATCAAAGGGCTGCAGCTAGATTCTGCCCTTGATTAACTTCAGGGCATAGATACTGGAATTAGCTCAAGGATGCTGGGTGCTGCTTCACCTATTTCTCCAAGAAGCTTTTTTGTCAATCCCAAAGACTATGAAGGATGATTCCAGTTTGATTGTAGATCTTGAAATAGATGTCTAAGGAAGTCTTGATAATCTAACCCTTTTATAAAATGTAATGCAAATACTTTTCCAATTCTCTGTGAGGCAAGCGGCCAACTTCCTAACAAGTTTGATCAGCAAATGGGATTCTGAAAGAACACACTCCATCCACTCCTTCTGCACAAACTTCTCAAAGCGAGAAGGGGAGATGTGAGCCTCCTGCTCACCCACTCTGCACCATGAGACCCTCTGCTCCCTATCCAGCTGAAGAAAGTGGACACGGCCTAAATCCATCCCCAATTTGTTCTGGATCCCTTTGTCTTCTTATTTAACCTACAGAGAAAAATCTACTGCTCCAAAGATACTGCTTTCAAATCCAAATTTACTCATTCCACACTTCCTCTTCACTCAAACCAACTGTTTGCCTTGAAGTGGATAGAATTGGTAGGAAGTCCCCTTTCTGCACCTGCCCATCCAGCTGCCTTTCATTAACGTGAGTCCCGCACCCGTAAAACACCAGATGAGTTCCCCTACACCCTTGTGTCCCCACCGAGAGGGGTCCAAATATCTCCCAATCAAGTCTGTCCCCTTCCACCTCCTCCAGCATCTCCGACCCCAAAGCCCAGCCTGCTCCCCAGCAACCTGTTTTTCCATCCACTAGATAAATGGTGTCCAAATAGTGGTCCGTAATAAGTTTTTCAAAACAGAATGGAAACAGAAATAGAGTAGAAATAGAAACAGAAAATAGAATATTTATAGTAGGCATACGTATTGTTTCATGAAACTTGTTTCAGATGCACATATACTTATGCTCTATGTCTCAATGTAAAAATGCATTTTGTACTGTGTTGTAATCCAAAAATGTTGGAAACACTGCTTTAGATAAGCCTTTGTCCATCTAGCCAGACTCCCCACTCCCTATTGGTCCCCCGGCGCAGCAGCTCCTTTCCTCATGCTGGCTCAAGCTCTGAACACACTTCTAGCTGTCTTCCTCAGCTGTTTTCACAAACCATGGCCTTTTACGATTCACAAGTTCCTTCTCATGTATCCACAGGATTGTCTTCTCCTTGAACAGACCAATGTTCTGAGCAAAAAAACATTCTTTGCTATTCCTGCCTTCTTTTCAGGTCTGGGATCTGAATGCAGCACATCCAGCTGTCTCACTGTGAATAACAAACCTCAGAGAAGCAGGACTCCATTCTTTCATCTCCAACAAGAAAAAACACCACCAAAGTCACTCTTGAAATACCTTAGATTTCCTTAGAAGACTAACTCACTTTCCTGATGTAATGTGTTCTCTAGTGTAATACGTCCAGTGCCTGATCCCAATGCCAGGTGAATACAGCTCACTCCTAATGCTGAGTCAAAGTCTGTTCCCAACCTTGAGAACAGATGGTTACTCCACCTCCATATTGCTTTCTTCTTCCTCTCACAAGGCAAATGGAAAGAGGGAAAGCACAACAAGACAACTGTATGAGCTTGGTGGCATCCTGTCCTCTCTCAAGGAGGGGGGCACAAGCTGTCCAGCACAACTGTACCCCCAGTACTGCCCTTCCCTGTCCAATTGCCCACAGTTCTCACCCAGGCAATTAATTCATTATCTTCCTCTAGAAAAAAACCAGTTTTCTGTATTTTCCTGTAGACTGTTCAGTTTACTTTTCTCAGCTAAACTGAGTATCCCACTTTTCAACCTTCCAAGAGATACTGAAGCTAAATCAATCCTTAATCTGTAGAATATGGGACATTAATTTGAGGAGGGTGCAGGGAGGCACTGAGATCTGAAGGTTTCTCATGAAGTAAACTGTTCAGTTTCCTCTCATACTTGGAAGGCCAGCTCTGAGGGAGGAATATAAACACTGGGCCTCCTTTAAAGCACCAAGGGAGGCAAGTGAACAAGTCTGAGAACTGCAGGATAGCTATACCAGGCTTTGAGGGGCAAGACACACTCTCAAAGGGAAAGGGGGAGAAGGGGAGGTTACATCTAGGGCACATTCCAGAATTTGCCTTGCAGCTCCACCACTCCCTTTCTGCCACCCGGCCCTTTTCCCATTTCCCAGTGGGGAAGCCAGGGGTCCTTTACCACCCTCTCCGGTCATCCAGTTATTTGGAGGGCCCTCAGTCCCTTCCAAGTCGCCACTTCCTCCTCTCCACTCCTTTGCTGGAAATGCCCATAATCGTAGGACTGAGTTAGATTTCTGATAGCTCACTGCTCCCAAAGCCTCCGTTTACTTTGGTAATCAAATGACTCTCTCACCAATGGAGATTTCAGAAAATGAAGGAAAAGATAGACCAACGCTGCCTCCACACTCCAGGGTCTGTTCAGAAGACCCAGCTTCTTTGGAGTTTGCCAGATGTGTCAGCCCCTTGACCACTGCCATTCCTAGGCACCTCCAAGTATACAGCTTTATTCTTTCCAACGAGGTAGAGAAGACTTAGCATGAAAGGAAGAGGAACAGAAAGCTAATAGTGTAAATAATTATGACGGCCTGAGCAGCTGAGTGTGAGACAGGTAGACAGGTCAAACTCATGCAAGAATACACAGTAAGAATTCGATCCCTGGAGGTAGGTAAGGTGGCAAAAGGGGCTGCCGAAGTAAGAAAGAAAGAAGCACCTTCAAATGTATTACCCTCAGGATCACCTGGTGCCACAGGAGGGAGGATGGCAAACAAACTAAAATCCATGGTCCCTCAAGCCATTCTTTCCAATTTCCCAGCGTTGCAGGAGTACACTTTTCTAATTCAGTTTCACCCAGACAATTTAAGGAAAAGATAAACAAGGGAAAAAATTCTCTACTTCATCTATAGCACGGCTAAAAGGGAACTGGGATTCTCTATGTCTTACCTTAACTGGCTACACAAAGATGAAGCTGCATTCCAACCTATACCACATGCTCACAGAGCAGCATCTCACTTAAAACACACACACAATCCAAGATCCATCTTTCTCAACTCCATTTATGACTGAGCAAAGATTTTACTAAAATGACAGCTTTTTTCCTACTTCACACATCAACTCCTAACGTCCACACAAACTCTTCCATCTTGTCCCCAAACTGGTATTGGATTCATTTAAATATTTTGTCAAAGATCACACTTTAAGAACTTTATAAGTTCATATAAAAATGTGCACCACATTAACACTGAGATGTGTACAACTAAGACAAAACTGGCCAGCAACAGTGGCCAGTTTAATGACCCCTTTAACGAACTTAACTCAAAATGTTTTCACAGCGGTTTTCCTCCCGTCTTGGGGCGCTAGGAAAATGCTAGCATTACAGATGCCATTTCACGGCTGGGTAAACCGAGGCACTTCATTTCATCAACCTGCCCGGGGTTACAATGGGAGAGCTGGAAATAGAAACCAATTTCTCCCTCTTGACTCTGCGCCCAATCCCTCTCCCACCAGACTCTTCAGCCACTCGGTGGCTAAAAATGGGACCCACTTGAGAATTGCAAGGATAAATAAAAGCTTCTCGTTTTATTTAGTAACGGGGAGGTGGGAGGGGGGAGACTTACCCACTTGATGCACCTGATTGCGTACCGGCCTCTAACAAGCAAGCTTCCCCCAGATGCCAAAGCACCCCGCCCTGTGAGCCGAGACCCGGAGGCAGCCACGGAACCGCGAGCGGGACGCGGGGCGTCTGGGCTGCGCGGGGCTGCGGGCCGGGACACCCTCTGCGCCCCGAGCGGCGCCGCAGCCCGCGGGCTGGGAGGATGCTGCTCCGGCCGCGCACACCTGCTGCAGCCCGCGGCGGAGCCCCCTCCGGCTCGCGCGCTCGGGACGCCCACCCCGCCTCCGGGCGCCGCAGGGAGCCTCGGCCGCGCTAGGCCGGGGGAGGGCAGCAGGGCGCCCCTGCCTCCAGGCTGAGCTCGGCGGCGCGGGGGCGCCGCGGGGCAAGGCGAGCCCGCCCTTCTCCCCGAACCCACTCCAAACAGCGTCACCTGTGCCGGGTCCCGGGGCGACTCGCGCGCGGGCGACGGCTGCGTCGGGCCGGGAGAGGCGGCGGGTGGTTACGGGCGCCTGCTCATCCGGCCCGGCCCAAGGGCTGGCGCCGGCCAGAGCCGCCCCGCGGATGCTCAGCGGGAGCCAGGGGAGCCGCGGGCTCCGAGCCGCTTGGAGGAGCCGTCACGGAGGCTCCAGCTACCGCCGCGCCCGCAGCGCCCGCCGCGCCCGCCGGACTGCGGGCTCGGGTTACCGCAGAGCGGCTCCTTAAAGGGGCCGCGGCCGCTCGGGCTCCGGCGTCGGCTCCCGCTCCGGCTCCCGGCGGCTCAGACCCCCGGCCAAAGTGGGCGGGGCCCAGGGGCCGGCTGTTGGGCCGACTTTCGGGTGCTGGAATTTGGGTCCCGGAAAGGGCTCAAAAACGGGAACACCCGAGGCGGGCTGCGGTGGAATGCTGGAAGAGCACACCTCACCAGGGACAGACCGTGCTGTCCTTCGGCTTTCCAAAGCAAGTAACAAAACTAGCAAGTGGGGAGAAAGGTCTGAGTCCGCTTCCTTAGCGGTCCATACCTGGGCTCGCCACGTAACCAGAATTCTTTTCAGATTATGAGTTTACCTTCTGCCTTATATGTCCCAATTCTGCCTAAATGAAGCGCACGGTTTGATCATCAGAAAGGAGATGAAAGGGCAGTTGCTGAATTTCCCTGCCACGTTTGACTTGAAGAAAGCCAAGTCCCGCCCCGTTCTTGATTGGGGCTACAGGTGCCTTCCAAGCCGGGTAGGAGACGTTAGCAGAAGAGGCAGGTTCTCTCGGAGCGGCGTCCTCCGGAATCCCTGAAAAGCCCCCCAGGAGTGCACCAGCACCCCACCTACACCCGGAGCCCTCCTGCTGTCAGGGTGGGGAAGTAGGATTTGAATTTTTGGTGCTGGCTGAGAATTCCAAGTTGCCCAGTGCATAAAGTTTGCCATTAAATACTAGCTCTTCTGACCTGCTAAATGTAGCCTCAAAAACTTCTGAGTGTTCTGGATCAACAAGATGGCATTGTTTTGAATAAAACAGAATAACGAAGAGGTACATTTAGGCTGTTATAATTTGCAAAAAGCAGCCACAAATCCTTTCTTTTGGAAAGAGGTAAGATCTAAAGTAAGTATTAATTAGTAAACACCACCAGTAATAAGGTAGGGCAGTTACTTGTAAGAAATGTCTATCAATAGAGCTAATAAATTTTACCTACTACATACGTGCACACAAACACACACTTTAACTGAACTTTACTGAGGCTCAATTTCTTCATCTGTAAAATGGGGATAATAATTCACAGTCACCTTTGAAGACCACAGTCTTAGCAAATGGGCCTCAGAAAAGACAAAAACTATGCCAGCCTGCAGGGGCAGAGACCTGCCCACCTTCACCAGGGAGGAAGGTCCTGCAGGCCTCCAAGTGCATGTTCCCTTTTTTCTCCTAAAGACTCCTAAAGGCATATCAGGGCACCAGTGCCCTTTGGCCACAACTCCCATGGTAGTTGCTTCACAATATGGGTAGTCCTCATTAACAGCTTTGGTTTGCCTCATACCTGCCTTATGCACTCACGTAGCTATTTTGTAACGCCCTATGGGCAGAAAGGTTGTATGTGCACATCTGTGGGATCAACTCTGCAAAAGAACAGACTGAATGTGTTATCTTGGGACTCTGCGTCAAGACTACCTCCTCCAGACTCTCCTATGCTTATCTCCAGTGGTTGACGGTTACTTTGTTCTTTCCTGAGAAATGTACCATCATTATCTTTGGTATGCATATTCTCTAACACCCACTGCAGTAGCCAACTGCCAAGTAAATTCACAGAGATCCACCATACTCTAAGCCCCACTATATTCCTTCAAGTAAGGCCTCTACAAATGCATCATGAAAGCTGCAAGATTGTTTTGATATTATATGGAGCATTTAAGTGAATATATCAAGGACAAGGCCTGAGAGATGAAAGGAATTCAGTAAATATTAGTTGAATTTTGAAACTTTTAAACTAACCAAAACTCAATGACCTTAGGAGGTAGAAGAATATATCAACTGCGTATTTTTTCTCAAAATTTTAATTCAGGTTAATTTCTTTAAAAATATCCATTTCATTATTCACATTTAAGTTTTTAATTATTCTTGGGCCAGCCCCGGTGGTCTAGTGGTTAAGTTCGGCCCTCTCTGCTTCAGGGGCACAGTCTGGTTCCCAAACATGGACCTACACCACTCCTCAGCAGCGATGCTTTGGTAGTGGCTCACATACAAAAGAAGAGGAAAATTGGCAACAGATGTTAGCTCAGGGAGAATCTTCCTCAGCAAAAAAAAAAACAAAAACAAAAACAAAAAATTTAATTATTCTTAACATTGTTTACCAATACTCCCTTTCCAAGGACAGTTCTCCCAAATTCTGTATTTACTATCTGAAGTTTTTCTGCATTTAAAATGTGAGGTATCAACACAGAATTACACTTTTCATATTTTTGTTCATTGAAAGAATTCAAAGAAACTCTTCAGAGAAATGAAATTATTCATCCATACTTAAGAGAAAAGATTACAAAAATTCTTTTGAGACAAATTGTCCTGATGAATTTCTGTTTCCAAAACTTCCTAAACTTCTAAATAGAGCCAGTTGTTTGGAAAACTGAGACAAAAAGCTGCTTCTTTCTAAAATGACAAGATAAAGTATTTTGGAAAACTGTCTCAATTCTCCATTCTGCCCCGTTAGTGAAGATATAACCAAAATGACACCAAACATTTTGATCAGAAAGGTTGACTTAGTCAAAAATGAATAACCCTAGACACTGCTTCCTCCTTTATTGGTAGTTTTAGTGTATCAAGAATTTTTTGTAAGGTTTTGGGAGGATTTAAAAGTACTTTCATTTGTTTTTCAGAATTTTTCAAGAAGAAGCTATTTCAGGATGTTAACAATGATTATCTCTGGGTGGAGGAGATTCTATATATTTGTGTTCTTTTTGCTTGTCTTATGTGATTTTTCTCCTATAATACATATATATTACTTTTGTTGGATCTTTATTTTTAATGAAAGTAATACATGTAAGTGAAAATTCAAATGGTTTTTAAAGGCTTATAACAAAAAAATATCCATGAGTGCCATCAGTCCCCTGACCGACTTCTCCCCACCTAGCTTCACCCCAAGTTCCATACAACCATGCTAGATGGTCTTCATTTCCTAGCTGATATGCTTATACCAATGTTTCTGCATTTTCAGTTTTAGACATTATTTGTTGACTTCTTGTCATGGTATTTGAGGATTTAGCTCTTTTACACACACCACCACCACTACTTCGACCTCACCCTTCTTTCTAACACAGCCACATCACAAGTTTCATTCAAATCAACAATTAGGGTTTAGAGGGGCTGGCCCCATGGCCGAGTGGTTAAGTTTGCGCGCTCCCCTATAGGCGGCCCAGAGTTTCGTTGGTTCGAATCCTGGGCACGGACATGGGACTGCTCGTCGGGCCATGCTGAGGCAGCGTCCCACAGGCCACAACTAGAAGGACCCACAACAAAGAATATACAACTATGTACTGGGGAGCTTTGGGGAGAAAAAGGAAACAAAAAATCTTTAAAAAAAAATAAAATAAAAAAATAATTAGGGTTTATATCATCCTGACAATGTAAATATAGTACATTGCTGAATCAAGTAAGGTGCCATGATAATGCTTTTCTAGAAAATCTCCTGTACTCCCTTGAGTTAATAATTGCCTTGCTTTTTCACCTTTTTAAAAATAGATCTAAGATGAATTTTATCCAAATGCTTCAACATATCTGTGAAATGCCCATCAATACTATCTTGCAATGCCCAAACACATGATTTTTAGTTTACTCTCTTATTTTGCTAAAGCACAGACTCTAATAGCTTACTCAGAGAGGGTGCATAGAAGGTAAATTTTTAGAGTGCTTGCATGTGTGAAAACGTCTTTGTTCTATTCTCATTCTTGATTGATAATTTGGATAAGTTGAAATCATTTTCCCTCAGCACTTTAAAAGGATTGTTCCACTGTCTTTTAGTTCCAGTGTTGCCACTGAAATGTCTAATGTCTTTCTAGTTCCCATTCCTCTGTAACTGACCTGTTTTTCTTTCTAGAATCTTCCCATTATCTCTAGTGATGATGAAAGTTCACAATGATGTACCTTCCAATGGATCTGTTTTCATTGATTCTGCTGGAAACTCAGCAATTCTTTCAATGTTATCTGCAAATTTTTTCTTTTATTATTTCTTTGCTAATTTCCTCCCTCCCCTTTTCTCAGTCTCTCTTTATGAATTCTCGTAGTAGGATGTTGAAACTTCTATATTATTCTCTAGACATATTGTCCTTTTATCCTATTGATCATCTCTGCATCTTTCTTTTCTATTGTCTGAGACAGAGGTTCTCAATTGAGTCTCCCCACCCCAGCCATTGGGCAACGTCTGGTGATATTTTTGGTTGTCACCACAGGGAAAGGGAGCATGCAACTGGTATCTAGTGAGTAGAGGCCAGAGATGCTGCTAACCATCTTACAATGCACAGGACAATCTCCCACTGAAAAGAATTTCCAGCCCCAAGTGTCAATCGTGCCAAGACTGTGAAATCTTGGACCAGGAGAATTACTTAACTTTATCTTACAATCTCCACTGAAGTTTCTATTTCAAACATATTTTTCTTTCCCACCGTCTGACTATTTTGTTATAGGAATTCTCCATCAAAAAATAAACTCGTTTCTCTAGAGAAACTTCATACTTCATAGAGGGATCATGTTGGTGGTGGTACGGTAGGGGTGGAACGAGTGAGCACAGGCTGGCTGTATGAGGTGGGGAAGGGACCCAGTGGTCTAGAGGTTTGTAACAAATTTAGGGCAATCTCCCTTCTTCAGGCTTATGCCTCACCCCTGCCTTCCATGGCTTCCTGCAACTGCAAGTGCAAAGTCTCCTCGAAGCATTTCCCTTACTCCCTCTTCCACTTTGCTAACTCAATTATCTCTACCCCATCCAACTTCTGGCTTTCAAAATTTATTGAAATCTCTCATCTGCTGTAGACTTTTCTCCTGTTTTCTTTTCCCTTGTGGCTTATATCTTGTAAACCCCTTTCTACGCTATTATTTTAGCGCAACTTTTCAAAGACTAAGTGACAAAAAACTTTTAAATAACAGAAAGGGATCCAGAACAGGGGAAGGGGAAGAACATGGATCTATTTTTTTTTAATTGCTAACTCATTTTTTAATTATGCCAAAATATTTTCATGAATTTTTTAAAATTTTACAAATTAGTTGAAATTGATGTTACCAATGACTAGTTTATATGTTTATAACTTTTAGATCAGTTTCTTGAATATCCTTCCAAATACTTTTCCATGCCTATTCTCTAGGATTTTTTGAACAACAAAAAGGATTAAAACAGTACATATTATTTTATAATTGCTCAGACTATTCTATTCAATGGATGTATCATAATGTATTTAACCAATCTCTTACTGATGGACATTTATGGACCTTACTGTTGGCCCAAATTTTCAGTTTTCCAGATAGAGCAAAGTAGTAATGTCTGGCTAGAAATTAACTTTAGTATTCAAAGCCAGTCTCAGATTTGATGTAGAAATACTGAAGGATTCCTGCTCAGGTCAAGAGGAGGACAAGTGGGATGCCTACTCTCCCACTGCTAATACAGTGGTGCTGGAAGTATCAGTCAAGGGAACTAGTGAGAGAGAGAAAGTAGAGATGGAACTACGGGAAAAAAAGATTATAAAGTTGTCATTATTTGTAGACTATAAGCTTATATAACTGGAAAACCCAAGAAAATCAATTGAAAAAATATATAAAAATAGAAAATTAAGTGTATATACATATGTGTGTGTACATATACACATATAAATATATGTATACATATTTATAGTATCTATAAAATATAATTTATATATAAAAAATATAATTTATATATTTTCTAGATACTATATATACTATATAAAATATATAGTATATGTACAATATAGTATATAATATATACATGTATTTATATGTATATACACACACATATTTGTACACACACACACATAATGCCCCTTACAAAATAAAGAAAAAATTCCACTAATTGCAGCAAAAATTTAAAAGTGTCTAGAAATAAATTTAACAAGGAATATACAAAACATATATGAGGAAAACTTTAAAACATTCCTACACGACTCAAAAGTAGACATGAACAAATGAAAAGACAGACCATGTTCCTAGATAGGAAAAGTCAACGTACGTCAATTCTCCCTAAATTTTAATTTTTAAATTTACTGCCATCTCAATGAAAATACCAAGAGGATATTTTCTGGAATAGGACAAGCTGATTCTAAAGTTCATATAGGAAAAAAAGAATAATCAGAAAAACTCTTTGATAAAGGAAGAATAGTTTTCTGTATATTAAAAAATACTACAGAATGTCAATAATGAAACTCTTTGGGATTTACAAAGGAATAGACTAATGGAATTGAATAGAAAGTCCAGAAATAGACCCAAATAAGTAGAGTCTCAAATCAGTGGGATAAGATGGACTTTTTAATAAGTGGATAACATCTGGAAAAAATAAAGTTCAATCTATATCTCATATTGTATATGAGGATAAATCCCCAATGGATCACATATTTAAATGAAAAATATGAACAGACAAATGTGCTACAAGAAAATATGGGTAAACTCTCTTCTTACGTTGGAATGGGAAGGCCTTTCTAACTATGACTCAAAATCTAGAAGCCATAAAATATTAATAAATCTAACTAATTAAAAATAAAAAAACTACTACAAGGCAAAAAATAACAATAACATAAGCAAAGTTGAAACACAAGTTACAAACTGGGAAAAAAACATATCTGGCATTCAAATCACAGGTAATGGGCTAAACTCCTTAATAAATAAGAAGCTTCTAGAAATCAAGAAGAAAAAGACCAGCCACTCAAGAGAAAAATAGAAGACATTAACAGACAAGTCACAGAAAAAGAAATATAAAAATGACCTTCACACATGATAAATGGCCCTCAAAAGATATGCAAATTAAAACTAACCAACCTCATCCCATAAACAGATTGCTATTCTACTTTCCCACTACTCTCTGACTTTGGAGCATTCACCTCTCACTACATTTCTTCATATTGGCTCTACCATCATCATTTTGAGAACGACTGGGAAATTTATGAAGCTATGTCTTTTTTTTCTTAATCTAGATCCCAAACACCTTGTTAACAAAGCAGATAGACCTTAACTGTACAACATTTAGAGTATCGTTGTTTATCAACATACTAAAATTCATGCTCACTGCTTTGAAACATGAAGAATCCATACATCAATATGATAAAAATCAGAACAAACATGTTCTCTATCATATTCCTATAAATAAGTGTTTTTTAAAAAATAAAGTTGAGGGGCCAGCCTGGTGGCATAGCGGTTAAGTGCGCACATTCCGCTTTGGCAGCCAGGGATTGGAGGTTTTGGATCCCGGGTGTGGACATGGCACCGCTTGTTGAGCCATGCTGTGGTAGGCATCCCACATATAAACTAGAGGAAGATGGGCATGGATGTTAGCTCAGGGCCAGTCTTCCTAAGCAAAAAGAGGAGGATCGGCAGCAGATGTTAGCTCAGGGCTAATCTTCCTCAAAAGATAAATAAATAAATAAAGTTGATAGTTGAATTATTCATAAGTAGTTTTCATAGACCTTATAGCTAAATACAATTTTAGAATTTAGAAATATTCCTTAGTGTAAACGTCTCCTGCCCCACCCACATCCTTTGCCAAATATATTCAATTCCAAAAGGATCAAATTTTTGTAGTGATATAAATCAACTACTTCACTGGTCATATGTTCACATTTACTGGTCATATGAACAATCCTAAAAATAACTAAAAACAAAAAACAAGAGCAATTTTCATTGCAGTATTTTTTTTTAATATACAAGCATATTATCTCCCTTATATGTCCCAATCAAACTGATCTTCTAATGTCATTACAACTATTGTTTATGCAATGGTATTACTATAATCAACCCATCCCCTACATTTAAATCATGTCTATCACTAACTGATGTTCCTGTTTTAGAGACTCTATATGAGAAGCTGGAAGCATCAAGAATGACAGTTAAAATTATTATTGATATAGAAAATGTATATGCTGCAACAGAATCAAGAGCCCAGAAATAAACTCACACATCTGTGAACAGCTAATTTTTGACAAAAAAAGCCAAGAACGTATAATGGAGAAAGGAAAATCTCTTCAATAAATAGTGTTGGGAAAACTGGACAGCCACATGCAAAAAAATGAAAGTAGACCATTATCTTACACCATACACAAAATGAATTAAAGACCTGAAACCATAAGACTCCTAGAAGGAGCCTAGGCAGTATGCTCTTTGACATCAGCCTTAGCAGTATCTTTTTGAGATCATGCCTCTCCTGGTAAGGGAGAAAAAAAAGAAAAAAATAAACAAATGGGACTACATCGAACTAAAAAGCTTCTGCACAGCAAAGGAAACCACCAAAAAAATGAAAAGACAACCTAATAATTGGGAGACGATATTTGCAAATCACATATCTGATAAGGGGTTAATATCCAAAATATATAAAGACCTCATACAACTCAACAACTAAAAAACAAACAACCCAATTAAAAAATGGACAGAGAATCTGAACATTTTTCCAAAGAAGATATATAGATGGCCAAAAGGAACATGAAAAGATGTTCAACATCACTAATTATTAGGGAAATGCAAATCAAACTTACAATGAGATATCACCTCCCACCCATCAGAATGGCTATTATTAAAAAGACAAGAAATAACGTGTTGGAGAAGATGTAGAGAAAAGAGAACCCTCGCACGCTGCTGGTGGGAGTGTAAACTGGTGCAGCCACTATGGAAAACAGTATGGAGATTCCTCAAAATATTAAGAATAGAACTACCATATGATCCAGCTATTCCATTGCTGGGTATTTATCCAAAGAACATGAAGACACTAATTCAAAAAGATATACAACATGGATGGATCTCTAGCGCTCTACACTAAGCCAAATAAGCCAAATACCCTATGATTTCACTCACATGTGGAAGACAAAAAAACAACACCAAAGAGGCCAACCCTGTGGCATAGTGGTTGAGTTCAGCATGCTCTTCTTCAGGGCCCGGGTTTGAAGGTTCAGATCGCAGGCATACTGTACACCACTCATCAGTCACGCTGTGGTGTGACCCACATACAAAGTAGAGGAAGACTGGCACAGATGTTTGCTCAAGGCGAATCTTCCTCAAACAAAGAAAAAAAGAGGAAGATTGACAAAGGATGTTAGCTCAGAGCAAATCATCCTCAGGGAAAAAAAAAATAAAAAACAAAAACAGAACCCAAGGGGAAGTGGGGAGGGGAGAGGGTTAAATGGGTGAAAGGGCACATTTCTACACTGACAGATGGCAACTAGACTTTGGGCGGTGAACACAATGTAGTTTACACATAAATCAAAGTATTATGATGTACACCTGAAATTTATGTAATGTTATAAACCAATGTTACTTCAATAAAAAATTACTTAAATTAAAAAGAGAGTGACAGTTAAAATTATTATTTATATGGAAAATGTATGTGCTGCATTCAGATCTCCCACTTAATCTTGAGGCCTGTGTTCTTTGCATTTTAGTAAAAACGAAACATTTTTGCCCTTGAGCAAGAAATAGTTTTGAAAAATTACCCATTGCTAGCTCTTTGCAAAATACTTTTATTATAGTTTGCAATATACTATGAAATTTTTTATTTTAAAAAGAAGAGAATCTAGTTCCAAGAAAAAAGAAATCATCTTGTGGGAATTTATTTTCCACAAGGAAAGGTAGGGTTCAGGTTACAGATTTTAAAATTCCCCATAGTAGAAAATACAAGGTAAAAAATAATTTTCAAAAGACTGTTACAATTATATGTCTTCAAACTTTGTCAAACATATTTTGTAATAAAACATGGAGTATCCCAAAATGCTAACCTAATGTTTAACAGCTAAAAAGTAGGGAGAAATGGATTGTAGGATAAGGAAAATTTTCACTATTAATACTGTTTATGCACAACATATTAGAAACTATAATATCAATAATGAAAAGATCTGGGGCCGGCTCCATGGCCGAGTGGTTAAGTTCGCACGCTCCACTGCGGCGGCCCAGGGTTCGGATCCTGGGCGCAGACATGACACCGCTTGTCAGGCCATGTTGAGGCGGCGTCCCACATCCCACAACTAGAAGGACATGCAACTAAGATATACAACTGTGTACAGGGGAGCGGTTTGGGGAGATAAAGCGAAAAAAAAAAAAAAAGATTGGCAACAGTTGTTAGCCCAGGTACCAATCCTTAAAAAAAACAAAAAAAAGGAAGATTGGCAACAGTTGTTAGCCCAGGTGCTAATCTTTAAAAAACAAATAAATAAATAATGAAAAGACCATCAGAACAAGGAAATTTAACTTAACCTATGATTTCTTCCTACAATCAAATATAAATGAAGCATTTCACAAAAATCATATATATACCAAATTAAAACGAAATGTCAGAATTTTTTTTAGCTTAGACATTATTTGTTTTGATGTAGATATGAAATTCAATTTTCCTCTGAACATTTATAGATAGAAGTTGAGGTCTTCAGACTTTGGACTTTTGGCCATAACCAGTTTGCAGATGCAATCTTATCTGCAATGGTTCTCCATCTCTCTGCATGGCTACATTATCCACCACCAACTGGGGGTCACCTTTGACTCCTTTCTTGCCCCCAGAAAAGCATTCAGTGTCTGCCTTAGAGGAATCGCCTCCAAATTAGTCTCCTTGGCTCCAGTCTTGTTCCTACACCTTCTAATTTATCTCCATTGCTATCATCAGTAAGAAAACAATAAATCTTTTCCGAATTTAGAAATAGATGAAATCATATATTCACCAACGTCCGGCTGAGTTCTGGACAAGTGCCTGACTATCAAAGGCCACCACCAATAGAAGAGGGAACATTATAACACATCAGAGTCCAAAGCACAATTGAGTCTCACGACTGTGTTGCGAGAGGTGGATCACTGAACACACCTGGATTTTAAACTGCTTGAAGACAAAGTTTCTGTCTTGTACACCTTTGCACCTTACACTGCACGCTGCAAGATGGGTGTTGTGTGTGGGTTCTCCCCACAACAATTTTCCCTACTTTCCTCAGCTTGTCAAGGAACTCATTTAGGAGTTCAAAGTTCTATGGCTAGTGGAGAGTCCTAACTGATAATCTACATTCTCGCGAGGAAAAGCACAAAAGAATGACGTGCTTCCCCTCATTTTTTGTCCTGAGCCATTACCTAAAGGTAATGAAAGAGACTCAAGTGATTTTAAAAAACTGCTTTGCCTTCTCTTTTAGAAAGGAACTGCCCTCTGGTTTGCACAGTAAGTCCTGTACCAGGTGACACTTTAAAAACTACCAGGACTTGGCTTGTTACACAGTTTTATCCACACAGTATTCTACTAGAAAGGGAAAGTGGCCTCCCTAAGGCATCAATGCAGAGGTGAAAGAAACTCATTTCAATTCACTTTTCTTAATCCAAATTATCAATTCTTTCAACAAAGAACGCTCATTGTAAGAACATCAAAGGAAACTTCAACAACTGTGTAAATTCTGATTGCTAGCTATACAAAAAACGACTTGGAAAAGAAGTAAATATAATCAACAGCTAAGAATACCAACTGCCTAGATTCAACATTTGTTATATTGATTTGGAAGGGGGAGGGACAAACAAATAGAGCTAAAGTTCAAAACCACAGGTCCCCTGAATAACTCAGGGGTTTTTTATAGATCTGCCCTTCTTTGGTCTGTAATGACCATTATGACAATAAAAACTAAGCATTCTTTGAATTTGGAAATCAACATAAAAATACAAAGAGTTAACTCACTGACATCCCTGTTAGCACTTGATCACCCTGAACTGGGAATTCAGCCCTTGCACTGGTGCCCACAGAAAATCAGCTCGAAGAATTCCATTTTTTTCCCTCAACTTTACAGCAGATTAAGGGTTTCCTGAGAAGCTGAATGGTCTCCCATCAGCTCTATATTCTTCTCCCTTTTCCTCCCGACATGGGAATTGAATGAGCATCTTCTGTTACTTAAACTCCTTGGAGTTTCCCTGCTTGCCTAAAGTTCTTCCAAACAAATACAGCACCACCCCTGAAATAAGTCCTGGGAAAAACATTCTTCAATTTGAGCCACCTACTTCACTCTCATTTCTTAATCAGCTCTGGCATTCTCCTAGTCGTTGACCTTGTCATCTCCAAGTTGTGATGATTCCTTGCACCTCATAACATGTGGGCTTTTTTGCTTTAATTCTGAGCTCTACGTTTTGCAATTAACCTTTTGCTCAGTTCACATCTACCCATTCAGGTAATGGCCTCATCCCATTTGTGCAAGATCTCAGCTTTGGCTTAACTCTGTCCTCCCTGTTCCCTCAATCCAATGAACTGTATCTGACATCAACTCCACTTACACAACAGCTGTCTAAAATTCTCTTTCTTGAGCTTCAGATCTACATTCCCAACATCCTACTATATGTTGCCAGATTCTCTAAATGCAATAAAATAGAAGACGTTATCCCCGTCCTCCCATACTCTTCTTCCTCACTTTTCTCAATTTATGGAGTCATCATGCCTCTAATCACCCAACCCAGAAACCTCAGTTTTCCCAGACTCCTTTCTCTTGCTTAGCCCTCTGTGTCCACATAGACACCATTCTGTCAATTCTACTCCCTAAAGATCTTTCATATATTTACCTCCTCTACCCTTCCTCTTTCACTCACTGAGTTTAGGCCCGTATGCCTTCTTTAACCTCTGATGTCTCTCTGGCATATTCCCTCTTCGAGCCTTTATACACAATGTGCCAGCATAATAATTTCCTTCCCATCTTCTCCCAGTGCTTAGTACCCCATGTGTCACACACAACAGACCCTCAATAAATAGTCATTAATGAAGGGCCGGCCCCATGGCCGAGTGGTTAAGTTCATGCACTCTGCTTCGTGAGCCCAGGGTTTCGCGGATTCAGATCCTAGGCACAGACCTAGCACAGCTAATCAAGCCATGCTGAGGCAGCGTCCCACATAGCAGAGCCAGAAGGGCCTACAACTAGAATATACAACTATGTATTAGGGGTCTTTGGGGAGAAGAAGAAAAAAAAGAGAGAACATTTGCAAGAGATGTTAGCTCAGGTGCCAATCTTAAAAATATATATATTTATTAATTATAGAAGAGACTTCAAATCCTTGTGATCTCACATCTTCCCTTTCCTTGTCATTCATAGATTGCCTCTCTCTCTCTCTCCAACCTCATGCTTCTTCAGGATTCTTCTAACTTGCTGTTGATTATCTTCTTATCCTTTCACCTCCAGTCAAAGCTTTCTATTACTCTTTATTGCCAGTTACATAAATGCAGAGCCTTAAAGTCCTCCATTCTCACTCAGACCTACCTTTCCAGTCTTATGGTTCATACTCGCCCTCTCACATTCTTTATTCAGTCTAGCCAAATCCAACCACAAGTCATTACCCCCAAAAAATGCTGTGCATTTTCTTGCCTCCTTGCCTTTGCTCATGCTGCTTCCAAAACAGAGAATCTCTTCTCTGCACATCTTTCCCTATCAAAACCTTCCTAGTTTTAAGGCCCAGATCAAATGCCACTTTCTTCATAAAACTTACAGATTCCTCCAGACAGAATTCCTCTCTTCCTCTTATCTCCTTCTTCGAAACTTAGTTTATAACTTGCTTCGTACAAGTATTTTGTTTCTCCTACTAAAAAAGCAGTATCATAGAGTTGTTCAAAGCAGTGTTTTTCAGACCATCTGCCACAGAATAACCAGAATCTTGTGAAAAACAAAACAAAAACAAAAACCCTACTGAATCAGTCTCTGGAGGTAGAACTAAGAACTCAACTATTTAAGAGCAAGCTCCCCAGTAAAGCACACAGTGAAGTCACAGACCGGCGAGTTGCAGAAATGGACCTTGAAGTCAGTCAGACTGGGAGTTGCATTCCAGTGATATGTCTGTTAAAGATATCTTCAGAAAAAGCTAAAATCATGACTCTGATACAAATAGAAAAGAAAAAAAATTTAAAGATTTTATTTAACTCCTTCAATGAGGGAACCAGAATTTTTCAGAATCTGAAAAAGACCTCTATACAGAGTTGTAAAATGGCTCAAAGATGATAACAGGCTACAGTTAGGTAATCCAGAAGGATGGCACTAGCTCAAAGATAATAAAGGCATGAGTCAGATGACTTGGAAGGTGTGCTATAGGCCATGCAGTTTTCTACTGAAACATGAAATTTATTTCTACACCTCTTACTAGCTGTGTGCCTTTGAGTATGTTGCTTAACTTCTCTGAGCCTCAGTTACTTTATCTGTAAAATGGTAATAAGATTTCCTAGTTTTAAAAAGTTTTAATGGGGATAGTAGATAGTACTTACCCAATAGAGCTATTGTGGGAATTAAATGAGTTGAGTGCCAAGTATTGAGCCCATGATACTTGACAAACATTACACAGTAGTAACAGTACTAATGGTAGTATTACTACCAACCATAAGTTCCTTGAGACTCATTCTTGTTTACTAATGAATATATTCATTCAATCGATCAACCAATATGTGTAAAATACTGTTTTTGCTGGGTTTGGGTGGATAATAAAATAGTTCCTGTCCTCAAAGAGTCCAGACTAGCAGAGGAGATGAGAACTTAAGCAAATAATTACATGAGCTATAATAAGTGAAAGCAGAGGTATGTGAGCACCATTGGCAAAATGGCTAACCATGGGCAGAATGTACAGAATGCTTACAGAAAAGCACCATAAAGGTGAATTTGAGCTGAATCTTGAAAGGTGAGCAAGAAATCAGTAATGAAGCACAGTGTGCTAACAATTATTGTGCCAGATCATTACATATGTTAATTTTAATTTGCACAAGAGCCTTATAATAATAGCCACTCTGAGTACTCACTATGTATCAAGCACTGTTTTAGATAACCATCATTATCCTATGTTATGAAGAAAAAATTCCTGAGGCTTAGAGAAATCAAGCAACTTTCTTAAGACGATATAGCCAGTGAGTGGCAAAGCCACAATTCATCCCAGATAACCTCTTTCCAAAGTGTAGGAAATATCATCTCAAATTACTAATAAGAGAATCAAAATCCAGAGAGATTGTTAGAAATCAGGTCCCTGGTTTTGAAGCCCAGGCAGATGCAGATGATCATGTCAGAAAGAAGGAGAGCACGCAAACCCCTGGAAGCATGGAGGAGTTTGGCACATCCCCAGGAATCAGCAATGTTTGGAACTCAATATGCATTTACAGAAACAGCAATGGGAGATGAGGCCACTAAAGTAGGCAGAGATTGTGAAAAATAAATCATGCTGCACTAAATATTGCAGATTCTGCTCAGGAGGAGATGAGAAAATAATGAAGGATTTTAAGCAAGGGAATGAAGAGATGAAAGGTTTCAAAATTGGAGGCAGGGCAACCAGTTATGAGGCAGCAAAGGCTAGTATTATTGAGATCAAGAGTTTTGAAGTCAGACAACTTGCCACTTATCATGACCTAAGGAAAGAGAACCTCTCTGAGCCAGAGTCTCCTCATCTGTAAAACAAATATAATAATAGGGTCATTATGAGGCTAAATGAAAGAACATAGGTAAGCACCTGCTACTCTACTTCAGATCTAATAGGCATTCCATAAATGATGGCGGTAGTATTAACAGTTGTTTATTGCTATTTTTGTTATGATACAAACACACTGAGACCTAGTTTAGGTCTTTTTGAAGGAAGAACATGTTAGTTAATACCCTTACTGATGCTCTTTTACCTAGGTCATTTAGAAATAAAACCAATGCTGCTTGATTTGTTCAGACTTGGTAGATTGATCTGTATCAAAACAGCAAAGTCCCAGGAGCACAAAGAGAACCAGATTTCAGGAATGGCATGAGGTTAAGGGTTCAGTTTATCAAACATTTCTGTGTCTCTACTCTGTATCTAACACCGTATTAAGTGGTACATGTATAAAAGTAGATAAGACACAACCTCCTTTCACAAGGGGTCAAGAGTCTACAATATAGTTCTTTCAGTTGATTTCCTTTATTCTAGATGCCTGGCCTCCTCTCTTACTTACAACCTCACACTCACCTCTTGGGTCTGATATTTATATTACTCTTGCGGACGTGATCTTGGATTCCCTACTTCATTACCTACCCCTCCTTTGGACTACCTCCTTTCCTGGCTACTCCAGCTGAATGAGTCAGATCAAAGCCTATCCTCAGTACCCTACCCTGGTTCCCAGGCATCTTGCTACTATATTGAAGTTAAACCAATTCTCTCAAAAGCTGGTACTAGAATTCTTTCCGGAGGAAAACACCTTGATAAGTCATTATGCGTAGCAAGAGACAGGATAATAAAAAAGAGACTGTTCTACATTAGAAATTCCCTTAGGGGTATGGAAGGAGTTGGGGAGAAAAGAAAAGCAAGAGAAAGAAAAGAGACAGAAGGCAGAACAACTTCATAGGATACCTAAAATACTTTTTTAAATGTAAAATACTCTAAGTTATTTGCATTTCTTCAACTCCCTTCATGTCTTCCAAATCTTCAGTAACCCTTCCACTGCCCCTAAATGCCCTCCACACACACACACACGAACACATAGTGTTAGTGAGAGTGGTGGTGGAATAAGTGAAGAAATCATGGGGTCAAGTGCCACTGCTAGATCAAAAAGGAGCCCAATGGAAATATCACACCCAGAACGATGAGATAGTCCATAAGCTGAACCCATCAGTAGGAGTAAGGCCAGAGGTAATACAAAAATCATAGATGTCTGGAAAATTGGCAGAACACTTTGGGAAGTGCTGTATTTTATTTAAAAGTTGTGTAACAGGGAGTTAAATCAATATTACCTCGCTAAAAAAACAAACAAAACATTATCTCAATTGATATCTGGGTCATGATTTCTTCTGAGTCATTGATGATTTAGCACAAACTCCATAGGTCTACCTTTCCAGTATTCCTACTGTCTTCCCCAAAGCTGGCCACCATTGTCTTACCCAGGGTACTACAAGAGTCTCCCTGGGATCAGCAAACATTTTCTAAAAGGGCCAGATTGTAAATATTTCAGGCTTCATGGGCCAAATGATCAGTTACTCAACTCTGTACTTAGGGCCTGGAAGCAGCTATAGACAGTATATAAATGAATGGGCATGGTTGTGTTCCAATAAAACTTTATTTGCAAAATCAAGTGGTAGGCTTTCTGTCCTGCTCCTTCTATTCTCCACATTATAATCAGGATACTCTTTCTAAATGTACTTCTGCTGTACCTCTGCTTAACCACTTGAATGGCTTCCCAATGCCTTTGGATAAAGTCCGAATTCTTTAACAGAGTGAACAGATTTCATCCCATTAGCCTCCTCTCTAGCCATTTCTGGCTTCCAACTCAATTCTTCCGTACTATTCCCCAAGTTCCTAGTTCCCTCTTCTTTCCATGCCTTTGCATACGCTGTTCTTTTGGCTTGGAATATCCCCCTCCCCATTCTCCCCCCCCCCAACACTCACCACCATCTCTCCCCTCACCCCCCAGCTTAGTTGATGCCTACTCATCTATATTTCAAGTTTCACATTAATGTAACTTCCTCCAGGAAGCTTTCTCTGATCCCTAAATTTTCACAAAGTATTGAGATTGCTGGCTTAATTGACTCTCTTATTTGTCTGAAGCTCTGTGAGGACAGGAAATTGGTCTGTAAGTAATCCATTGTATTCTAAGGTACTCAATAAATAATTGGTGAATATGAGGAAGGAAAAGACAAGAACCAACCTAAAAATGGTGGGGGCCCTCAAAAGCTAATTGGTGGAGAATAAGCTGAGATTTGTCTGAACTGTTCCCTCTAATCCAAAATCTGCTCCAAGAGCATTTCTGCTTTGCTGCTGTAGCTTGCAGAGAGTTTAGGAAACATACATCTTCTAGACTTTCTGATGCAGGAACCAAGTCCTGGATGGTTTCCCTTTTGCCTAGATTTCCAAACAATCTGTTCACCCTCTCTCTAGTTCCTGATCTCTCACCACATCTCCTGTTACAGTCTTGTATACAGTGTACTTTACATTTGGTAATTCTCCTCCTAAGGTGATCGTGGCTTGCCTTTCTGACCAATATTCACATTTCATATATCATGTAGTGGGCATATTCTATATGCCAGGCTTACAGGATTTATTCTATAAGCCCGGCCTATAGGACTCAATCATTTAGTCCTCATTCAAGCCTCAAAATAACATTATGAGAGATTTCCTTTTATTATTCCCACTTTACAGCTGACAAAATTAAGACCTAAGGAAGTTACATAATTTGTCAAAGAAACAGAACAAATTGCAGAGCTGAGACGTGAGGAAAGAAAGCCTGACTCCAGGGCTTACGTTTCTAACCTCATACTACTTCACAGTTTCTCGAGGACCATGTCTGTTTTGTCCCTCACTGAATGCTGTTCCTGTACAACCCCAGAAGTCGCCTGCAGTACTTCTGCAAGTTTCATCCCGAATCTCACGGATAGTATGAGAGGGAAGTAGAAAGCATAAAGCATTCCTCAGCCCTCATAGGAGGATGTGAAAAGTATGGGTGAGGTTGAATGATTCAGACGTTAATCATCCAGATAGGAGACCATAACTAAGGATATCTTAGCTACTTATTGCTGCGTAAGGAAATATCTCAAAACTACATGCTTAACAATCATTTATGAACTAACAATTCTGTGGCTCAGAAGTTTGGTCTGGGAAGTTCTTCTACTGGTTTTGCCTGGGCTCACTCATGTGGTGACAGTCGGCTGTGGCAGCCTGGCAGGGGCTTGATGGTCCAAGATGGTTTCTCTGGCAGTCAAGGTAAGCTTCACGGCATGGGCAAGTGACTTGTGCTTGGTTTATTGTTCTACTATTGCTGTCTCAAAATTCTTAATAATTATGGAACAAGGGGCCCTACTGGGCCTTGGAAATTATGTTGACAGTTATGCTGGCAGCTGGTGCTAGATGTCAGCTAGACATCTTTCTCCACCTACCCACTCATCCTCAAAGAGGCTAGCTCAGGTTTCCTCACATGATGACAAGCTTTCCAAGAGAGTGAAGGCAAAGCCCACAGGGCTAAAGTTCATAATTACCACATCATCACTTCTGCTGCATTTTATTGATCACAGCAAGTCAGAAGGCAAGCCCAGATACAAGGAGGTGGCCATCTAGAGTCCACTCCTTGATAAGAAGAACAGAAAAGTCACAATGCAAAGCAGCATTTAAAGAGGGAGGGGTTGAGTTTGTGACCACTTGTTGCAATCTGTTACAGAGAAGGTACATGTTTAACGAGAAATGAAATAATTTCAGTCTTGGACATGTTTTAATTAAGGTTTCTTCTGAGGTAAACCCATGCAAAGGAATCCAATATAGGTATACCTATATTTGGATAATATAGGTCTAAAACATAAAACAGAGGTCTAAAACATAAAAGAGTTGGTTCTTTCCAAATGCTTCCCCTAAAGTTCACCCATAGAATGAACATGGTCAGCCTTACAAGTTGAGCAAAGGTGAAATTTTTACCAAACATTTGCAATGGCACTACAAGCATCACCAGTTTTCCAGCCCGCAAGTCTTCAGTGCCATTTGCCTGACTTCCTAGGTAATGGTATATGTTTCAAGATCTTGTTAGAAGTGCCCCTTCCCAGGTATCAGTTTTTTCACTAGTTGGAGTAAACACTAAATTGCTATAATAAAGAGATCCCAGAAATCAGTGACATGAAGAAAATGGAAGTTTCTTTCCCTCTCACATAACGATTGGGATTAGACTGAGGGGACACTCAGTTCTATGAGGTCATTCAGGACCCAGACTCCTCCTGCCTTGTTGTTCCACACTCTCCTAGGATGTCTTCCTCATCTTAATAGTTGCAGCTGGCCATAGACATGTCCATAAAGAAGACAGAAAGCAGTCCAAGGCAAGCCATCTTCTTTTAAAAGGGTAAGGCAAAAGTTGTACTCATCACTTCTGCTTATATTCCATTGGCAAGAACTTACCCACATATCATACCTGGCTGCAAAAAAGGATAAGAAATGTAGTTTCCAGCGGAGTGAATGTAGGACCAGAAAGAATAGAATGGATTTTATGGTGACAAACATTAGTCTGCCATGAAAAGTAAAAAAGAAAAGGAAGCCAGGGTTAAGAACCCTTAGAAATACAAAGACCAAAAGGGGATAAATAAGGATTTTGTTTCTTAGAGAGAAAGAGAATGACAGCCTGAAAAAAAAAAAAAAGCAAAATCTAGCTGATGGGTACCCAAGTTTCCATTTTATTATTTCCAGTACTTTCCTGAATATATTTTATAAATAAAAGTGTTTTTTTAAAAAACTTTAAGGGAATTAGATAGAGAAAGAAAGACCCAAGAAGAATATCAAGACAGAACAATAGTGATATGAGGAGAATCAGAAGAAAATGGAGCAATGAAAATCAATGAGAGAAAAAAATTTTAATTGCCTGAGAGAAGATAAGAAAGATCAGAAAAAGAAATTCTCCTTGGCCTGGAAAATCTAGAAGTTACTGTTAAATAGTTATGGCAGAAGCTAGATTTCAGTGAATTAAAAAGTGGAAATGAACAAAGAAAAATGAGACAGCAAGCATGGACTAGTCTTTTTTAAGAACACTGACTTTTTAAGAAAGAAGAGATAAGATTGTAACTAGTTACGACTAGTTCCACTTGCATGCGGACTGAGAACCAGCACCCAAGGGCTGAGTTGGGCTATTGGGTCCTAGAACGTAGGGTAATTCACAGTTCTCGCTGTGCAGCATGAGTATAATGTGCGTCTTGACTAGCTAGAAGAACAGAGAACTCTGCATCTTAGGCTGGGAAAGTTTTCCCAAAGTTCAGAACTACGCTTGGATGTGGTGGTTGAATCCTATAGTAACAGGGTCCTGGGGCCTCCAGAGACATTCTCTCTATTCCCACTCCCACAGTCAGTACCTGCCACTTCTGCCTGAGATAGATAGCTTGTTCCCTGGAGCGTCAGGGGACCCAAGCTGGGTGTGAAAATGAAGAAGCACCCAAAGCACCTCAGTCACAGCTGGAATTTGGGCCAACCCTCCCCCTTTAGAATATCAACTGGGGGGGGGCAATAAATCAATAAATCTGGATGGAGAAGAGGGATGCGAATCAGCAATAGTAAAACATAAAGTTTAGGCACTTTTGTTTGCCAGACTAAACTGGAAATATGACCCCCTTCCGTCCCAACCCCCCCAAAAGAAGAATCAATACAGAATCAATAAATTCTAATTAATTAAGGTTCGTGCTGTTTCTTCAAAGTGGCAGAGAAAGCAGCAATCTCCTTTAAGAAAAGAAATGATTTTACAGAGAAAGAATTAGACTGTGCTGTCTCTGAGGAAAACGAACACTTCTTATCGCAGTGTGTGCTTATGTTCTAGGTGACATAGGGATCATTTGGTAGGAAGACAGACTAACAGGAGATTTGCCTTCAACCTTACTCATGAGACTTGAGCCCATTACCCTCCGGAGCCCCAAAGGACTGAGTCCAAAAAAAATAAAAAAGAAAATTCTCATTTAGATGAAGTCTGAGGCACTGTGATCAAGGAAAACAAAAAAATAATGAAAGGATGAAAAACCTCCTTTGGTGGGAAGTGGTTAATATATCTGAAGGATGAGACAAGGCCACCAGGCTGTGAAGTTTGGAAGAAAAAAATACAAGAGGATGGGGAGGAGGCATCAGAAGAATGAAGAGGAAGTTCTCCTTATGAGGCCTAAATCTGAAAGGTCCCTCTCTTGGATGGTTTTTCAGGCCCTTTCAGAAAGGTTATTGGAGAGCCATACAGTGGTGGCTGACAGGGAGGGTTGGCTGAGATAGGGTAAACCTCACATGCCTCACTTATTTGCAAGCTTTATCAGAGAAAAGATCTATTTGTAGGAGCAAGTTGGGTCAGCACTAATGTAACCAAGCTCTCAGACACTCAGATGAGCTTTAGGTCAGTATATTACAGAGGTATCCAGCATGCATAGGACAGTGTCAGTCTAGGGCAAGGCCTGTATCAGTCGATACCTGACTTCTGTAGTGTTGGAAGGGCCATGCTTCTTCCACATGCTTGGGGTCCACCAAGAACATGCTGCCTGGCTACATGTTCAGGAGGACCACCTCTCGACATCTAAAATAAAACTTTGCTCTGTGCTCACCAGAAGGCTTCGGTTTCATGAAATAGCCCTATTGCATTAAAATAGACTGGGAGTGGAAAAACACTCTGGCAAAGGGATAAAAGGTGTGGTTAAAGACTGGAGTGCCATTTTAATGTGGTTGGGCTGTGCTGGCTTGTAGTTTAAAGGAGTTACACTGAGCCAGGCTGATTGAAGGAGGGTTTTATTGATTTTGCTTTTATTTTTTAATGGGAGAGACTTGAGCTTTATCTAGGCTAAGGGTAAAGACACAATGAGAGTCAGTGGTTAAAGACTCAGGAAAGAGAGGGCATAATTGATGGAGGAAACCGACCATAAGAGGTTTGGTTTAGTTTACAGCCTCTTTTCAGAAAGGGAAATTTAGAGATTCTTTTAAATTTCTAAATTAAGACACACTTATTTCACAGTTCCCTAGGTAAATATTAAGTAAGTATTACAAAATGTTAAGACTTTCTCAGAGTAATTTAAATTACCTTTCAACTCACTCCAAAAACAAATATAACGAACAAAGATTCCACTGGAGTATTGGTGTGGAGAAGGGAATCTTAAGTTTGGAAAAAGGCGTAAGTCATCTGAGATTCCTATCAAAAATGTTTATCAGTAGCAGCTGGCCCAGTGGCATAGTAGCTAGGTTTGTGCACTCTGCTTCAGCAGCCCAGGGTTCACAGGTTCGGATCCCAAGCACAGACCTAGCACGCTCATCAGGCCATGCTGTGGCAGCATCCCACAAAATCAAGGATGATTGGCACAGATGTTAGCTCAGTGACAATCTTCCTCAAGCAAAAAGAGGAAGACTGGCAACAGATGTTAGTTCAGGGCCAATCTTCCTCAAAAAAAAAAAGTTTATCGGTAAATTAATAAGCCTGTTTGAGAAGGGATTCACAATGAATAGGGCACCCAATGTTGATGAAAGATGAACAGGATGTTAAATAAGTCATGGAGATGCTGAGAAGAAACCAAGTTAAAAGGCACAGCAAGAGCTATCCACTGTTGTAATGTGTATTCATATTTTACACAAAATTTCCAAGAGAAAATAACACTAATCTTTAAGTAGCACATCTGTAAATTTCATTCTTCTTATCCCCTTCTTCTTAATGTAACATGTTTTCTGCATTAAGTACCTGTGCTGTGTAACATCACTAGCTTCCTGAAGCCATTAGATGGCCTTAGTACATCCACAGGAAGTCACATCAAAGCACCAGCAGCGTTGAGTTAGCATGGTAAAGCTTCAATTTCCTCACCTACAAAATGGGGATAATAGTGGTAAAGTTCATAAGAAGATTGAAAGAGGTCATTGAGAAAGTACATAAATGCTTGCTACCTGGTAGACTGCATGTAGTATTATGTATATGAATTTCACAGGAGGTTTGCCGTGTTTTTTCTTCATATAAAGTCAAGGAATAAGGTATAGTCAGATAAGAGCAAAGACACAATTTGTGTGTTTCTATCAGGGACAAAAGCTCTAGGGCCAGCCCTGGTGGTCTAGTGGTTAATTTCAGCACGCTCCGTTTTGGCAGCCCAAACCTATACCACTTGTCTCTCATGACCATGCTGTGGTGGCAGCCTACATACAAAAACAGGAAGATTGGCAGTGGATGTTAGCTCAGGGTGACTCTTCCTCAGCAAAAAAACAAATATATAAATAAAAAGCTCTATTGCAGCAGACAAAAATTTGAGAAAGATATAAAAAAAGGGCAGATGTACAATAAAGAAGAAGAGACAGTTGATGGATGTGCTAGGCAGAGGCTCTGGGGGAAGGGAGGGTTGGGACAAGGAGAAAATTAATTCAACAGATTTCAAAGACAAGCAGTGTTTAGAGCAGAAATAGAATTGTTTCTTTATTTATAGGTCTAAAACTAAAAATATGGTAACTTTGAATATTAAAGGAGCTAATATTGTGATGTTCAGTAATAAATAGTATATTGTAGTATGATACTTATCATGATAGTCTGGGAATATATTTTTAAATAAGATTTTAATGTCCTGTTAAATTTGGAACTGATAAGACATTTTGGGTGTATAAGGCTAGGGATAGGGATTTATAAACATATCTAGAAGGATGTGTCTGAGATAAACGGACATAAAGTGAGAGAATAAAATTAGCATGTCTAGTAATTTCACTGTAAATTCATCTTAAACAAGGCTTGAATCAAGACTGAGATATACACATATATGTATATGGAGAGAGACACACACACCTATGTCTGTGTATCTATCTATCTAATCTGGTATCCTTTTTTGAATGCACTTGGAGAAAAAGCTAGAAAATGGAAGAGAAATTCATGACTGGCATGTGAAAAAGCCATTTTCAAAATTCTTTTCTTCCTATTTAGTTCTAACTTTATAAATGAAAAGTCAGGCATAGTAAATAATATTATATTTCTACCTTGCTTTCTTTAATATATAGCAGAGTAGCTAGTATAAATATACAACTAATACTTTTAATGATACTGTAGAAGGTAAGAGTGCGAGCTTTTTTTGAATCCTGAATACCAATTCCTGGCTTTGTGACCCAGGGCAAATGATGTGATCTCTCTGTACCTTAATGTCGCCATTTGTAAAATAGGGATCATTATAATGCCTACCTCACAGGGTTGTTGTGAGAATGAGTTAATTCATGTTCTGAGCGCCTGGTATATAGTAAGCACACAGTAAATGCCACTTAAGTATAAAATATTTGCCTTAGCCTTTGAGGGTTAGCATTCAAGGAGTCCTAGGAAGTAGCTTCATCCAGGAAAAGGCTGTGACAAAGCATATATTAGTATATTTCAAAAAGAAAAACAATTCTTGGCTACAACTAAGATTATCTGGGTAGTTCCAGGACAATTTCTGTCACCCATCCTACCCAATCTTCCAGAAGATCTTTGATGGTAAAGCACACAACCATGAGCGCTGTGGGCCACGGTTCTGTTTCTGGCTCAGACTAAGAACTCCCTCCCAGCTTCATCTTACCTTGTCACGGGCAAACATATTGCTGACCAAAGTGGTCTCCCTGGCCCTTCAGGGAGGAAAGCTTCAGGCTTCTTTATCCATTCTCTACTACCCTCATTAGGATTGAAGATTGTTGAACTCTGGTGGGAAGGGGCCTAGCTGCCCAGATCCCTAGCAGCCCGTGCTCCGAGGCAGCCCATGAAAGCGTGGGTTGGGTGGCTTTTCTCTAGGAAGCCCTGTTAAGAGGTGTGCAGTTCACATAGTCAGGCTCATTGTGAAGTCACTCCTTGAGTGTGAACTGGGTCTGTCTTCACACCACACCCCCAGTGCCTAGCCTAGTGTGCAGCACATAATAGGTATTAGTAGAACTGAACTGAAATGTGTTGTGAGCTTGCACTCATCCTTATTTACTTCAATCCCCAGAAGCCTCTCACCTCAGCCATTATTATCCTGATTCTTTTCACCATAGTCAATCGAAAATCCTCCAATCTGACCCAACTCCCATTCCTCACCATCCTTCAAACCTTTTCACAGCACCCTTTGGACCTCCTGATCTGTAACCTACAAACTTCCCTCCTATCTTCAACTTCTTTTGTAATGTCTTCTCTACGTCCCCACATAAGCTGAAGCCTTGCTCTCCCATACTTCCTCAATATATCTTTCAAACGCAGGCCATTCATTTCTCACACCCCCATAGAAGGTGGGGAATGCATCCCTCTTGATCTCTATCACTGCTTCCAAACCATTCCTCCTTCTTTCAAAAACTCCAGCTCCTTTGAAATTCTCGTCATGCAGTTGTACCATCCTGTATCAGTGTCCCCACCAGGAAATAAATGCCACATGCTATATAGTATGATATATTTGAGAGATATATATATCAAATTTGGTTAATTTGTAGATGATTTAATAAAGGGACTATTTACAAATGCATAAATGAGGTAAGGAAGGTACAAGGGATAGTGTAGTAACCCAGGGCTAGTAACAGTAGAATTGTTACCACCCCTAGGCCTGAAGAAACAAGAAAGGGAGCTCTGGGACCTAGATGGAGAGATACACATAGAGAAGGCCATGTTGAAGAGCAGAGATCTTCAGTTCAGGGACCCAGCCTCCCTCCATCAGATCTGATGAGGATCCCCATTGGCCAAACCCAACTAGAACCAGAGAGCAAGGAAACCTGTTGGTTTAATCCATAGGTTTCAGCTCCCATGGCACTGGGTGGAATGTAGAAGTGTAGATCTCAAGAGACAAATGGAAGATATCTAGCTTATACCCAATGCTCTTTTTCGATTCCTGTCATCTTCTGACCTCTTACTCCTTGAAGACTTGAGCTCCTAGCTCATTATCTTCCTCTCTACACCTTAGTGACTTCAGCATCCATGTAGGTGACCCTCTGTAATCTTTTTCATCCATTCCTATAGTCACACACTAAATACTACCAACAGTAATAACACGATGTTGACTTCAAGCATCCCACTATCTGACCACCACCTCTTATCTCTATTGCTCACTGACTCTAATTATTTCATTGCAATTTTCCAACCTTCTTTAGGCTTCCAATCCACTGACCTTACACTCCGCCACTATTCATCCACTGTCCCACCTCCACTCTCCTGTCTTCACTTTACACTATGTCCAGAGGAAATTTCATGGACTTAACTCCCTTGAAAAGAATGTTGTCTCTACAATTTATTCACCTGTCAAAAGTCTAACTCTAGTTAAAGCCAGCTATCTGTCTTTTCCAGTGGGGAAAAAAGACATAATTGTGTGGACTGGTTTCTCTCTACATTTGCTATCACAAGTTTCAAATGGGCATTCTGATCTGCCCAGAATTCCTACACTGATCCTGGTAAGTATGCCAATTACTCTTCAAGAGGATTATTTCATACCTTCTTTCTCCTTGAGCCTCTCATACTCTGCAATCTCAGTATCCACACCCTGATCCGTTCACCACCAATTCTACAAACCTCCCACTATCTGCATCCATATCCCTGCCCTCCATCCTGTTACTGGAGGATAAGGGTCCCTCCTCCTATCAGAGCCCAACCCCTCCAAGTGTGCTCTAAAATTCCAACCTTTTTCATTGTTTGAAGAAATGTGTTCCGGTTCTCCTTCCCTTTCTCTCCTCCATCAATTTTCCTCTACTGGCTCATTTTTAACATCAAATGAATATGTCAAGTAATTCCCATCTTAAAAAATGTCTCCTCGATTCCAAATTCTCCTCCTTTTCTCATCTGATTTATCCATTCCCCTTCAAAGAAAAACTTGATTGTCTACAGAGATTGCTTTTCTTCATCTCCCATTATTTCATTCTGCCTTCCATAACCACCATTCCACGGAAATGTTACTCTTGTTTAGATCCCCAGTGACTAACTGGTTCCCAAGTCACCTGATCCCACCTATCAGCAGCATGTGACATAGCTGATTACACTCCCATTCTCAAATCATTTTCCTTTCTCGGTTTTTGTGGACAACATTCTTTCCTGATTTTAAATTTAAAATAATTTAAACGAAATAAAATTAAAATTCAGTTTCTCAATCACAGTAGCCACATTTCAAGTGCTCAACAGGCATATGTGGATGGTGGACAACACGAACATAAAACAATTCCATCCTTGCAGGAAGTTCTATCGGACAGGACTGAACTAAACTGTCTCCCTAGGTGAGCTCACCCAGTCCCATGGCTTTAAATACCATCTATATGCTGAGTTCTAAATTTATACCTCTAGCTCTGACCCAAGCTTCAGATTTGTACATGAAACTGCCTATCTGATGTAACCATTTTCATGCTAAAAAGGCTATTCAAACTAACATCCAAAATAGAACACTTCATTTTCATCTTCTCCTCCTCTTACTCTACCCACGAAAGCTTTCTTCTCTTCCTGTCTGTCTATTCTTAGCAAATGACACCATCCAACCAGTTTTTAAGCCAAAATTCCGGCAGCCATCTTGATTCCCAATATCTAATCCATCAAAGAGTCTTACCAACTCTATCCATAAAATATATCTCCAATCTACTCTCTTCTCCCTCCACTGTCATCTTCCTAGTCGAAGGTTTTTGTCTGCCTACTGTCCTACTAACAGGTGATTCCCTGCACCTAAATCTAGCACCTAGCAGGTGCTCATTAAATATGTTGAATAAATTAACAAATACAATCTTACTAAATAGTGCAAAATAATCTTAACTTTTAAAATATTCATGAATAATAGATATTTAGCACAGAAACTTTGGGAAACAGATTTTCGAAGATAATAAAAATCACTTCCCAGACTTTACTTACAAATGGTTATGGCTCAATATCATTATTCATTTTGTCAATTATTAACACATTTTTCATGCTTTTCACAGCACTATAATTTACCCCCATGCATCTGTTATTTGCATTGTCAGTGCAACTCACCTCCCCAAGAGACATTTTGGTTGTTGTTTCTTCCCGCTCAGCCTTGCTTTTCCTGATTAATCCTGGAGCTTGTTGACCTCTTGATTATCTATACACTCTGTGCCTGTCACAGCCCAGGACTCAGCTCACCCAGCAGACATTTATTTGTTCAGAAGTTCCCCACTTTGTTCCTGTCCCTGCCTACCACCTAGCTCCTCCCTGCAGTCCTCAGCCTTCTTGTCAGGAACACTAACAGTTTGACCCTAGCCTTGATTCAAAATAACTCAACCAATAACTCCAAACAATGTCTGCTACCCCACCCTCTTTGATTCTCCGTATTTACTGGCAGCCCCTAAATGCTTGATCACACCCATTCATTTCAGCTGCATGACAGGTATGGTCAAATAGATTTTTCCTACAGATACAGGTAATTACACTAGTGAAGGAATGGAGTATGACGAATGCAAGGGCATCTTCTGGGGCCTGGAGCCTAGTAATTATTAATATACCCGACATCTGCATTGGCTGTGTCAGTTTATGAAGCCATCTCAGACACACCATCTTCACAGCAATCCAAACGCTATTATTTGCCTACCCAACACTCACCTCTCCTCCACCCTGCTCCAACTTCCTTCTCTCCAAGAGAATGTCCATTTTGTTCATGACCCACCCTCCATCAAAGGGCAGATACAACAGGTGAGTTGTATGTCATCCTCCACCCTACCCAGCCAGCTTTGAGGTCTCACTCCTTTTATGAATGGGGAAGTGATATGAATATGGCCAGAAGGAGTGAAAGAAAATGTGCTGTGAGGAGTTCTGGAAAAGGTTTCCTCACCCTTAAAACAAGATCCTCAGTGACAAGATCACCTCTTTTTTGGCTCTGGAGATGGCCCTGTCTAGATGTAATTTCTTTTTTTTTTTTTTTTAAAGATTTTATTATTTTTTTCTCCCCAAACCCCCTGGGTACGTAGTTGTGTATTTTTAGTTGTGGGTCCTTCTAGTTGTGGCATGTGGGATGCCGCCTCAGTATGGCTTGATGAGCGGTGCCATGTCCTCGCCCACGATTGGAACTGGCGAAACCCTGGGCTGCGGAAGTAGAGCGCGAGAACTTAACCACTCAGCCACGGGGCGGCCCCTGGACGTAACTTCTGAGACCACTAACATCTTCTATTAAATATGAGGAGAGAGAGTCTTAGGTTGAAACCATTGCTGAGAACAGCGCAGCGGGAAGATGAAAGGAAACTACAGCCTTTGCAATATTCTTAAGCTCTTTTTCATACTATGCCAGAGGCCCTACAGCTGGACTTCCAACTGCGTATTTGGAAGCCCAGGGGATTCTAATTCCATCAAAATTTGAGAGGCACTGACTTCCAAGGCCACAGCTATAAACCTTCACCACCACTTACTAGGTAAGTAATTTTAGCCAAATTATTTAACTTTTATAGAATCCATTTCTTTATCTGTAAAGAGGGGAATAATATTCATCTTATGGCCTTATCGTAAGGATGTAGGGTTAAGAGGATTTCATGGAACACTGAATACGGGAAGTGCTGTGAGGTCTATTAGCCAGAAAATAATGCCACAAAGTCCCTAAATATTTCCCAAACTTGCCTGCTGATAGAAATTGACACACTGATTAGACAAGCTGATCCCAGGCCTGTCCTCTGGAGATCCTGATTCAGCAGCTCCCTACGGACTTCGAGAGACTGTATTTTTTGAAACACATCCTAGGCTCTGGGGAAGTGTGGTAATCAAGCAAGTTTGAATTTAGCAAGGGAACACACGATGTAAAACTCCTATGCAGCAGGATTTAGGATTTCTGGTTTTTAAATCTAAATCTGTTACTGTTTCACTCAGGCAATGTTTCACCTTTCTGGACCCGTTTACTCATCTGTGTACTCGTCCTATCTAACCTGCAGGTCTACAGCGGACTGAAGGCAAATCACATGTGGGGTGAAACGGCTTCTCTAATCCAGTATTTTCATATTGCTGCAATGTGCATTAAGTAGATACAAAAATAAGCAAATTAGGGTTGGCAGAGACGTTGGCTTTAATGGTAAAATTAACGGAAATGATGAATGGTAGGACGATGCCTTCTCTACCTTGAGCCACTGAGCTTCCACTCCTCTCAGGATCATGGCATGACTTGAGGTGATGACCCTCAGCTACTCTGGTCACACTGTTGTGAAAACACCTAGAAAAGTTAAAAATATGAGTGTTGGGAAAGAGGAGATTTGGATGAGGGCCCTAAATTCACTTTTTGGACCAAGGTATGTTTTACTGGCAAACACTTTCAGTAATGTCTGCATGTGCAACAGAAACATTTCCCTCGACGCTCTAAAAAGAAAAAAAGAAAAGAAGAGAAAGACGACGCGGGCCATCGGCCTCAAGTGGAGTTCACGAAGTTGGGAGCGCTGAGAGACACCTAACTTGGGAGCTCCGGGGCCCGTAGGGCGCACAGGACGCCCGATGTCGTCACAGGCGGAAACCAACCTCCTCCAGCCCTTCACTTGCCCAACGTCACCTTACGCTTGAACGACGGCCGCGCAGAGGCCGGCGGGCCCGCCCCCAAGGTCCTGAGAGCCCGGACTTCCGCCTCAGGCCCCGAACTCCTCCCTGCGCAAGCCAGCCCAGCCCAGCAAGAGGCTCCACGCGCCGAGTCTGAGTCTCCTCAGCGCCCGTAGTTCTTGAACTTTGACCGCCCTCAGAGCCGGCGCTAGGGGATGGCACGCATGCGTCGTTCCTTTCAATGGCTGGCGCCCTCATCCTAGCCGCGGCGGGGGGAGCGGTGGCGGTGTTCCTGGCCCTGCGGCTATGGGCAGTGCTTCATTCGCGGGTCTCTGGGCCCCGGGAGTCTCTCAGTCTCCTAGTGGTCGCTGGGTCCGGTAAGTGTCAGGGCTGTGACTGTCGGGCTTGGGTCGGTCACTACAAACCCCAGAGTACACCGCGACGCTCTTCGCTGGTCTCCTTAGAGCTTTTTGGAGAATTGCATGCTGAGATTTGTAGTTTCTCTGCGTTATCGGAACCGGTCAGTCCAGCCGGGGCAAAGTGCTGGTCGGCTGACGCGGCGCAGGCGTCATTAATGCCAAATGAGTAACTTAGACTTGTCTTTAATTAAGCTTCTCTGTAGCGTGTATTTTCCTAACAAATTATTAGTGAACAGAGGGGACGCAGAGCCTTTTGATGCTTACATGCAATTTCCCTGAATAAAAATGGCTCTTTTGCATTATTAATCTGGGCATCTTGAATTTAGTTTAGGAATCGCGGATACTACATGATAAATGAGGCAAAGTGAATTGTCACGTTTATAAATATACAAAATCCCTGAGGATAGAAACAGTTATCTATTGACGTGGAACAATGCTTCAAGATAGTGTGTCAGAGTACAAACAACAAGCTGCCCTATTAGGTAATACACTCTAAACAGACACAGCTCACCAGCTCTGTAGGCGCTTACAATTTAAATGGACGTTTCTGACAGAGATATACAAATACATGCTGCGTAGATTTAGAAATTCCAAGAGATTGCATCCAGATAGAAGAATATTTGTAGGATGAGAAACGTTCTAAACTTATGTTCAAGGATAATTCGTTACTTTGTTCACTTAATATATTTTGGGCCATGGGGGAGGCCAGGCAATATGGGAAGCTTTAGAAATAACAAAACTGACTGATACATCTTGCTGTGGAGTGCTGACTGCGTCCAAAACAGTGTGAAAAGTGAGAGGGTACAGCAGTGAATGAAATGGAGGATATAGAAAAAGTAGCAGAAAACAAAAACCGAAATGGGTACTTACCACACTGAGAGAAGTGCTATAATCTGGGAAATACAAACTGCTATGGAAGTCTTCAGGAAGGGCACCACTTTGTCTGAACTTGAGACAAGAAACTTCCTGGAAGAAGTGATGTCTAAACTGAGACTTGAAGGATGACAAAGAACTGGTCAGACAAAGAGGATCTGGGGCTTTGAGGGCTGGGAGGATGTGGAAAGAAGGCCATAGCACTTGGAATGGCCAGAGATGAGAGGGCATTATTGCATTGAGTTCAATGTGGGGAGGTAAACCCAGTCCAGATCCTAAAGGGCGTTTTAATCTATTGGCATTACTCCACTGCTTCATACCACGTAAGGGTTAGGACCACAGGCCTCTAGATTGACGTAACGCTGGAGTTGGATCACATCTCTGCCACTTAGTAACTTGGTGATCTTGGGCATATTAGTTAACGTCACTGAGCTTTCTGTTTCCACCTCGAAAAACGTGGGATGAGAAGAGATTAAATGTGGTAGTATTTAAAGTGTTTAGTGAAGTGCCTGGCAGATAGTAAGCATTTAATAAATGGTGACTAATGTTAGTCCTGGTAGCAAAGGGATCTTTTAAAGTACTATTGAATGCAGAGTGTTAAATCCAAGCTTTCACAAAGATCATTCAGCCTGCATTGTCAAGAGAATGTTTTGACAAAGACTGAGGTAGGAAGACATGTAAGTCTTTTGAATAATTCCAGTGACGGATGATGACAGCCTGACTACAGTGATAGATGTGGGGATGGAGAGAAGTATATACATTTAAATGAGATTTAGGAGGTAAAAAATCACAGGACTTGTGGATTGAAAGTGAGGGGTGAGGGAAGGAGGAGCTCAAGAATGATGTCCAGGTTTCTGTCTTGAACAAATGGTTGGATGGATGGTAGAGCCATTCACTTGACAGAATTAGGTTTGGTGCAGTGGGAACCAAAATTAGGATTGATAATTCGTCTGGAAAGTGGTGCCCTCTGTCATTCAAACCACTCAGGGGAGGGAGAGGTCAAAAACCTCAAAGAATCATCCAAGTCAAAGAAAGACTTGTAATCAGTAAACAGTTTAATAGTTCATGCCCAGAAGTTTGGAGGAGGGAGAAGGCATTTTCAATGTTTACCTGGACTACTAAAAAGCATTTAATCCTTAGATACCATAAAATAGTATTAATCAACCACTCATATTCAAAGAACATCGGTCAGAATTACTGCTTCTCTTTGAAACACTATATGATCTCCTTAGGCAAATTTTAGATTTAATATCGAGCACTCATCTATCCATCCATTCGATAATAGGAATGCCTCCTATTTTGTAGGCACTGGAGATACAGCAGGAACAAAATGAACAAAAATCCCTGTCATCATGGTGCTTGCCTTCTAGTTGCATAAGGTTGGAGGGAGACAAAAACAAAAGAAATAAAAAGACAGCGTAGTAGATTGTATGGTGATAAAGGACTGTGAAATAGAGAAAAGGAGTTGCATTTTAGACAGAATTGAGAGGAATCTTCCCTAGGGAGCTATCCAACAGCAAGAGGCCAGAGTTGCTGGAGTAGACTGAGTAAGAGGGGGAAGAAGCAGATGAGGCCCAAGAGGGAACAGAGTAAGGGGTCGGATTACAAGAGGCCTTTATTCCGTATGAGAAGGGAAGCCATTGGAGGGTTTGAGCAGAGGTAAATAATTAACGAAGTATTGAATAATTAATAAATAATCAACTCTTTTTAATAGGATCCCACTGATGCTGTGTTGAGAATAGACTTAAGTGGACAGTTGAATAGACAAATGGAGCTGGGGGAACAGACCAGGAAGCCATGGTCATAATCCATGTGAGAGTGATGTGGCTTGAAGCAGGGGGGTAGCAAAGGAGGTGGTGAGAAGTGTTTTCATTCTGGGTATATTTTAAGGTACAACTGAGAAGATTTCGTTCCCAGAGAATATATCTTATTAAAGAGTAAAATGGAAGACAAAGCCCATCATTTTAATGACTTTCTTCAGTGGCAAGGTGAAATTTTCAAAGAATGTATTCAGTGAGGATTTCCTTTAAAAAAAAAAGACTTAAAGCAGGTGTAATGAAGTTTTAATTGCAGTGAAAGATGTTGTGGATATTAGGTTTTTATCCTTAATTGTTCCAGCTGTGAAAACAAGTACCTACTTTGCAAACCACCACAGTTTTTCAAGGCTAAAAGCAAAAGTACTAAAATGAGTATAAATCAGCTGGGTAAATTACTTGCCCCAGCCAAGAAGATGGGTGATAAGTTATAAAGTTAAAGTTTGATTCTAATTCCGGGAACTCACACTTAAGCTATGCCAATTTTATTTCTATATGTAATTCCTTCTGGAATCCAGAGAGTAATCCTTCCCTTTCCACTGTAAGAGAATATATGCATTGGGAGAAAACACATGCTTAAGTTGTTTGATCATCTTTCTATATGTTCACTTTATCACTTTTGAAAGCACTTTCTTACAACAATAATGGAGGTGGGGGGCGGGGAGCTTTGTAGGTAGGGGGGACAGTGTGACCAGAGGCAAGGAGGAGGTCACAAATAAGATGGATACAGAGGATTTTAAGGACATCAGCTTGGCTGAGGCTGGGAGATTGTGAAGTGAAACTGGATAGGTATGATACGGCTCGTTGATAAGGAATTTGATTGTTTTGCTTAAATAGTATATAGTTAATGTTATAGGTAGATGTTCTTTGGAGTTTTTTCCATGAAGGAAACGTCAGTGAACACAGTTGATTTTTAAATGCATAGTTTTGAAATTAAAGTTAAAATTTGGAGACTGTACAGTTTCAAAAATTGAAGATACAGTTGTTTGATGAAACTGGTCAATACGTATTTGCAAACCTGCGGTGTGCTAAGACTTCTGTTAGGAGCAGGGGTTATGGTGGTGAACAGAAGTCTTCCTTAGGAAGTCCTGAGCCCTGCAGTAAGTACTCATACATCCCTGCTGTTGCTTCTCAATGCAGACACCTTCAGTGACTGTCTTCCAATTTTTCACCCTACTGTCCTGACCTTATTTCACCCTCCTCCTTCTTACCAGTATTCGCCTCTTCCCTTCAACAAACATCTCAGATCTTGCCATCTCATGTCCTGGTAATCCTGCCCCTGCCCAATGGCCTCCCTGCTCCTGTCTGTCCGTTAGCTTCACCTTTCAAGTCGTCTCAGTGTTTACCAAGGATCTCCCCTACTCTTATGCAGTGATTTTTCATAACCATTTGCTTAACCACTCCCTCTGTGTTTAAATTTTTCTTGCTGTCTTGCATGGCTCTTTATGTATCTGTGTGTGTCTTGCCCCTCTCCCACCAGGTTTTTGATAACAGGAACTGTGTCTTACACTTCTGTGTACTTTCCTAAGCACCTACTGCTAGTCGTATAATACTGCTAGTATTTTTATACATTTATTATCTTCTTCCCTCATGTAAAAGTAGTATTTATACAAGGTCATAGACTGTTGTTTCCATATGTTCCTTCCGTCTTTTAAGAAGTACACAAAACATAACGTTAGTATAACATAGTCAAATGGATATGTCCGTTGCGGGTTTCTTAATCTTAGGTCTTCTGATATTTTTTCCAGGTGGGCATACCACTGAGATCCTGAGGCTGCTTGAGAGCTTGTCTAATGCTTACTCTCCTAGACACTATGTCATTGCTGACACTGATGAAATGAGTGCCCATAAAATAAATTCTTTTGAACTAAATCGAGCTGATAGAGACCCCAGTACCACGGTAAGTGATAGTTTCTATTTCTAACAAAGTTACAAGTTGTGTATTGAGTTTAATTATCTCTGGAAACAATATCGTGGCACTTTAGTACCCTGATCACACAAGGCAGTCTCAATGTTTATGGCTGATGAAATATATCAAAAGAAATTCTTTCTGTAAAATTTCTTTAAAATAAAGAATTTCTTTAAAATAAATCTTGAAATAAAAATGGTTGCTTAAATTTATTATATTCTCTTTTATTCTTTGAAATAGAGGAAATTGTTTTTCAGTTAATTCCAACTGTGAAAATTGTTTTATTTATACTTACATACATAAAGCATGCAGTTCATGTGGTTATTGGCGCTTCATTAAAGTTCTTTATCAATGTATTGCATTTATTGATAATTTGATTTATCTATGACTACTTACTCTGCAAATCAGATTTGTATCTGCCTTTAAAATTACTTCTCTGCTCCTGGTTGCTCAGTTCATTTTAATGTTTTATTCAGAATTTGGGGTAAAAGAACAAAGTGAAAGTACTTCTTTATCAAGGAAGAAAACTAGAGCTATTCCTTCTGTAGGTCATCTCCGTCCATCTCTTTCACTGGTACCTGCCAAGCCATGGGCTGCAATAGGTCACTCACGACTGAACTCCAGCTCAGACCATTCAAAGTGATTCTCTGGGCTTTTTGGACTTGGAGACCCAGAGAATGGAGGCAGTCTTTTTTCAGGGGCAAACTCTGTAAAAGATAAAACTTAGGAGCTACTGGCAGTCGTGTTTTCACCTAGTGGATAAAGACAGACTACAGATAGAGAAAAGAATGAAGTTAATATGCAGGAAGAATAAAGTGAGAAAACAGATGGCGAGCCCTGCCTTCAGACACTCCCGAGGCCCAGCTGCATCTGTGGGTCCTGGCTTGGTGGTTCTTATCTTCTTGGAAATCAGGATCCACTAATATAACTCCTCTCCCACTTCACCCTCACTCCCCCTCCTGCTTCCCACCCCAGACCATTTTTAAGCTTGTTTTAGTTGAGTTCTGGTCACTTGTAAACATGATCCCTAACTAAAACACCATTAAAATGTATTCTTGGAGAATCCGTGTCAAACAAGATCAGAATCTGCCTGCTGTTATTTAGTCATAGCAAAAGGTATGGTATGTTTTTTCTGTGTGGGAGATGAGCCAAAATGCTTCATTTCTGTTTTAGGCATCAATACTGTATTAGTTGCCTAGGCCTGCTGTAACCAAGTACCACAAACTGGATGGCTTCAAACAACAGAAATTTATTCTCTCTCAATTCTGGAGGCTAGAAGTCCAAAATCAAGTGTCAGCAGGGCCTTGTTCTCTCTGAAGCCTTAGGGGGTTTTTCCTTGCCTCTTCCTGGCTTCTTATGGTTGCCAGCAGTCCTTGGCCTTCCTTGGCTTGTAGCAGCATCATTCCAGTCTCTGCCTCTGTTGTCACAGGGCCATTCCCATGTCTGTGTCTTCACATGCCCTTCTTATAAGGACACCAGTCATTGGATTTAGGGCCCACCTTGGTCCAGTGTGACCGTATCTTAACTTGATTACATCTGCAAGACCCTATTTCCAAATAAAGTCACATTCAAAGATTCTAGCATTTTTGAAGGGCACTTTTCATCCCTGTGTGCCAGTAATTGACTTTTTCAATAATGTGTGAGACAGATAATGGTATCCCCGCTTTACAAATGAGAGAAATGAGACTCAGAGTCGTAAATAACTCGGTCAAGTTCCCTCCAAATATGTAGCACTTACCTACACGTGTCTTCTCCAGTGCCCCTGCTTTGTCCACACGGGGCACTCTGCCTCTTGTGATCCTTTTCCAACTCAAAGTACTGAGTGAGAGAACAGTGCCTTAGGAATTCTTATCTAAGCCATCAGAGAATAATAATATTATTTAATCTCTTATAAAAAGTATTATAATGTAGCAGACTACTTAAAAAAATGTAAAGATGAAGTAATTACAAAATTCTTACTGTTTTCAGCCTAAGGAACAGGTATCTTTGTTTTTACCCAATTATTAGTGTGCATATTCTTTTCTTCTTTCCAAGGTGGCATCCACTTTGGAGCCTCCAGTTTTAATTTAGCGTACATATTGTATATTTCCCTCCAGGTCTATCATCATACGTACTGTTTATTTGCTGAATTATTTCATGGTTTAGTGAAACGTTTGGAAGATTGTTCTATACTGTGGATCGATGATGCTTTAGAACCCAGTAAGTTGGGTTTGATTCACTTTAGTAAGAAAGCCAAAGATTTTGGATTTTTTTAAATGCCGTTATTTTTCCCTGCTGTTGAAGTGGCACCGCAGTGTAGGACTGAGTGTCTCTGTTAAGACTTCCTTCTTCCATCAATTAATTTACTGCTGGAGCAACACAATCCTCGTTAGAGAAGAACGCTATCGCATTCCTGAAGAGTCTCTACTCATAAATCTGAAGCTGGGAAGAGTTTCTGCAGAGATGCAGAGGAGAGCCACTGAGGGCGGTAGCATGAACATGCCTGTTGTCCTGCTGGCTACCCCTTTGTGCCACACTTGGAGGAGAGGAGGCAGGGTGGAGAGACACCTTCCCACTGAGCTTTGTTAAAGGGAAGAATCCACTTATTCCTCTCTTTCTACACCACAGTTTCAGGGAGTTGTCCCTGCAGCCTCCCTGACAGCTATCCCTTCTACCTTCCATGGAGCTCACTAGACTGGGGAAAGGAGGAATCCTGCTGAAAAAATCAGTAGTAATCAATACATTTGCTGGCAGAGCCCTTATCAGCCAAGAATACTGAACAATCTAGATCTGTACTTTCTAGTACAGTAGCCACCAGTACTGGCCCAGCACCACTCACTGAGTTGTCCTTTTCCTACTGATCTGCAGTGCTACCACTGTGACATTAAGTTTCTATGTATGTATATCTCTATATCGAGCTTTCTTCTTTGTTAACTGGTTCATTTGTCTGTCCCTGAGCTAATATCAAGCTTCCTTAGTCTTACTCTTCAGAAGTGTCTTAATTGCTCTTTGTTTTTCACATAGGTTTTTGAAGTAGTTTTGACAAGTTCACAAAGAACCCTGTTGGAATTTTATTTGAATTGAGTTGAATCAATACATCAGTTTGAGGAGAACTTACATCTGTAAGTTTCCAGGAACATCATCTCTTTCTCCATTATTTAGATCTCCTCTAATGCTTTTCAGTAACATTTCTAATTTTCTTTATAAGAGTCTTGCCTGTCTTTTCTTGTTTTTATTTCTAGGTACCTGTGTTGTTTTATTATAGTTGTAAGTGATGTATCTTTTAGTGATATTTCTTGTGTTGTGGTATATGGAAATATAATTGATTTTTGTATAATGATCTTATAAGAACCACTTTGCTACATTCTAATTAATCCTAATATTTTGTACACTTTTGTGTTATCTATGAAGATAATCTCATCATCTGCAAATAGTAACAATTATGATTCTTTCTAATCCTTACACTTTTTATTTCTTTTTCTAATTTTGTTGTTAGAACTTCCAGAACAATAATGAATATGAAGCGGTGTACTGGTCATCCTTGCATTATTTCTGACTTTAAAAATCTGCCAAGATGGGGCCGACCCAATGGCATAGTGGTTAAATTCACATGCTCCACTTCAGTGGCCCCAGGTTCGCATCCCAGGCTTGGCCCTACACCGCTCATCAAGCCATACTGCAGTGGCATCCCACATACAAAATAGAGGAAGATTGGTACAGATGTTAGCTCAGGGCAAATATTCCTCACCAAAAAAGAAGAAAAAATTGCTGAAAGCTTTATTTTAAATCATATTTTGTTGTTGATTTTTATCAATGTCTTTTCTATATCTGAGATTATCATGTAGTTTTTCTAATTTTGTCTGTTTATGTAGGCAGTTACATGGCATGAACTATTCTTGAATTCCTAGAATAAACTCAGTTTGTTCATAGTATGTTATTTTTTAATGTATTGCTGGATTTTGTTTGCGAACATAGTGTTTAGGATTTTTTCATTTATGTTCATGAGCGAGATTACCCTGTACTTTTCCTTTCTCATGCTGTTCTATAGTTTGGGTATCAAGGTTACACTAATCTCTATGTGAGTAGAGTGTACACATTTTGTTCTTGGGATGAATTTGTGTAAATATGGAATTAATTTTTAAGTTTTGTAGAACTTGTCTATAAAACCACCTGGCCCTGATGTGTTCTTTTTCTTGTGGTTATAGGACTCTTCAGGCTTTTTGTTTCTTCCTAAGTCAGTGTTGCTAAAATATTTTTCTAGGAATATGTCCATTTTTTGTAAGTTTGCAAATGTATTAGCATAAATATTTTCATAATATTCTGTTGTCATTTTTGTAGTCTGTGCTGTAGTGTTTGCATGGTATATCTTTCTCTAGCTCTTTATTTTTACTTTTTGGTGTGTCATTGTGTTTAGGTGTGTCTTTTATGAAGGACATACAGCACAATTTTTAAAATTCAAAACTGAGAATCATTGTCTTTTTAACTAGCGTGTTTGGTACATGTACATTTATTATGATTACTAATGTATTAGATTTAGTTTTGATATTTTATTTGATTCTTTCTGCTTACCATACTTTTTCTTTGAATCTTTTTTTCCCTCTTTTTCTGTTTTCTGTTTGGATTAATTGAATTTTCTTTATTGTCCCTTTTTTCCTTCTCCTGGAGTGGAAATTATTCTACTCTCTTAGACATTATCTTTAAATTCGTAACATGGATAGCTAATTTAAAGTTAAAAACTTAATATCTCTGTCCTCCTGAAAACCAAGGCTTTTAGAATGTTTTAACTGTGAGCACCTCCTCCCACCTTATGTATTATTGTTAAGTATTTTGGTTCTACCTTGTTTTTATACCGCTCAAATTACTTAGTACTATTATTATTTTATACAGTCATTGCTTTTTTAGGTTTATATAGCATTTTGTTTGCTTACCAATGCTTATCCAGTGTGTTTCTTCCAAAAGTCTATCTTTTATTAATTCTTTCATGGAAGGTCTCTAAGTGCTATATTCATTCTGCATTTTTTGTTTGCCTGAAAATGTTTTTTGGTTTTCCCCTTCCTTTGATTGCATTTTGCATTTAGAATTCTAGGTTAATTTTTTCTTCATAACTATGAATTTAGCATTCATTCGTTTATTTAACAAGTCTTTATTGAATACCCACTGAATGCTAGTGATACAGTAGTGAATAAAACATACAAAAATCTCTGCCCTTATAATGCCTACATTCCAATGGGGGGATAATAAACAAGATAATTAAGTACAGTGTATAATGTGTTAGTAATAAATGCTAAGGAGAGGAATAAGACAGGGAAAGGGAATAGGGTGTATTAGGAGTTGAAGGGAGGTTTCAATTTTAGGTAGCATGGCCAGGAAAGGTGGCATTTGAACAAAGACATGAGCGAGGTGAGGTATAAAGCCATCTGGGGAAAAAGAATTCTTGGGGAGGAAGCAATAACTGCAAAGAGGGCCTTGACGTGGGGCTGTGCCTGGCATGTTTGTGAAATAGCAAGGATGTCAGTGTGGCCAAAGTGAAGTAAGCAAGGGAGAGCTGAGTAGGTTATGAGGCCATGGAGGTCAAGGTGGGGATGTTGGACTCAGATTTTTTTTTTCATTAAGGTCATACTAGTTTATAACATTGTGAAATTTCAGTTGTGCATTTTTCTTTGTCAGTCACCATGTAAATGTTCCCTTTTACCCCTTACGCCCACTCTCCAACCCCTTCCCCTCTGGTAACCACCAATCTGTTCTCTTTGTCCATGTGTTAGTGTATCTTCCACATCTGAGTAAAATCATATGGTGTTTGTCTTTCTCCGTCTGGCTTATTTCACTTAACATAATACCCTCAAGGTCCATCCATGTTGTTGTGAATAGGATGATTTTGTCTTTTGTTATGGCTGAGTAGTATTCCTTTGTATATCTTTATCCCTTCATCAGTGGGCACTTGGGTTGCTTCCACATCTTGGCTGTTGTGAATTATGCTGCAGTGAACATAAGGGTATGTAAGTGTCTTTGAACTGTTGATTTCAAGTTCTTTGGGTAAATACCCAGTAGTGGGATAGCTGGGTTGTATGGTATTTCTATTTTTAATTTTTTGAGAAATCTCCATACTGTTTTTCATAGTGGCTGCACCAGTTTGCATTCCTACCAGCAGTGTATGAGGGTTCCCTTTGCTCCAGCAGTTGTTATTTTTTGTCTTGGTGATTATAGCCAATCTAACCAATGTAAGGTGATATCTCTGTGTAATTTTGATTTGTGTTTCCCTGATGATTAGTGATGTTGAACATCTTTTCATGTGCCTGTTGGCCATCTGTATATCTTCTTTGGGAAAATGTCTGTTCAGATCCTCTGCCCATTTTTGATCAAGTTGTTTGTTTTTGTTGTTGAGTTGTGTGAGTTTTTTATATATTTTAGAGATTAATCCCTTGTCAGATATGTGATTTGCAAATATTTTCTCTCAGTTGGTGGGCTGTCTTTTCGTTTTGTTCCTGGTTTTCTTTGCCTTGCAGAAGCTCTTCAGTCTGATCAAGTCCCAATTATTTATTTTTTCTTTTGTTTCCCTTGCCCAAGTAGACATGGTATTTGAAAAGATCCTTCTAAGACTGATGTCAAAGAGTACCCTACATATAGGACTTTTATGGTTTCACGTCTTACCTTTAAGTCTTTCCTCCATTTTGGGTTAATTTTTGTGTACAGCGAAAGATAATGGTCTACTTTCATTCTTTTGCATGTGGCTGTCCAGTTTTCCCAACACCATTTATTGAAGAGACTGTCCTTTATCCATTGTATGTTCTTAGCTCCTTTGTCGCAGATTAGCTGTCCGTAGATGTGTGGTTTTATTTCTGGGCTTTCGATTGTGTTCCATTGATCTGTGTGTCTGTTTTTGTATCGGTGCCATGCTGTTTTGATTACTATAGCTTTGTAGTGTATTTTGAAGTCAGGGATTGTGATGCCTCCAGGTTTGTTCTTTTGTTCTTAGGATGGCTTTAGCTATTTGAGGTCTTTTGTTGCCCCATATGAATTTTAGGATTCTTTGTTCTATTTCTGTGAAGAGTGTCATTGAGATTCTGATTGGGATTGCATTGAATCTGTAGATTCCTTTGGGTAGTATGGACATTTTAGCTATATTTAGTCTTCTAATTCATGTGTGCAGAATATCTTTCCATGTGTTTATGTCATCATTGATTTCTTTCAATAATGTCTTATAGTTTTCATTGTGTAGGTCTTTCGCCTCCTTGGTTAAATTTATTCCTTGATATTTTATTCTTTTTGTTGCGAATGTAAATGGGATTGTATTCTTGACTTCTCTTTCTGTTAGTTTGTTAGTAGAGTATAGACATAACAACTGATTTTTGTAAGTTGATTTTGTACCCTGCAACTTTGCTGTAGTTGGTGATTATTTCTAATAGTTTTCTGATGGCTTCTTTAGGGTTTTCTATATATAAAATCATGTCGTGTGCAAACAGTGAGAGTTTCACTTCTTCATTGCCAATTTGGGTACCCTTTCTTTCTTTTTCTTGCCTAATTGCTCTGGCCAAAACCTCCAGTACTATGTTGAATAAGAGTGGTAAGAGTGGGCTCCCTTGTCTTGTTCCTGTTCTCAGAGGGATGGCTTTCAGTTTTTCCCTGTTGACTATGATGTTGGTTGTGGGTTTGTCATATATGGCCTTTATTATGTTGAGGCACTTTCCCTGTATACCCATTTTATTGAGATTTTTTATCATAAATGGATACTGGATCTTGTCAAATGCTTTCTCTATGTCTATTGAGATGATCATGGATTTTTATTCCTCATTTTGTTAATGTGGTGTATCACATTGATTGATTTGTGGTTGTTGAACCATCCCTGCATCCGTGGTATAAATCCCACTAGATCATGGTATGTGATCCTTTTAATGTATTGCTGTATTCAGTTTGCCAATATTTTGCTGAAGATTTTTGCATCTATGTTCATCAGTGATATTGGCCTGTAATTTTCCTTCTTTATGTTGTCATTGTCTGGCTTTGGGATCAGGATGATGTTGACCTTGTAAAATGTGTTAGGAAGTATTCCGTCTTCAACTTTTCAGAATAGTTTGAGAAGGATAGGTATTAAATCTTCTTTGAATGTTTGGTAGAATTCTCCAGAGAATCCATCTGGTGCTGGACTTTTATTTCTGGGGAGGTTTTTGATTACTGTTTCAATCTCTTCACTTGTGATTGGTCTATTCAGATTCTCTTATTTCTTCTGGATTCAGTTTTGGGAGGTTGTATGAGTCTAAAAATTTATCCATTTCTTCTAGATTGTCCAATTTTTGGCATGTAGTTTTTCATAGTATTCTCTTAGTATCTGTTGTTATTTCTCCTCTTTCATTTCTAATTTTGTTATTTGAGCTTTCTCTCTTTTCTTCTTAGTGAGTCTGGCTAACAGTATCTCAATATTGTTTATCTTCTCAAAGAACCAGCTGTTAGTTTCATTTATCCTTTCTACTGTTTTTTGTTTGTTTGTTTCAATATCATTTATTTCTGCTCTAATTTTTATTATTTCCCTCCTTCTGCTGACTTTGGGCTTTGTTTGTTCTTCTTTTTCTAAGTCTGTTAGGTGTAGTTTAAGATTGCTTACTTGAGATTTTTCTTGTTTGTTAAGATGGGCCTGTATTGCTATGAATTTCCCTCTTAAGACTGCTTTTGCTGCATCCAATATGAATTGGTATGGTGTGTTTTCATTTTCACTTGTCTCCAGATATTTTTTGAGTTCTCTAATTTCTTCAGTGGTCTGTTGGTTGTTCAGTAACATGTTGTTTAGTCTTCACATATTTGTCATTTTCCCAGTTTTTTTCTTGTAGTTGATTTCTAGTTTCATATCATTATGGTTGGAAAAGATGCTTGATATGATTTCAGTCTTCTTAAATTTTTAAGACTTGCCTTATTTCCCAACATGTGGTTTATCTTTGAGAACGTTCCATGTGCACTTGAGAAGAATGTGTATTCTGCTGTTTTTAGATAGATTGTTCTATATATATATATTTAGTAAGTTAATCCCATCTAGTTTTTCTTTTAATTCCACTAGTTCCTTGTTGGCTTTCTGTCTAGATGATCTATCCATTGATGTAAGTCAGGTTTTAAGGTCCCCTACTATCATTGTGTTGCTGTTAATATCTCCTTTTAGGTTTGTTAATAGTTGCTTTAGGTAGTTTGGTGCTCCTGTGTTAGGTGCATAGATATTTGTAAGTGTTATGTCTTCTTGATGGAGTGTCCCTTTTATCATTATGTACTGCCCCTCCTGGTCTCTCATTACCTTTTTATCTTGAAGTCTACTTTGTTTGATATAAGTATGACAACACTCACTTTCTTTTTTTTTTTTTTTTTTATTAATTTTATGATAGATTACAACCTTGTGAGATTTCAGTTGTACATTTTTGTTAGTCATGTTGTGGGTACACCACTTCCCCCTTTGTGCCCTCCCCCCACCCCCCCTTTCCCTGGTAACCACCGATCAGATCTCCTTGTCAATATACTAACTTCCACCTATGAGTGGAGTCATATAGAGTTCATCTTTCTCTGACTGGCTTATTTCGCTTAACATAATACTCTCAAGGTCCATCCACGTTGCTGTGAATGGGCCAATTTTGTCTTTTTTTATGGCTGAGTAGTATTCCATTGTGTATATATACCACATCTTCTTTATCCAATCATCAGTTTCTGGGCATGTAGGTTGGTTCCACGTCTTGGCTATTGTAAATAATGCTGCGATGAACATAGGGGTGCAAGGGACTCTTGGGATTTCTGATTTCAGGTTCTTAGGATAGATACCCAGTAATGGGATGGCTGGGTCATAGGGTATTTCAATTTTTAACTTTTTGAGAAATCTCCATACTGTTTTCCATAGTGGCTGTACCAGTTTGCATTCCCACCAACAGTGTATGAGGGTTCCTTTTTCTCCACAACCTCTCCAACATTTGTCGCTCTTGGTTTTGGATGTTTTTGCCAATCTAACGGGTGTAAGGTGATATCTTAGTGTAGTTTTGATTTGCATTTCCCTGATGATTAGCGATGATGAACATCTTTTCATGTGTCTATTGGCCATATTCATATCTTCTTTTGAGAAATGTCTGTTCATGTCCTCTGCCCATTTTTTGATCAGGTTGTTTGTTTTTTTGTTGTTGAGCCATGTGAGTTCTTTGTATATTATGGAGATTAACCCTTTGTCGGATAAGTGGCTTGTAAATATTTTTTCCCAATTAGTGGGCTGTTTTCTTGTTTCAATCCTGTTTTCCCTTGCCTTGAAGAAGCTCTTTAGTCTGATGAAGTCCCATTTGTTTATTCTTTCTATTGTTTCCCTCAACTGAGGAGTTATAGTGTCTGAAAAGATTCTTTTGAAACTGATGTCAAAGAGTGTACTGCCTATATTCTCTTCCAGAAGACTTATTGTTTCAGGCCTAATCTTTAGGTCTTTGATCCATTTTGAGTTTATTTTGGTGTGTGGTGAAAAAGAATGGTCAATTTTCAATCTTTTACATGTGGCTGTCTCACTTTCTTTTTTTTTGCCATTAGCTTGGAGTATCATCTTCCATCTCTTTACTTTGAGTCTGTGTTTATCTTTAGAGCTGAGATATGTTGCCTGGAGACAGCATATTCTTGGGTCTTGTTTTTTAATCCATCCAGCCACTTTGTATCTTTTGATTGGAGAATTCAATCAGTTTACATTTAGAGTGATTATTGATATATAAGGGCTTAATGCTGCCATTTTATCACTTGTTTCCAATTGTTCTGTATTTCTCTTGTTTGTCCTCTCATGTATTTCAGATTGCCAGTTCAGTTTAGTAGTTGTCTGTGTTGGTTTTCTCAGTTTTCTCTTTATTTATCATTTGTGTCTCTGTTCTGATTATTTGTTTAGTGGTTACCATGTGGTTTGTATAAAAAATCTTGGAGATGAGAAAGTCCATTTTCTGATAGCCTCTTATTTCCCTAGTCTAAGCAGATTCCATCCCTTTCCCCTTCCCCTTCTAAGTTGATGTCATAACTTGTTTGGTTTTGTGTTGTGAGTTTGTGGTTAAAATGACAAGATTATAGTTATTTTTGATGTTTTCCTTCCCATTATCCTTAATGTTATAATTAAGTGTTTGCTAACCTGTTCTGATAGAGAGCTGTAATTTTCTCATTTTGTCTGCCTGTTTATCTCCTTGCTCAAGGCTTTGTATATCCTTTCTTTTTTTTTCCACTATGAAGGCCTTCTTGATCATTTCTAGTGGGAGGGTCTTGTGGCCATACACTCCCTCAGCTTTTGTTTATCCGGGAAAGTTTTTATTTCTCTATCATATCTGAAGGATATTTTCACTGGATAGAGTATTCTTAGCTGAAAGTTTTTGTCTTTCAGAATTTTGAATATATCATTCCACTCTCTCCTAGCCTGTAAGGTTTCTGCTGAGAAATTGGCTGTGATAAGGGTTCCTTTGTAAGTTATTTTCTTCTGCCTTACTGCCCTTAATATTTTTCCTTTGTCATTGACTTTTGCCAGTTTTACTAATATATGCCTTCGAGAAGGTCTTTTTACATTTGATGTAATTTGAATTATACTAGCTTCTTTGACTTGTAATTCTTGCTCTTTCCCCTTGTTTGGGAAGTTCTCAGCTATTATTTCTTTGAACAAGCTTTCTACTCCTTTCTCCCTCTCTTCTCCCTCTTGAATACCTATAATCCTTATGTTGCATTTCCTAATTGAGTCAGATATTTCTTCAAGAATTTCTTCATTTCTTTTTAGTCTTAGTTCTCTCTCCTCCTCCATCTGAAACATTTCTATAGTTCTGTCCTCCAAATTCCTAATTCTCTACCCCATAATGTCAGCTCTGTTATTCAAGGACTCCAGATTTTTCTTTATCTCATTCATTGTGTTTTTTATCTCCAACATTTCTGATTGATTTTTTTATAGTTTCAACCTCTTTTGTGAAGAATTCCCTCTGTTCATTAATTTTATCCCTGATTTCATTGAACTATCTTTCTGAATGTTCTTGTAACTCGTTGAGTTTTTTTTATGATAGCTATTTTCAATTCTCTGTCATTTAGGTTGTAAATATCTCTGCCTTCAGGATTGATTTCTGGGTGCTTGTCATTTCCGTTCTGGTCTGGGGTATTAATATAGCTCTTCATAATATTTGATGGGGTGGATTTTTGCCTTCGCACAGTAGTAGTATCTGATTGCAGATTCCACCTGCTGCCATTGGAGTGAGTCAGGAGCTGTGTGTTTTGAACCCACTGCAGTCCCTGGCATCTGTGCATGTTGGAATCTATACTGACAGGGCCCTGTCTGCAATTGCCTGCTCGCCACTGCTGCTTTACAAACATATGCACATGCCCTCTAACAGGGGTCCCTTGCTCTGGCCCACTGGCAGAGATAGTGCACTGGGCAGGGGGAGGGGTGCTTTCTTTCGCATGCATGATCACCAGGATGCTTCACTCTGCCCTCGTTATCTGCCCTCCTGGGGTGCTGGCTTGCTGAAGACACCCCTGCAATTGCTTAGCCTCCTCTGTATCAAGCTTTCCCATGGCTCATAGGCAACTCGGTGAGCAAAGGCATTCCCACAGAGAGCTGCCCCTCCCCCCTCTCCTATTAAAGCCATGTGCAGTCCTGGGCCCTAGATCACTGCCAAGGAGGGAGAGGAGATCCCCTTACCTCCTTCCACTTCCTCCTGGGGTGTCCAGCACCTCCACCTTCACACATGTGGCTCTGTGAGTCTCTCAGATGTCTGTTGTGTTGTGTGAATGTCCTCTGTTGGTTTATGAATGTCCTTTTTGTTGTATCTTACTGGGGAGAGTCTAAGGGAAGAGCTCACTCTGCTCTGATGCTGACATCTGGACTCCGATTTCTTCAGACGTCCTGGTCCATTTTGAGTCTTCGATTTTTTTTTTTCCCTGTGTGTGACATGGGGAGCCATTTGGAGGTTTTAGGTAGAAGAGTGATGTGATCGGACTTACATTTTAATGGGATCATTTTGGCTGCTAAGTAAACTAAAGGGGAAAAGGACAGAAGCAGAGAAAGTAGTTTGGAGGCTCTTGCAGTAATCCAGATGAGAGAACAGTATGACTTGGTCCAGACTAGCAAGAGTGGATGTGATGGCAAGTAATCAGATTCTGGATATATTCTGAAGATAGAGCTAATATGATTTGCTGGCAGGTAAGATGTGGGGTGTGGGGAAAAAATGAGGAGCGGAGGATGACATTCAGATTATTGACCTGAGCTACCAGGAAAATAGGGTTGCCATTCATTTACATGAGGAAGATTACATAAGGGAGCAGGAGGGCTAAGTGTGGGTTGCCTGTAAACAGTCAAGCAAAGATATAGACTCTGCAGTTTGGATCTGTGAGTCTGAAGTTCAGGAGGGAGGTCTGATCTGGTATATGACTTCTGGAATTGTCTGTGTTTACATGATGGTACTTAAAACAAGAATCTGGGTGAGATCACCCAGGGACTGAGTGTGGTTAGAAAATGAAGAAGACTAAAAACTAAGCCCAAGGTACCCTAACTTTCAAATATGGGGGAGCTGTTATTGTTGTGGAACTATCCAATGTTATTTTGTTCTTCCTTTGTAGGCCTCTCCTCCTGAACCTGCAGAGGCATCAAACCCTAGCCCTAGTTTTCTGACATTATTACGTCTTCCTCTCTAAATTCAGTGTCACAGGCTGTCTGCTCCCTTTTCATTTTCTTCTTGTTTCTGGCACGTGTGGATCTCCCTTCTTTCCAGTTGTTATATTTCTTAGAGGAGTTTAATCTGTTTGTAGAAGGAGGGTTTTCAGGTTCGTTTATATTGCCATCTTGCCAGAACAAAAGTCAAATTCATTTTCTGATTACAGTCAGAGTTTTAGTATATCTTTTGTGCAGATGCGTATTCTGGACTATTTGTATGAATAGCACCGCCCCACACCCACCCAGTTTTCCTCACTTTTTTTTCTGATGTGCCCATACCAACTGCAGTTTCCTAGCTATAGATGATACTGCTGTGGTTAAAGGCCTTGAGTATCTTTTTGTAATTTAATTTTTTCAGACGTCTTAAGTGAACCAGAAAAGCTGTACCATTTTAAAGCATTAGCGGTAATTGCACTCTCTGCCTGGGCAAGATGTCTCATCCATATCACTCAGAATAAAAGTGCATCGATTCTCACTTGGTGCTGGTGAGAAGCCAAAACGCACATTTTCAACACAAGCCTGCTCTTCCAAAAACGTAAGGAAAACCTTCCCAGAAATCGGAAGATACAAATTACCCACTGTCAGTCACTTAGAATTACCCAAGTAGCATAAGAATTTTTTATTGTTTGGCTTATACCTTATTCTGATATGGAATTATTCAATGAATTTCTAAATGTTTTGCTCGTTTGTAAAAAAAATATTTAAATGCTCAGATTTACCTATTTATGCTAGATACAAGTATAGAGCAGATTTTTAAGCTAAATTTTAAATTAGTAATGTAATCTTGTAATTAAATGGTAGAGATGACCTACTTCGGGTGCAGAAACTTCATTCAATTTTCTCCTGATTCCGCTGATTCAGTGTATTTTTTTAATGGTGTTTACAATCTTTAGGTACATAATTGACCTTATTTTTAATTACGTAAGAGTGAAGAGAAATAATTATTTCTGGTACACTTTTTAACTCTACTGTTAGCCTGTGCTTCTCTGAGTAGTTTAAGTAGCTTTTTAAGAGAAACAGGCTTCCCTTGGGAGAAACATCTCAATCGCACTCAAATGAAGCAACTGAGATTAGAAAGGTGAGGAGCGGAAAGCTTAGCAAAAAAGCCAAAAGACAAAAAAGCCAATGTTTAGCTGTGAAATTACTTATATGAAAAAATATCTTGAAAAGGCTTCTAAAGAAAGTGTAATTTCCACTGGGATTAGTCCTAAAGTAAAGAGTAGCTAAAGTAATATCGTTTAGAAAAATTGGATAGTAACCATTCCAAATAGAGCCAATTACTAGAGCTATATTTTCTGAAGGTAAGTGAAAAATCAAAACCAGAGCTTTCTTCTTGTAAAGCAGAATCCCCTCGTTGGCCTGTGTTTCAGCAGGGCCATCCACCCCTGTGAGATGTGGAAGGAAATAGGCTCACAGCGTCACACTGTGGATTTTGGTTCATTCTTTTATTTGCTTCCCAACCTGAGCCTTATCCGTTATTAAGCCCCTCCCTTGACAACCGTTACTCCTTGTAGCTTCTGTTAGAGTATGTTGGCACCTTCAGATCCTATCACTAAAGAAAAAAAGCTCAGTGAAAAAAGGATAAAACTTTTTAAAAACTACATGGAAAAGTTAAAGAGTAGGCCTTTTTCATATATAAAACAACAATGGAAGTTGCTGAAAGCTGATTTGAAGGGTTAAAAATTAGAGCTAACTTTCTTTACTTTTGAGTCCTTTAAATAGAATCCCCACTACTCTATAATTAAGCTTATAATGTTTTACCAAGAAAGGTTATTGTTTGTTCACTTATTAAAAGAAAATTAAGTGCGTGTCGATCCTGTATAAGACGCTATGCTTATGTGGCTATTTCAGCAAATCGTTATTAAATATGCCCCAGCATATTTAGCAGGGTTGTGGCAAAATTGTAAGTGGTTATTTTTCTGTTTCTTTATTCTTTTCTTTCTAAATTTTATTTCATGTTTTTAATTCTTTAATGTAAATACTTTGGACAGTAAAGAAGTATGTAAAATAAAAAGTGGGAGTTCCCTCTCACCGCCCCAGTCTTACTCTCTTGAGGTAAGCACTGTACCAGCTTGAGATAAACCCTGCTGGTATGACTTTTTCCCCCTTGTTATATTTGTACTTACAACAAAATATTATGAATTTTGTGTACGTATATACACATCACTACCCAAACTGGGGGTCAGGGTATGGCTGGTTTGTAAATCACACCCTAGATATTGTTTTCAGCTTGTTTTTCTTTTAATTCTATACCATGTTGCTTTCCGTGATGGTACATATAGGTCTGCCTTGTACTTTTTAATGATTGCATGGTCATCTATAGTATTGATGAACCATTGGCCCATTGCAGTTTTCAATTTTTCACTGAATACGGCAGTAAACATTTTTGTACTTATACACATGCTGTATACACATTATATCACACATTCTCGTCACTTTCCAAATTTTCTACAGTCAGCTTGGGTGTTACTTTGATTAGAAAAAAATTTAAAAACAAAAAAGCCCAAATTAAGTAACTTGCTGTCATTAAAGGGCATGTCAACCCTTTTCCACTTAAAATTCTGCTAAATCGCTGGTTGAATTCTTGTTTTAAAGTAAATGTAGTAAACATATGAAAGAGTACAAATATCATGTGGAGTAGAGACAAATGTAATAGATATCCCAAACAGTTGTCATTCTGGTCACTAAATAACACCTTCGATGCCCTCTATTCATATTTTTCAGTAATTTGCTTGGGACGGCAATATCGAGTGCCTATTTTAGGGAAACCCGACATGTGTGCACTTGCTTTGAACTCTCGTCGTCTTGTCTGCATCACATTCATATCCATGGCTGCCCACATTTGTTTCCTAAACCACTGCACTGCACAAATAACTTATTATTCTAACATTTTCAATGATTTCCTTAACATGAAAAAGCATATTTGGAGCCAAAAGCCAGTGTCCATTAGAAGCCGCCTTTCTCTCTAAAATCAGAACCAGGGCCGGCCCGGTGGTGTAGTGGTTAAGTTCACATACTCTGCTTCAGTAGCCCGGGATTCACTGGTTCGGATCCTGGGCGCGAACCTAGCACCACTTGTCAAGCCACGCTGTGGTGGCATCCCGCATAAAATAGAGGAAGATTGGCACAGATGTTAGCTCAGGGCCAATCTTCCTCACAATAATAAATAAATAAATAAATAAATAAATAAAATAGATGAAATCAGAACCAAAATAAGAATACCTGCCATTAGTCATACAATTTATTTGTTTTGTACATCCATCTAAGATGCAATAAGAGGTATAAATATTGAAAAAGAAGAAATAAAGTTATATATTCTATAAATAACTATACTAGAAATTTAAAAAATCAACTAAAAGACTGTCAAATAAGAGAAGTTTAGGAAAGTGTCAGATGCAAGCTGAATATGCAAAACTCAGTAACTTTCTTACATGCCAGCTTTAACTAGTAGAAAAGATAATGAGAAACTACCCCTTAAATGTTAAATACAAGGAAAAGCTCTTGAATAAAAGGAAATTACCTATATGGGCCCAACAGTGAAATCTTACTGAGAGACGTTAAATATGATGTGAAAAAATACAGAAACATGTGTTTGATGTATAAGACCTTATAAAGATTTTCAGTTTTCCCAAATGCATAATGCAGTAGCAGTCAGAATTCTGTTTTCTTCTTTTTTTCCTAACTTTGTTTATTCAACAATAAGTATTTGCTTTCCATCTGCCAGGCATTGTTAATAGGCAGTTGGGATACACCAGTGAACAAAACAGACCAAAATAATTCCTTCTGTCATGGAGCTTACTCAACTCCAGCTGGATCAGAAAGACAATAGTACTAGGCATGGTAGATAAGAAAATCATAAAGCTTGTTAGAAGATGATCAGTGCTTGGGAGGTTTACACAGGAATGGGGGATTGGGAATTATGACAGGGACAAAAACGTTGTGGTTGTTCATAGTACCTTGAAGAAGATGAGGACACTTGAGAGAAGAGCATTTCAGACAGGCAGGATAGTGTCTGGAAAAGCCACAGTGTGGGATATTCCTGGATGTTGGGGGAGTAGCAGAGAATCTCAGTGGCTGGAGCATAGGGAGTGGAGGAAGAAACACTAGAGAGGAGATGGGAGGGTCGAGTAGGGAGGCAATGATATAGGGCCCTGTAGGCCATTGTAAGGACTTCCTCTCTTACTCTGAGGAAAATAGGGAGCAGTGGAAGGTTTTGCTCAGAGGAGTGACATGGTCTAACTGCTGTCTTAAACAGATCACTCTGGTTGCTGTGTTGCAAATGGACTACAGGGAACAAGGGTGAAACCAAGGAGACCGCGTTAGGAAGCTGTTGAAGCAATCCAAGCAAGAGATAGTGTGGCTTGTACCAGTAGGGTTAGGAATAGGGGGAAATAGTTGGATTCTGGATGTTTTTTGAAAGTAGAGTTAATAGAGTTTCCTTACAGATCGGATATGGCATATGAAGAAAAGAGAAAAGTCAAGCAGAACTTCAAAGCTTTTGGTCTGAGCAATTCTAAGAGTGGAGTTTCCATCACTGACCCTGGGAGGTCTGTAGGTGGAGGATCTCTGTCTCCAAGTGTCTTTATAAATAATATTTCATACCACCAAATGAATCAACAGCCTCTGCATTGGCTGGAGGAACCTGGACACAACCTGGGATTCAAAGGGACTGCCCAGGCCCTCGCTCCAATGATTCAAAACCATTCCCTGAGTCCTGCACACTTGTACTCTCTCTCCCAATCCAGAAATGTCCTTAAAGCTTCAGAAATGGTCACAAAGAGTCCTTCCAGGTGTTGGAGGACTTCTATTACTGTGCTCTCCTCTCCTGCCTCCCCAGCCCGTGTCGCTGTCATCCCCTCATGCTGCCACCAGGTGGCAGTACACTGCTGACGTCGAGCTGTTGAGACTAGCGTTACTTCTCACTAGAGACAGGCGGAAATTCTGATAGAGTAGAGATTTCTATTATAGGTTACAGACTGATCTGGTATGGGAACGAGGAGGAGAGATTGTCTCCACTTCTTTTTTAGAAACATCGTATATTCTTATTAGGGATGATTTTCGTCTCCTGTGTTTGAAAAGGCTTTATATGGCTTTAGAGCAATCTTTCCAGCTGGAGAGTGTTTTTACTTAAAAACTTTATTTACCAAACGCGTTACTGAGGTTGCAGTACTGGTGTATTTGTTTTATATGCTCTTCTTTGTTCCAGATAGGTAGAACAGCTCCCTAGAAGCTTTGCCTTCCCAAAAGTAAAATCCTTCTCGAAAATCAAAAGTGGATATTGATTGAGTAGTTCTTGTCTGCGAAATTTGGGCTAAGTTTTATAAGGAAGATAAGTAAGGAAAGGAAGGGCCATTTGGCATCAAGAAGTTTTTGGTACAGTTGGAGAGCCAAAAGTATAAATACTGGAAACCTTAGGAGTTAATGAAAAGTGTTGCTGGGCGGTGCTGGTGAATAAAAAATAGTAAAGGCACCAGGTACCTCTGGAGCCTGGAGTGCAGAGTGGGGCTGAAAAGAGGCCTCTCGGTTGAAGTCTGCCTGTCGACCAGCTAGGCTTCCAGACCCTGTACCCTACCCTGGTAGAAAAGCCAAGCCTTACCCACTGGAAAGGTTGAACTAAAGAGGTTTTGGCTTTGGGAACATCAAGCCAAATTGTAGATGGGGTAAGACATTGCCCTGAAAACAGAGGGCTTAAGGAGAGTAATGAACTATCCCTTGTGCCCCCAACACCCACCACTTAGGTCTCCTTTCCAGTCAGTTCCCAGAATGATATGTTTATTTCCCCCAAACAGGAGATTGACGATTAGCTTTGAAGAAACTGATTTGCTCAAACCTGAACTGTAGATTCTGACTCTTGGTATTTCCCCCAATGACAAGCCCCATTCAGCACACAGGGCTTCCAGTCTGCCCTTTTGTGCCTTATTCTTTAATGTGAACCAAGGTTTCTCAGCGTCAGCACTGTTGACATTTTGGGCCTGATGATTCTTGTGGGGAGCCTGTCCTCTGCAGTGTGGGATGTTTAGCAGCATCCCTGGCCTCCACCACTAGATGCCAGTAGCAGTCTTCCCTTCCCCGCCCCTCACCCCCAGTCTGGGCAACCAAAAATGTCTCCAGACCTTCCTGAATGTCCCTGGGGGAGAAATCTCTTCCTCCCTCCTGAGAATCACTGGTTTGAAGAATCCCAGACACTGGAGGAAGGCCTCAAAAGTAAGAGAAAGCAAAACTAACAATCAGGAAAAGGAACTTTGAGAGCAATCAAAGGAAAGCACGATGCACAGGGAGGGGCATTTAAGGGGAAAATATCTTCAGAGAAATGAGATCTGTTTTTTAAAAACCTCATAGAACAAGAAAGAGCATTGGCTATTAAAATTTTGATTGTAAGAATAAAAAAGTCAAAATATTGGAGATCATATCGAGGAGCTCTGCTGTAAAGGAGAACAAAAAGATAAAAACAATTGAGGAAAAACAAGAAAATTAGATAATCAAACTGGATGTTGAAGCTCTACTATCTAGAAAGAACAAGGACACAGTGGAAAATTTTAAGAAAAGCGATGACCCAGGAAAAATTCCCAGAAGTGGAAGGACATGACCTTCAAACTAAAGGACTTTTCCCAGCCCAGTTAAACTGCAGTCACAACAAGATATATAATTGTACAATTTCAGAACTAGTGATAAAGAGAAGATACCAAAAGCTTCCGGAAAGAAAAGAAATTTTCTTTTCGCACTAGGGAGTCCAAATGGCATTCAGAATGACAGTGGAGCAGTGTCCTCAAACTGATTCCCCATGTGTGCTTTCACAGAGGATATGTGCTCTACCAAAACAAGGGGGACCCAAGAGGAGGAAGACTCCGGTCGGTCGTAGAATCTGGGCTCCAGCCCAGCGGAGAAGCGAGGGAAATTCTCAGGAGGGCATTGGAGAGAGTTCGGAGTGAAGACCACCTTGCAAGCAGGCCTCTAGAGCAGCCAGTGGGAGAGGAGCAAGGGGATGGAGCACTCCAAAAAGGATGGCACCAAGAGAGCAGCGTAGATGATAAATTACCTCTGGCATTTGACCAAACTGAAAGTGCCATAGGGAACTTCAAAACCTGTGTAGATATATTGCTTTGATTAAAAAAAAAGAAAGAAAGAAAAACATTAAGTGCTTTGAATGCCAGGGAGGGAGAGATCTCTGTGGGCTGGAGTGTTGGGGGATGAGGGGTGGTTTCTCCAAAAAGATAGGGGGATTGAAGAGGGCAGGGCACATGGGAAAAAGTAAGGAAGTTGGAAGCGCAGGACATGTTCAGACAGAAGGAGGGTGTGTTTGACAAGAATCGTGACAGGAGTTTGGGAAAGAAGTCAGTTAAATTACAAGACAAGAAATTATTTCAGTTTTAAAAACCTGAGATCGTCTTAGAATGTTTTCTGTTGCAGAAAGGATTTAAGTGATCTATTTTTTTAAAGTCGTACTAAGAGGGGAGAGGGATCATCTCGGGGTTGTGGGCAATGGTTGATTTTTGTTTTCGTCTTTGAATATTTTCTGTATTTTCTAAGGTTACGATTAGAAAACAATGAAAGTGTTTTGTTGTTTTTTTTAGAAACAAAGCTGAAAAGAGATAAAAGCCCCAGTGGAGATAATAACCTATTGATATGAAATATTTATTTTTTAAATAACCCAAACACATATCATAAGCACCAGTATTTTGGGACTAGTATACTTGTATTTTGGAAGCACATTGGTTTTTCTGTTACTTTAATAAATAGGGATTCTTTGGGTTGCATCTCGTAGCCCATATATATGTACGAATCAGTGGCAGTTTGGGAGTTGCAGGGTTTATCCATCAGTCCCTCTGAAGTTAACATGATGTGCTTCCATTTAACAGCACCTACTATTTTCCACAAGGTGGGGTGCTGACTTCACACAGTGGATAGAGACTGCATATAACTTGCTGAGACTTCTAAATCTAATGCATTTAGTATCTCTCATAATTTCCAAGCAATACTAAAAGAAAGAAACTTGTAAACTATATAATTTCAATTGTAGGGTTTTATTTCAGTTTATAAATTATGTATTACAACTCATAGTTTAAGATAATTACATTTTTTGAATGGGACTCATGTTTATATGTACTTTTCCTCCTTATCCTGGACCTTAACTATATTCAATTATAGGTAAAGGTAAAAAATACCTCTGATTTGGAGGAAGGCCATTCTGAATAACAAGATATACGTAATTTATTGCAAATAGAAATCCTGACGTAGCTATTTCAGTGAATAAATTGTTTTCAAAACAATACATCAGATAGGTGTGTACATGTTTGTCAAGTATTTTAAAGAGCTTAATCTTTAAATTTCTTCCTAAGTCTTAATTATCCCATCCTTCATCTCCACAACAAAGGCAAGTTAGGTTAAACTTTCTTTGAATCGGATTCTGGATTGATGGAATTGAAATAACTGTGAGTAACATATTGCAGTTATTTCAGCCTTCTGGTAATTTAATCAGTTTCCCCGTGTCTGTTAAATTTGTATGGAATTCTTACAACGTGCTGAGCCAGTAACGTTTTATGATGTGGTGCTGTTGTTTCTCCATTTTAAAGCAAATTACAGACATTCTAATAACCAGTGTTTGAATTTAAACATTTACATAGGTAGCATAATTTTTAAAAATTTATGCTTATATGAACATAACCCCCAAAATACAATAGTTTCTTTTTTGTTGTCATAAAATCAGGATGTAGCCTGTTTCCTTTTGTCCTTCCTTTTTCATAAATGGAGGTTCTTTGGTCCCTTTTAGCCATTACACTCTAGGATATAATTTTGGAGCCTAGTAGTTACAATCACACGAGGGACAACATAATTCCAAGCCCTTCAAGTAGTGTGGCTGACTGGTGGTGTACTTCCAGTTTTAGTCAGGATTGACCAAAGAGCTAAGCACAAGAAGGAAGTGAAAGTGGAATAATGTGTGCAGGGGGATGTTCACGTGTCTTTCAAGGCCATGGTAGATGCTCAGTTCGTGGTAGCTGATGGAGAAATACCATGAAGCAGTGAAGGAGCTATGGGTTCCAGTCTGGGTTCTGCTGATCCCCAGCTTTGTCATCTGGGGCAAGTTTGCCTCTCTGGACCTGTCTCTCACTGTGAAGCAAGGAGGCCTGGCTGAGATCAGGGGATCCTCAACTAACCACATGATCCCGCAACTGGCTCTCACGTCTGACCTGTCAAAGACAAGCAAGGTTACTGCTCCAGATCACACCACTCTCAGACCTGCCAGCACCTGCCTAGAATCTGCATTTCTGAACACCACCTTTTCCTAGATTCCCAGTGGTCTTGCTCTGTCCACCTACCTGCCAGGTCAACTCATTGCCCCAGGGCCAGGTAGAAACACCTGTCGGCCCCATTTCAACCTGAAAATTTCTTACGTTGACATGTTTTGTACTTAGACAATGCTTTACTGACTCACAAAATTATGCTCAAAGCCAGATAACGAATAATGATATGCTCTCCATCCGTTTCCCGTTTTACCATTCACCCCAGCTAAAAACCTGAGAGTCACCCCAAACTCTCCAGCCTCCTTAAATCCCTCCTCCCCACCATTTTCCCTCTCCATTCTTTCACCTTAGTGCTGCAAGTGTCCTTTAGGCCCTCAACATCGTTCTTCTGGTGTATTTCAGTGATCTCCCCAAGTACATTCTCCACTGTATTTTAGTGATTTTCCTTCTCCGGTTGAGCTCACACCCCTTTTGTCCATTCTCTCTCTTCATAACTGCCAGAGTGGTATTTCTTGAACGCAGATCTGCTCACATTACTCTCCTCTTTTGACATCCTTCATTGGCTCCTCATTGCCTTTCGATTTGAGTACATACTCCCTAGAATGACTTCGAAGGCCCTGCCTCTCCAACCCCATTTTCTGCTGCTCTCTGCTGTGCTCCCTACATGCCAAAAACAGAGCTCCCCAACTACTCTGTGCTGTTTCATGCATCTCTGTTCTGAACGTGCCTGGAAAAACCTTTTTCCCCCCTCTGCTATACCTGGTAAATTCATATCCTTCTGAATCAGATCAAGTCTCTCTTTCAGAAAGCTTTACTGTGTCTTACTTGGTACTGACGTTATATTTAATAATCGTGTCTCATATCTCTTTGATTGTAATTATTAGTTGTCCTGTGCTGCCCTGCCACACTGTAGTGAGTTCATTATTAACTTCTTAGTTGCCCTTGTGTTCCTGGCCCCGTTCCTATCACTTGGTAGGTGTTCTTGGGTGTTTAATGAATGAATGAATCCATGCTCACAATGAAGAGTACAGCTCTGAAATCTAGTGTAAACACTTGTTTCATCTCTGCTATTGATGTGTTTTTCTTTTTTGAGAAAAGGAAAGCTGTCTTAAATTCATATCATTTTAAAGCTAAAAGGAAGACTGTTTCAATTGCAAGTGACGTAAAACTAAACTCAAAACTGACTTAAACAATAAAGGGAATTTGTTGACTTAAAAAAAGGAGAAATTCAGTCTTGTTTCTGGCAGACTTGGTCCAGCTACGCAGGGTTATTACCAACGATAGTCAGTGTCTCTCTGCTCTGTCTTCTGCAGGGTGAGCTCCACTGAGCTCCCCACAGTGCTGCTTCAAGCAGCTCCAAGCTCTGCCCTCAGGGTAGCAGAAACCAGTAGCACATCCTGGCTTTATATCTCTGCACAAGACTATCTAGGGAAGAAGAAGTTCTCTTACAGCATATAGGAGAAAGGAGGCCTCTTTTTCCCAGAAGCTCCAGCAAATGTCTCCTGCCTTATGGTCTCCAATGAGGTTATATTCCCATCTTTCAGCCAATCCTTGTGGCCAGGGGTGAGGGTTATTCCATGTTGCTCAAGCCACTCCAGGCCTCCTCTTGGAGGTAGAAGTTGGGGGTGAAGGAGACGGGCTAACATCCCACTAAAACCATCTGGCTGAGAATGTGAGAGGCGTGAGTTACCCATAGGAAAATTGGGTTATTGTTGGCAAAAGAAGGGAGTAATAAAAGACTGAGAAGAGGACAACTAATAATCATTATAAAGGGCTTTAGAAATTTTTTGGGCCAGAGTCCCGTAATTGTTTCAAGCACAAATGATTTTTTTCTTTCTCTGAGCCCAAGACCTCCAGACAAGGAAGGGCTTCTCAAGGTAAAGTGAGAAGTGGCTGAAAGCCATGGGGTGAGCCTGGAGCAGCAGCCTTGCTTGTCTCTGACAAGTCAGACGTCAGGGCCACTTGTAAAATCACAGTGGCTAGTTGAGGATCCCTGATCTCGCTAGGCCTGCTTGTTTCACAGTGAGAGACTGAGAACCAGAGAGGTTGACTCATTCAGGATGACAGGGCTGGTTATCAGCGGGACCCAGTCTGGAACCCATAGCTCCTTCACTGCGTGGCACTTCTTCATCAGCTACTGTGAAGTGAGCAACTGCCAAGTACTTGAAGACGTGCGTATAAAAACATTTTTTTTGTGGTAAATTACGGTCATCTTGATTTCAGAATGATTGGTTGGACCATCCAATGTACTTGTCTTTTAATATATATTATACTTTGCAGTATTAGAAAAAACAGTTATGAAAGAAATCTGAAACCATTTTTGGTTGAGTGAAATTTTACCATTTTAGTTTTGTCCTGTTTCCAAGATTCTGCGCTAGTGTGGCATTCATTAAATAATAAATGTATTGTACATTTCAGTGTGTGGTAACAGCAAAGAATGACTTCATAGACCACTTGATCTGCTCTGTTGTGGTTTATGATGCCATCTGGATTCCTTGGTGGAATTATTTCCATCTAAATCACTATAAACTTCTATTTAGTTTGTCACAAATCTAAAGCCAGATATGTTTGTGGTTTTCAGCAGTGATGTAATTCTGGAAGCTACTTTGAAAGTTACAAGTTGTCATATACTATTAGCATTTAACTCAGTGCTTCACATAATTTCAGACAAAGTAGAAGCCTGAAAAAAAATCCATTTCTCCACTCAATTTTTTTACTTTTAAGCATTCTGCTTTTCTTGTCTATCTTGCCACTATACGTTTAGCTATGCCTCAGTCAAGCATGTGAGGGGAACACTGGGAGGCTCTACGGGCATACACAGTACTATAGGACGTGGCCTCTGCCCTGTCTTAATTTGGAAGCTTAGATAGCTAGAGAGAATATTTCATTAACTAATATATGTCTTTTTCTGTATGGTAGAGAGAGAAAAAGAGAGTCTCACTTCTTTGTCTTTTATATTACTGCTGATTATGTGAAAGAGACTGGATCATGTTGCAATTTACACACCTAGACTATGCAATACTAATTTTATGTAACCACCATCATATATATGATTGGTTGTTGACTGAAGCGTCGTTATACAGCATGTGACTATATAGGCTAGGTGAGTTGAAGAACTGAGAAGGAAAAGGAAATGGGTAGTTGGCTGTATAAAGAAGCAACAGGAGGCAGGGAGCATAGCCCCATAGGAAGCTAGTTCAGCTCATTATGTGTTGGGGAAGGCAGGCTCCTCAGCAGTGAGGCACAGAGATCCAAAAAAGAACTGTAGAAGGGTGAGTCAGCTGTGTATTTCAGGACACATGAAGACCTGGGTTCAGGTTCTGGCTCTACCACTTGTTGGCTCTGTCACTTTGGGAAAGTTCAGATTTCTCATCTGTGAAGTGAGGACGTCAGATTAGTTGGTCTCTTACAATCCTGAGATGTTATGAGGTAAAGAGTCAGCATCTTCTCCAGCGTAGACCACAGACTGGACTTTTAGAAACTGCAGTGACAGTCATTTATCTGTTCAGCAAGTACTGACTGAGCACCTATGATGTGGGAAACCATTCTTCACACAGGGATTACAGCAGTGAGCAAGATGAAATCCTTTCCTCTCATGGACCTCACATTCTCAGGAGAGAGGCAGACAACAATCAAACACATAAACGAATGATTTAATTTGAGGTACCAATAATTGCCATGAAGATGCTAAAATAAGACAGTGTGGTGGAGAGCTACCATGTATTTAGGGGAGGGGCAGGTGGGGAAAGCTGAATCCTCTCTGAGGAGATAATGTTCAAGGGAGACCTGATTTGAAGGAAGGATCTAACTATGAGACAATCTGGGGAGCACAGCAGACTGCTCAGAGTGAATAGAAAAGGCCCTCAGGAAGGAATGAGTTTGACACATTCCCGTACCAGGAGCCTTGGAAGCAATTGTAAGAAGTTCAGACTTTATCTCAAGTGCACTGGTGAGGGTTTTAAGCAGAATGAAAGGAAAGATCTCCTGTACATTACAAGAAGATTGCTCTGGAGGTTTTGTAGAGCATAAAGTGTAGGGTAACAAGAGGAGAAGCAGATAAGAGTTAGGAAGCTATTGCAGTAGTCGTGGTGGGAGATGGTGATAGCTTGGACCATGGGAGTAGCAGTGACGTTGGGAATAGGCGTATAGATAGGGAATGTGTGTAGAGATTTGGGAAGAAGGAAACATGGGTGCACTCCCATCCCCCCACCCTGCCGATCCCTGCCAGCCCAACATAGATTTTTGTGATCTTCATATCTATCCAGGAAATCTATATATGACAGATTCTGCCATTCCATTTGTCAATTTCTGGCTTGGGAATGCAGGAATACATGTTTTGGTGGTGAATATGGTAGTTCAGTTTTGAATCATTATAGAAAAACTTAGTGAATAGAGAAACACTAAAACGACTATGCACTTCTTGGCTTCAGTAGAATGGATTGAGAGCCAGTTTAGCAGCCTACAATGTCCTTCAAAGAAAGAAATTTCTCTGGGTCTCCATAAGAATCCGGGAGAAGACTGACCCTGCTTGGGTCACATGACCACTCCTGAACCAAATGTTAGGTCTGGGGGTGAGGGGTGGGGTAAGATGATAGGTGAAGCCTCCTTTATGTCCTGCATCCCATTTGTAAGACATAAAAGAGGGTCAGGGACTGTTCCCTCAAGGCAAAGGTACAGACTAACAAAAGCAACATGTCTGTAAAAATGCCTTCACTTGGATTTCTCCAAATGCCACAACCCCTGGGAATGCCTGGCCAAAGGTCATAGCCAGGCCTGAATTATAGCTGTCTGAAACTCTGTCGCCATTCCTTTATCTTCAAAAGAACATTTGTTAAGACCAAAATACAAGCCTTCCATTGGTAATTTTTTCTCATTGACTTGTTTATATATTTGATTATTTTTTAAAACTATAAAGTAATAAAAACTATCTTAGGATTTTGCCATGGCCTGGCTCTCACTGTTTCCTTTAGGTGACACAGGACATCAAATACCCTAGCACCAGCTTCTGTGTGTCAAGCATAGCTAATCTGAGGGCCTTGTCCCTATCAAGATGGCCCCAGGTTCCTGTGCACTTGACTGCACGCCCGCGTAGCAGGGGTAGTACAGGAGCAGTGGGCATAGAATTTTTCAAGCAGTTTTAGGTGCAGAATGGGATGCTTTGCTTGCTCTAACCTAGCAGGCTCCCTTCCCCTTTGTGCTCACACCTCCAAACTTCAGGGCACTCCTCTCTTGTGGACCTGTTTGCTGGGAGAGGACTCACATGAGCTGAGAAGTTCCTTGAGGCCCTAGTGAATGGTCAGTTCCACAAAGAGAAGTCTAGGCTGTGTACCTAGGACACACTGTCAGGGGAGGGGGCATTTGTCTTTGGTTCCTTCTCATCTCTCTCCTGTTCTCCCCTGCTCGTAGGGTTTGATGCCTCCAGGCTCTGGCTGTTTCTAAACTCCCAGTCCCCTGCTTTGCTCAGTTTTTTTCCCTCTAGCCCAGGAATTGCAGTCAGTACAACCCATTTATTGAGTGGCCCTTGCAAGTAAGGGCCTAAGTATGCACTCTGAGATCGCCTCCTTTGTGTCCTTTCTATATTCTCTGTCTAAATGCATCTCAGTTGGGTGACAGGAAGATTGAATTAGTTTATATTAATTTGCAATAACATGTTGAGTCATTCATTCAGTAAATATTTATTGAGCACCAACTGTAAACCAAGTACTCTTAACAAGCACTGAGAGTGCAGTGATTAAAGTTCCTGGGCTCCTCAGGTAAGTTATATCCTAATAGAGGAGATAGACAAATAAACAAATATGTAATGTGCCAGTGGAGTAAATAGAGTAATTTTAAAACATAACAGCCAGCTTTGTGGTGGGGGAGGGAAGCGTGTGTGTGCGCATGTGGGAGGGGAGGGGGTTATTTTAGAGGTTGGTCAGGAAAGGTGCCTCTGAGGAGAACTGACCTGCTGTGATGGTCGGGAGGAATGGGTGGGGAAAGGCTTGGATTTAAAGAGAAATCTCTTTTTGGTAGGATTTCCAGTTACCTGAACTTATCATCAAAAAATAATAATGTGGAGGGGCCAACCCCACAGCCTAGTGGTTAAGTTCGCATGTTCCACTTCAGCGGCCTGGGGTTCCCCAGTTCGGATCCTGGGCACGGACCTACAACCCACTTACTAAGCCATGCTGTGGCCTCTTCCCATATAGAAGGGCTAGAATGACTTGCAACTAGGTTATACAACTATGTGCTGGGGCCTTGGGGAGAAAAAAATAATGTGGGGAAGATCTAGATGGAAGTTAGACGTGGAGGCCTCTCTAGAGTCGAGCTGTAAGCCAGCCATCCCCTGCCAGTCCGGGTCATGGCTCTGACCCTTTGCCTGGCTCATTTCTGATCCGCACCCACCCCCCTTCCCCAAGCCGGTCGCCACCTTGCTGTTTTCCTGTTTATCTCACTGGTAGAACTTTCAGTTTGGCTCTCTTCCCAGCTACCACTTAAACTCTCATCCTTGATGGTCATACAAAATTGCCTTGGGCTGTTCTGAATAAATTTCCTTCCCTGTGAGCTGGAAGAACCTACTCATTGCCCCACCCTACAGGTAACCATATATTTTATTATTTAAATTGGGACACTTCTGAGAACAGAATTATGTTAGGACTAAAGGTATAAACCGGGCCTGTCTCCAGCACACTGGGTCATTGGTCACTGTAGGCATGTGGTCATTGGCCCAGATAGCTCCAGCTCACAACTGGAACTGAGACTCCCCTCCCCAGCCTAGCATCTGATCTGGAGGCCCAGGTTGGGCTCCTTGCATGGCGCATCCAGAAGTCAAAACAGAGGTCATCACTCCTTAGTCACTACCCTTGTTTTTTCACCCTCAGGCCTGTTTTTCTAGTTTTCTTCTTGGAGCCCCCTCAATTCCCACCCTAGAACATGCCTCCCCTAGTTTCCATTCTTCTGAGAATGGACTGGAGACTTTCTAAACCCATTTTCTCTGCTGCTTCAGGCTGCTAGCTGGGATGAGATGTACACTCATTTTCTCTGTCCAGGTCTAAGAAGGCTGTCTCCAGTCCCAGGCACCCTTGCATTGGCCTTACCAGGGCCTCTGGAGCTAGGAGGAGCTGGGCTTCTAAAGCTGGAGTCGAGCTGATCACCCTTCCAGCCTCTCAGGACACTAAAAGTATACAGAAATATTGTTCGTTGCTTCTTTACAAAATTATATGCTCACAATTAAAAGATTCAAAGGACAAGATAAACACCCATGCTTTTTCGAAGAAAATTTTATAGGTATTGACATCAGGTCTCAAAATCTGAAAATAACATCCAGAAAACTTATAATAAGACCCTACTGCATTATTTTTACCAAAATAATAACAATGACTTCTTACTGGATTCAAATATATTTTGTAGTACAGGTTCACAATTCCTTATCTGAAATCCCAAAAAACTGAAAACTGAAAAAAAAATTCCAAGTTTGTCACAAGTTTATTTCACAGCAAAACCTGATTTGAATAGACATGAGGCGTATAGTCTTCATTTATCCCACTTAATGTGGATATCCATGTTTTACTACAGAAATATTAATATATTTGGTTACTTCCACAAACTTCAAAGGAGGCTATATGATATATGCACCATATTACCTGTTGAAAACGCTTCTGACCCAAAAGTTTTCTGATAAGAGATTTTGGCTCTCTAGTATTATTTTGACTATTGTTTTTCAATTAATAATCTCTACGAATTAGGCAAGCACAAAACCTCAAAAAAGATTCCAAACAAATTTGCCCCCACTTGCTTACTGCTTCCTCTATGGTCTGTAGTTTGGGAGCTATTCAGTATTTTTTAATTCTACATTTATTACCCTAATCCTTTGGAAAGAAAAACGTTGATTTAATAAATGGCTAATAAATAAATAAAAGTAATGAATAAAATTTTGAACCCAGATCTCTCCTTCTGCACTGGTGTAACATGGAAGGAGGAGGAAATATCCTTTTACCATCATACGTGAAACAGAGTGGCAGTCCACTTTTATATTGTGCTGAGTATCTAAGAAGTATGCTCATGGGGCTGGCCCCGTGGCCGAGTAGTTAAGTTCACACCCTCCGCTTCAGCAGCCCAGGGTTTCACTGGTTCGAATCCTGGGCGTGGACATGGCACCACTCGTCAAGCCATGCTGAGGCAGTATCCCACGTGCCACAACTGGAAGGACCCACAACTGAAAAAATACACAACTATGTATCAGGGGACTTTGGGGAGAAAAAGGCAAAATAAAATCTTTAAAAAAAAATGTATGCTCATGCCCTCCTGAAACATAACAGAAGCCTCCAGTCACAGCTTTTTCTAAATGCAAAAACTTAGGACCAGTAGTTGTGTGTCTTCCACTGGTTTAGGAAAAGGCTTTTCTGTTCTTTTCTCAAAGATCGTATTGTGCCTCAAGGCCAGGGGAGGGAAGAGGAGGGGAATGTATTAAATATTTAGTTCTTTACTCTCTGACTTAACCTGTGTGGTAGACAGGCTCCCAGAAACCTCCAGTGATTTTTACCTCCTAGTATTCAAGCCTTTGTGTAGTCTCTTCCATGTCAAATAGGGTTGACCTATATAACTAGGAGAGATTGTATAGAAATGATGAAGTTTGACTTCTGAGGTTAGATCATAAAGACTTTGCAGTTTCTGCATTGTCCTTTCTTAGATCACTTGCTTTGGGGAAGCTTGCTGCTGTGTAATGAGAACACTCAAGTGGTCCTATGGAAAGATCTATGTGGCAAACAAGTAAGGCCTTCTGCCAAAAACCAATACTGAATTGCCAGCCACGGGAGTGAGCCACCTTGGAAGTGGATCCTCCAGCCACAGTCAAGCCTTCAGCTGACTGCAGCCCCAGCCAACAGCTTGACTTCAATTTCATGAGAAAGCTCAAACCAGAATAACCCAGCTAAGCCACTCCTGGATTCCTGACTCTCAGAAACCATGAAAAACAAAAGATATTTATTGTTTTAAGCTGCTCAGTTTTAGGGTAATTTGTTATACAGCAAAAGATAACAAGTACACCTGGAACTTTAGTCCAAGGAAGAAACATTGGTTTCTCTGATTATGAAAGTAATAATATATTCTTGTTGCAAATTTCAAACATAGATATAAAAGACCTGGAAAATGAAAATATTCTGTGATATCACCCCCTTTACAATCTGTGGCAAATCGTTTCAGATCTTCTCCATGCGAATGCTAATATGTGTATATATGTGTATACAAATACACACATGTGAGTGATTTGTTAATGCACATTGGATCATATTAAACATACTGTCCTGCAACTTGCATATTCACTTTAATAACTTACCTTGGCACATCTTCCATATACGTTCATATGAATCTATGTCATTTGTTAATATATCTCCATATATTTTGTTGTATGGACTTCTCCATTCCCTATTGTAGGGTATTGAGGCTGTCTCCGATTTACAAAAATACAAACAGTGAGACAGTTGCTAGCATGTGGGCAAATCTGTGGGCTATATTTTGGAAGCAGAAATGCTGGATCAAAAGCAGACACACTTAAAATTCTGATAGATATATCCAAATTAGCCTCCCCAAAAGTTGTAATGATGTATTTACCCAGGGAATGTAAGTGTCTATTTCCCTACACCCTCAACAACACTGGGTATCCACAGTTTTTGTTGATCAGGTAGGTGAAAAATGACTCATTGCATTCTTTTATGTTTAATTGTTAGCCATCTTTTCAATATGTTTATTAGCTGCTTGTGTTTCTTTTGTTTGGAAACTATATTATTTGTCTTATTTGTTGATTTGTAAGAACACTTTGTCTATCCGCATGTTAAGCCCTTTGCCTAAAACATATTTCATAGGAAATTTCCCCCAACTTATTCTCAAAACTAACTTTAACATTTTTTAACCATATTTGTTACTGTGTTTCACTTTGGTATCAGTGGCCCAGTTGATTTGGATTGCTACTGTTTCCTTCTAGTTTCCCGAATACTTTATTCACCGCATTCCCAGGAGCCGTGAGGTCCACCAGTCCTGGCTCTCCACAGTACTCACCACCTTGTACTCCATGTGGCTCTCCTTTCCCCTGACTCACCGAGTGAAGCCAGATTTGGTACGTATGGCCATCACCAAGGAGAAAAGTCACTCTCCTGTGGATCCTTCGGTCGTAACAGGACATATTGTCTTACACAGCCACCATTTGTCAGTGCGCCAGATACTGTAGTAGACCTTTAACTAACTAACCTATGCTAAAGTTTATCATTTGAATGCACTTTGCTGAAAGAGGTGAGAAATTTGTCTTCTTTTTCTACCTATAACTTGAACTCTGTTTGCCCTTTTCTGCCCCTTGTCTCGTGGTGATAAGCACTAACAGAGAGGTGTCTTTAGCCAATTTGTGCTCCTATCCACCTGTGGTTCCTGAGCCAACATAATGTGCTTGCCAGCCAGAGAAGAGCCAGTTTTCTATTTCTTTTCAATACTCTTTTTGTTTTTGTCAAGACTCTGTTACCAAATATGGTGTGCAGTGGGCAGAATGTTATACACACTCCAGTTTTTGTGGGAAAGTAATACAGAAAATAGAAATATGAAAACTTAATTAGTGCACTGTGTTCAGCCTTACCTTCCTTATCTATAAAGGTCTTAAGTTCTCTGTGGTCTTTAGGGTGAAGTGTATAATTAAATTCTAATTACACTTCAGTAGACAATGCAGAGCAGACGATATGTTATCACAGTAGTGTACACAGTTCTTAAATAATACTCTTATTCCTATTTAAGGCCGAATCCATTCATCAGCATAGCATGAAAGGAAACTCTTTACTTGCTTCCCATGTACACGAGTTCTGGCACAGCGGATGTTATTCTCATGAATAGTTGGACAGAAATGCGTTTAGCTACAATGATTTTGAAAGATCTCTATCAGTTTGGTCATTGCCTTTCATCAGCTGGATTGCAGTTCAAGTCCTTCCTTTGGATGAGAATTTTAAACTCTGAATTTTCAGCATGAGTAGTTTGGATTGTTTTCAAAAGATATAATTTACAAACAATGAAATGCACAGATCTTAAGTGAATAGTTTGACCACATGCCTATCAGGATATAGAACATTTCTATCACCCCAGAAAGTTTTCTCCTGCCCCTTCACAGTCAACCCAAGCAACGACTTTCTGATTTCTATCACCAGAGATTAACTTTGCTTATATTTATTTTTAAATTTTTGAAAAAATAAGTTCATCTTATGATCTCCAACCACATTTTTAGTGTAGCTTCACGAGAATTCAGATGTTTCCCTACAAGATCATTGTTGCCCTGAAAGATTCAGTTAATAAACTCAAGACAAAATGGAAGGGAGAAAAAGGGTCTTCACATTTTAAGCTGGAAATGGTGGGTTTATATTTACTAAACCACCAGAGGCATAGCCGCTGTCACTGGCAACAGCCAGCTTGAGTGCAGTGACTCTAGCACTCTCGGGTGTTATGGCTCAGAAGGAAGTAATGACGTGATGGACGATGTCTGCCGTGGACACAGAGAAGCTCTCGTGCCTGGCCTGAGTATCAGATTACCTCTGTAGTGGAAAGAGAACCGACAGGGCGTTGGAACACTTGGTCCCAGGCCCATTTTGGCTTTTATTTTATTTTAGTCATTTCCCTTCTGGGCTTCGTTCTTTAGCTTAAAATGAAAGGATTGGACTAGATGTCCTCTCAGTTTCCTTCTAACTTAGTCTAAAATTTTATGAGCACTATAAATTTGCTTGTAAAACATGGAAGGAAAAAGAACTATTGTGATATTTCTAAAGGAGTAAGAGGAAAAAAGGGGGAAATGTGAAATACTTATTTCCATTTTAAACTGAGTTAGTTAAAAAAATTATTTCAAACCTGAACATTATCCGATCAGCTGCTCTGATATGGTCGGCTTCACACAATGAATTCCCACTTAATGAAATCCCCTTTTACAGAGAAAAAAGTTAACAGTTGAGACCTTTTTTACTGCACTGAAAAAGCTACAATATGCAGATCTCCCCTGTATTTACCCTCAGCTTTCTTATGACTTTTATCACCAAGCACTACTCCTTTATTTCTTTAAAAAAGTGAAAGAAAAACCCATTCTTAGAAAGGATGGCAGCATCACACCTTAAATTACTGGAGTTGTCTGGGCAGCCGGGTGCCTTTCTGCCTCACTTTAACTGTGTGCACCTGAGCTGGGAAGTCTGCCGCGCCGTTCAGCCGTCTCCGAACCTCACTTTGTCATCTATAAAATGTAAACAAAGACACTTTCCTTACTGTTCCAGAGTGAGTGCTGAATAATAAACGTTTTAATGTTTCTTAAATGGAAATTCCATCTGGTATATAATCGCTACCATTTATTGAACAGTTATATGTGCAGACCTGGTCCTAAGTGCTTGCATTCATGCTGTATGAGATAGGAAGTACTGTTATTCACATGTAATGCATAAGGAAATTGAGGCTCTGAGACATGAAGTTACTTGCAGAGTTTGCACAACCAATCAATAATGGAGGTAGGACTAGAATCCAGGTCTTTCTGATTCTAAAACCCAAGGCCTTAGTCACTCAACTGTGTGCCACCATTTCTGGCTCACACCATGGAAGATGTGTTCGTTCATTCAGACCAATTAAGAATTAATTAATACAGTACTTTTTAAATAAATTACATTAAACGTCATTCTCTTTAAATAATAGTATAAAATGAAAATATATCCTAGCAGCTCAAATTAAGTACCTGCTTTCGTAACAAATTTAACAAACACTGATCTAATTAAATAATAATAATAATAATAGTATATATTTCAAAATTAAATGTCATATGTATTTACCAAAATATTTTTAAAACAAAGTGGATAATAAAAATAATGGGGAATAGTACTACTAAGAAATATTATTACAGAATTTTATAAATGAGATTGGGAAAATTAAACAAATTCATATTTACCAATTTCCTATTATAAAAAATCATATGTAAAACCATTGTGAGAATATGACTATTTTATGTCTTAATTGACTTTTCGGATGAGATAATAATCTAAAACCTCAGGTTGATTGTGAGGAAAAAGTGTGAAAATCTATTTACTGAGTGTATATTAAAATTCATGCTTGTTTCATCCAAACCAATTATTAGATGAAAAGTTTGTCTTAGAGAAAAATTATGAACTTTGTTTTGGAGACCTTAAAGCATCATGACAGTAATTGGAAAGATGGTTTCTTCTTTTACAAGGTCATTAAATACTTTTTAGGTGGTTCTAATATTCTGCACATCGTGTTTTTCAAGAAATATGGCTTTGCCAGGCATCTGTGAATAAAAATCCTAAGTTTATAAGAGTGTTCTTGAGTTTAAAAAGATAATGGGACCAAAACCAGATCAGTAGTTGCCAGCATCTGGAGATCGGGGAGGAATTGACTGCAAAAGGACCTGAAGGAACTTCTTTGGGTGAGAAACTGTTCTGTATGTTGATTGTGATGATGCTGGTTAGTTGATTGTGTGCGTTTGTTAAAACTCAGACCAATGCAGTAAAAAGGGTAAATTTTAGTGTGTAAATTATATCAATAAATATGAATTTAAAAAAGATAAAGTGGGGGCCACCTGGTGGTGCAGCAGTTAAGTTCTCACGTTCTGCTTCCGAGGCCCGAGGTTCGGATCCCAGGTGCAGACCTACACGCTGCTTGCCAAACCCTGCTGGGGCAGGTGTCCCACATATAAAGTAGAGGAAAATGGGCACGGATGTTAGCTCAGGGCCACTCTTCCTCAGCAAAAAGCGGAGGATTGGTGACAGATGTTAGCTCAGGGCTAATCTTCCTCAAAAAAAAAAGAAAGATAAAAGTGGATTAAAATGTGTATCATTGCCAAAAGCATCAAAACATTTGACTTCCAGTTGCCTTATGTATGGCATTTAACTGTCTTTGAGTAAAAGTGATTTGGTGAGGCATTGCTCCCCTGTGTCTTGACACCTAACCTCTCCAATGTTTATGAGGCTTAGAGAAGAGGAGTAAATACTTGAATTGAGTTGACAGCATTTGTCTAAAATTTCTGATATAAGATGCAGCACCTTTGTATTAGAAATCTGGGTCAGGGACCATCAGTGGCAGCCAAAAATGACATATTTCACAAATGAACTGAGATTTCTGGTCATTTCAGTCACTTATTATTTTCTGTTTGTAACCTTGGAAGCAGTAAATAGAGTTCATCAAATTTGGAATGCTATGTTTTATGTCTGATTTGTGGATGAGTCTATCGTCCTCAAAGTGGTAGCTTTTAAAAGGACGTATCAAGTGCCTGCTGTATGCTGCTTTTCTACTTGGATACTGAATAGGCCTCTGAAACTTTCCTGGTCCAAAACAGTAGATATTTCTTATTCTTTTCCCATTTTGGTAAATTTGCTCAAGTCAAATCCCCAGGAGACATCTTTGATCTTGTCTTCCACACCCTACCTCCCATGTTCGATAGCAAGTCCTGCCAACCATATCTTCAGAATTTATCACCCAGTCTGTCCGTTTCTGTCCATCTACACTGCCACCATGCCATCCAACCCCCCTATGCACAATTTTCTAACCTGTCTGCCTGTGGAAGGAGTTCCTGACCCCCTGCAATTTCTTCACCACTTAACAACCAATGTGATTTTTAAAAAATATAAATTAGATATTGTTAATTCACACTTAAAATCCTCCAGTGGCTTTCTGTGCTCTTAGAATAAAGTCCGAACTTCTCAGTGTGGCCCGCATGCTCCAGCCTGGACCCGTTTCTTTGACCTCTTCTTCTCCTCTCTTTCCCTGGTTTTCTCTGTGCCAGCCACAACTGCCTTTTTTTTTTTTTAAACAAACCCAGCTGATTCATATCTCAGAGCCTTTGTACTTTCTGCTCCTTGTGCCTGGGATTCTTCACCCCTGATCTAAACATGACAAGCTCCTTTTTGTTCTCTGAGCTCAAATGTTACCTCCTTCCTAAGGCGTACCCTGACTGTTAGCACTTCCTCCAACTCATGGCCTCATCCCTCTGTCACATTGCCCTGCTTTATTTTCTTCATAATATTAATCCCAATAAAAATAAATTATCTTTTTTGTGTATTTGTTTATTGTCATTACATAAGACAGTGTGACTGCCTTGCTCATTGTACTTATGGAACAGTGCCTGGCATGTGGTACCCTGTCACTACATATCCTTGATGAATGTTCTGGTCACTGTGCTACTTACTCAGAGTGCAAGCATGAGTGAGACACGGGCCCTGCCCTCAAAGAGTTTACACTCTTGTCGAAGAGACAAATGGGAAAGTAAGTATAACGCAGTATGCCAAGAGCCTTACTGGTGACAAATGAAAATTGCTGTGGGAGTATTAGAAGAGGATGTCAGTGGCTTGTTCATTCACAAATATTTGTCAAGGACCCTACTTTGTGCGGGACTTATACTGTGTTCAAGAGGTATAAAGGTAAGCACAGTAGACAGCAGTCTTGCCCACAGCAGTGTGGTTGTAGTGGGATAGATCCTCTCTGGAGAGTTGGGTAAGGCCTCAGAGTGGAGACGACATTGAAGGAAAGGTGGATAAGAGTTAGTCAGAGAAAAAGGTCATTTTAAGAAAGTGAAAGTGGGCCAGCCCCGTAGCCAAGTGCCACATGCCACGACTAGAAGGACCCACAACTAAAATATACAGCTATGTACTGGGGGGTTTTGGGGAGAAGAAGGAAAAATTTTAAAAATAAAATCTTAAAAAAAAAAAAGAACAGTGAAAGATTAGTAAGTCAGTTGAGTGAGAGAGTCGTATAATATACATAAAGTTGAAATCTTTAGACCGTACCTTTATTAGTTGGCATTTTACATATTATATTTTATTGTTATTAGAAATTAATGGGATCTGGAACTTAACTCAGTGCAGTAATAAGATAGCCATCTTTACAATGCTAAATATTATAAGTACTGTTAAGAGGGCATATTGGGCCTTTTTCTCTATAATCCCCACAAACAGGCTTCTTTTCATTAAAATCCACTAGAAGTTAAAGGAAATGATCACTTAAACATTTTATTGATTATCATTTTTTTTCTATGAAGATGGGCACCTGAGCTAACAACTGTTGCCAATCTTCTTTTTTTTTCTCCTTTTTCTCCCCAAATCCCCCCAGTACATAGTTGTATATTTTAGTTGTGGGTCCTTCTAGTTGTGGCATGTGGGAGGCCACCGCAGCATGGCCTGACAAGTGGTGCCATGTCTGTGTCCAGGATCCAAACCAGCAAAACCCTGGGCCGCTGAAGCAGAGCGCGGGAACTTAACCACTTGGCCACGGGGCCAGCCCCATGATTATCATTTTGATTTATGTGAATGGATCCACCTAAAAGCCGTATTTTAAAAATATTTTAGAAAAATACTGTTTATTAAACTATTCCTATGTGTCACTATTCTAAGTACTTTGCATATATTAACTCATTTAATTCTCGTAACAGTCCTCCGACATAGTCCTCTTTACCTGTCTTCCATAGGTAAGGAGCTCAAGGTCCAGAGAGGTCTAAGTAACCAAGATCACAGAGCTAGTCAGTGTAACATAACTCCAGTTCTTTAGAAACGTATCAGATTGTGCCTGAATTAGCTAACTTGCCCAGCAATTAAAAACTTAAGTAGTTTTTTTTAAATATCTGTATTGCAGCAGGCACTGAAAGAGATGAATAAAATATAGCCTGTGTCCTCAAGAACGTTATAATTAGTTAGCTTCAAGGAAAATGGAGTAAAGAAACAACAGGTAGGCATGAAAGAGAGTAATTCCATTGGAAAAAACCTCTTTAAATCAGAAAAAGTTCTTCTGTCTCTACAGCATACTGCTTATTCTGCTACTCAAGGTTCTTTTAAAAAGTATTTGAACACATCTTTTTTTTTTGTATTTTTTAAAATGATTATAGAGTCCTAAGAAGTTGTAGAAATAATACTTAGAGGTCCATGTACCCTTAAATATAAGTCCATATGCCCTTATATAAGGACCGTCTTATGTTAAGTATTGTACAATATTGAAAACAGAAAACTTATATTAGTATAGTACTGTTAACTAGACTACAGGCCTTATTCAGTTTTCACCACTTTTTGTATGCATTAATGTGTGGTCCTGTGTGTGTGTGTGTATAGTTCTATGCTGTTTATACATGTATTTATTTGTGTAACTACCACCAAAATCAAGATACATAACTGTTCCATGTGCAAAGGAGCTCCCCTGTGCTACCCCATCCCTGTCCTCTCCCAGCCGTTAATCTGTTTTCCATCTCCACAGTTTGTCATTTCAAGAGTGTTCTATAAATGGAACCATACAATATGGAACCTTTCGAGATTGACTTTTTTTGCTAAGCTTAATGTCTTTGAAATCCATTCAGTTTTGTGCATGTATCAGTAATTCATTTTTATTGCTGAGTAGGATTCCATTGTAAATGCCCATGAATGAGATTGCTGGGTCTGATAGAAAGTTCAAGTTTAGTTTAATAAGAAACTGCCAAACTATTTTCCATAGTGGCTATCCCATTTTACGTCTCACCAGCAGTGTATGAGAGACGATCCAGTTTCTCTGCCTTCTCTTTAGCGTTTGGTACTATCACTATTTCTTAGATATTTAGTGATATACCATTCTGGTTTTAACTTGTATTTCCCTAATTGCTAATGATGTTGAACATCTTTTCATGTGCTTATCACTAATATCTCTTCTTCATTGAACTGTCTGTTTATGTCTTTTTCCCATTCTCTAATTGAATTGTTTGTTTTACTTTTGAGTTTTGAGAGTTCTTTTGTATGTTCTAGACATAAGACTTCTGTGCAATATGTTGTTTACAAATATTTTCTCCCAGGGCATAGCTTGTCTTTACCTTCCTAACAGGATCTTTCACAGAGCAAAAGTTTTTACTTTTGATGAAGTCTGATTTATCAGTTTTTTCTCCTCTGGTTCATACTTCTGTCGCCTCTAAGAACTCTTCACCTCGCCCTACATCCCAAGATTTCCTCACATTTTCTTCTGAAATTTTTATAGTTTTATGTTTAAATCCATGAGTCATTTTGAATCAATTTTTGTATAAGAAGTGAGGTGTAGATGAAGGCTCATTTTGGCTATAGATTGTTCAGCACAATTTATTTTAAAAAACTTTCCTTCCTCCATTGAATTGCTTTTGCCCATTTGTCAAAAATCGGTTGGAAATTTAAAAAATAAAATCAGTTGGGTGTGTTTGTGTTTATCTGTTCCTGGGATCTCTCTTCCATTGATTTCTGTGTCTGTCCCTCTGCCAGTAGCACACTGTTGTGATTGCTATAGCTGTACGCAGTAAATCTTAACTTCAGGTAGAGTGATTTCTCCCACTTTATTCTTCTTTTTCAAAATTATTTTAGCTATTCTAGTTCCTTTGCCTTTCCATGTAAGTTTTAGAATGTTTGTCTATATGTGCCACAAAATTTTGCTGGGATTTTTATAGGAATTGCATTATATGTATAGGTCAGTTTTGGAGAAATTGACATCTTTACTATATTGAATCTTCCAAATCATAGACATGATATGTGTCTCCATTTATTATATCTTCTTTTATTTCTTTCTTTAACATTTTGCAATTTTCAGCATATAGATCATGTACATGTTTTTTAAAATTTAATATCTTGTTATTTCACCTGTTTGGAATGGCTGTAAATTATACATGGTATTAGGATTTTAATTTTGGTCTCTACGTGTTTGTTGCTAACATGTAAAAATACAATTGATCTTTGTTTTTTTATCTCATATCCTGTGATCTTGCTGAACTCACTTATTAAATATAGGAGTTTTTTAAACAGATTTCCTGGGATTTTCTAAACAGTTGTGTCTTCTGCAAATTGTTATTAGTGCCATCAAGTTGATTCCGACCCTGTGTACAGCAGAGTGGAACCCTGCCTGGTCTATTTGTGCCATCCTCTCACCTTCTGGCACTATATCAGACAATGCACTGCTGCTATAATAGGGTTTTCATGGATAGTTTTTTTGGAAGTGGGTGGCCTGGTCCTTCTTCCTAGTCTGTCTTAGTCTGGAAGCTCTGCTGAAACCTTTCCACGGTGAGTGACCTTGGTGGTATTTTGAAATACCAGTGGCATAGCTTTTAGCATCATAGCAAGACACAGACACCATGGTACGACAACTGACAGACAAACAGGTGATGTGGTTCCCTGACTGGGAAACAAACCCAGGCCACAGGGGTGAGAGCACTGAATCTTAACCACTAGACTACCAGGGTCTGGCCCTTCTGCAAATACGGAAAGTTTTATTTCTTCCCTTCCAACCAGTATATCGGGCTTTTTCCTTCTCTTGCCTGGCTAGGACTTCTGGTATGTTGAATAAGAGTGGTGAGAGCAGACATCTTTGTCTTGTTCCTAATTTAGGGTAAAAGCATTCATTCTTTCACCACTAAGTATGATGCCACCTGTAGGTTTTTTCAGTAGATGCTCTTTGTCAAGTTGAGAAAGTCTCCCTCTGTGTCGGTTAAGGTTCTCCTGACTGAGCCAGATCCAATAGGACAGGATTTTATTCAGCCTTTTTGTTCTACTCAGGTCTTCGGTTATTAGATGAAGACCATCTGTATCAGGGAGGGCAATCTGCTTTACTCAGTCTCTACCAATTCAAATGTTACTCTCATCCAAAAACACCCTCACAGACATACCCAGAATAATGTTTGACTAAATGTCTGGGCACCTGTGGTGCAGTCAAGGTGACACACAAAATTAACCGTCACAACCTCTATTCTTAATTTGCTGAGAGTTTTTTCATGAATGACATTAATGAAAAATCAATGTCATTAATGATAAAATGAATTTTGTCACATGCTTTTTTTGCATCAGTTGAGACAATCCTGATTTTTCTTTAGCCTATTGATATGGTACATTACATTGACTGATTTTCAAATACTGAAACAGACTTGCATTCCTGGAGTGAATCCTACTGGATCATGGTGTATAATTCTTTTTATATATAGATGGCTTTGATTTGCTCATAATTTATTGAGAATTTTTATGGTGGTATTCGTGAGGGATATTGGCCTTTAGCTTTCTGTTTTGGACTGTCTTTGTCTGGTTTTGGTATTGAGGTAATACTGGCTTTATAAAATGATTAGGAAGTGTTTCAGCCTCTTTGTTTTCTGGAAGAGGTTGTTTAAAATTGATGTGAATTCTCCTTTGAGTGTTTGGTAAAATTCTCTAGTGAAACTGTTTGATCCTGGCGGGTTTTTTTCCAGAAGTTTTTCAGTTATGGGTTACATTTCTTTAATAGTCGTAGGATTATTCAGATTATCTGTCTCATATTGGGTGAATTTTGAGTTTGTAGTTTTCAAGGAATTATTCCATTTCATCTATTGACACATTTGTCACACAGTTGTCAATTTGTCACACATTGTCACACAAATTGTCAAATTTGTGTGCATAGTGTTGTTTGTAGTATTCCCTTATTGTCCTTTTTTACAACTTTAGGATCTGTAGTTGTAGCCTCTGTTTCATTCCTGATGTTGGAAAGTTCTGTATTCTCTCTTTTTGTATTTATCTTGCTAGAAACTTAATTCTTATTGACCTTTTCAAAGAATCAGCTTTTAGTTTCATTTATTTTCTCTGCTCTTATCTTTATTATTTCCTTTCTTTTGGTTACTTTGATTTCATTTTGCTCTTCTTTTTCTAGTTTGTTAAGGTAGAGGCTTAGATTATTGATTTAAGACCTTTCCTCTTTTCTAATGTAAGCATTTAGTGCTATAAATTTCTCTTTCAGCATTGCTCTAGCTTCATCTTACAAATGAAGATATGTTGTATTTTCATTTGGTTCTAAGTATTTTTTTATGTCCTTTGAGACTTCCTCTTTGACCCGTGGATTATTTAGAGTGTTTTGTTTAATTTCCAAGTATTTGGACATTTTTTTCGTATTGTCTTTCTGTTATTGATTTCTAGTTTGATTCCATTATAGTCAGGGAACATACTCTGTCTTCACATTTGTTGAGGTTTGGTTTATGATCCAGGATACTGTCTATCTTGGTGAATATTTCATGGACGCTTGAAAAGAATGTGTATTCTGCTGTGGTTGTGTGCAGTGTTCTATAATTGTCTGTGAGATCCTTTTAATGGATGATGATGTTGAGTTCTATATCTTTGTTGATTTTCAATCTAATAGGTCTATTGATAGATACAAAAGACATGGAATATTTCGTTAGCTCTTCTAAAACCGTGTCTAAATAGTCCCATTGATCTTGGCCCTTTGTAATCCATTCTATGATCTTTTTCACCTTGTGTAATGTATACATTGATCCCACAGTAATACAATTTTAAATACTTCTTGTAGTTCACTGTTTTGTATCTTGAAACCCAAAGATTTCTTCGCTATTGTGTCTTCTTTAATTTCTCCTAAAAGTAGTAGTCTCTGAGTGAGTAGGCTGATCTCATACTCTCTCAAAATATAATCCTGAGGAGAAATTAGTTTGTTTCAAGGATAAGAAGAGAAAGTTGAATTCACGAGGTTGCTGATCGTTAAACCGAAGTAAGAGGACTGCTTATGTTTAGGGGGCAGGGAGAGCTGTAACGTTCTTAAGGGTAAAGGCCATGTATTTTTGTGTTTCCCATGGTCCCTTCCTAGAAAAGTGCCTTCCACATATTTGTGGAATGACTTAAAAATAAGTGAATGAATACTGGATGATATGAGTCATCACAAAAACAAAGACGCCCACTCCCTAAACTGTGCTCTTCTCAGGCTTTCTTAAGAGGCTGAAAAACCAGAAGGGTTTCCTGAGTCTGCAGTGTTTGATTACTGGCTTCATTCCACCCTGGCTGTTCTTAAATGAAATACTGAAGGAAAGAACTCTGCATACGAAATGAAACCTAATTTATTTTTTAATCAAGTAAAAAATAAATTTCAGATTCTACATGTATAACAAATTGGAAAGAAATGGACCATTTCAGCCTAATACTCTGCCTCTTTGCCTGAAGCTGAAGCGGGTTTAATTCACCATGACCAATTTAGATGTATTTATTACATGTACACTGTGCTTTGTATGAAAGAAGGCCATTATTTTACTTAGTCATTTTTTTCCCCCATGTTCCATACCCAGTTCAAGCTGTGAAATGTCTAAGTTCATAGCAGTAGCAAGTTGATGACATGGATAGTGGGTTATTGTCCATAAGTGGGATACTGTGATTTTTTTTTTTCTAACTAGGTATTTTCTGTGGTGAGCTACAAACTGGGTTGCGCTAGGATTACCACTGTTAGCATAGTATATAAAATTTTTATTGGCCTATTGATTGACATGTGTTTGAAACATTAAAGAGAGTCAATTAACTTCTTGTGGATATGCCAGAACCCTTACAGGAACTTTGTTTTTCCCTTTAATTGCTGTTGGTTTGATTTTCTTTGTATAATGACTTTCATCTGGTATTATATTTTCTTTGATCAAAAACCTTTATAACATATTAACGGAAACTTAGCTAGATAAAGCAAAGGTCAGCTGACCCAAGATGCCTATTTATAAATGCAGTAAAGTGAGAATAAGATTTTTCAGGCCAAGTCAAATAAGAAACAATTAGACCACAATTGTCTACTGCCTCATGTTTTCCAGGATTGATGAAGTCGTACTTGGGAGCCATTGGTTTAAGTTTGTTCAGTCCCTGTTCCTCTGTTGACCAGTTGTCTGTAACTCATTAAAGTAATGCTGGGATGACTTTTTCCAGCATGTATTTCCGCTCCGTACATGCGCTGTAAATTTGGCAACCTTCATAAAGATACAGAAGAACCAGCTCTGTATTGTACGTGCCTTTGGCAAGTCTGATGATGGTCAGAGTCCACTGTGAGAAGTGATTTTATGTGAAAATCCTCCCACATATCTGGTTTCTTATGACTGACAAACTGCTTTTCCCAGCTGCATGGTGAAATTACCAGCTGTGCCACTGACACGTTGGCTGAGTGACAACCTGTGTTGTAGCTGCTTCCATCCACAAACGAGGTATTTAATTTAAAGCTTGTAGCTTCTGTTTCACGTTTTGAGTGACCTCAGAACAAAATCTGTGTCAAAATTAGGCTGTGTATTATCAGTTAGAGATTGCTTTGAATTATCTCAGTTTCTCTCCAGTTTGGGGGACTCTCTGAAGCTTGAAAATGATTTTTCTTTCCTTTCTAAATTGATCCTTTTTCCACTTGGCAAACGTTATGTTTTTCCTCTCTGCAGAAGCCAGCGTGGCTTTGCCTACCGTTTTTCTCCTCGTTTCACTTTGCCTGCGTCGCTCTCTGAGTTGTTGCTGTTCCAGCCCATCACAGGCACATAGGAGATCTGGGCCTTCTGGGGCCTCTTCCTTTCAAGGTGAAAGCTAGCGTGTTTTCCCAGTGACACCGTTGTGGCTACGGTGAAAACAAAAACGAAAGTTGAAGGAAAAGGAATTCAGTTGTGAGAGGATACGAGTAAGGGAAGCGTGATAGAAACAAAGCTGTCTTCAAGAAAGAACTGATGTGTGGGCAGAGGCAGTGAACTTGGAGATACCTGGCCTTGTGGAAAGGGTGGCAGGAGGCACAGGTGGCTAAGTGAGAGCGGGGGGGGGGGGGGGAAGAGAAAGGAAATCTGAAATGATCTTAAGTTTAGATGCATAAGTGATTCCTGGAACAGTCCATTTCACGGCCTGTCACTGCCTGTTTTACAGTTTTGTGTGAATGAGTATAGCTCTATTTTTATAGCATTTGGCAATCAATAAAGTCATTTTTGTGTAGAATTTTTAACACATCCTTTTGGTCTGAGGGAAAAGGAAGGAGCACAAACAGAACGCAAATAATTGAGTATGGAATGAGAGAGCTTAGGAAGGGCCACTGCAGTCCGAGTCAAGTGGCGTCATGAAGGGTTGGGACGCGTCTAGAACGACAGTTGGTATGGGAGTAGGTGGGGAGTTTTGAAATCTGAATGCAGCTGTGAACCCCGTGAGGAGAGGTAAGATGTGTGACTCGTCTTGGCAATCCCAGCGTCTGTTTAAGTGCTCGGGGCATGTGAGAGTTCAGGAAGTATTGAAGGAGAGAAGTTGGCTAGGAGGGAAATGGGATGGGAAGAGTCGGAGAAGCTCTTAAAACTTAGCCATGACTGCTTAGAGCTTTTAATTGGGGTGAAAAAAAATAGAATAGGAAAAACAAACATTGCCTGACTGCTCCTTGGTTAACTTTTGCACCCGCTGAATTAATCTCTGGAATTCATCTAAGGGTTTTTTTGATAGCGCGTTTCTGAAGTGTTAAATATTATCTTTGTCAAAGCAATCAAAAGGAAATGGCAAAAGTTTCTCTTTCAACTTAAGCAGTATACAGTTGCTTTACTTCATCTTTTTTTTGTTGAGATGAAATTCACATAATGTAAAATTAACCGTTTTAAAGTGTACAATTTAATGGCATTTAGTGCATTTACAATGTTGTGCAACCACCACCTATATTAGGTTCTAAAATGTTTCCATCAACAGTTGCTTTACTTTAATGTATTTAAGTGTCATGGACCCACTTAGGGATTCTTACTTTATTTAAAAAAAAAAAAGATTGAAACCTAGGCAATGTTTTCTAACAGCCTTTGGAGACTAAATGCCATCTTTTTCACAGTCTGTCTTGAATTTCTTGTTTCCCTCCCCGTGAGCCGTTGGATAAAATGCACCTTTTTAGGCTAGCGTTTCCTCTATTTTTTGGTGATTTCTTTTTCTCCTGGCCTCCTGGTATAATGTGTTTTTTTGGTTTTTTGTTTTTTTTTTTTTTTTTTTGAGGAAGATTTGCCCTAAACTAACACCTGTTGCCAATCTTCCCCTTTTTCCTTGAGGAAGAGTCACCCTGAGCTAACATCTGTGTGAATCTTCCTCTATTTTGTATGTGGTGTAGATCCACACCTGTGAAGCAAACCTGGGCCGCCAAAGCGGAGCACACCAAACTTAACCAGTAGGCCACAGGGCTGGCCCAATTCTTATTTCTTGTAGCATGAATACACTGAAGCCTCCTGCTTATGGATTTCTTTTTCTAGTGCTAGACAAAGCTAAAGTTAAACCAGCTGCAGAGAGCTTATCACTTCTCCACATGGAGGCTGAGATTCAAGATTCCATTTATACCAGGACAGCATTTTATAGGAGGTGTAAGCCAAGTGCTTCTCACCTTCCTTAGAGCCTCTCCGCAGGGTCAAAAGGGCAAACTCTGATTTTGTCTAAGACACATGGGCAAATCATTATATAAATATTCTTACAATTGGAGATGAGGAAACTCTGAACACCGTAGATTTACTAAGAGGAATGAGTAAGCACCTTACAAATTTCAAACATTGTTGTGGCTTACAGAAAAAGATATTTTGGCATTATTGTTTAGAGGAGTGGAGAAGACCCGATTAGAAACAGGTTAGGGAGCTTGAACTGGTATTCTCCACTCTTAAAAATAGCAGGAAGTTCCCTGCTGGTCAGACCTTTGAATTACAGAAAGAACATGTTGTGACTGATCATTCCTTTTAAGAAATGTGAATACCAGATTTATAAGTTTCATATGTTTATGATGTCAAAATTTCCATATTCTGCCAGAAAGAATGAAATCTGCAGTGGGATCAGAATTGTAGAATTGCAAAGGGCAGCAAATTCCACTTGTTAGGAGAATACCATTTTTGCATTCTTGGTCTTCCTGATTTCACATTTAAGCCATTTATACAAATCTTTGACAAAGCCATTTTAAAAAATGTTTACAGCTGACAGTTTATGAAAACAGGTTTGCTCTTATGGGCTAAATAATTACTTTTCTCTAAAGACAGGTGTCACATGCTCAAATCTTCAAAGCTCCAGATGCTATTTTTCTAAAGTTTTGTTTACACAATACAGTATTTTGTAGATAAGTCTTGTTAGTGGAGGCAGTGCCCGGAGCTCAGGGGACTTGATCTGTTGTTGTTTTATTATTCCTAAGCCAACTTTCCTGTGTCAGCTTTTCAAGGAGCCATGATTCATCTCTGTGAAATCACACAGCGAGAAAAAATTCCTCACTGCTCACTACCAAGGGAGAAGAGAATTGGGGCCGGGTAGGAGCTGGGAGTGGGTGTGGTGTGGATTTCCCTCCTCTCTGTGGGAACTGGACGAGACTTAGTAATGGCAGACTTCCAGTGTTCAGGTCACAGAAGAGTTCTCCATTTTTGTTATATAGGTTTCATCAAGATTTCACTGAGTATTTGCTTTACGCTTTTTCTTGAAATTTCCGTAGTATTGTTTTCTTTAGTTTGTATCCATTATACCTTAGTTGTGATACAGGAGAAAAAAAATGCCATACTGGGAATCAGGAGGTTTTGGGTTTATTCTCAGCTTTGTCAATACTTAGGTGTGTGAGTTGAAGCTAATCAGTTAGCTTCTCTGAGCTTAGCTCCTCCTCCCTATCAAATGGGAATAATAAGCCACAGTGGAAGGAGTAGAGATGTCAGATCTGCTTGCTTTTAAACAGGCCACTCCCTCTGCCAGGAAGATGATTTCCTACCACTCAAAACCACTAACTCCTGCCTGAATGGCTTGCGCTCCTTGGAGCTCCTGCACCTCGTGGTATCTTAGATATAGTGGATGCCCAAAACATGTTTTTTAAATTATGATGATGCCTTGGCCCTTAGAGTCTTTCTGGGGTTCCTCGTGGTTTATGTAAGGAGCACCTGTCACCCGTAACACACATTTGGAAGGCTTGGCTACTGTTCTATCACTGCCCTGTGCATTCTCTGTGGCCTTCTTCTCTCTTCTGTCTCTTTTCATATTTTGTTCTTTTTCTTCCTCTCCCTCACCTGCGTCTCCGCCCACATTGGATCGTGTTGAAGCCCCTGCTTCCATCTTCTGAGACCCTCTCCCGCCTTGCTTTCTTTATGGAGTCCCTGGGGCCTGGCCTGTTAAGCGCCGCTCCCTGGCAGCTGCCGTGATCAGCTTCTACTGCAGGAGTTCTGCTTCCCTTAGGCCTGTTGGCAAATAGAACTTAATTTTAATTTTCAACAATTCTCCTAATTTTTCTGTCCCTAAACCCACGCATTCACCTTTGTTGTAAGAGCTTTCTTGCTCTTGACTATAGGAAGTGGATAGGCGTGGAGACGAGTCATAAACGTTATGGGAGTTACATGTGTGAGAGCTTATGGATTATTGACGGACTGTATTCAAATGTGAATTGGATAAGATCTGTCTCAATGACTTTTCCTTTTCCACTTCAGTGAGCCCTCTCTTTTTAGTTTAGGACCAGCGCTCATCAGGCTTCCTGCCTTCTCTTTTTTGTCAGCTAATTCTGAAGTAAACTGATGATCCTTGAGCCACATGTAGATAAAAACATATTCTGTCACACAGAATCAGAATGTCACATATTCACATAGAATCAGAATTTGGACCACATAGTTGTTTAAGGCATTTCACATTGCACAAAAACCCATATTCCTGGCTCTTTTTGAAAAATCAGAAAGGCAGATGACTGCAGGGTGGATATTAGCCGGAGCTGAGTAGTGACTGCCCTGTACAGGATATGCGCTCTCTGTGGTCTCTTACTCTGGATGTATCATTTATATAGGTTCCCTGAGTGGAGCATGTTTCTGTCCAAGCCTTCAGACGTTTTCCTGAGGACCCTAATGGGTGGTAGCAGTACATAGAGGTGGCTTGTAGGCCTCATACACGTCATGGAGGACTAAATGCAGGCCGTGTAAGTGAAGGCAGTGGGCTTACTGTGCACAGTAGCAAGACAAACCTGCCGTCCCTGAACCCTTCCTCTTTAAAGTCCTGGAGCTGCCACTGCTGTTGTGGCAGAATAGTTAATATTTATTAGACTATTTATATCTTGGTGGATTTCTAGATACAAAGATCATTGTGTATCCTCATAGTCCCCTCCCTCTTTTTATTAGAACAGTCATATTAAGTCAATCCTGGTGGGGAATCTACTTGCACGCTTAGAATCATAAACTTTTATAGATAATACCTTAGCAATTATTTAATCCTACATCCTCTTTTTAAAGTTAAGATAATAGAGCCAAGAGGGGGAATGCTTTGTCCAGACTCTTAGAACTAATAGCAAAGCACAGATAAAAACCCAGTTCTTCTCCCTCCCAGCTCCAGGCTCAGCTCTAGACCACAGTACAAATGAAACTTAGATTTCTCTCCTCTCTAAGGGTAACCTTAGAGTTGGAGTAGAAGAAATGGGCTTGGGCACCGAGCATACTAGGGTTCAGAATCTAGGTCTGCCATTCTGATATTTGGGCAAGTTTAGGTGAACTATTTAATCTCCATAAACTTTCTTTTCCTCATCTGTAGAATAGGGACCATAATCCCTACTTCATGGTCTTATGTGAACATAATCAGTATGTGCATAAAGAGCCTTCGTAGTAGGTTCTTAGATCACTCCCCACCCCTTTGTCACTAGGTTAAATATTCTTTTCCAAAAATTGAGAGACTAACAAGGAGTTAATAAATATTTTAAACTTAGGCCAAGGAATGTCTGCACAGTGCCCGACGTGGATGATGTGGTATGTCTAACTGTTTTCATGTTGATTTTCATGCCATAGTGAGCCCCTTCAGGCATGAAAACAACCAAGGATTATTTGCTTCTCTGTTCTTTCTTTCTTGGCCCTCTTGTTCTGTTTTCATCACAGACTCCGGCCCTTCCAAAGCAGTCTGTCAGGAATTACCTGGTTCTCAGCTCTCTCCTGCTGGACCACCATTCAGGGACATCCTCCTGAATCTCCCCTTTCAAGGTGGAGCTCATGGGCGGTTCTCAGTTACACCATTCATTTCCTCATTTTCTGGAAGCATCTTCTGAACTTTATCTCACGCTATCACTCCATGCAGATCTTTCACTCCTGTGAACTCTTCTTGAACTTATAGGTTAACATTTAGTTGTTCTCTAGTCATCTCACTTCCGTTACATTTCTCCTCCCCCAAATTAGATTGTGAGCACTTTAAGGGCCAAAAACTAAGTCTTTTGGCTTTATTATTATCCCCCATGGAGCTTAGCGATGTGTTGGGTGCTTAGAGAGGTCTTTGATTAATAAGTGGATTTTAAGAAACTGGAACACACCATGACAAAAATTAGCGGCTCCTGATCTCAGCTCCCTGCAGAACACTGCACTGCCTTTCTTCTCTGTCAGTTAAATATCTCCTCCTTCGCTACCACCCTTTTTTCCTCCCTAGGTCCCACTGAGAGGTAAATGGAGTTTAGGGGACCCTTGAACCGCCTCCTGGGTCACCTTTATTACTGTGACTCTCTCTCTGTCACCACCAGCCGAGTGTGCCCTGTCCTCTTAGTTATCAAAGAGCGTGGGAACTTGGACCTCCTCTTCTAAGAGTGCCGTGGCAAGTTTAAAACTGTGCAAAGCTCCAGATTAAAGATTAAAGAGGATTAGGAAACATAACCAAGACTTAGGAACTCAGGGCTTCCTCTGCTGCCATTCCGCCAAAATGCCCACTTGATTCTAAGGGATAATGTTATTCATTGAATTGTTTTTTTATTTTTTAAGAGGACCTGCAACTATCACTTTAGAGTTGCTTTCTTATGCCATTTCCTAGGATCATAAAACCTAAATATCAGAACAAGGTTTTACTGATTATCGTCTAAATATCTATCTGTTAAAGTTACTTATTTCTGAATTTGTTATTGTATAAGCTTGTTATTTACAAATAAAGATCATTTGTAAATAAATTTACAAACAATTGTAAATAAATAAATTATCCACAAATTTGTTATTATTTTGCATTGACTGACTGCTGTGAGCTGAGACCTGAGCTGGGCACTGTGGAAGATGGAGATGACTATGATAAAGTGGATGGCAGTTATGCTCACAAGAGTCTATCATCCAGGAGACAGGCATGGTCCCAAGCCCTAGGCTAGGATGGAGGGATCATGTGGACCAGTAACTGAACTGACCTACCTCAAGGTTCGATACAGAAGCACGAGTGTGACTATTTGGAGGCGTTTTATTTCCCAGGCCCTCTTTAGGAGGTGAGAGCAAATTAATTAACCATTATTCCATTATTCCCGGCTGCACAGACTGCATAGTGAAGAATATAGCATGAGGGCTCAGGGTGTCTGACAGTATAGTTCCAGAAGGCAGGAGCAGCCAATGCACTTCAGAGAGCCCAGAACAAGTAGCCCTTTAGGTCAGTTTTTAAATCAATAACAGATCGGGCACTACAAGAGGAAGCCTGTTTCCCAGCCAAACAGTGAACAATGCTAGAAGCCCAGGCTCCCACAGTCTCCGGGGAGTAATGAGAACTTCTTCAGTAATCAGCCAATTTGGATTTCAGAGAATGATTCTAAACACAAAATGGTAAAAGTTGGGTAAAGTAAACCAAACCATTGCTTCATAGACGAATCACATAATTAAATTAGAGAAGCATAAAGTTAGAAATGCTGGAGGGTTTTTTGTTTTATTTTTTTAAGGAAAAATGATTTAAAGGCAATACTATTAAAATAATAACTCATGGCTAAAAATATATGCTGAAGCGTTTATCTCTCTGGGGACATGAAAACAGTATCATATCCAAGTTGGAGTCTAGTCCCCGTTAGAGCAATAAATTAGTTTTGGAACTCTGAAGTATTTGTTTGATTTCTTTTGTCTGCATAGCTAGTGCAGATTTGGGAGATTGTTTCTTTTAGTTGTTGGCAAAATGCTGTAAATGTCAAGTTCTTGTTGCTGTATTTTTATAATAAAGTACAGAAAACTTAGTTCCATCAAAAGAAATGGAGGGTTAGGATAAATTGTGAATAAACAGTAGTTTTTGGTCAAGTTAAAATACAGTCTATTGTTTATCCTGTACTGGAAAAATGAGACAATTCTATATTTATACCTATAGAGCAACCCTTATATTTGTGATGAGAGGGACAGATTCTTCTGGATTGTTTTTTGTTTGTTTTATTTTGTTTTGTTGTTTAATCAACAGTGCAAACACAAGAAAGAGTTGAACGGCATCTTAACAGATTATACTTTTTCCCTGTGATATCACTTTTGATCTTTAAGGTAATTCCAGCTTTAAGGGTCTTTGATTCGCTGATTCTAAAGTACTGTACTAGGAAATTCCACCAAAGCAGGGCTGCCTGGAACAGGCCCTGTTGGCCCTGGAGTGTAGATGTTCTCAAAGGGAACCCAGTATATGATGATGGAGTATGTGACTAACTTGCAGAGTACTGCCTGATCAGAGGTACCTCAGAACTTTCCCTAAGTCTGCTAACACAGCCTTGGTGACCACCAAATGTGCCATTTGTATTTCTTAGTAACAAATATGGAGAACTAATTACTATTTAATGAGCAGCAAAATCCTACTGGGCTCTACTACAATAACATGGTAGCTTGTTCTAATAAGACAGAACAACTGTGAAATAGTTCATAAAAGTTTAGATCCAGCTCCACTTCTGACTGAGTTGAATGGTATTATTTCCCTAAAGATTTTGGGTTACAGTGACATTCACCAAAAAATCTAAATCATGTTTACATGGAAGTTCATATGAGGAAACACTAATTAAATTTGGTTAAATGTTTCAATTATTTTCACTTTTTATCACTTTTACTCATTAAAAGTGAACACTAAAACACTTAGTAATCAAATTTAGTTTTTTAATTGCAATAATAAGGAATAATAAAGAATCTTAATCCTATTTTATATGGAAGTACTTGAGACCTTCAGGTTTCTAGGCTAATTTAGATATCCCCACCATCTCTCATTATTTCCTGACTTGGCTTTCTGATCATAGTGTGGCCAGATCAGCACACAGTATTCTAAATATATGGTCAGAATGCTTCCTCTGACTTTATTCAATTTCTTTGTTTAATATAATGGAGAACTTTGCTTGTTTTTATTTCTGCTAGGCCCTGTTGGAACTGGAATTTTATTTTCCAAATTTGTGGTACTTTTCACTAAATATGGAATGATATTCTGATATTTTTTTCCCTTCTAATCAACAAGCACTTTCTTTTCTTTGTAGAACTTAGTAATGGCAAAAAGAACTAACTCATCCTTGTGGTATTTTCTAAATCCATAATACACAAATGAATAGTTACATGGCTAATAGAGTATCAGTATACAGTAGCTTCTTGTTTCTTTCTCTCACTTTTTTTAAAATAGATTTTATTTTTTTTAGTGCAGTTTTGGGTTTACAGCAAAATTCAGAAGGCACAGAGATTTCCCAAGTACCTTCTGCCCTGACATGTGCATAGTCTCCCCCATTATCAACATCCCCTGCCAGAGTGGTACATGTGTTATAATTGATGAACCTACATTGACACATCATTATCACCCAAAGTCTGTAGTTTACATTATTGTTCACTCTTGGTGTTATACGTTCTATAGGTTTTGACAAATGTATAATGACGTGTATCCACCATTATAGTCTCAAACAGAATAGTTTCACTGTCTTAACATCCTCTATGCTCTGCTTATTCATCCTTCCCTCCCCCCAATCCCTAGCAACTACTGATCTTTTCACTATCTCCATAGTTTTACCCTTTCCAGAATGTCATATAGTTACGATCATGCAGTTTGTAGTCTTTTCTGATTGCCTCCTTTCACTTAGTAATATGCATTTAGGGTGCCTTCAAGTCTTTTCATGACTTAATAGATCATTTCTTTTTATTACTGGATAATATTCCATTGTTTGGATCTACCACAGTTTGTTTATCCGTTCGTTACTGACAGGCGTCTTGACTGCTTCCAAGTTTTGGCAATTATGAATAAAACTGCTATAAACATCTGTGTTAAGGTTTTTGTGTGGATGTAAGTTTTTAGTTCCTTGGGTAAATACCAAGAATGCAATTGCTGGATCATATGGTAAGAGAATATTTAGTTTTGTGAGAAAGCACCAAACTGTCTCCCACAGTGGCTGTACCATTTTGCCTTCCCATCAGCAATGAATGAGAGTTCTTGTTGCTCCACATCTTCATCCGGATTTGATGTTATCAATGTTCTGGATTTTGGCCATTCTTGTGGGTATGTACTGGTATCTCGTTGTGGTTTTAATTTGCCTTTCCCTAATGACATATGATGTGGAGCATCTTTTCATACATTTATTTGCCATCTCCACATATATCTTTGATGAAGTACCTGTTAAGATCTTTCTCCCATTTCTTAATTAGTTGGTTCATTTTCTTATTGTTGAGTTTTAAAAGTTCTTTGTATATTTTGGATAACAGTCCTTTATCAGATAAGTCTTTCACAAATATTTTCTCCCAGTCTGTGGCTTGTCTTTTCATTCTCTTGACAGTGTCTTTGAAGAACAGAAATTTTTTATTTTAATGAAGTCCAACTTATCGATTATTTCTTTCTTACCTTTGGTATGGTATCTAAAAAGTCATCATCAAACCCAAGGTCATGTAGATTTTCTCCTGTGTTATCTTCTAGGGATTTCATAGATTTGCAGTTAACATTTAGGTCTGTGATCCATTTTGAGTTAGTTTTTGTGAGGGTCAAGATTCATTTTTTTGCATGTGGATATTCAGTTAGTTGTTCCAGGACCATTTATTGAAAAAATTATCTTTGCTCCATTGTGTTGCCTTTGCTCTTTTGCCAAATAGCAATTAACTATATTCATGTGGCTCTATTTCTGGCTCTCTATTCTATTCTTTTGATCCATTTGTCTGTTCTTTCACCAATACCACACTGTCTTGATTACGGTAGCTTTATAGTAGTCTTGAGGTCAGGTAGTGTCAGTCCTCCAACTTTCTTCTTCAATATTATGTTGGCTATTCTATGTCTTTTGCTTCTCCATATAAACTTGAAAATCAGTTTGTGAGTACCCACAAAATAACTTGCTGGGATTTTGACTCGGATTGCATTGAATCTATAGATCAAATTGGGAAGAACTGACATCTTGACAATATTGAGTCTTCCTATCCATGAACATGAAATATCTCTTCACTTATTTAGTTCTTTGATTTTGTTCATCAGAGTTTTGTATTTTTCCTCATATGGATTTTGTACGTATTTTGTTACTTATACCTAAGTATTCCATTGTTTGAGTGCTAATATAAGTGGTAATGTGTTTTTAATCTCAAATTCCAGTTGTTCAATAGGAAAGTAATTGCCTTTTCTGTGTTAACCTTATATCATATAACCTTGTTATAATCACTTAGTAGTTCAAGAAACTTTTTGGTCAGTTTTTTCAGATTTCCTACATGGACAATCATGCCATCTTTGAACAAAGACAGGTTTGTTTTTTCCTTCCCAATCGGTACACTTTTTATTTCCTTTTCTTATCTTAGTACATTAGCTAGGACTTCTAGTACAATGTTGAAAAGAAGAGATAAAAGGGGATATCCCTACCTTGTTCCTAATCCTAGGGGGAAAGTGTCTAGTTTCTCACTGTTAAGTATGATGTTAGCTTAGTTTTTTTGTAGATATTCTTTATCAAATTGAAAAAGTTCTCCTGTATTCCTAGTTTTCTAAGAGTTTTTTATTGTGATTGGATATTGGATTTTGGCAAATGTTTTTCTCCATCTATTGATATAATCATGTGATTTTTCTCCTTTAGCCTGTAGATGTGATAGATTATATTAATTGGTTTTTGGATGCTGAACCAGACTTGCATACATGGGATAAATCCCATTTGATTGTGGTGTATAATTATTTTTAAACATTGTTCAATTCAGTTTGCCAATATTTTGTTGAGGATTTTTGCAGCTATTTCATGTAGTTTTCTTTTCTTGGTATTAGTATTGATTTTGGTATTAGGGTAATTCTGGCCTCATATAATGACTTAGGAAGTATTCCCTCTACTTCTATCCTCTGAAAGAGACTGTAGAAAATTGGTATAATTTCTTTTTTTTTTTTCTTTTTGCTAATGAGGATTAGCCCTGAGCTAATATCTGTGCCAGTCTTCCCCACTTTATATGAGGGTCACCACCACAGCATGAGTGATGAGTGGTATAGGTCTGCGCCCAGGATCCCAACCTGTGAACCCAGGTCGCCAAAGTGGAGTGCGCAGAACTTAACCACTGTGCCGTGGGGCCAGCCCCAAGAGAATTGGTATAGTCTCTTAAAAATATAGAACACTTAGTGAATTTGCATGTCATCCTTGCACCATAGCCATGTTAATCTTCTCTGTATAATTCCAGTTTTAGTATATGTATTGTCAAAGACCAAAAAAAAGACATTTTCACCATTGAAAATGTCCTGAATTCACCGGTAACCAATTTTTGCAATCTCTTTTGGCTTTTTAAAGTACAACTTAACTGTCTGTCAGTGGTAAAGATGGCTGGATTTCAACTTTATACTTTAGTGAATGGACTACATTGGATGTCATACTACAATATAGGTGTACATACTGCTTTTGAGCAGGGGGTAGAGGTGACTGAGGACATGTCTAGGCTGAGTCCTGTGTTTCTGACTTGGGTAAATGAGTGAAATGAAGTTTAGCTTTAGATACATGCTGAACTTCAGCCGACTCTGGAAGTGGAGATGTCCAGTAGGCTAGTGGATGTACTGTCAAAGCTCAGAGAACAGTCAGGACTGTGAATGTTAATTTGGCAACAGTTGAAGGGAATGATTCTTTGAGAAAATAGAAATGTAGGGAGAGCTTTCCTATGCAAAGTCTGTTCCAGAAGCTAGAGTTAAAAGCATTGGGAGGGGGTATCTAGGAGGAAGAAGTGTAAAGCCAGGATGGCAGTGAGAGTACAAGAGAGAATTGGTTATTAGAGGCACTAACCATAAAACGATTATATTTTTCTTCTTTTCGAATGTGGAAGTCTCATTCATGGATCAATTTATAACTTCAAATTTATTATTACTATTTCTGATTATCTGGCTTAACAATTTCAGATGCTCATTAAAGTCCAGAGACTGTAATTCTTTTTAGCTTTTTATTTTGGAATCGTTTTAAACTTACACTTAGCTCTTTACTGTGGAATCATTTTAAACTTACATAAAAGTTGCAAAAATAGCAGATAATTCCTGTATATCATTCATCCAGCTTCCGTTAGTGTTAACATCTTATATAACCATAGTACAGTTATCAAGACTGAGACATTAACACTGGTACGATACTATTAACTAAGTTACAGCCTTTATTTGGATTTTGCCAGTTTTTTCACCATTGTCCTTTTTCTGTTCCAGATCCAATTCAGGGTCGCACATTGCAGTTGGTTATCAGGTCTCCTTATTCTCCTCTAGTCTGGGGCATTTCTTCAGTCTTTCCTTGTCTTTCATAACCTTTATAGTTTAGAATAGTATTGATCAATTATTTTACATACAGAGACTACAATTACATGATCACATAGTGGGATTCATTCTTACTTTGTTTCTAAATGAAAGGTTGAGTTTTCTAAAGAAGACTGGATTTCATGTTTGTGAAAATCCTGGTATTTACATTTTAGCAAGTTGCGATTATTGTGCCTTCTTACTTTCTTGAGGATCTGTCATTACTGGGAAATTCCTTCCTCCTTCACTGCAAGGAAATGATATGTCCTCTGTTCTGTTTACCGTAGCAGTCTCTCTGTCTCCAGTAATGATATGTGAAGATATGTGAAGTATCAGAAGAACAACTTACTGGTTGCTGTATATAGTTCCTAAATTAATAAATTTTTATTTTAGAAGTCATCTTTAAAAGCCTTACACATTTTCCTCAGAAAGCTGAAGATAGAATTACTGTATGATCCACCAGTTTCACTCCTAGTTATACCCAAAATAACTGAAAACAGGGACTCAAACAGATACTTGTACACTAGTGTTCATAGCACCATAGCCAAAAGGTGAAAACGACCTGTGTCCATCAACAGATGAATGGATGACAAAATATACATACAATGAAATATAATTCAGCCATAAAAAGGAATGAAATACTGATACATGCCGCACCATCTGTAAACCTTGAAAAACATTATGCAAAATGAAATAAGCCAGACAGAAAAAGGATAAATATTGTGTAATTCCAGTTATGTGAGGTCGCTAGAACAGGCAAATTCATAGAGACAGAAAGTAGAATAGAGATTACCAGGGGCTCGGAGGAGGGGGTATTGGGAAGTTATCATTTAATGGGTACAGAGCTTTTGTTTGTTTGATGAAAAAGTTCTGGAGATGGTTAGTGGTGACAGTTGCAGAACATTGTAAATGTACTTGGTGCCGCTGAACTGTACCCTTAAAACTAGTTAAAAGGGTAGATTTTGTTATGTATGTTTTACCACAACTTTTAAAAAGCCTTATACAACCATAAATCTCCTGCCCCCACCCCCATTTGTTGGATCATTTTAATTCAATATGTAGTTTTTTTCACATTTCACAGGTTAAATTTTTTCTGAGAAGCCTTAAATAGCATTATCATAGTAAAGTTGACATTATAAAAATTGTATTTCATCTATCATTAGAAATTTGAAAAAATTTCCTCTCTATTTGAATGTGAATAAGATAAATTCTGATATGGTATTTGATTAGTTATGAAGATCAATAATGTTAGAAACATAAGCTTATGGTCATTAGAGGTTCATTTTATCCTGTTGGCTTGGGTTTTGTGAGGGACGCTCATGTCAAGTTTAGCCTCTGAACAACCTACCTGCAGAATATACCACCCACATTCATCAAACCTCCTGATGTTATGCCTCGGATTCTCCAGAACTGAGAACGACTGCAGATACCTGCTTAACTGTAGGCACTCTAGGGGCTAGGGACAGGCAGAATAAGGAGCTCCAGACTCATGACGTGATTTGCTGGCTTGTTCAGTCTCATGATTGGCAGCCCCAACATGCAATAGGGAAGAAGCAATTTTCAAAAGAAGGGAATACTGGGCAAAACAAAGATTGATGTCTGCCATACCAGGTCATTTCATTAACTCATTCAACGGCTATTTGTTGAGCGTCCGTTATGTGCTAAGCACTGTTCTAAGGGCTGCGGATACCTCAACTAACAAAACAGGCAAATATCCTTCCTCCCATGTAGTTTGAGCTGGTCTGTTCAGCTGTAAAAGCATGTTAGAACTTGGACAGCCAGCAGATGTGACATAAAGTGCTTAGACCTCTGAGGCTAACCTGTCCCTTATTTTTTGGTCAATTCATTGAAGTCATTGCATTCATGGAGGATAGCAAGCTAGTATTCATGCCAGAGTGGTGTCCTTTTGCAGAGTTCTGCTATAGCTTCCAAAGGTTTACCAGTGGATGGTGTCACTGTGGCTTAAGAGTCCTTAGCATCTAGAATGAGGAGATGAACTGGTACTGTTTCAGCCCCTGGGGACAGCGTGTTGGTAAGAGCCAGTCAGGTTATTGCTGGATTTCAATCTCAAACCAAAATCAGGAGCCTGGATGGAATTATGCTTGGTGGGGCTCAACCTGAGGTTCACTAGACACGCAGGAGTGCAGGGGCTTTCCACACACACACCGGATGCAAGCTTAATGCAGAAATACTAATTCCAGTTTACAGGCCAAGCTCCTGAAAGAGTTGTATACCTGCCAGTCTTGGTTAGATTGACTTGGGACATGGGCAGGGCCCAGTCTGTTAAGAGAAAAATGTCTTCACACAAGAAATGACTGTAGGATGGTGGTAAACAGATGCTGTCAGCAAATAAAAATAATTTTTAGTATTTATTAGCCAGACCCACATTTTCATTTACTCCTCACAACAAAACAAACTAGGGAAAAAAACTGTTTGAGATCAGACCTCTAGTTGCAAGTATTAAAAAATTCAGATTTAACTTGCTTAAACAAAAAAGGAAAATTTTTCAATATTGGCAGTACAGTGATGATTAAGACAGATCCCCCCTGCTTCCTCCCTCATCCTGGTCTCACTGTGTGGAGTCATAACATTTTCCCCTTTTTGGGATATTAGGAAATATAGTTATATATTTCAGCTCTGGAAACCACATTCGGTTCTAGGCATCACACTTTTAAAGGGCCACTGACAACTTGGAGCATGTTCAGAGGAAAATGACCCAGATGGTAAGGGAATATGAAATCAAGTTGTATGAGAAACAGTCAGAGAAGTAGGGAGATTTGGCCTAAAGAAAAGAAGATTAACCAGAAAGTATTACAGACTCCACAGTTTTCAGATTCCCAAAGACACTACATAGGCTAGGGATTCATCCTGCTCTGCCCACTGGAGCCTCCTAGAACAAGGGCTACTGCTGGGGAGATACAGGAAGAACATCAAAGAGAACTCGATAAAAATCAAAGCCATGCCAAAGGAGTGGACATCATTGGAGGCAGAGCCCAAGCCCCACATCTCTGGAGTTATTCTAACAGAGGGCATCAGTCGGCGCCTGCTCACATCCTTCCTCCCTGAGCTTCCCAGCTTCCCCAGGGCCAGGGGCATCTCTTTCCCTTGTTCTACCTTGTGTATACTTTGACCTTGCTGAGGTGCTTCCATGGTTTCCTTTGTGTTTTAGTTCCATTTATGTATCTGTCTGTCTCTCACTAGTGATTCTCAACGCTTTCAACCTAATGTCTTCTTTTTATGGCAAATATTTTGTAACATGCGCTTTCTTATCCTGAAATGAAATTCATAGTTAATGTAACATACCTATGCAGCACGTGATTCCAAAATGCAATGTAATGCCCTAGTTGTAATAAAAAGGAGAAGCAAAAAGAAAGTGATTTATAATCAGATTACATGTCTTACTTGCATTATCTCCAGGCACGACCACACCAGGAGACACAGTCAAGTAGATAGATTTGGGATGTGGCATCTCCATGTTCAGGATGACTACAGTGCAGACAGATGCAGGGGCATGGTGTTGGTACCTCAAACACTGTGAGTGTGTTTGCTGCCTGTGACTTTCTTTTCTTTTTTTTTTTTCCAATTTACCATTTTAACCACTTTTAAGTGTACAGTTCTGTGGCATTAAACACATTCACTTTGTTGTGCAACTGTCAGCACCCTCCATCTCCAGAACTTTTCATCTCCCCCAGCTCCTGATGTAATTTTCATGAATGGTGAACGGTTCTTGGTAAAGGTCCAAACAAAACAAAGTACAGTCTTCCCTTGATTTCCATGGTAGTTCTGTTTGGAAAAATTCAGTATATATATAAAACATGCAAAAACATATTTTGTCTTTCTATGTAAAACAGAATTAGTTTCTAAGCTCAGATAATTATAAACAGATTATCACCATGTGGATGTCCAGTAGAGCATAAAATAGTGCTTTTTTGTATTAAACAGCCCCAAATATTGCAGAACGTCTGTATCCATGGCACCTGTCCACTAAGTGAAAATAGCACCCCTCAGTCACTATAACACGAGAAATGGTCCTGTTAGTTCCCTGATATGTTGCAACCGTTTGGAACCAGACTGTATAGTACATGAACTCTGGGAAGGCAAGACCCAGTTTTGTTCTCGTTTAACTTCCTTGGTACCTGGTACAAAAGGCACTCAGTGTTTGTTGAAGTAGAGAATGCAGTATAGAGTTTGCCCAGATATCCCTCAAGTGTTTGTAACTCAGCTTTTCTAAAACTGACATAAGGTATCGTCTTCCTCTTCTCTGCCCATGCTCCTCCCCAACTTGTCTTACTCCTTCATTCTCAGTCTTTACAGTAGTCTAGAAAGCTAGCAACTACGATTTATCTCCCTCACTGCACACATCCAGTAGGTCCCCAGACCATAAAGCTTCTGCCTTTCCTAACTGTGGCATCCTCTCTTTCCCCTGCTCCAGCCTCCCTTTCTGTCTTCATCCCAGCTATTGGAATAGCCTTGCTTCCCGGCCTCCATGTCCCCCCTTCAAATACACAGTGAACTCTGAACTTTCCACCAATATGCCAAGCCCTCCGAGGTTTGGAAGTGTAGCTCCCTATGCCTAGAGAAATTGTTACCTTTTTCGCCTGGAAAAGCTCCCTCCTCATGCGTCAAGACCCGGCTTAAATGTCTCCTCCTCAGGTCCCAGACTGAGACAATTACTCAATCTGTGTCTCTGTTCACATCCTTGTGGCATTTCTTGCATTAAACTTTATTTGTTCACATGCCTGTGGTCTCTGCCAGAGTGAGAGTTGCTTGAGTTGAAGTTAATTGCTCAGGCTTTGGAATCAGTAGCTAGAGTTTGCATCCCACTTGAGTTAGCAGTCCTGTGGTCTTGGGCAAAGTCCTTAATCTCTTGAAGCCCCAGTTTTCTTATCTGTAAAATGGGTATAATATAATGCTTATAAAGTGTTTAAAACCAAGCTTGAAATATTTATCATTGTCGTTGGCTTTGTATCTGTCCTGCACCTCAGAGAAAGTATAATAGAGAAGGTGCTTACCAGCTATTTTGAAGGATGGAAGGAAGGACTGCTGATATTGTCAAATTCTGAGATTTTATTATTTAGTCACAAAAACACATGTTATGTTTGGCAGTTATACTCAATTTTGTCATGGATAAATTTATCCATGTAAAATATTCCTAAAAGAAAAAAGTGATCTATTTGCCCCTCTAACTTTTTTAGATGCCTTAAAAAGCATTCATTCTGAAATAGTAATGTAAAAACCCTGGGGCTTGTAAAGCCCACACCCACTGTGGAAAATTATGTGCCTAGAAACTCCTGTGTTTTGGATTTTGGCTTGTATCTTCCAAAATGTGAAGGATGGGGAATGTCACCTTTCTCTTATTAGGCTGGAATGGTGATGAGCAGTGAGTAACAAGGTTTGTTGAGCTAAACTCAGTAACTGTCCTGCAGGTGTCTCACCTTCAGTTAAAACTATATATTCTTATTCAGCTTATGGCTCAATTGTTTGTTTGCTTTAAAAAGTCTTTCTTTTCTATGTCTTGAGCGCTGTTTGCAATATAAAACTAAATCCTAAATTTTAAAAACTTCCATAGCTAATACTCTCTAAATGTTTAAAGCCTGACATTTAATCTCCATGAACTGGAGCGCTCTGATTTCACCGTTTTGCAGCTAGTAAATGTCACTCTGAACATTGTTGCTTTCACTCACACTTAAGCGCTTTCATCTGCAGTGGGTGCAGTGTGTCAGAGAATTCTTTGTGTGCCACTCTAGTGAGGGAAAAAAGACTAAGCCCGGCCTTTAAACAGAGTGAATAAAACTGCTTGGAAGGCAAAGGCGACCCTGTTTTTATACGGTGTTTGTGAACACACAATCCTGAACTCTACTAGAGACTGAAAAAGCGGCTATAGTCAGAGCAGGGTCCCTGCTGAGCTCACACTGGTTGCCAGCCAAACAGCTCCCTCCTCTTTTTGTGACTACAGGGGGTTGGAGGAGAGACCGGGTAGTAGATGCTGTCATTACTTTAATTTCACTTTTGCATGCTGGGTGGAGGAATCTTGTCATCCTCTGGCTCCCCAGACTATTTCCAACCTGGCTGTTTTATTTCTTAGTCCCTGAAGGCTACTGGCACACAGGTCAGCTCTCACTTCTCATCATCTTGACGTGAAATGGAAAATCAGTTTGTGGCTATTTTCATAGCACCTGATTTACTCCTGTTCTTTTATCTGTCTCCCCTTTATATTCTTTATTTGTTTCCCATCTCTGCAGCCTTTTGTTCTTCTGGGATTTTTGTGTTTGTTCTTCCTCCCCCTGCCTCCTCCCATCCCCCAGCCCCCTAACTCCCTCTTGGGCCTTCACCCTCCTCTTGGTCCCCAGCCCCTTGCCCTGCCCCTTTTGTGCACATCTTGCTTTATGCTTGGCTGCCTGCCTTTCTCCTCCCCTGTCTATAACATGCACTTCTGGTGCCACCTCTGCTATTTCTCGCATCTTCCAGGTACCTCTTCATGTACCCAGAGGGCTCGGTCCGGATTGGCCCATGATATAGCTGACAGCAAGCAGACATGCTGAACTTATCGCTAGTCACTGCTGTCAACAAATAGATTATCAGCTAAGGTCTTAGGCATACATGTCTTTTTAAGGGTGGTTAATGCCTACACCACCCATTGTTTCCCGTTTGTTAGCAGCTGTACTGAAGCATGAATTAAAGCCTGGAAATAGACCATCTACAAGAAGCACTGAAGTGGGATTTTAGAAAACCATAAGCTTTTCTGTCAGACATGGATTCAAATCTCTACTCTGTTTCTTATTAGCTATGTGGCCTTGGACAAATTAATTCATTCATTTAACAATTATTTATCGACTGCCTATTACGTGCATTGTATTTGGCTTTTAGGGAGCCAGTTAATAGCCCTCTGTCTTTTCCTCTTATGTTCACGATCAAGTGAGAAACAAGACATGGAAATCAAAATATGAGCTTTATAAACTGATAAAAGCCAGATTGGAGGATGTGGCTTATCCATGCAGCCTCCATGGGTTACTAATACTTCTCCCCTAAATTAGACTGCAGGCCCACCTCTCCTCTTCTCTGCTGAACACACAAGCCAGGGTATAGAGGACAGATGCATGTTGAAGACAGACAAGCTGGAAAAAAGAGAGTGGAAAAGCCCATGGGGCCTGGCTGAGCTGAGCATCCTCAGTCTGTTCTCCTAAGCTCACTGAGCAGGCAGCCACTCCTCCTCCCTAGGGAAGGGTCGAGCTCGCAGATGGAGAAGAAGAGGCTGCACTCTTCCCTGCTGGGACCTGGAAGTTCCTTTCCCTCCAGGGAAACAGCAGGGCTGAGTACTCCCCTGTAACTATAAGCATTATGCTTAACCAGTGATTATATAGGAAGCAAAATAAATGTTGTTAGTCTGTCTCCTCACCTATAATATGGGTAACCATACCCCTCTCTTATTGTGGCTGTGGAGACTAAAATGAAATGAGATATATTTACAAATATGAGCACCCGTTAACTGTCATTCTTTGATCAGGACCAGCCTGCAGTAGAATTGGTCATTCAGGGGTCTGATGTATCTTTGTTGCCCTCTCTTTCTTCTGTCTTTCTGAACCCCAATTTGGTGATTTTCCCCCTCCTCTCTCCTATTAAAAAAAGAAAAAGTGGGAATGCTGGTCCTAAAGCTTTCGGTTTCCAGTAAGCACACTGGCCAAATCTTTTCTAATCCTGGCTTATGTGTTACAAAACTATTAATTTGGACAAAGAAAGCATTTGGAACAATTAAGTCTACTTTAGAACTACAAAACTGGTTGTACCTGAAGGGTCACCAAGGTACAATACATGGCTACAAACAGGTATTATTACCTGAAAAACTCATCGTGATTCCTCACATTTATCATTGTTATATTAACTTGAACAATACTCATGAGTTTCCCTATTACCGTAGAAAATAATTCAGGTGTGGCCTGAAACCACAGTGATGAAGAATAACAGTATGCATAGTGAGTTTTAGGAAAGAACTTTTAATTCAGGGTATTTGGACTTTATTTTAAGGGCAGCAGGAAGCCATTGATGATAAATGATACCTCGATCAGATTTGTATTTTAGGAAAAAGTCCTGTAGCAGCACTGTGGAGAGTGAACGGAGGAGGAGGGGGCGAGGCTGGGAGAGCAGGCAGGCGGCTCTGGGTAAACCAGGGAGCAGGGGAGGTGGCCCACACCAGGTAGTGCAGATCACGGGCAGGGCCCAGACGGAAGAGGCTGTAGAAGAAGAACTGGCAGGATTTCAATGAGAAGAGGGAAAGAGAGAAATATATCAGGGAAGTGGACTGTTTCCTGAAGTTAAAATAGTATTTCAGGTGGCAGTGCTACCAGAGGCCCTTCCCCAGCAGGATTAGAGGGTTAACCTGGGGAATCCAGCCTGAGAAAGACAGTTGGAGCCAAAGGAGAGATGGACTCAGCCATTAAGAGCAGCTGGACCAGGCCCCCAGGAGGGAGCTGGAGAGGAAACCCGCTGGCAGGTTAAAGCCTCCGGGTACGGTGCAATACAGAGGTTTGCCTTCCACTGACTGGGAAGAGCGAAAGAGAGAGGAGGAAGAAGGAGTGCAGGAGAAGAAGTCACTCAATGTGTCGGGGACATTTGGGAGCCACATACTTTCAAGAATTCCAGGATGTTATAGACTCTTCTGCCTCATGCTTGATTACGTCTGACCATTCACATAAAGCACATGAAGGCTTATTTCAGTTTTTCCAAAAAACAGATCTAACAGAAGTACTTAATTGGATACCTAGCTAGATGTTTTTTGTCTTGTAGACTATATCTTTCTTTTCTTTGGGTTTTTTACATTCCATTCTTTTTCCTTAAATTGCCTGGGATGGAGGGAATTCAATCCCTTGGCTCTCTCCTTTTAGTCTGTTTTTATAGGATGTAACGAGAACTTTTGGATTTTAAAACAAGGATCTGAAAACAGTGAATAAGAAAAGATCAGTAATACCCTTGCGAGGTGGAAGGGGAAGGAAAGGCGAATGATTTTATGGCTTTAGAACAATCCATGATGTTCTTCTCTCACCTTTTTATATCTACATATTATCTAAAGGTTTTGATTGATTGGACATAGCACTCTGTGGCCCTCATAGCAGAACGTTATTGGGCAGATCATGGTGAATGTACACTTTAAGTTTTATAAGTGATTACATGAAACAGTGACAAAATATTTTCTCTATCTGTTTAAAGACTTAAGCTTTTCCCTCCATTTCATAGCTTTTAAAGACTCAGTATTGGAACGGGGAGTGTTTAACTAATGACAAGTGATAAAAAGTTTTTGTTCATATTTCAGAGGCAATTTACAAACCATTGTTTTTTCTGAGCTATTTGTACCATTAAACCAGCCAGCGCCACTGGAAAGCCAACGAGTCAGCAGTTCCTGCTGGCTCCCCTGCGACTTTGTTGTACACCCGTTTTGTGCAAAGTGCATGGTAGGGGCTGAATGCAATCCCGTGTTTCTAGACTGATGGCATCCTGATGGCTTGCTCATCTTCCCAGGCCCCAGTGCCAAGAAAAATGCCAGGCATCATTGTAATACCGTACACGTGTTAACTCATTCAATCCTTACTGCAACTCTATGAGTTCGTTACCTGCCATTGTTTATCTCTGATTTCCAGATAAGAAAACTGAGGCATAGGGAGAAAATGGACTTGCTCAAAGTCTGCTGGCTACTAAGTGGCAGAGACAGGATTCAAACCCAGATAGCCTGAGACTGCACTATCCTTACACTAATCAATATACTGTGCTCCCCTTCTGCTCAGGACGTAACTATTGAATTCATGAATAAATACAGTCCTACAGATGAGACAACCCAGAGTGATGGGCTAGTGGTAGTTATTAGAATTACAACATAGATTTTAACATACTTGATTATAATTAGCATCAAATATAAAGTTAGCGTCTGTCACATGTGTGATTGCCTTGCTCCACCCTCCAGAATTCCCTTTGCCAACATTTCCCCCAACCAAAGGGAGCTGGTTTTGTTTTTGGCCCCAGCTCTCTGTTTCAGAGACTCAAACCATGGTGGGCTGGCAGGGGAGACTGAATGGAGTGAGACAGCCAGTGGGGGTAGGAGTCATGAACAACAATGAGCAAGTGACATTAAAGGCTGCCCGGCACTTACTCTCCCTGGAAACGCTCTGTCAGACTCAGGAAGTGTGATTTAATCCTGGTTAAGATAATTCCATTTTAGACCCCAGAGTGGACTGTTTCTCTAAAAGAATTTTGTTTCCAATCTTGCCCTGGGAAGCCCTACCAGTAAATAATTTGGTGTATGTTATTTGCCCTGTTAACTGAACTGCGCAAAGTAAGGGTTTATTCTTCTGCCATCCCACCTCCTTTTCTCTCAAAAGGCTCTTAAAAGAGGACCTGAGAACCTGCTGCCCCAACAAAAAATGCCTGGACCGTGGCCCAGCAGGGTTTGGGGAGGAGGGAAGACTGTAATTCAGTCAAAGAGCCACTGTTGATCTTGAAAGAACATCAGCCGTACAGATGACACAAGGGTTCTGTTCCCCCTTCAGCTCTAAGGCCCATCTTTTGGTGTTTGTTGTGAGGCAGCCCTAGGCAGAGAGACTAAGAAAAATAGCAGCAGCAAATATGCACAAGGGACTTGCCGAGTTCTAAAAAGTGCTTTGCAAACTTCACCTCACTTAATCCTCACTATAACGCTATGCAGAAAGTACCACTTGAATCCCCGTTTTACAGATGAGCAAAGTGAGACACAGAGAGGTGAAATACTTTGCCCAAGATCACACAGGTAGGAAGTGGTGGAGCCAGGATTCATTCTCCAGCAGTCTGGCTGGGAGTCCATGCTCTAATCGCTGCCCTTTCCCTGGACTGTCAGTACCTCGAATATCCTACCTTATTTACAGTTAGACAGAAACTATTGTTTCAAGAGACAGGGGGCTCCCTATTTGAATTAGAAAACCTGGAGGTTTGGTATTTTCTCCATAGTGGCTAAGAATCTCTTCCTTAACAAAATTTTGGTCATGCAGGATGTTTCCCAGATTACCTGCTGGATTAAAACCTGCCCTTACAATGACTCTGGCAGAGGAGTCACTCTGGTGCTACTGACAGACTGAGCCCCACCATTGAGGCCCTGCTCATCCAGCCCTCCCCTCCCCAAAGACCAGTTGTAATGCCAGCAGCGTGTGGCAGACCATTCCCCATGCTGCAGAGGCACTCCTTTAGCATGGGTGGGATGGGGAACCTGGGCCCTAAGATAACTTTGAGGGACAAAAGATATGCTGCCCTGCCACCTGCCACCTCCTTATTAATGTCCCTGTCTGTCCTTCCACCCCTCAGGTACCTTTTCTGTATGCTGTCCTTTTTCTCAGAATGCTGTCCACTAATCCCTTTTCAAGTATTAACAGATAATTAGGGAGCGAACCTCTAGTCCTTGAGATAGGACTCCTCCCAGGGAGACGTGCTTTCTCAGAGATGACTCTCTAAGTCTAGTAAGCAGAGAGGGGGGCGTCTTGGCTCCTGAGCGCCTCAGTTTCTGGCAGCTTTCTCTGCTATTAGGAGCCTCGGGCTCACTGAAAAGCTCCTCTGGATGAGTTCAGCAGGGCTGCGTGTCTCCAAAGTGGTTTTGAGCAGGACGAGAGAGAAAGTGGCCTTGGATGGATCACCAGTACCCACATCTCCTTCTCCCATGGCTTGCTCCCTTAGCACACAGACCCCTTTTGCAGGAATGAATGTAGATGGAGTACCACGTCCGAAGACTGCCAACCGCTTTCCTGTAGGATAGAGCAGAGGTTTACAAGCTCTAGTTTGCACCCATCACCTGGGAGCTTGTTTAAAGTGCATATTCCTGGGCCCTGGACCAGAGTCTGATTTGGAAAGAATCTACATTTTTGACAAGTGCCCTGGATGAATGTGATGTGGCGGCCTGAGAAACACTAGCATTGAGTCACTTCTCTACTTGCTGGTTTAAAGGGGTCCTCTGAATGGAACTGGGATAGACTCCTTGCTGTTCTCAGTTCCTACCAGTGCTTCTGTTTTCTGAGCCTGTAATAGAGGGGAGTCCTTAGTGAAGCCAAACATACCTAACAAAACTCAGCTAAGCTTGAAGTCCATAAAAACCTTGAAAAAATAGCCTGATTTTGACAAGCAGCGTCATTCTGCTTCTGCAAGTTACTGGTGGAGTCAGGTGCACCATTGCTAGGATTTTGATAAGTGTATGGTGGACAATGAAGGGGAAACAATTTTCAAATTCCTGAATGCACAGAGGGAAGCACATGTTCTTCAGAGAACCTTGACAGCTTCTACAAGGTGTGGAATCCAAGCTTGGCTCCAGAGTCCCGTGTTCTTCCAACACACTAAGATACAAGCACTATAAATGCACTAGCATTTCCATTTGTTGAATTCTGTCTTCTTGCCTCTGTTTCACTGTCTTTGAGTATATATGTCTGTCTTTGACACACACACAACCAGAATCTCATAAAGAAGTGTTTTTATGTATCCTTTTGTCTGAATTAAGGAATCAGGTAATCCTCTAGAAAAATTCATAAAGCTTTTTTTATACTGCAAAAATAATCTGTGTGCAAATTATCTATGAAAAACCACCAACTGGTTTTCAGTTCAGCAAGACAGAAATTTTATACATAGGTACATGTGAAAAAAATTAGGGGGTGATCATGAAGAAAATATCACTTACCTACTTCAGAGAGGGCCTTGACAGAAGTCGGGAGTTATATAATTGCTTTGAATTCAAGCCAGATCTTCCTGTTTAGAAAGGATGCTCCCTTTTCTTTTGAAAATGTTAACTATTTCCCCTATTTTATTTGCTGAAAAGCCTTTCTAATCTATCTTAGTCCAGTGGCATGTTACAGTCTGCCACTGATTTCTCTGTTAAGGCTATAAAATATTAATAACAATTGCCAGAATTTCACCTTTATTTAAACTCCCTGTGTCATATCTGCCCTGGAGCCTACCTTGCCTGCAGCCCTTTTCCAGCTAACAGTGCATCTGGTTGGCAGATGCAGGACAGTGCCAGACCAGGATGGAGGACAAGGGAGCCGCAGCTTGTCTTCCAGAAGCTGAGTTTGAGTCAGAACTAAACCGCTAACTAGTTGTGTGACCTTCCATAGGTTACTTAATTTCTCTGTGCCTTAGTTTCCTTGTCTGAAAAATGAAGGTAACAACATCCCCCTCAGAGGGCTATTGTAGGGTTTAAGTGAGGTAATTATGCAAAATGCCACTTAGGCTCTGTGCCCAGCAAGTAGTAGGTGCCTTGTAAATGTCAAGGTCTTTCGCTTCCTCCTCAGGCTAGGGGGAGAGGATTGAACCAAGTAACTCCCTGAGGCTACATCTGTCTCCAGAAATCTGTGCTTCCTGGAGGGCCACTTGGTATAGAGTGTGGGGAAAACAAAAGGAAAAAATACTGAATTACTAGGATTCAGAGACCTCTGTGAAAACATTTCAGAGGGCTGAAAATACAATGAAAACAAAAAAAGACCAAGAAGGCAGGAAATCGTCACCTTGACCATTTGGTCCAGAGAACAGGAAAAGTAAAAGATTCAATTTCCTCAACTGAAAGTAGAAGCAGCCAGAAAGGTTAGGAAAACAATATTTGGTTTGCCTGACAATGATCATTAATGATGATGCAAAGCAGGCGTGACTTAACCATTTAGACAAAAAAACAAATTGTTTTAATTTTATCTGTGTATTTATTTTTTATGATGGAACATCAGGGCAGGGAAATTAAACACCAACACAGTGTGGGCACTGACCCCTCTCAGCTCTTTCTTACTCTGCACTTCCACTTGGAGGAGTGCCATCAACAAGCATGGAATGCCCAAGCTGTGTGGAGCTTTAGGTCTGTAGGATCTTCCTAACAGACACTGAAACTACAGTTGGGTGGCCGTGAGTTGTAGAAGGGCTATCAGAGCCTCATGTCTGTGTGTCTCTGCCACCTATTTAGCTACCATCCCTATAGCTCAGCCCAAATCCAACAAATCAGGATGGTCACAAGAAGTTTGGGAACTCTAATTTCCCATACAAGGGCAAGTAGCCAACTCGTTTTGAAATGAACAAGGTGGGGCTTATTCATCATGTCATCAGGCTTGTTTATCGTGTTACGGCCATCGACTTTTGAGGCTATTTGGCCACAGGCTGAGAAGTACACTACAGAGGCCCTGCAGATCCAGAGCAGGGAAGCTCAAGAATCCTTCAGTCATCTACCCTCTGGAAACCCAGACCATACTGCTCTGGTAATCAGGCTCCTTCTGTCCCTTTTTTCCATAAGTGTTGCTTGGAGTGGATCAGGCAGGGCGAAATGTGACTGGATGATAAAGAAACCAAAATGGGTGGTTGGTTCTTCTTCCGATGTATTTTCTGAAGGGTAGAATAGATCATGCCAGGTCAGTGCCATGTCTGAGACAGAGTGAAGAACAAGCCTTGTGCCACACAGTGCTCTTCAAGTTTGAAAAATGCCACAAGGATACTACTTTACTTTTGGATGAATTATAATAATAACTGATGTTTATTGAGTTTTTACCATGGGCCAAGGACTATGTTAAATGCTTTACGTGTAGTATCTTATTTAATCTCCACAGCAACACTATGAAGTAGATACTGTTTTCCCCATGTTTATTTCTGGTTGGATTACCACTCCCTACTCCTAACATTCTGTACCTTACCCCTACAGACTCCCAAGGAGGAGAATACATTAGAACTAATTATCCACCTCCTGGAAGGACCGTCAGGACCATTCTCATTTTGTCCTATCTGTTTTTCTTTGCATTACTCACCATGAGAAGTTCAAACCCCTGAGAAGGAGTTTCACCTGGCTGTAACAGCTCTGTTAAATTATAATCTGTCTCAAGATCCCACCCCTCCCCAGCCCCCCAAACCCTTACAATGGCCCTCAGTAACTTATAGTCAGTCCACAAACTCTACATCTTGTTTTTCCTGCTTCTTGTGTTAGTTGATGGCTGATTTACCCAGAATGCCATGCCGCTTCATCAGATATTGGTCACAAGTCACCTCCTCCCAGATCTGCTTTGACCTCTGTATCTCCCTTGACCTCTGTATCTCCCTGTTCCCTTATCCAGCTTTATAGTATATATTTAAATGTGTATCTGTTAGTTTCTGTCTACCCACTGGAATATAAACTTTGTGAGGGCAGAGAATTTTGTTCACTAATACATTTCTAATCCCCAGAACAGTACCTGGCATATTGTCTTTGCTCAATAAATATTTCTTTTTCTTTTTTTTTTTAAGACTGGCACCTGGGCTAACAACTGTTGCCAATGTTTTTTTTTTCTGCTTTATCTCCCCAAACCCCCCCTGTACACAGTTGTATATCTTAGTTGCAGGTCCTTCTAGTTGTGGGATGTGGGACGATGCCTCAACATGGCCTGATGAGCGGTGCTATGTCCCCGCCCAGGATCCGAACCCTGGGCCGCCGCAGCGGAGCACGCGAACTTAACCACTCGGCCACGGAGCCGGCCCCAATAAATATTTCTTGAATGAATGAATCCATAATTGAGGGAACTGAGACATGGAATGGGTAAGCAGTTTGTCCCTGGTCACATTGCTGTTAAGCATCCAACTCAGGTCTGTGTGATTGCAAAGCCCTGGCCCGTAAGCACCATGTTGTTCAGCCTCTTCATGGATTATGTGAAGGCAGCATGAGCAAGAATACTCTGACTGAACTGGAGTGGTCTGTGTCGTGGTATCAGTAGAGGGAACTTATCAATTGGACAAGATCCTACAGGACAAAGTTTACTGTTCTTTATTTGATTACACTGGGAACAGTTTTTTTGAAGTAGCACCAAGCAAAATGCAAGTAACTGATATTTGAGCAGCCAGCAATAAACTCATTGTGCTTACAACATGAGTGCATTAGCCTAGATAAAAATAACTTGCTTACCTTTTTGATATGGTTTAAGAGAAAATGAAAGCTGTGCCTGGGTAAAGAGAAGTAGGGAAGTAGCTAGATGGACTGTGGCAAGTTCGTTCAGTGAGGCAACTAATGCCTCTGTAGAACCATGGACTGGAAGTAGTGAAATAGCTGGAAAAGTAGACCTCAAAATGCTATATAGACAATGAAGACAACTCTGAAAACTCCGTGTGTGTTTGCAGTAGAATTGTAAGAGACCTTGAGGTTCCTAAGTAGTTGGTGATTCTGATATTTAGGATTTGTTTGCCTATTTCGTGTTGGTCTTGATATCTAGATGTTTCTGTTTAACTGTTACTTCTCAAATGATTAAATATGCATCAAAAAAAAGAAATACAGTGTATTATAATCTGAGCCAAGCAAATACGTCATCCCATCTGCTACGCATCCTTTTCCTTCCTGCTGTCCACCTCGGCTGATCGCTGACGTTCAGCACTGCCTTTCCTCAGGCTTCCCCCCAGCCTTCTGGTCCTCTGAGTATAGCCTCTATGTGTTACAGACCACCTGCCCTCCAACTGCATTTTCTTCCTGACCCTGCTAATTACTCTCAGATGCTTCTCTATCCAGTTTTCTGAAGCTTTCATCCCACTGCGCTTGCTACTCCTCCTCTCTCGGATGAGGCCTTTTGTGTGTCCTTTCCATAGGCTGGAGCACTCACCTGGGCTCTTCTTGCTGCATAGTCCTCATCCGTGTTGCACTCTGTCTGCTTCCTGTGCTCACAGTCCAGTGCTCTTAGCTCTGCCTGAGGAAATCCTATGACTGTTCTGACATGATCCATTCCTTCTCTAACTGCATTTGCTGCTCTCAAAGTCTGTCTTCTTCCAATCAGGGTTCTTGGTAACAAACCAAAGAAATATACTCTGGCTGATTGAAACAGAAAAAGGATTTAGTGAAAGGCTATATTGAGAGCTCTCAGATTTACCTGGAAAGCTACTGAAATAGGATTCAAAAACACAGAGGCATGAGGTGGGAGCTGAGCAGCAGATTCCATGGCCACAGAGCTGGTTTGGGGGGGACACTGCTGCCACCACTGCTAGACAGTGAACGCTGCAGCTGGCAGCACTGGTACTGGACACTAGACTCTGCCAATGGCACCTTTGCCACCAAAACAGATTCTCCTCCAGCCTTGCTTCTCTGCACCACCAGCTCCTGGCCAGATCTAAGCAGAAACATCTGGCCATGTCACTGGCCCATCCACCGGCTGCAAAGGGGGCCTGGAAAGGAATACCTCACTTGTGCTGTGAGAGATGGGCTCTGCCTGCTGCCACAACTTATACAGTGGGAAATCACTCAAACAGATTCCAAACAGGCACAAGAAAACAAAACAAAAGACCACATGGCCCATCCCTGATTCATGACAGTTGTTTTACTAAACTCTCCCCAACTTCCTTAAGTCCTTGAAGCTGTTTCTTCTAACCTCTCACTCAGCAAGAACTCTGGAACATAGTTCAATGCGAAATTAAAACCTTAGGGGTCACAGATTTATATACGAAGATGTTCATAGCGGCTGATTTAGAATGATTTAGAATAGTGAGAGAAAAAAAGGACCCTAAATTTCCAACAATAAGGGAATAGTTAGATGAATTATAAGTTATCCATAGGATTAAATATATTTAGTCTTTAAAAATCATGGATTTTTAAAAGCTTTTTACAACACACAAAAATATAACTGAAAAGAACTTAACAATATTTATATATATAAGCTCTCACAGTTATGTGTGTGCATATATGAACATATTTTATAGTAAAATATAAATGTGCATCTAAAGACATAACGTTGGAGTAGAATACACCAAAATGTTAACAGATTGATGAGATTGGAAGAATTACTTTCCTTTTTATACTTTTCTGTAGTTTTCACATTGAGTTAAGAAGTTACTACTATTTAAAAGAAAATCCATTGAGGGCGAACTTTCTGTACCACCCTTTTTATTCTTTGTCATATTGTCAGACAGTAGTTTTTTCCAAACCAAGCTCAAACTAAATACTCTGAATTCTTACTCTTTTCTCCTGGTGTTGAAGGAACTCACCCTTTTCTATGTAGTCAGGTCCTCCCTCAGTACCAGTTCGTTCCCACTGATCTTTGTGTTCACAGATCATTCGTTCCGTTCTGTAAACCTTCTCCCCAGCCCTGCTTAGCTCACCCAGCTCCTACCTGAGCTCCCCTCCCACATGCTCACTCTCCCCTGCCCTGTATTTTAGCCCAAAGATGTACTGAAATAGCCGTCTCTGAGGTTTCCATTAGTCTTTGCCAAATCTGAAGATCTCTTCTCTGTCACTGTCTTTTGCAGCTTTGCTGGCTGTAGGAAACATTATTATTTCATCATCTTGACACACTTTTGGGCATAAGTTGGCAGGTGACCTTGGGGTTTTCTTATTTCTCTAAATAAGAAGGTGCATTCCTAACCACCTTACCTGATTTGCTTCCTATTAAGCCTTTCAATCAAGCTCTTCTTCCCGTGCCTCCTGACTGTTCCTCCACCTCGGTGTTTGCGCCCTTCCTCATCTTCCCGTGTACCTGTCTACATAGTGGAGCCAATAGCCTGTAAACCATGAAGTGTTGATTCTGACAGAACCTGTGACCTCCACAGAGACTGCCTGCCTGAGCCAGCTGAGCTCTGACGGCAGGCTCCGGTTCTCCAGCTTCACCCGTGGCCCTGGAAGCTCGGTGGACCTTGCCTGCAGCCGTGTTGCTGCAGTTCGTGAGCTCTCTCCAGCCTCTACCTCCACTAGCAAGGCGTTGTCTGAAAGTCTAGTTTTCAGGCCAGTGCCTCGGAGTGGGACTCTGCTTCTCTGTCTGATCTCTTTGGATCGCAGCCCTAAGTGGACTCTCCATCTAGCTTTCACTCTCACTTTCACATGCTCTCTCTTGGGTCACCCTCAACGTCCTGGTTTCTGACCTTCAAACCAGCCCAGACCGCAGACATCTTAGCCCATATTCTGTGTATGGGGTTCCCACTAGGCTAGGGGGTGAGTTCAGACTACCCAAGTTCAATATGTCTTTTCATACATGCCAGTGTTGTGTTTCAGCCAACAGGACTTGACTTGTAGTGACCTAAATCTACAGAACAATAACCCTCTTTTAACTATTCTTGATCCTTGATCTGGGTCATCTACCCTCATGACTTCATATTTATATTATCCTTGACCTCTTTCTGTTTACTAGACCCATAGCTTATATTATCTTTAGAACATCTTTTGGATTTTCTGCTCTCAGAGAAGTTTACCTATTAATTTGTTAATTCATCCAGTAGGCACGTATTACACACCTACCAGTTGGCACTGCAGATGATCAGAGGCTAGTCAGGGAGTTAGACAAAATAAAATACTTTGTCAGTTAGGATACTTTTAATTGGTAGTGACAGAAGTCCTGATTCAAACTAGCTTAGCAAAAGTGGAATGTATTCCCTCACATACCTGGCAAGTCTAGGGGTAGGTCTGGTTTCCTTCAGGCACAGCTGGATTCATGGATCTTAAATGCTACCTTTGGGACCTGGCCTGTCTTCATCTCTCAGCTCTGCTCTGTTCTGCTTTGTGATGGCTTCATTCTTAAGCTCTCGACGTGGTGAGGTGATAGATGTTAACAGTGCCAGGCGCACACTCTCCTAGGTTCCAGTGCAGCAGAAAAGGCACCGCTCTCTCAGCAGCCCCAACAGATGTACTACCATGGCTCATGTTTCCTCACTGGATTATTTGCTTTTCCCGGAACAAGTGACTTTTGCCAAGGGAATTTGATGCTCTGACTGGTCAGAATGGAGTCATTTGTCCTCTCCTGATAGTTGGGTGTGGAGTCAACTCTACTCAAGCACTTAAGTTGAGAACGAGGGGTATAATGGTTCTCCTGAGGAAAAGGCAAATGGATGTGGGATAGTGAAAAATAAAAAAATTAAAAAGCTGTCAGTCACAGCCATTATGTTTATCATAAGTATGTATGATAGAGTTTGAAACAAGGGTGAGTCTGGCAAAGGGAGTGTTTGACTCCATATATGATGGACAAAGAAGGATTCCCTCCTCCCTTACCCCCTCACTGCTTCCCTTCCTTCCTTCATCCTCTTAGCAAAATTTCGTGAGTGCCTATTTTGTTCCGAGTGCAGAGTATAGATTTTCCTAGAAGTTGACCCTGCCCATAAGGAGCTTACTAAGTACGCCTAGACATACATCAGAGATATTACAGGTTCCTTTCCAGACCACCACAATAGAGCAAATGTCTCAATAAAGTGAGTCACATGAATTTTTTGGTTTCCCAATGCATATAAAAGTTATGTTTACACTATACTGTAGTCTGTTAAGTGTGCAATAGCATTATGTCTAAAAAAAACAATGTACATACCTTAATTTAAAGATACTTTCTTGCTAAAAACTGCTAACCATCATCTGAGCCTTCAGCGAGTCTTAATCTTTTTGCTGGTGGCAGGTCTTGCCTCAGTGTTGATAGCTGCTGACTGAGCAGGGTGGTGGTGGCCGAAGGTTGAGATGGCTGCGGCAATTTCTTAAAATAAGACAACAATGAAGTTTGCCACGTGGATAGACGCTTCCTTTCACAAACGATTTCTCTGTAGCATGCAGTGCTGTGTGATAGCATTTTGCCCACAGTAGAACTTCTTTCAAAATTGGAGTCAATCCTCTCAAACCCTGCTGCTGCTTTATCAACTCAGTTTGTCATATTCTAAATCCTTTGTTGTCATTGGAACAGTCTTCACAGCATCTTCACCAGGAGTAGTTTCCATCTCAAGAAACCACTTTCTTTGCTCATCCATTTAGAAGCAGTTCCCCAAGTTGAGGTTCTGTTAGGAGATTGCGGCAGTGCAGTCACATCTTCAGGCTCCACTTATAATTCTAGTTCTCTTGCTGTTTCCACCACATCTGCGTTACTTCCTCCACTGAAGTCTTCAGCCTTTCAAAGTCATCCATAAAGGTTGGAATCAACTTCTTCCAAACTCCTGTTAATGTTGATATTTTGACTTCTACCCATGAATCCCGAATGTTCTTAATGGCATCTAGAATGGTGAATTCTTTTCAGAGAATTTCCAATTTACTTTGCCCAGATCCATCAGAAGTATCACTATGTATGGCAGGTACAGCATTACAAAATGTATTTCTTAAATAATAAGACTTGAAAGTCAGAATTACTCCTTGATCCATGTGCTACAGAATGAATGTTGTGTTAGCAGACATGAAAACATTTATCTCATTGTACATCTCCATCAGAGCTCTTGGGTGACGAAATATTTTGAAAAGAATCCTTTTTTCTGAGAAGTACATCTCAACAGTGGGCTTAAGATATTCAGTAAACTATGTTGTAAACAGGTGTGCTATTGTCCAAGCTTTGTTGTTCCATTTATAGAGCACAGACAGAGTAGATTTAGCATATTTTTAATGGCTCTAGGATTTTCAGAATAAGGAATGAGTGCTGACTTCAACTTAAAGTCACCAACTGCATTAGCCCCTAACAAGAGAGTCAGCCTATCCTTTGAAGCATTGAAACCAGGCATTGACTTCTCCTCTCTAGCTATGAAGGTCCTCGATGGCATCATCTTCCAATATAAGGCTGTTTCATCTACATTGCAAATTTGTTGTTTAGTGTAGCCCCCTTCGTTAATTATCTTAACTAGATCTTCTGGATAACCTGCTGTAGCTTCTGCATCAGCGCTTGCTGCTTCACCTTGCACTTTTGTGTTCTGGAGACAGCTTCTTTGCTTAAACCACATGAACCAACCTCTGCTGGCTTCAGATTTGCTCCCACAGCCTCTTCACCTGTCTCAGCCTTAGAGAATTGAAGAAAGTTTGGGCCTTCCCTAGATTAGACTTTGGCTTAAGGGAATGTTGTGGCTGGTTTGATCTTCTATCCAGACCACTAAAACTTTCTCCATATCAACAATAAGGCTGTTTCGCTTTCTTATCATTCATATGTTCACTTGAGTAGCACTTTTAATTTCCTTCAAGAACTTTTCCTTTGCATTCACAGCTTGGCTAACTGTTTGGTGCAAGAGGCCTAGCTTTTGTCCTCTTGCGGCTTTCAATATGCCTTCCTCACTAAGCTTAATCATCTCTAGCTTTTGATTTAAAGTGAGAGACATGCAACTCTTCCTTTCGTTTGAGCATTGAGAGACCATTGTAGGGTTATTAATTGGCCTAATTCAGTATTATTGTATCTCAGGGAATGAGGGGGCCTTAGGAGAGAGGGAAAAATGGGGGCATGGCTGGTCGGTGGAGCAATCAGAACACATACAACATTTATCAATTAAGCTCACCATCTTATATGGGAAGAGTTCATGGTGCCCCAAAACAATTACAATAGTAACATCAAAGTAACAAATATAATAATAGTGGAAAAGTTTGAAATATTGGAAGAATTACCAAAATGTGACTCAGAGACACGCAGTAAGCACATGCTGTTGGAAAAATGGCGCCAATAGTCTGCTTGAAGTGGGTTGGTACAAACCTTCAATTTGTAAAAAATCCAGTATCTGTGAAGCACAATAAAGCAAAGCACAATAAAATGAGATATGCTGGCAGTGAAGAAGAGAGACAGTAAGAGCTATGGCCCCGCATTTGTTGAGAATTTATATTTTAAGAAATAGAAACATGAAGAGTATTTCTGTGTTTTTTATAAAATTAAAAAGACAGCGCCAACCATTACATTGTTTAACATTTTCTTTACCCAGGCTGTAAAGTAAATTATTTTTTGTTCAGTGCTTGGAATAAATTTCTCTGGTATGCTTCACTAAATAATGAAAATGCCATAATCCACAATTTTTAAATTTTTTGCCTAGGCTGTCATAAAATGCAGAGTTAAAACCTGTGCTTAATTAAAAGTAGCTTTCCTTAGCCTAAGTTTTCCTTGAGATTAGTTTGCTTTTTTTCTTTTAATACTTTTGTTTATGGTTTTGTGGTTTATTGTTGCTGGGACTTTGTAGTAAGGTACCTCAAAATGTAGGGGTACAACAGAGATAAGCAAACAAAATACCTTTAATTTCCACTTTGACCTTAACAGTCTCTGCCTCTGGTCTACGGCAGGTTGTTAACGCATCTCCCAGCCACGCTCAGTCATTTCTCCTCCTGGATACAGACATCTCTATCAGTGTATTCACAGCTTGTGTGTAGAAGGCCAAGCAGATATTGAAGTGAACACGGGTGGACATGTACGTTTTTTTAAAAAAACAACAAATGTGAAAATATTTTTGTGAATTCAAGATCCAACCAGCAATCTTTATATTGTTTTTTAGCTGTAGGTTTTCTTTTGTTTTGTACTATGGAAAAAAAGATTGAGAAAAGCAACACAAATAACCCAAGGATTAGGGAATACATTAATACAGTGGCTCTCAACTGTAGACATTTGGCAGTGCCTGAAGACATTCTTGATTGTCTTGACTACTGGAATCTTGTGGGTAGACGCCAGGGATGCTGTTAAACATCCTACAATGCACAGGACAGGCCCCCACAATGAAAAATCATCCAGTCCAAGATGTCAATAATGCCACTGTTGAGAAACCTCACATTAATAGGATTTTTAGAATTCTAAACCCTGAAAGGATTCAGAACAATCTTGTAATTTAGGCTTAAGACAAAACTAGAGGCAAATTAGAGTCATAGAATTACAGAATCCTGGAGCTGACTGGGAAAGTCATTGAGTCCAGGCTCCCTGTTTCCTACATACGGTGACTGAGTCACCTAGGAAGAAGTGACCTGAAGCAATAGAACTCCTCCACCTCCGAAACATGGGACCAAGCAACTCACCCAATCTCTCTGTGCCTCAGTTTCCGATTCTGCAGAAAGGGATAATGAAACTTGCCTCACATGATTACTGGGAGAATTAATTAAAATAATACATGTGAAATGTTTAGGACAATATCTGGCCACAGTGAGTTGTTAATAAATGGTGGTGGTGAGGGCTGGGGTGGTGATCATCATTACTGTTGCTGTCCAGGGTCACAGAGCTAGTTTGCATCTTGTTTAACCCTGTCCCCCTGACTCTCAGTCCCATTTTCTTTCTATTACCCTGCCTTGAGGGTCTATGAAGAAAGGTTATAGGGGCAACTCAATGGGGATTAGAGAAGACTGGTCTGGAGAGCAGCTTAGTAGCTGGTAACTCAAGAAGAAGTCTGAACAAAAGCTCTCCATGAAAGACAGATGGGGTTTAAACTGTAGATAGGAGCTTTAAGAAAGACATAAGAAAGATTGCTTCCCACCTGAAACAGGCTGCCCTCTGTCTTCCCAAAGCTCTGTGCATGGTGTTCCAGGTGGTCACGCCTCCAGGAAGGGTGGAGCCGAGATCAGATGACTTTGATCAAACCCTTACAGCCCTGACAGGATGTCTGTCTGTCTGTCGAGAGTCCCTGAAATGCCCGGATGATTAAACAGTGTATCTGGGGACCCTTTCAACTCTGAGATTCTCTGATGTCTAATAAGTTTTGTGGACCTTGTGCTGGAAAGATCATGTGACATTGTAGATAATGCCCAATAGGCATTTGTAGACAACCACAAATCTTGTTTTATGATTTGGGGAGTAAAAATGCTTTGTTAGGCTTTACTAATTCCATCAACATGAGCATATGATTAAGATGCTGTGTAAAACACTTTTTCCCTCTGAAAATAATAATAAGTTAATCTTACCAACAGTTCTGTGAAATGAGTTTCCTCTCATTTTCTTAGGAGACTTATAAAAATTGTTTGCAGTTGCTCTGAGTTGAATTTTTATTTCTGTTGTTGAGTTTACCAGCTAAATTGTTCTTTGTGGGGACTTTTTATTGAGATGTAATTGACATATGACATTGTGTGAGTTTGAGGCGTGCAACATGTTTGTATATTGCAACATGATTACTGCAGTAGTGTTAACTAACACGTTTATCATATCACATAATTATTTCTTTCTTGTTTTGAGAACAGTGAATATCTAGTCTCTTAGCAACTTTAAAGTTTATGATACAGTATTGTTGACTATTGGATCTCCAGAACGTATCTACTTTTTGTACCCTTAAGTTTGTACCCTTAAACAACATCTTCCCAATTCTTCCACCCCAACCAACTAAACTGTTTTTAACCAGTGGTTTTCTATGAAAATTAGCAGAATTCCAAAGCGTTAAAACTCTCCAGATTACAAGCATGGGTTAAATTCACTTGAGGGAAAATCTCGTTCATTTAGTAGCCTTCGCTCAAATATCCCATTTGTTGAATTGAACTCCTAAAAGGATTCTACATGCCACAGAAATATTCTAAATTAGTCATTTAAAGACATTTTCTCCTGTATCTTACATGTTGGTGCTCCAACTATTACAAAGATTATTTTTAAAAACCAACAAGAACAAGTTGGTACGTGAGAAAACAATGAATCACAGCTGATTTTATCTGTTTTCTATATATTTGTATGACATTCGAGATCCACAAAGCATTCAGGGAAAGGCAACACGCACCCATCCAGTGGGTGCTGACCACCAGGCACTGTGCTGGACACCTCCCGCAGCACAGGGCCAGCCACACAGGCACAGAGAAGTTAAGTGATTTCCCCCAAGTCACACACTTGGTGAGCAGGAGAGCCAACAGCGCAGCCCCGCCTGGCTGCACAGTGCACAGGTTTGCTCCATATGAGATCTTGGCAAGGAATATTTCAAGACTTAGAATAATAACAAAAACCCTTCTACAGTTTGACTGCTTTTAATTTAAAATGCCTCATTTAGATTAGTATTCTGTACTTTGATTTGACCTTCAACTTTTTTTTTTTTAAGGTGTTGTGTAACGGACCGGGAACATGTGTTCCTATCTGTATATCTGCCCTTCTCCTTGGGATACTAGGAATAAAGAAAGTGATCATTGTCTACGTTGAAAGCATCTGCCGAGTAGAAGATTTATCCCTGTCGGGAAAGATCCTGTTTCACCTCTCCGATTACTTCATTGTTCAGTGGCCGACTCTTAAGGAGAAATATCCCAAATCTGTGTACCTCGGGCGAATTGTTTGACAAATGACAACTTACTGCTTTAGAATTTTGCAGTCAACAATATTTATGTTTCAGGGAAAGAAAACTACATGTTTATTGTGAAGGCTTCTGAAAGTTCTGAGAATTAGTGGTGGTCAGGAGTGAAAAATGTGTAAATAACCCAGTGAAGAAAATGAGGGCACTCTTAGAAAACAAACATTAATACACCATTAGGCCTCTGTGCACCAAATTTCTTTTCTATATAAAAATATCTGGGCCAGCTTTGGTGGCCTAGTGGTTAAGTTCAGCACACACTGTTTCAGTGGCCCAGGTTCGATTCCCAGGCACAGATCTACACTGCTCTGTTAGCGTCCATGCTGTGCTGGTTGTCCACATACTAAAAAATAGAGGAAGATTGGCATGGGTGTTAGCTCAGGGCGAATCTTCATCAGCAAAAAAAAAAGAAAAAGTAAAATCTATCACTATCTGCAAGTTATCTTCTGACTTGTTTTACTAATATTTTTTTCTAGAACTAAATCTAGAATTTCTATGATTAGTAACATTTCCTGTTCTGCAGCTTTTTTTTTTTTTTTTTTACAGTATTCTGCATTATAAAAAGAAAAGAAAAAGAAAGGAATTTCTTCGTTTTTGTTCAGATACAATAGGCTCTATTTCCTGTATGGAAGCAGCGAAGTCCCTAGTGAACCGGTTCTCTCAGTGTCAAGGAAGCAGTTGTGTTAAACTGGCTTCACAACAATTTGTACTCCACAGGCTTCTAGAACCTTGAGCCTAAACCAGTGTCTTTTTTTGTTCTTTGGTTTTGCTTTGTGAGTTGTTGCCCTCAATCCAGAATATCTTTTTAAAAATGTCTTGTTTAATTGTTAAAATAAATTAAAAGGTGACTCCTGTCAGAGTAATAAAACCATAATTCTGTTTATCAGAAATCCAAACTCTCCAAACATCAAAAAAATGTTTTAGTAAATTCACAACATCATGGCTGTAGTCATCTCTGGCATTTTGAGATGTTTAGGCTCAGTCAGGTATCTGTTTAATAAACATTTATATAGTGCTTGCTGTATGCCAGGTATTCTTCTAAGCCCTTTTCAAATATTAATTCATTTAATTCTGATGATAGCACAGTGAGGTAGGCACTGTTATTAACCCCATTTTACAGATGACTTGTCCAAGATCCCATGACTAGTAAGTGGCAAAGCCAGGATTCAAGCCCAGGCAGCCTGTCTTGAGAGCAAAGCCAGTTTCATGGGCATGTGGCCTGTGCAGTCACATGGGGATCCACACTTAGGAGGCCCCTGCATTGGTTTAATACTCTGCTGTCACCCTCTTGAATTTCTTAATATATTTTGAACAAGGGACCCACGTTTTATTTTGCACTGAACCCCACAAATTATTTACCTGGTCCTGCTTGAGAAGCTGTGCTCTGAATGATGCCATGTCAGCTGCAACGGAAGTAGCTCACCCAGTGTGGGGCCTGGCCCAGGGGACTCCTCGGTTAATGGGAATTCAGTCCCCTCCCTGTAAGCTCTGCTCCCTTAACAAGGCAACAGACAAGGAGAAGACCTCTTGTAGTAGTTGAGTTTTTAATGTTTTCCTCTTAAATCTTTTTTGTAAGTTTGATTTAAATCTAATAAAGAAATGGTAAGAAACTGGTGAAGAGATTGTCTTTTAGTGAAAAGAGGCATGATTACCCGAGGCGGTGTGAAATTAAGAAGCTGAGGCTGATTCAGCCTTTCTTGTTCTTTTAGAGCCTCTCCTTCTCTGAATAAAGTAAAGAAGGGACATCTGTTGTCAGGACATTTTCCTAGGTTTTTGGCTGGAGAAATGCACAGCAGAAGACTCTCAGAACAGTAAAAGCACTTTGACGTCTGGAGCCAGCGGCCATGGGGCGGCCATGGGGCAGCCATGCGGTAGTTCATCGTATTTTGACCTTAGATCTCAGATCTCAGGTTCTGGCTGTGTTTCCACTGACGTAAAGGGCTGCAAGATCATCTCAGGAGCTGAGATGAAATAAGGCTCGACTTTTCCAGAGAGAAAGTGATTTTTTAGGGACAGTAGCACGTGCATTTTATTCATCTTTGAATTTTTGTCTCCTCTGTACTTTGTTCCTAAGCGGCACTAAGTAAATAGTTGATGAGTGAAGTTGGACTGCGCTCAATTGCATTAATGCCTGTCTGTGCACCGGGGCGGCCTCCTGGGCCCCCGCAGGTAATCCTGCTGCAGGGGCTCCTGTCGGGCCAGAGCTGACACTGCTTAGGCTGTGGAGAGTTGTCGAAAAGATGCCATGATTTTTTCCAGAAACACATGTCCCAGATGTTTTGTAGAGCCTTAATTTAGCCAGTGGTTAGCCTGGAACATCAGAGAAAGAGTCTGTGTGTGTTATATCACTAAAAGTTTAGAAATGTCTTCCCGGCTTCAGGCTGCTGTGCACATTCAGAATTAGGCTGAGGCACATGTTATCACGCCTTCTTGCTTAGTTCCAGATTATTTGGTAAACAAGTGCGTGCTCTGCCATGTGGTGGTGTTATGGCTAATTTGCGTCCTCGAGGTCACACTAGCAAAGGGGGCTGGTTTGAGGTGATAGGGGTCTCCCTGCTGTGCATTTTTGCGGCTTAAGAAAGATAGTGCGCTAGTGTCAACTCCAGCTGAAGATCAGCAGCTAGCTGGGCCTTTCCCATCGCCCTTGAAACACTCTGGAATGCAGCTTTTACTGGAAGAGGCTGTTCATGAGAAGTTAATTGCATCAGCCTTTCAACAAGAGGCAGGGAAACCACACATCCTGCCCACACCTACTTCCCTGGAAGATTTTTATCTGCAGTTCAGCTGTCCTGAGGGGTCTCAGCAGCTTCCCAGGTCAGAGAGTCTGGCTATTTCAAATAGGACGTCCAGAAGTCGTTACAGGAAGCTTTAGCCTGGAACGAAGAGTGCTATGAAACCGTGTCAACAAGAGGAATGTCGTATGATTTTAAATTGAAAGCAAGAGGTCCTTGCTAGAAAGGAGTTGACCCGAGCTTCCCCTTACAAAAGCAACTTGAAACACATTGTTTACATGGCCTTCCGAAGACAGGTTAAAATTGGGAAACATACTACCCCTTCCTGTGCAGGTCCTTCGGTTGAGTCAGTACTTTATTTCTTCTGAAAAGCCCCATCTCACCAAAAGGAGTTTGATCGTAATAAGCATCTTTCATCCACAATAAGAATGTCATCGTGAGTGTTAAAGAAGATCACCCTTCTCCGTACAGCTCACTGTTGGGTGCCTCACGGAGTTTCTTCCCCATGATTTCAGCTCCAACACACGATGAGCAGGCACCCAGATTTTCCTGTCTGCCCTGAACTTTCTTCTGTTCGGGCCCATCACTCTAGCACTCTAAAAACAAATTGTCTACAGTTGTGTTCTTGTTGCCAACTCACTTTAAACATGGATCTGACATAGCTCCTGCTTTTCCCCCAGGGTAGTGAACTGATGCTAGCCTCTGTCATATCTCTCAAACAACAGACTCTGGAGTAATTTTTGTTTTTTACTTTCTTTCCTTAATCCACTTATAATTAGTTGCCTTTTTTTTTTTAATATCCCCAGAATTTTCTGTTGTATTTTCGTCCTCTTCTCTCCTTGTCATCTCAAGTCACCTGTTGATGCTGCCTTCGAACTAGTTCGTCTCCACGCTTTCCTTTTCAGTCCCGTGGTCACAGTCTAAGCTACTTCAACATAAGTTCCTTATTTTATTAGCACAGTTTTTGGGGAACTGAGGCATAGAGAGATTAGGTAACTTATCCAAGATTTTATAACTGGAAAGTGGCAGAGCTGGCATTTGAACCAATGCCTTTAGCTCCAGCCAGACTTACCCTAATAGCTATGTTAGGTTTAAAGAAAAGCGGGGTGGGGGTGGAAAGGAAATGAAGAGGGAGCAGTGATGGGGAATAAGGCGCTGGGTGCTCTAGAGAGCGATATCAGGGAAGGCCTCTCTAAGACAGGGATGACTGAGCTGAGATCTGAAGGGTAATGCCTTAGTCCTTCCACTTCCCCTCCCAACTGACATTGCACCTCCCCCATAAAGTCCTCCCTGTCTCCCACAGCCTTGTTTCAGCAACTTCTTCTCTGAACACTTCTGTGACACAGCCACCCAGACCTGAAGCTGGTGCTGAGTTCCCTGCCATCACACTGCAATACCCTGTACTGGGAGACGCCTGTGGAGGGAAGAAATTTCTTTATGTTTGCCTTACTTGAGGGACTATACTTCATACTAGCTTTGTATCTTTGCTCCACTCTTGGTCACACCCACCACAGTTCTGGATAAAATGTAGGCATTAACTAAACATATAAAACGTAAATTCTTATACCTTCTGGCTTTGTCTAGACCTACTTAGTTACAGTCTCATTCATGAGACTAATGGGTCTCAAACTTTTTTATCTCAGGACCTCATGACACTCTTAAAAAATTATTGAAGACCTCAACAAAGTTTTGTTTATGTGTGCTATATTTGTCAGTATTTACCACATTAGAAATTAAAACAGAGAAATTTTTAAAATACAAGAATACACAAGGACACATTCCATTTTCCATCAGAGCAGTGATATCATCACACATTACATAGCATCTAAAATCTATAAATTCATGAGAATGTGCAGGAAAAAGGCAAATAACATCTTAGTATTATTATGAAAATAGTTTTGACCTCACGGACCCCTGGAAAGTTCTTGAAGACCTCCAGGGGTGCCTGGGCCACATTTTGAGAACTGCTGCTTACATAATGGCACATCAAGGACTTCATCTCCTCTCACAGCCTTGAGTCAGTCAATGATCTGTGTATTAGTTTTCTGTTGCTGTGTAACAAATTGCCAGAAACTTAGTGACTTAAAATAACGTGTGTTATCTCACAGTTCTGTAGGTTCTGAATGCAGGCAGGGCTTCACAGGTTCACCACTCAGGGTCTCACAAGGCTGTGATCAAGGTGACGGCCGGGGTTGGGTTCTGATCTGGAACTCTGGATCCTCTTCAGAGCTCGTTCAGGTTGTTGTTGGCAGAATTCAGTTCCCTGTGGGTGTAGGACTCATGGTAACCTGTTTCAAGGCCAGCAGGAGAGTCTGTACTGCTGCTGCTTCTCTTTTAAGGACTCACATGTTTGGGTCAGACACACCTAAGATAATCTCCTTTATAATTAACTCAAAGTCAACTGATTAGGGACCGTAATCATAACCACAAAATCCTTTTTGCCATATTAATGTAACATAATCAGGGGAGTGATATCCCATGATATTCACAGGCCCCACCCATACGTCAGGATGGGGATTAGGATGTGGACACCACGGGGTGAAATATTGGGGACCGTCTTAGAATTCTGCCAACCACAATCTGCCAGGGGTTTTCTGTTTTGTTTTAAAAAAATTTTTTTTTCTTTAACCTTTCACTTAGACCACCAACCTCTTGCCTTAGTTAATCCAAGTTCTCTAATTTTTTTTTTTTAACAGGGGAAATTAATGTCTTGCAAACTCTATCCCTTTTCTAACAAAACATTTGATGCCTTGGTTTGTTTACTTGTCAGATAGGCATGGCAATGGTACCTACTTATGGAGTTGTGAGCATCAAACTAGATGGTACACATACTGCCTTTAACACAGAGTCTGACACATGGTAAGCCCTCAGTAACCTTATGTCTCCAAGTGACAAAGGTGACTTCCTTGCTGTGTAAATGGCCTAAAGAAGGGATCTCTTTAAACGAAGTACAGCAATAACTTCCCACCCTCTAGGATGGCTACAGTCAAAAAAAGCGGAAAATAACAAGTGTTGCCAAGGATGTTGAGAAATTGAAATTCCTGGTGGGAATGCAGAACGGTTCAGCAGCTGAGGAAAACAGTTTGGCAGTTCCTCAAAAGGTTAAACATAAAGTTACAGTATGACCCAGCAATTCCACTCCTAGGTCTATACCCCAGAGAATTGAAAACATAACGTTTACACAAAAACTTATACACAGGGACCGACCCCGTGGCCAAGTAGTTAAATTCACACACTCCACTTCAGCAGCCCAGTGTTTCACCGGTTCAGATCCTGGGCGCAGACCTAGCACCACTCATCAGGCCATGCTGAGGCAGCGTCCCACAAAGCACAACCAGAGGGACCTGCAATTAGAATATACAACCATGTTCTGCCGGGCTTTAGGGAGAAGGAGAAGAAGAAAAAGGGGAAAAAAAGAAGATTGGCAACAGATGTTAGCTCAGGTGCCAATCGTAAAAAAAAACAAACTTGTACACAAATGTTCATACCAGTATTATTCATAGTAGCCAAAAAGTGGAAACAACCCAAACATCCACTAACTAATGAATGGCTTATGTGGTATATCCGTACAATGGAATATTAGCCACAAAAAGGAATGAAGTGCTAATGCATGACATGCTACAACGTAGATGAATGAGGCTTGAAAACATGCTAAGTGAAAGAAGACAGTCACAAGAGGCGACATATGATTCCATTTATATGAAATGGCCAGAATAGGCAAATCCATAGACAGAAAGTAGAATCTTTGTTGCCAGGGACTGTGGGAGAGGGGAATTGGGGTGACTCCTAACAGGGGATTTCTTTTGGAGCTGATGAAAATGTACTGGAATTAGATAGTTGTGATGGTTATACAACTTTATGAATACACTGGAAACCACTAAATTGCACACTTTAAATGGGTGAATTTTATGGTACGTGAAATATTTTTCAGTGAAAAAAACTGTCATCAATAGTCAAGGAATCTATGCATATTTATTTGTGAATGTGTATATAGATGAAAAAAGACAAAACGAAAAACTAAGCACAGCAGCCAGGAAGTTGCTATAGGGAGAATTTTTGTTTATAGTGCTTCCACCTCTGCCCATGGGCAGAGACTAAACAAAGACTGAAGGTGCTGGAGACAAAGCATGGCTATCAGGGAAGGGCTGAGTAAGAAGGGGATGAAAAGAGCCTACTGGGGGGAGGCTGGGGGAAGATGATGGATGGTCGCAGCATGAAGTAACACCCTCTCCCACCTCTTTGCTGAAGATGCCTCATTAAAGAGCCTCACACCAGCAAGAGCCAAGACAACTGAGTGAATTGTATTTTCCAAAGTTGGCCATCCACGTTCTCCTCTGCAATATGACCTGGCCACCTCCCCGTCAAGAGGTAGAGCCTGGGGTTTCTCTCCCTTTGACTTTAAACTGGCCTGAGTGACTTGCCCCGCCACTGGAATACGGCAGGAGTAGGAAATGGCCTTCTGACTTGACGTGCTTGCCCTCTGGACTCTCCCTTGGGATGCCCCCTCTGAACCCAGCCACCATACTGTGAGAAGCCCAAGCCACATGGAGAAGCCATGTGTCGGTGATGACAGTCGCATCTGAGTGTTCATCTCAATCCAGGTGCTGGACATGTGAGGGAAGAAACCCCCAGAGGATTCCAGCCGTGCCATTTGAGCCCCTCCCAGGTTTTCAAATCCTCCTGGCTGACGCTGAGACAGAACAGTCCTCCTCAGTCCTGTGCCCTTTCAGTTTCGGATCACAGAGTCCATGAGCAGAATTAAATGCTTGCTGTTTTCTGCCACTAAGTTTTAGGGTAATTTGTTACAAAGCAATAGGTAATTAGAACAATGACCTTTCAGAAGGAGCTGGTCCCCCCAAAGGTTGGTTACTTTGGCTTAATATGAGGAAAGGAAACGATTTCTCACCCCAAAGGCAAAAGGAAGAAATACATTTCTACACCACAGATAGGAAAAGGCGTTTCTTCTCCTGCTCCTTGGCCTGCCTGTAACAGTGAAACAGAAACCAGTGGATGCTTTTCAATCTTTTAACCATATGCAGATGAATAAGCAAATGGTTGGACTTTATTCCTAATCTCTTTTCCTTTGCTGTATAAATGAGGGGGGTTTTTTTCCACTCTAATAAACTTTAGCATTTAAACAGAAGTCATGTGTCACATATATGACGATTAGCAGCAGGAATGTCGACAAGGAGATAGCTGCTGAGCACGAAGCCTTAATTAATAGCCAAGCCGTTCAACTGGAAATAAGAACAATGTCTCTGGCAGGGGAATGTGAAATCTTTTTTCTAATATTTTTTTTCCTCTCAGTCTTTATAGGATAATGATTTAAAATGCATTGACTGTGAAGAGAACTTTTTAAAGTTTTCAGTTGAGCTCTAGTGGTCGAAGTGCAGTAATCTTGCAGTGACATCACGTCACGGCACCCTCCCCATCCCTGGGTCCCCAAGTGAATTGCCAAAGCCCAGAATATGCAGACTGAGACCAGCGCTGGAACCAAACCGAAGCAAAGCCAAGCAGCAGCAGATGGGATGGAGGAGGCTAGAATGACAGTCTTCTCTCTCAAAAAGAGGGAAAAGAAGTTTCATTCTTCAAAGAAAAGGGAAGGAAAACAAGGCTTTTATGGAAATACCATATACAGAGTTGGCAGAAATTCAGCAAGGAATTAAAAGTATCCAAAATGTTCCCTTATTCAGTTCCAGCCTGGCGGCCAAATGAAAAGAGGCTCCGTTTTCAAGCTGATGTGCTCTGAATTCTCTGGACCTATAACCATGCAAGGCCTCTCGAAGGGCCCGAGCTTTGGTCTCTCTTCTCCCCAGTCAAGTAAGCTGAGTCTAAACAGCCAGATGGAGAGAGAGCTTAAAGTGTTCCTCAAAATCTTATAGAAAACAAAATATTTATGGATGAAATGATAAAAGCTCTGAGATTTAATTCAAAATCCATTGCCAGAGTGGGAAGGAAGAGAGTTTATAAATGAAACAGGGTTAGCCGGACATGATCTCTGTGGAAGCTGGGACAGTGGGAACATAGGGCATCATTATAGCAAACTCTCATCATATTTTGCCCTCTGCTTTCATACATGTGTGAGCATCTCCATAATTAAAAGTTTTAAAAATATAAATCATGTAAGAAGTCTTCAGATTCTAAAAAGTCAAAGAATGTATTGATTATAGATAAAATGAAACAAAGCTTTAAAACTAGAACAAGAAAATAAGTTTTTTAATTACTTTTATTTCATGTTTAACCCATCAATAGAATTTCAGTCCTTCTACAGATCTGATTCCTGAACCAGAGCAGGTTTTTCTGACTTTAAAAATATTCAGTCCTGGCCCTTTCAATACACTGCTGTCAAGGACAAAATGTCACCTTCTTTATCTAGGAAAGGGCTGTGCTGCTCACTGTTCAGTAAATATTTGAGGTGTTCCAACATCAGGTTGACCTTCACAGGAGGCTACCGGGCGCCGGCTCCCACTGAAGACGTCCTCCTTCTCCAAGGACACACTCCCCGCCCCTCTGGAGACTGTGCCAGCACAGGTCAACTCTGTGGACCGTGAATATTAAAGTTGGTGCTGACCCCAAACTCTCGGTGCTGCTGAGGATCTTGCAGTGTGGAGCAGGGCTGAGAGGCAGCTGAGTGATGAGAGCCCTGGGTTCGGGTTCTGGCTTTGCCGTATACATGTGTTTGATTGTGGTTCGTTTTAATGTTTCTGTATTTCCCTACCACATAATACGAAGGAGCTGGACGAGATTATCCTTGAAAGCCCTTCCAACAACAGTGCTGCCACCACAGTAACAACGGCTTCCCTCATTTCTCAAGGGCTAGTGCCACACCAGCTACTGCACTACACAGTACGTGCATTGACTCATCTCTAATCCTCAGACCTAAGCAACGGGGGCCCCACACTTGAGAGACCCCTCTACCTGCCACTTCCCTCCTGGGGGGCCAGAAAGCTGCGACCTTCCCCAGCCCACTCTCCCTTTCTAGACCAAGCTCTGGCTGCCTGGGACCCCAGAATTCCCTGCCTCAATGGCCCAAGCCTTCTTCTAGGGCTTGCATGGGCCTCTTTCCAGGAATGCCCTCCCAGGGAGGCTTACAGAAGTGCAGTATGTGGAAGGATTAGGACCTGCAGGCTGGGGGATGGACAGCGTGCACAAGGCTCCTCACAGTACGAGAGGAACCAGGTAGACAGAGAAGGGAGATGGGCTGTTATTTGGGCGTTTGGTTTGTCCTCTTACCTGGGATCCTGTAAAGTTGGGGTGGGCCTAGTGAGGTAAGGATTGTTATTATTACCACCTCTCTTCTACAGAGAATAAAACTGAGACGCAGAAAGCCTGAGTAATTTGCCTGGGGCCGCACAGCTGGTGAGTGGCAGAGCCAGGGCTCAGACTGCAGTCTGTGATTCCACGCTCTTCACTTTCATGCTGCCACCCAACAAAATCCACAGAATCGGCGGATCCCCGTGGCTCTCAGGAGACAGACACGGTCCTGAAAAGCCGTCTTCCCCCAGCTGAGTTGCTTTTCTTCTCCATTCCCCTTTGTTGGTGCCAACTGAGAATGTGGCAGACAGCAGTGGTGGCAAAGCCTCATCCAGAAAAAATTACCATGGGAACTTGATTCAACAGAAAAATATTTGATACAGGAGTATGACAGTTAATCCTAGGATTTCACTTTTTGTTCTGAACTTCTGACCCACAGCTGCTAGTCCAACCACGAAATACCAAGAAGCTACCTTAACTAGATGTTAACCCTGTTAAACAAGTGTTTGGCCAATCAAATAAGTTGGTCTTTGTTGATTTCCTTTAAACTCTAAAGCCAGGAAATTACTTCTAATATGTTGAGACCCTCGCCTTCCCTTCAAGGACATCCTGAGGCACAGAAATAAAATCTGACCAAACATACTGTCAATTACGACTCATAACGAAATGTCCAGCAAATTATAGGTAATTTGAAAAAGCAAATTTCTGAACAAAGCCATAAAAATGTTTCTTGCAGTATTTTTAGAAGGCGTAATTTGACGTACTTAATAGCAAGGAGTCGATTTTGTTATATTTTGAATACTAACCGCAAATCTCTAAAGTTAGTAATAAGAATAGTAGCTAACAGCAGTGGAGGCTTGTGTGCCAGGCAAATTCTCTGTCTTTTAGATGCATTTGCCCTCTTGATCCTCTCACCAACTGAGGGAAGCATGTGGTATTTTTATTGCTTCTTTACAGATGGGAAAACTGAGGTATAGAGATGTTAGTAAGCTTAGAACTAAGATTATACACAAAGGGGTTTATCAAAGTACTATTTATAATAGGAAAAAAGTGGGAAACTATCCAAATTGGAAAGTGTTTAATAAATTACGATATGTCCACATAATAGACAATGGTGCCGTCATTAAAAATCATGTCATTGAAGAATATTTAATGGCATAAAAGAATGCTTAAAATGTTACGTTAAATAAAATTGTTTAATGATGCAAACAATTGTGTATTAAGAGCACAATTTGAAAATCTATGTAAATGTATGCAAAGTTTAAAAAGTTCTAAAAACATAAAATGTTGAAAATGGATGTCTCTGAGTTAAGAAATTATGTATAAAGATTGTTCTATAATGTTTTAAATTCTATTTTGATGATGTATTACATAATGAAAGAAAATAAGACCAAAAAAATGCCTAAATTCCTGTGAGCCATTAGTTCAGGGAGTAGGAAAAAGGGAAACATTATGACGTCTTCTAAGAAATACTGTACTTGCAAGTATAACAAATAATAATAGAAATAATTACTTAATAAACGTGTCCAGTACGTGCTGTTTTACGTGCAGCTTTCACACCATCTCACTTAGGCCTGCAAAGGCATTGAGAGGTAAATAGTCTTAGTGCCCATTTTGCAGGTAATGAAAATTAAGCTCAGAGAGGAGGTGACTTTTCCAAGGCTCCACGGACGATACATGGTCCAGCCAGGGCTGGAGTCTTTGGACACTCAGTCACAGTGCAGCATCTGTGAACACAGACTCAGTGCGTGGGCAGAGCCAGTAATGTGTAATACTGACCATGTTCGGACTCATTCAGCGTGAGACTGAGTAAGTAAGGCAGCAGCCTACGGGAGCCTCCCGCTGACTTATGGGGAGGTCCAGTGAAACAGGAATTGGGATATCTCAGTTCTAGTCTTGGCTCTGCCATTAATTATGTCTATGGGCAAATCCTTTGACCTCTCTGAGTCCCTATTTGTTCATCGAGATACAACTCAAATGTAACTGGGCTTCCCGGGCCCAGTGCCTGTCCTGGAGGTCAGGTGCCTGCTTTGTCACGTGCCAAAATCCCCTATGTATGATTCTGAAGGCTTTGAATGGCAGTGTTAATTTCTACTGAAGATGAAGGGGCAGGAGGGTTGCATCACACATATCACAAGCAAAACGTCCTTACGGTTTCCTTTAAACACTTCTTCCCCACCCCCCCCCCCACATTCCACCTTCCTCTCCCAGCTGCCCAAATTCTCTTTTTGTTTCCTTCTCCCTTTAAAAAACAAAAACCTTTGTGCCCTATCCTTTCTTGAGCCACACTCCTCAAGATTTCTTCCTATTCCAAGTCTGTTATCATTCAACAAGCATTCATGCCCACTGTATCCTGGGGCCGTTCTTGTGCTGGAGGACTTCACATTCATCCCTTTCTTACGTGGAGTTATCTGACTGGGTCTCAGCTTCTTAAATGTGCATCCAGCCAGAGGCAGTCTGTGGGAGAATAGGGAGGATTTTCATTGCTCACAAGTTCTTTAGTGTTACATGTGATGAGGATTTTAGGCTGGTTAATTTTAAAACTGCAGATGAGAAGCAGGCTCCGAGGAGCAGAGTTTGCTTGCCCTTTGAGAGACATTTGCATTTGTGAAGGAAGAGGGGATGGCCTTACCTCTGGAAACTCTTAATGGGGAAGGCAAGGACTTAAGTTGTTTACTGTCTGGCAACCTCATGTAACTGACCCCCCCCCCCACCCAAAATCCTCCTTTGTCTTTAGCTGAACATGATATTTAAGCGGTGACTTCTGCCATTTACTCAATCCGGTTTGATTCTTATCTAAAAGTTGTGGGACCGCCCAATGCCTGGACCCTACTGGCACTGGTACCATTTTAACTTTTTTTTTGTCTTATAAAGAGATAACTCACATACCTATGCCTTAAATTTAGCCTTACTCTCCACCCATGTTTGCAGCAGAAGCGGCAGCAGCAACATGCCAGCAGCAGCTCTGCCTGCCCATGGGTCCTGCCCCCATGACAGCAGCAGCAGCAGCAGCTCCCCATGCCAGCAGCATCTCTGACTGCCCGTGGGTCCTGTCCCCACGCAGCAGCTCTGCCTGCCTATGGGTCCTGTCCCCATGCTGTTCCACGCTATTCTCTAAATAAAACAGCACTACTACCAGACCTTGAGAGTCCACGAAATCTTTCTTTCAACTCCTTGGCTCACCGACCCCGCATCAACATATAGTATGAGAGGTGAATACTTCTTGCCCTCAAAGGACCTCCCAGCTCTATTTTTAAAAATAATTCTATGAAATGAAATTCATAACAATATCTCCTTCAAAGACACTGATAATTATAACAAGCAGTTATTAGGTACTCACGGTGCCCCCAGCACTAATTACCTTACAATGAACCCTCACAACCCAGTGAACTATAGGTACGATGATTAGACCCGTTTCTTTGATGAAGAAACTGAGGTTTAGAGACGTTTGGTGACTTATCTGGAGTCAAATAGCCACTGGGTAGCAGCTGTAGGATTCAGAGGCAGGCTTGCCAGATTCTAGACGCTGTGCTTTTAGCCTCTGGGCTGACTGCTCCATCTCCCCATCCTGGTCTTCTCTTACTCAGAGTGTGTTATCACTGGGAGGATTGACATGGTATTAGAACCTGTTTTCCTGTTCCATTTTTGCCATGTCTTCTGTCCTAGTCCATTCGAACTGCTATGACAAAAATACTGTAGACTGGGTGGCTTGTAAATATCAGACATTTATTTTTCACACTTCCCGAAGGCTGAGAAGCCCAAGATCAAGGTGCCAGCAGATTCGGTGTCTGGTGTGGGCAACTTCCTAGTTCTTAAATGGCCGTCTTCTTGCTATAACCTCACGTGGTGGAAGAGGCAAGAGAGCTCTCTGGGGTCTCTTTTATAAAAGCACTAATCCCATTCATGAGGGCTCCACCCTCATGACCTAATCACTTCCTAAAGGCCTTTCTTTGATGGAAAAAGCTCCATTCATGATGTTGGTTAGAGAAGTAACTTGTCTGCCACTCAACATGCTTTAAAGTCATGGACTCAGTAAAGCCACTCCAGCCCCCAAGTGTGGAGTCTCTTTTCTCTTTTCTCTTTAGTTTTTTCTTTATGTACTCCATGTTTCAAAGTATTACTATGACCTCTCATCTGTAACAATTTTTTTTTTTTGGAGGAAGGTTAGCCCTGAGCTAACATCCGCTGCCAATCCTCCTCTTTTTGCTGAGGAAGACTGGCCCTGAGCTAACACTTGTGCCCATCTTCCTCTACTCTGTGTGTGGGACACCTGTTACAGCATGGATTGACAAGCAGTGCGTAGGTCTGAACCCAGGATTCGAACCAGCGAACCCCAGGCCACCAAAGCAGAAGACGCAAACTTAACCACTGTGCCACTGGGTTGGCCCCTGTTACAATTTTTTTAAAAACAAAGTCTGAGAAGACTGCTTTTCTCTGTGGCTCAATGAGAACTCCTGGAGGGATTCAGAAAGAACCAGGACAGGTTTTTATTTCTGTCCAAAAAACAACACAGTCAATGGCAACATGTCTTTGGTGAGCTGCCAACACATTCTTCACATCAACATTGGCTGGAGTGATATGGTGTGAGCAACAGAAATCATTGAATTCTTACAAGCATCAGTGATTTTTGTGGAGGTTCAAACCTGACATCAATCAAGACCATTCCAATTTAGTGTGAGGGTCTCTATGGATTGGTTGTGTCTCCTGTTATCTAACAGCATTTCAGAGGTGAATGCACATAATTAAAGTATCCAAGGGCCACCACAGAAGTCCTGCCTTACTAAGGATGCTGAATATATAGATTTAAGTGTAAGACAATATATGTTAAAAGGCATACTCCACAACTGAGAAGGAAACAGATCAGTTATACAATGGAAGGATTTCCTTACTTTTCCCCTACTGTTCCAGAGAGGGATACAATGGTCTGAGACCCGGATTTGTTTAACCAAACCTGCTAACATTGTTTTTTTGTAAGTTACTGGATTGTAAATGGGAGTTAATCTACACCATACATAAATTATATATTAAACATTTTGGAAAACTAAGGGTCTGGCTTATCACTATTACATATATAATATATCCAGTAATCATACTTCCAATATTTTTAAATCTTTTTTTTTCCCCAATGACTACCCATGGATTCTGAAACTAGTGTCCATAGAAATGTTTGCAAAATGTGTGATTTCTCTATGCATTTTCTGGAAAGATAAGCCATAGCTTTCGTTAGATTCTCTATAATCCTTCCCCCACCTCCCAAAAAAAGAGACAAAGCCTACACTTAAGATTCTGAGACTTTTTAAGGGCATATTTATTTATTTTAGAGTCTTTTTTTCAATCTGAGGCTTGAAATTTAATGGAAAAACAAACAACCACATCTCTGCTTTTCCTTCTGTGCCTATTCAATCATCCTACTCCTTCAAAAATGAATGGAGTGTGTGTGTGTGTGTGTGTGTGTGTGTGTGTCTGTCTGTTAAACCTTCTCTGGCGGCAGCAGGATGCAAGAAAAAAAGGAAAAAAAAGAGAAGTGGAAATATTTTTTAAGAAAAAAAATTTTTAGTAGAAATCTGCCTTAAATTTTTAATTTTTCACCTGAGTTCTTGGGTGTTGTTATTGTTATTTAGTAGTCTTCCCTGTGAATTCTTTTGTGGATGGCTGTAAGTGACTAGACTCCATCTTAGCTAGAGGAGCCGACACAGCAAATTTGTGTTCTGTTCTAAATTCAGTGATGTGATGACATATGCTTAGTGGTCAGACTGACATGCAAAATAAATCAGATATAATCATTTGAATATAAGTTTGAGATATAAAATAAACCATTTTGGGATCGAAACAAAAGACAGAACCATAGGAGTAGCAGTTTGCCAAAACACACATCAGCTAATTCTACTTGTTGTCAGAAAAGAAAAATCATTTCAATTGGATGTTTTACTTTTCTACTTCTATGAGTACCATAAAGAGAAGGTAATAACTCAGATGTGCAAACATGGAATTTAGAGGTGGAGGTTCATAAGCAGACACTTGCACTTTTATTTTTAACAGGTGAGGACTCAGGACCAAAGACTCTCCAGGACACGGGGCTGACTGGTCACAGAAGCTCTAACTAGAACCCAGGTGTTCCGACTCTCAGGCCTGTTTTCCACTGCATCCCATCCAGAAAACTAAAGTGAGAGCAATTAACTTTTGACTTATCACAAAGTGATATTAAAGAGTATGCAGTTAGAACACATTTATGATACCTGGGCCCCGGATAACGGCATGCCTACCATCAGAGCTGAAAAGATACCACCTGCCACTGAGTGACTGATAACAGAACACACCATGGGGCTCAGGTTGAACTTGTCATTCTGGTTCTTAGGCCAGAAGCCAGTTTTTAAAATTGACTTCATTAAAATCATTTTCTTCATTTAAAGTTATACTCACCCTGTGAAGGAGATACTATTAGGGAGGTGAAGGACATTAACATTTTCGAGTATGCATTTCTGAGCAGTATTTGAATTTTCTCCCTGTTCAGGTAACCATCTGTTACTTGTATAATTTAAGTGAAAAAAAAAAGAGGGTCCTACACAGTGAGGGTTGTGTTTGATGCGCTGTGGCCGCAATGATCTCATCTACAAATCTGACACCAGCAGTTGACTCTTTGCAATGCTTAGCGTATCAAAGGAATTAAAGAAAAAAGACCTCACCCTGTTTGTGGAGCGATTCAGTTATGATTCCTTTCTTTCGTGCCTTCAAGGAAGACTGGACACCAAAAAGTTGATTCAAATAGAATGTGTAACTGGAAGAAACTTTGGCATCGTTGGGCAAACTGCAACTTACTAGACGTGAAGAGGCACACCTCCAGGGGCTGTGGGACTCCCAGAGCTAACACAGCTAGTAAATAAGGACGCTGGGGCTCGACCCCAGGCCCCTGTTCTCCCACTGCCCTTCCACTACCCACGGTGATTGCGTTCCGGCAATGGAGCAATCCCGGGCCTAAGTTATCCAATTTTACTTCCCATTGGTTTTCTATGGCTTGCGTTGGGGTGTCCCCCAGGGAGGTCATCATTCCTTGTGTCCATATGTCTCATCTGGACATAAGGGGCTGAATCAGAGCCTGGCTAACAGTTGCTGTGTGCCTGCGATGTTTCGGGCACTCCATGGGACACTCTACATACATCAGCACATTTGCTCTTCAGCACAGCCTTGTAAGATAGCTGCTACTATCCCTCTTTTCTCTGTGAGAAAACTGATCTCAGAGAGGTGAGGAAACTCGCCTAAAGTCCCACAGCCGGTAGGTGATGGGACTAAGAGTCAACGCTACATAGGTGTGATTCCAAAACTCACTGGAAACACTGTTGGGTAGAATTAGGCTTTATTTGCCTTTGTTTTCCTGACAGATGCTAGCGCGTTGTTATGCAAATAGTAACTGAGTATTAATAAGTATAGTGAGTATTAATGAGTATAGTATTAGTGAGTAGTGAGTACTAATGCTTTTGGAAAGAATGGACAAATGATAGATTTAGTAAGAACAAAGCATAAGAACTTTTCAAATGTTCTCGACAACATTTCAGATTGGTTTTGTTCACCTCTTGTTGGGGGAGAGAAACAACCTACACCACCTAAAATCCATCAGTCCATTAATTATCACCTTTCCTTGTCATCTGACCGGCAGTCCAGCAGAGTGGCTTAACCCGGGGCCCTGGTGCCAGCCTGCCTGGGTTAACTCCTGCCGTTTACCCGCAGCTCAGACAAGTTGCTGGGCGTCTCTGTGCCTCAGTCGTTTCATCGTAAGGTGAGGATTCTAGTTGTGACTTCTTTATAGGGTTGTTTTGAAGATGAAGTGAGTTAATAGATGTAAAGAACATTGTAACACACAGTAAACACTCAATAAAGAGCTTTATTAACTTAAATACGTTTCTTCATAGCCCTTGTAAAACCCTTACTGCCCTTTGCAGTAAAGCATTTTCAAAAAGTGCTCCATATCAGGGACCCAGGGTTATCTTTGTGCTCTTTTCCTGCAGGTTCCTGTGTGCCGACTGTGTTGACATCACATTATTAATATCTTTTGCTGCCTGGGCTGCAGTCAGAGTTTTTCAAGAGGCCTTGGATCCCCCTGGGGTTTGCTATACTTCAGTGCACCGTGAAGCATGATAACAGGAACTGAAGTGGCAGAAACTGAAAGCAAAATTTAAAACTTCAGCCAAGAAATGCTTGGCTGTTTTTCCCTTTGCTGCGTATTTTAAAAAAAGTAAATTGAGAACCTCTGAAACCGATGAAGTCCAGCATGTTGTATTTCAGGGGTTTTTTGCTTTGGTTTTCTAAATATCAGCGCAGAGTTTTCATCCCTCCCTTCAGCAGACATCCATTGTTTACGCTGGTGTACCCTCATTCCCCGTATACATCTGGTGTCCATCTAGAGCAATCCTAATTTTAAATATCTTTGGCATCCTTTCATGGAAATAAATTAACAAGGCAGGGGAAAAAAGCCTTTGTGAGGCCCTCTGGCCAGAGTCTTGTTTCATATTTAATTTCAGCTGTTTTTCTGTTTGCCCTGAGCTTAAGAGCCGCCTAGTGAAAAAGTCTCGTCCAGTCCTGGAAGGCTGCTTGACCAGGGTAGGGGGATGGCAGCAAGGTACCTTCTGTGCCCTCTTTGGAGGAACACTTAAATATTAAGTTTTTCATCTAGAATTCTGGTCATTTCTTTGGGGCTGGCAATACTGGAAACTAACATTTTATATCATGTATTCTTGTAATGTTTGCTTTTTTCATTTTTACAATAAGATGCATTACTGTGATAGGCAGAAAAGGAAATAAAGGTTTTAAAACTATTGACTTATTGCCACAAATGAAATGGCCATTCTATTTTTAAGCAGCCCCATAATAAGGAGTGATGCACTCTGGGAAGCCGAAAACTCTACACTCTGTGAGCACAGGGACCGTCTGCTTTTCTCATCTTTGTCTTCCACAGAGGAACGCTCTATAAATACCTGCAAAGCAACGAAAAAGACCTCTTTCATATTCCTTTAAATATATTTACTTTCCCAAATAGGAAGACTGAACACTGGTTCACCTTAAACATGACAAAAATTATGTATCACACACACATGCATATCTGGATTTACACACAAGGTATTATTTCCTTGATAAAGGATTCACCAGATCCCTATATATAGCAAAACTCCTCAGTAGGTTTAAAGTATAATTTGATTTGCTTCATTTTGCCTATGAGATAATGGAGTAGATTAAAAGAGCTTTAGTAAAACAAAAGCCCTCGGTTCAGATCTGCTTCTACCTGTGACCTATTGTGTGTCTGTGGGCAGGTGTGTGTGTTTGTTTGCTTGTTTGACCTCTCTGTGTCTCAGCTCTCTCCACTGTAAAGTGAGAATAATTGGAAGTGTTGGAGGGTCCTCACCAAAGCCCCGGAACAGTGCCGGAGCACAGATGTAAATGGTAGCCGCTATTATTATTGTTGTTTATTAAAGCTTTTCAGAACATCCAGTACATGAATTGAAGTATAATTACGGTGATAACCGTGAGTCCCAAAGTGCATCATAAGGGCTCACACTTAACTGGTAGGAAAAAAGAAAGCTTTTCATGCTCAAGCCCAGCCAAGCGATAGAAATGCTCAGACTCACAGCATTTCATGGCTGGAGTTCCAAGAGGACAGAGGCCTCCTTCACTTCCTTGTTTATGTGACCAGAGGAGGGGAAATCCCACCCTCCTCCAGCCTCTCCAGGCTACCCTTTTGAGCCACAGCTGGAAAGAAAAGAAAGCAGCAGTTAAATTCGGGAGCAAGGACTGGTAAGCTGGGATGTTGGCATTGTAGCCTAACAGAGGAATTATTAAAGGTTCAATTCAACAAAAATACCTAAACTTCAGTATAAACTTTTCAGTCTGATAAATAAGCCAAGAGCTGCACCGGATGGTGAAGTAGGAACTCTCCCCCGTGACAGCCCCTCCCCTCTAAGGCGGGAGAGACCCCAGAGGGACTGACTGGCATGTGGGCCAAAAGCCTGGGGATCCCTCCAATGCTGCCAAACAGGGAGGACTTGCTCCAGATTCATGGTCCCAAGCCCCACTGAGCTTCAAGAACCAGTGACAGGGAGAAAAAAGAGGAGGAAGCAAGGAGGGAGGCAACGGACAGGTGTGTTTCCTGCTCTAGAATCTGGTCTCCAGCAGTTCTGGTGATGCATGTACCAGTCAAGCTATGTCTGTGGGGCCGGCTTCCCTGTGGTCTGGGGGTGCAGTAGACTTTGGCCCTTTCCTAAGACCCTTTGCAAGTCAACAAGTGAACAGACTTCCTTCCCATGCCACACCTGCCATGATCTCCTTCTAGAATCGGGGAGGGGCCCTTGGGAAGTGGATAAGGGGCCACAGGCTGCTGAGCACTCCCACCTCGACCCCACAAATGAGATCTCCCTGTTCCCTCTTGTCCACATAGCGAGTGCATGATTCCACTACAATTCAAAGATCAGAGAGGCAGAGTGGCTTTCAAGGGAGGAGACCCATAAACTGGGCCCCTCTTTCTGGTCATAGGCAAACAGTGTTCAGATACTCCAGACAAGGAAAGTGCCAGAAGAACACAGGGTTAAGGTAGGATAGCATTATCCTTTAAGTGCACACACACACAGTTAGTGTACACGGAGATTATACATGAAGAGTTATTGAGATATATGAGACTACGACTTGCACTACTGTGAATCCTTTACAGTTCCTGACGCAGCACTATATCACAGTAGATGCTCAATTGATATTTGTTGAATAAATGAATACACGCCTGTTGAAATAAAGACCCCTGGGGTGGCGAGGGCAGGCTTCACGGAGAAAGTAGTAAGTTACCTGGATCATTATGGGGCATTGACCAGAATGTTGGTTTTAGTAAAGTTTTCATTGTTATTGTTAGAGCTACACAACCTGTAGTAGTCAATAAATATTAAGAAACAGTATCAATTCTCTTCTGCTTCTTTCTTAAAAGATATGGTGGGGGCCAGGGGAATGCTTAACTTTTCAGAGATCTTTTTGCTGCTGAACATAAGGTAGTTTGTTTCCTGTGATCCTGGAGTAGAGCAGTCCTCTCCGCAGTCCTCTTTTTCCACTCTGCTTACAAGCTTCATCATCAGAACAAAGACGTGAAAGCCACAGTGGTGAGCAACAGGGGTGAGGAGATCGCACCGTAGGAGCCGCTCGTCACAAGAACAACACCTCGCTTAGTGCTGTTGGATACGGACGTGGAGGGCAGGCACCTGGGCGATCAGCTTCGCTGTGCCTGATTCTAGGAAGAGATATAAATTGTTTATTAAAATTCAGGTGACTAGATCCTTTCTGACGCAGCCATGATAGGTTACAGTGTCCTGATTATAGAGCATTCTCCAGTGCTTTTGCAAATTGTTTGTCATATCTTTGTAGAAAGTTGGATGTTTTCAGCATATTTTGAAGATAACACGTCTTCCTTTACCAGAGCAGGAACAGACTCTGAGTGAAGACAGAGGAATGAGAAATACGCCATTTCTGCATTGGTGGGTTGCTCTTTCCAACATATCTTGCTGTAAATTAAAGAACTACTACCTGCTTGTGATGGTTAATTTTATGTCAACTTGGCTAGGCCATGGTGCCCAGATATGTGGTCAGACATTATTCTGGAAGTTTCTGTGAGGGTGTTTTTGGATGAGATTAACATTTGAATTGATTGACTTGGTGTAAAGCAGATTACCCTCCATGAAGTGGGCAGGTCTCATCCAATCCATTGAAGGCCTGAATAGAACAAAAATGTGACCTCCCCCTAGCAAGAGGGAATCCTGCCATCAGATGGCCTTCAGACTTGAACTGCAAAATCACCTCTTCCTGAGTCTCCAACCTGCTGGCCCATCCTGCAGATTTGGGACTTGCCGTTCTCCACAATCACATAAGCCAATTCCTTACGATGAATTTCTCTCTATATATATATGTATGTATCTATATATACACATCTTGTTGGTTCTGTTTCTATGGAGAACCCTGACTAATACAATGCTGGAACAAATAATCCCACACATTTCAGTGGCTAAACACAATAGAAGTGATGTTTTGCTCAGGGAGCAGCCCAGTGCCAGGGTTCCTTGTCAGGGGCCAGTTTTTCACCATGTGGTGATTCAGAGACCCAGGCTGTTTCATCCTATGATTCATTATCCTCCAGGCCCTCCAAGTCCTCCATGTCCAGCCAGCAGAGAGGAAGGTGATGGTAGAGAAGGCACATCTGCTTCTTAACCACATTGGCCAGATGCAACACACATCATTTCCACTCATTTTCCATTGCTGGGAACTAGTCACATGACTCTATCGAGCCGGATGGTGGAGCTGGGAAATGTGGCCCTTGACTGGGAAACCACTTCCCAACACAACTCTCTACTAGAGAAAAGGAAGCAAGAATTTGGTAGGTACCACAATCTTCTTCACAAACATTCACTTTCTTACGTGTATTTTTGAGAAGACATACTCCACCTCAAGTCTAATTCCTTTTGTGTTTTCTTTGGTGAATCTGTTTCCTTCTGACATGACACAGAGCCTCTTCTGTCAATTTCCTGAGTGATTGACCTCACATCATTAGAGTTTTCACAGATTTAAAATCTAATGAGGAGAGCAAAGTTAACAGAAATAAAAAGGTCAAATAACAGTAGAAGGAAGTATGTATTAATAAATGCATAATGAGCAGGACAGATGATAAGTACAATGGGTTTTCAGAAGAGAGAAAGAACTCTTGGGTTGTTATCCAGAGAAAGCATTTATTTAAGAAGTGTACTTGACTTGGGACTTTAAGTATGAGTGGGATTTCAATGGGCAGAAGGGAACGGGGAGAACATTCCTCAGAGGGTGAATGGGAGGCATGAGCGAGAAAACAGAGGGAGGAATGAGAAAGAAATTTTTGAGGTATGATCAACAAATCAATCTGACTAGAGGGAATACTCGGAGAATATTTGTTTTTTAAAAAAAGCAAATCAAATCTGGATTGTGCTTGAACTGAATTAAAATCATATGCAAATAATGGAGATCCTTAGAAGATTTTTGCATGAAGAAAAGTTAGAAAAATAATATAGTGGAAGGGTGCAGGATGGTTCAGAGGGGAGCACGCAGAAGCAAAAGACCAGAATCTTCGTGACCCCTGAGTGCAGAATCTTGTGGCTATCTTTGTATTAGAACTCTTTTAGTTGCATGAGAAAGAAGTACAACTCAAACTAGCTTAAGAAAAAAGAGAATTTCTTGATTCATGTAAAAGGGAAATCTAAGCTGCATGTGTTCTAAGCATGACTGGAAACCAGGAGCAAAAAGTGTATCATTAGAGTTCAGTCTTTCCACCTCTCAGCCCTCTTGGCTCTGCTTGTGGTCTTTTTCTACATGATGGGCAACATGGCATTGGCAGCTCCAGCCTCACCTCACAGCTTGGCCATCTTACTAGACAGCCTGTAGGGAAGTCCTGGGGCAGATGCTTCTTGTTCAGGTTTGGGTCACACGTGCATCCCTGAACCAATACTATGGCCAGAGGGGTGGACAACTCTGACAAGTGCTGGGCCATGTGCCCCCAGGGTCGGAAGATATGTGTATTTGGGGACCATGTGGAGAGGCTAACCAGTCCCATCTGAAACATCAGAATGGGTCTACCATGAGAAAGAGAGACTCTCTTATCAGAAGAATGAAAGGGGTGCAGTTCACTACCACCTCTAATTTTTTGAATTAGGTTTTCTTTTTTCCTAAAAATATTTTAAGTTCCTCATTAAACCAACAAATGCTGGAGTGCGTCTTCATTGGCTGCATTATCTTTTACTAATATCTTACATCTCATCTCCCTACATAACCTAGGCTTGTGCTGAATATGTAGTCACGAGTCAACTTTCTCTGAATTCTACTCCAGAAATAGCTCGCACTCACCCCTCCATCCACACTCCTCATCCTTATCCTATGAACAACACCCTCATGCTTCCTGCCTGGCTTACTAAAACAGACTCCCTCCTGGGCTTCCTGCCTCCAATGTCTGGCCTTTCTAATTCATTAAGTACAAACCACCAGAGTCATCTTCCTAAAACTCTGGTCATAGTGTGACAGAACAAATTCTATAATCCTTAATGTGGCGATGTGGTAGTTTGTTTAATGCCCACAAATTCCTCCCATCCCGGTATGTATACCACTTTGCAATGTGACCTTGCTGCTTCTCCTTTAAGGAGTGGAGTCCATTTTTCTGCCTCCTTGAATCTGGGTTGGCCTTGTGATTTGGTTTGACAAGTCAAATGCAGCAGATGTGACATGAGAGTTCTGAAGCTTAGGCCTGACAGGCCTGGCAGCTTCTGCTTTGCTTGTTTGGAACGTTATCCTGAGACTCTGATGTAAGGAAGCCAGTCTAGCCTAATGGAGGATGAGAAGCCATGTGGAGAAGAACTGAGGCTCTCTAGCCAACAGCCAACACTCAGAGCCAACTGCCAGACTTATAAGGGAGGCCATCTTGGGTCTCCCAGCCCAGCTAATTCTCTACCTGTATGCAGACACATTAATGAGCCCAGGAGAAGCAATAGAGGAATTCCCAGCCAAAACATCGAATTACGAGAAATAATAAATCATTGTTTTAAACCACTAAGTTTTGTGACAGTTTGTTACAGAGCGATGAATAACTGAAACAGGGAAAATCAATAGGATTTGTTTGAAGGTGAGGAGATGACTACAATGACTCCCGTTAATTGAAGTTTAAGGAAATAGATAATGAGTTCAGATGAGGATGTAATGAGCGCTGGGAGTCTTTGGGATGTCCCAGTGGGGATGTCCAGTAGGTAGTAAATACATGGATCTGGGGCTGCCTGGACTGAGTCATCAGTTTCAGTAGTTGGGAGTGGATTAAATCACTCAGGACCACCCAGTGAGCGAGGGGAGGCAGAAGCCAAAGGTCAGAAGAGAAAACCGTGGGGAACACTAACCTTTAAGGCTAGGCAGAGGAAGGAAAGCTGGAAGAGGAGCTGGAGTTTTGTAACAGTTAAAAATGGGTAGAATATGTTTATGTACTTTACTCTCATTCTTCACTTCTTTCTGGCTGGTCAAAAAGGAAAAAAAGAAAAACAACAGAAGCCAAGAAGCAACGTGGGATGGTAATGTAAGGATGTCCCAGGGACCCAATCAGTCATTCTCAGGATGCAAATCCCCCCTGGAAACAGAGCCAGTCAGTGGTGGGAGTTCCCCACTGCACTCCAGGACACAGGAACACGCTTAGCTCAATGGCAAACTGTGCGGAAAGGTAACCAACCAACCTGGCTGCCCACACTGCTCTTTTCCCCAGACAGAGATCTGAAGTAAAACCAAACAAATTCAGAGAAATATAGACAAACTAGCTGCTCTAGTCAATGCCAGAAGAGGCAGAGATGTGTGCAGAGGCAATCACGGAAGGACACAAATCAGAATCCACAGAACACAGACAACACAATGAGGAGAGAGACAAAGATACGTGAATGTAGCAAAGAGGGGTGTGTCTTGTATGCTCCTATCTCATCCTCAATGTCCTATCTCTTTCAGATACAATACGGTTGCAGCTTTATGGATACTGTCCTGTGGGAAACTCGATTGTTACATTTATATTTCTGGATATGTCAGTATACTATTGCGTATTTATGCCACAGTCAAAAATTCCCCATCCAAAAACCACCATAATTGTTTAAATTAACAGAGCTGCCGATACTCTTTACAATATTTGGGGTATGTGCGTGTGTCTAGTAATCACATCATACCCCCAAAACCAACTCAGCTATCTTGAATTTGGTCCCTTCATTTTACAATTTTTTTTGACATTTTCAACAATAAGACTGTAGCACTGTTTGCCACTCTCTGCCTCTCAACCAAAGGCTTAATTTAACAAACACATACTGGGCACCCGTATCGTGTGAAGTTCTGCAGGACACACACAGTTGTAGGCAGTGGTGTCCCAGTAAACCAGCACTCCAGAAAGAAAAGACCTGCTTTATAGCATTTGCTAATTTTTTTAGTGTAAACACTGCCACTATGGCTGATTTCAAGCTATCAATGGTTTCACAGCTGGCTTGCAAAAATCCTGAATATTTAGCTGCCTTGGGACAAACATTTAAGAATGAGTTGCCGCACGGGGGAAATCTGAAGTGCCCTAGACAACAGCAGCACCAACTGTCAGCTGTGTGTGTGAAACCATGTTGGTCTTTCAAGCCCAGCTGGCCTGCTAGTACAAAGTGTGCCCCAGCAAGACCAGCACAAGAACCTCCCAGGCAAACCAAAGAATCATGAGAAATTATAAGTTGTTGTTTTAAGCCACTAAGTTTTGGGGTGTTTTGTTATACAGCAATAGCTAACTAATACACACAGAGTACAGATTCTGTGGGGGAGGGTCAGTCTATAGAGAAGCAAGAGCCCTTTTTAGCTTTGCCTCTCCTTTTTTGCATGCCCAGTCCTCTCCGCAAGCTCTCTGGGAAGTTTCAGTCTTTCTCTTTGCTACACCAAGACTTTCTGGACATGTGGTGCTGAACATAAGCCTTGGCAGCTCTGATGCTCTTGGTTCTTTGAATATGCCACCAGTCCAATTTTTAATCAGACTGGAGGCTGAACAAAGCAAAGATCTATATGTACAAGCAGTGGTTTTAGGAAAACCTGTTTTATTGAAAATCAAGACTGATGATTCCATGAAGTGAGGGGATTTGGAACTGCCATGAGCAAGACCACTGAAAACAGAAAGAATGTTTGATAACAGCCTCCTCCTCTGTTTTATTATCTCCTCTGGAAACTGATATTTCTTATCTGTCCCGCCATCAGTAACAGCCTTTGCCCAAGTGTAACTGATTTGTTAAATATTGACTTGATACAGTAGCAAGGACCCAGGATTCATTTATTCCAGGACATTCCATTCCTGAAGTTAGTATTTTATGTGGGGGTTAAGCTCTGTTTCTCCACGCATGTGCAGAGCAGGCCCCAGGTGGACTCCCTAAGGGTCCTCCTGCTAAAGATTTCCAAAGACAAGATCTGTCCCTTTGGCCTCCGTACTACCATCATGAGTGAAACAGTATCAGTATCTAATGTGTCAGGAACGAGGGCTATGATAAGGCATCACCTCCAAAATTCAGCTTCCTAAAGAAAAGCAAGAAAACGGTGATCACGAAAGTCAAGATAGCATTTCCTCCCAGGAGGAAGGAGAGGGTTATTGATCAGGGAGGGACACAGACGACACAGAGAGAAGGCTTCAGGTAATGTTCTATTTCTCACTTGGGGAGCAGGGTCACATGGGATTTGCTTCATAACAATTTTTTTAAGTATTCATGTAATTTTTGTACTCTTTTGTGAATGTAGGTTTTATTTCACAATAAGAAAAATAATCAATTTAAAAGTAGTACATTCTGATTTCTTATTGTATCACCTAGGAGCTTGTTAGAAACAAAGAATCTGGACCCCACCTCAGACCTGCTGAGTCCACTAATTCCCAGGTGGTCCGTCTGCCCATTGAGACTGAGAAGCGCCGTCCAAGATTAAAAGACCATAAATCACTCATCCTGAGGTATTGGGAAAGTCACGTTATCCTTGTGCCTTCGTTTCTCATCTGCAAGATGGGCATAATGGTACAGATCTGGCCGCCCTTCCAGGCTGCTGGGAGGAGGGTGCGAGATGATGGACGTGAAAGCACTCTGAAAAAACAGTAAAGCGCCTTCTGAATGCTAGTTGTTACCCTGGGATAGAGCCCTGAGAGAATTGATTACAAGGAAGCAAACAATTCCCCTTCCCTTAAATTTCATACTTTCTGGAATCTTTTCGACTCCAGTGTTCTGGCAGCCTCCTGCTTCTTGATTCTGCTTTGTCAAAACTTGCTTTCCTCCTTGCCCTGAGGGTAATACTAGCTTCTGACCAGACGCAGGGTCCTCCATGCCTTTTGCAACATCTCTAGGGCAGATGGCCCCTTTCTAAAGGCACTGGGGTTGCCAACGTGACTTTCTGACAAATCGAATCCTGCTGGATGACGGCAGCGTTCTGGCCTCACCTGGGCGGAAGCTGAACTCCAGAGGGATCTGTGAACAGTAGGTAGGTGGGCTTCAGACACACTTTTGATTGCTCATCGCTCTTGATTTTTTTAAAAAACAGTAATCCTGTGCTCTGCACATTGTAAGGACTCAAAAAATGATGATGCACATATGTATTATTTCATAAGATATTATGTCTTCTAAACTTCGAAAGATACTAAAACAGTTCACAAAAGTTCCAAATGGGCAGGTAATTAAAAGACTTATTGATGTGGCTGGCCCAGGTTTCTTGCATGAGGCTTCTACTGAGTTTCATGAATTAACATGATGTTGACATTTAAGGAAATGGTACATAAACACTAGACATTCTATTGTTATGCTTAATTATTCATTCATTTCAACACTTATTCGAAGGCCAGGCTGTACCAGGTTCTGTACGTGGTTGTGTTTGTGTTCCACCAATACAACGTGGAGAGAGACAGACATGGGGTGTGTGTTTCGATGACCATATTAAAACAAAGAAAAAAGAGAGAGAAAGGGGAGGTGTGTGGTGAAATTTTTCAGAACTCTCTCCAGCGCCCCTGTTCTGGAGTCAGCCCCTCCTGATCCAATCCTAGCATCACCAGTTAATAGCTGTGAGACTGGGCAAGTTACTGAACTCCACTGGATCTAAACGTTCTCATCTGTACAGCTGGACAAAAACATGACCTGCTTTTTAGGTTTATTGTAAAAATGAAATGACTTATACCAAGTGTCTGGTATGTGATAAGGGCTCTATAAAAGTTAGCTACATAATGATTAAAGAAAGGGACTAGACATTAACTTGGGGGAAAAAACACATCAAACTTATTAATCTCTTTGTCATGATTTTTGCTATTCTGCTGATGGTGTTTGTGCAGAAAAGAGTCAGGATAATAAGCCTAACCCGCTATTCGTGAAGAGGCCTGCTTGCAAGCTTGGCCCTTGGCTGGTGTCTGGGAACTTAGATTTTGAGAAGGGTCCCACCCTCAACTGATAAGAATGTCTCACTGTCTAAACTGTTTATGCAAACAACCTGATTTATGCTGAACGCCTCTTTCCTTCCGAGAGTCTGGCATTTGGGTGCGTGCCAGGCAGAGGCTGCCTGCATGACCAGCCCCCAGTCAGGACCGTGCGCCCTGAGTCTCTGATGAGCTTGTCTGGTTGGCAGCATCCCACACGTGCTCTCACATATAGAACTTGTTGCTCGGGGATCAAGCAGGTCCTTTGTGACTCCATGGGGGGAGGAGCCTAGGAAGCTTGCGCCTGGTTTTCCCCAGACTTCGCCCACGTGCCTCTTCCCTTTGCCGACTGTGCTTGCCATGCTTTTGCTGCAACAAATCAGAGCCGTGCATATGATCAGTTACTGAGAGCTGGGAGTGCTCCTCGTGCATCACTGAACCTGGGGGTGGTCTGGGGGACCTCCTGACACAGAGCTAAACTAGTTGCCTCTAAAGGGAAAACATTTTGGGGGAAAATACTGGCACCACAGCATTATCTAATGTAATGTCAATAAATAAACATCATATTCATAAAAAGACTCAGAAACATAGGATATGAAAAAATGTTCTTAGAGTAAAGGATAAAAATGCTGCCAAGGGGCGTTCTGTCCTCAATGACCCTTCTCTAAAATTATGAAGACGTTGTGGATCTTCCAGCACTGTAAAAGCTGACTGTGATGGATAAAGCAGAGACTGGCAGCACGGTAACTGACGAGTTTTAGATTGTCTCACTTTAACAGTCCTCCTGCTCCGCTCACACCCTTTCCGCCCCGATGGACTTGATTCCATTCCCAGTATAAAGGAGGTTAATTTTGATTTTCACTCACAGATCTTGTGTGTTTTTAGAGTTAAATGTAAATATGTCATTATAGATTTTTCTAGACTAATTGCTTCAGCATCAGTTTTGAAACATACTCATTCAACAAGAATTAATTGAATACCTTCTATATGCAGACGTACCATTCTTTGGTTTAACTTGAATCCTGCTGTTTTCATTATGATACTGCAGAATGCAGCTTATAGGCCCTTGTTAGGCAAACATCTCCAAACCCTTGCCTTATTTTCTCTTGAAGATAATCAACAAGAGCACGTATTTGGGTATGTTGTTCTGCTGGGCTTTGAATCAAATGAACCAGTCAAGAGTATTGCTCTCCATCCCTCTGAGGAAATTCAGAGTTCCCATTAAAAAAGCAAATCCTTCATTTAAAAAATGTTTAATAGGGTCCCACCTGGTGGCGCAGTGGTTAAGTTTGCACGTTCTGCTTTGGCAGCCTGGGGTTCATCGGTTCGAATTCCCATTGCAGACCTATGCACCACTTGTCAGACCATGCTGTGGTAGGCATCCCACATATAAAAAGTAGAGGAAGATGGACACGGATGTTAGCTCAGGGCTAATCTTCCTCAAAACAAAGCAAAACAAAAAAACGTCTCACAGGGGCTGGCCTGGTGGCATAGTGGTTAAGTTCTCACACTCTTCTTTGGTGGCCCGGGGTTCATGTGTTTGGATGCCTGGCATGGACCCACATGCTGCTCATCAGGCCATGCTGTGGTGGTGTCCCACATACAAAATAGAGGAAGATTGGCACAGATGTTAGCTCAGAGACAATCTTCCTGAAGCAAAAAGAGGAAGATTGGCAACAGATGTTCATTCCGGGCCAATCTTCCTCACCAAAAAAAAAAAAAAAATTTTAATAGAATGGCACGTCTTTCCAGCTGGTTAAATTGAGAACATTGAAAAAAATGGTTTCATGTAAGACTTCTCCACCTCTGGGCTAGAGCGTTTTCATCCAAAGGTGAGCTGGATATGTTGGTATTTAACTCACATATCCACAAGCATTTGTCCACACACATGATATAGTTCTCCTGGCTTGCGTAAGAGTGGGTGAAGACCACTGTGGCATTATTGCTGCTGCTGACAGCCCCTCCCTCCAACTGCTGACAGATTTCAGGGAAGGGCCAATGCCAAAACTGTTAGTATTCTCCTCTTCAAGTTTCAAATTGAGGCATCTCCCGACCCCCTTGCAGGCCCACCCTTTCTGTTCTTGGAAGTAATTTGGAAGCCTACAGTCTATAACTGGCAAAAATGATGGAGAAAGATAGTAAATGCATCTAGCAAAGGAAGCAACACTTTAAGTCAAATCAATATTTATCTACTGAGCCTTGGCACTACTGAAACCCTGAGTCAGGAACACAAAAGTAAAATGTAGCCCTTTGACTTCAAGGAGCACGTAATCAGGTTGACTGTCTTAGATAAGGCTCTTTGCTGTCAAAGAATGGAAGGCCCCTTGGACTGGCTTACGCAAAGCCAAGGATTTGTTAAAGCCAAGAGAAAGAATGCTGCTGGGTCTCAGTAAGAGACTGACACCAAGAACTGGGTGCCGATATGAACCAGTGTGGCTCTGCCAGTCTCTTGGAGGGCCCATCTCTCACTGCTGCTTTCTCTCAGAATCTCTATTTCTTGCTGACTCCTTGCTGACCAGCTGTGTGAGCTTGAGACCAGCTGAGACTGCTAGTTGTAACTATGATATCATTTCTCCCCTTATTCCAGGAGAAGAGAGTTTTAGCTGGACACAGGACCACTCTCTGAAGGCTACACTTCCAAGCCTCCCTTGCTGCTAAGCACAGCCATTTACTTGACTCTGGTCACTATGATATGGACAGAAGTGATATGTACAACTTCCGGGTTATGCTCTTAAAAAGAAACGTGTGAGCTCCTCTCTTCTTCCTTTTCCCTCCTTGCTGCCTAGATTCCAGATAAAGACGGCAGGAGCTGAAGCTGTTGTCTTTGACCTAGAGATGGAAGCGTTGGGTAGAGGATGCAGAGCCACAAGGTAGAAGGAGTCTGGGTCTCCAGCTCTGTGGAGCCATCATATTAGCCCTGGACTGCTTAGGTTCAGACTTTTATAGGAAAGGGAAATTTGCTTCCATCTTGTTTATGCTGGTGTTATATTGGGTCTTTATTTAAGAAGCTGGAAACTGTAACTTAACTGATATATCTGCTTTCTCTGCTTTTCTACAAGATGGAAAACGACTGCTTATAGCTTCCAAATTTAGAAGACCTCAGTTGAAGTGACCATGAATCAAATATCCAGGCAAGAGACTCAGTTGCCCCGTCTTGGTCTTCTAGTCGGCTAAACTGAGAGGGGAGGGTCAAAGAATACAAGCCCAGCTGCTGGGCTCACCCTGTGGGTGGAGGAAACAGGGAGGGTCCTCAGAGGAGGGCCATTGGCTATATTGACCTGGGCTTCTATACTAAGACCAACCACTCCTGGAGGCATGTATGTATTCTTTTAGATGTAAATAATCTATAACATGTAAAAGTAAAGCATATGCAGTAAGTGGATTAGTGAGTGAGGATGAAATCTCCAAAAGTGGAAAGGAAACCAACATCTCTGTCCCAATTAATATGGTCTCCTGTGGATGTGAGGGCGGACTGGCTCACTAGGGGGTGACCTCATAGGCTTCCAAAGGTGCTTGTTCTGCCGAGGAGGATGACAGTCCCAAGTAGAGAAGAAAGACACTTCAGTCAAGCGTATTCAAGGAGCCGTGTTCTCCTGCTAGACCCCCAAACCAGACATGAGGAATATGAGAGGTTTTTGGTGGGGAGGGGAGAGCTTTAGATGAAAGGAAGGAATGTCGGACTGAAGGTCACCTTGGGGATATTGGGGGGTCATCCCCAGGAAACGAAGTCATAGGAAAGAGGACCGTGTTTCTTGATGAGGGCACGGGATTCTGTGTTCATCATCTTCTCTCTGCACCTGTTCTTCCTCGCAGCCAGCCACCAGCAGTAGAGTGTAATAGTTAAAAGAATGGACTTGGGAGCCCCTCTGAGCGACCTGGCAGGTCGCTGCCTCTGGGCCACAGTTTCTTCATTTTCATCTGTAGAAGGAATCTAATCATACCAGTCTCACAGGATCATGTGAGGATTAATAGAAGTGATGTGAGGAAAGTGCTCAACACAGCGCCTGGCACGAAGTGCTTTGTGTGTTAGCTATCGTTATTAAGCCTCTAATAATCATTACTATTCTTTCATTAAGCAAATGCTTATTAAGACCCTGCTTAGCACCAGGAGTAAGAGACCCCGCTGAGTGAAGTCATTTGCCCAAAGTCTCACAATTAAGAATTATTGGTGCTGGGTTTGGACCAAGTGGGTCTGACTTCAAAACAATGGGCTCTGAGGGGAATTCTTATCAATTTCCCTACACAGCCCCCTTTCTTCTAACCTTTTTTTCTCTTTCTTTTAATAAGGTCATCATAGATGTAAAAGAATTAGTTTCTAAATTTAAGGAGCACAGAGTCTAGCAAAAAGAAAAGCTAGACAATTAGATATTATATATAGGACAATACCTTCTATGACAGGGGTTAAAAACTAAAAGTTATGAAACCCAGAGGGGTTACTTTACCAGACTGAGGGGAGCCGGGAAGGCTTCCTGGAGGAGGTGACTAACGAGCCTAGTGTAAGAGAGTCAGGTAAAGCTGAAGAGGACGCATGAAAGAAGGCTTTCCAGACACAGCTGTTTTATTAAATTACTAAAAGTGAGTTATTGCCTAGAACATAGAAAGTGCAGGTGGAATATACAGGCTTGGAGAGCTTCCCCTCCCCCCGCCCCGCCCCCTACTAGTTATCAGTGAGACGTTCTACGTGAAGAGGGCTTTGTAAACTCCAAGATGTTTGGAGTTCGTCCTGGAAGCACAGGTGAATCGCACAGTCTTAGGATCAGACTGGCTGCGCGTCTATACTTGGGCACATGTGTTTTTGGTTAAATCAAGGCTATAAGAACAAACATCCTGACTTTTCCTGAATCAGTTCAGATAGTAAAACGCAAGCAGGAGAGCCATGACTTTGAAGGCATGGACTTTGTCTTTCTCACTGCGGTCTCTCTGGAGTCTAGGACAGTAAAACTTGGCACACAGTAAACACTCAACAGATATTTGTTGAAAGAAAACATGAATTGGATGAAAAGATGTGTGTATTTTAAGAGCAACGTTTGCCAACCTTCGTTTGCGGGTTGACGCTGACTAGAATGGTCTTTTTGGCTTCCATCTGAAGGAGCTGGCAAGTTATTAAGTCATATATTAACCAAGCTTTTGGATCGTTGTATAAATGACTCAGCAGTCCTCAGGAGGTAACACTGCAATTTTTTTAAATTGAAGTATAATTGACTACACTGCGATTTTAACTCATGAATAATAAGTGGGCACCTGCTTTGTACTGAGAACTCAGCTAGGAACCAGTAAGGAGCAGATATAAACATGACCCCATCCCATGGATTTAAAATGTAATAGAAAGATGGGGAAAACATGTGAAGAGGATCAGAATATGCCACCCCAGAATATATCACTTTGGCGTAACGATTATTTTGAGGTGAAGGCAATTAAGAAACAGCAGACACAGGAAGAACTCTCTGCCCTCCCCTTTTCTGCCTCAAATCAGGGCACAAATTTCCCTTTGTGAAGGTGTTCGCCCTCCCCTAGAGGAGAATGACTGTTAATCACTCAGGACTCTTATAACTGGAGTTTGCATGAGAAACCTTACTAAAATAACCTTTATCTCCATTCATTTCCTCCATACGTTTACCTTCCCACAACTTAACACCACTAGAAGCCAAAACCCCTTTACTTTTGCTTGTAACTTCTCCACAATTTATCGCTCTGTGTTAAAATGGTAGATAAGCTCTCAAGCCTAACCACTTCTTTGGATTTTCACGTCTTTTCTGTGAAGCTCCCATGCTCAGGCATGATAAATTTTCCTCCTGTTAATCTGTCTTTTGTCAGTGTAATTTGCAGTCATCCATTACAGAACCTAAGAGGGTAGAGGAAAATTTTTTTCTTCCCCTATACATGCGCAAAAGAAGGGTGGTTATTACCAAGGTTAATTGTGTGATAATGACTAATGGTGGTTTAACTCAGAAAAGATAAGAATGTGTGAATAAATGGAGTATAAAATAAATAATCGAGGGTTAGTTTTCAATGAAGTAAGTACCATTTCACCTTAGGAACATATGCTTAAAAATAATAATATATTATCATTTAAATTTCATGCAACCATATCAGGAAATATCCTTTTTGTTTGTTTTCCTGTATAACTTCTGGCAAGACAGTAGTAAAACCAAGCAATTCAAAGGCAATTTTAATGGCTGCAATGGATTTTTTTTTTTTTGCATTTAGAATAATGCCTGTAAATCATACTCATATTCTCTTCAAGCTGAAAGTAAAAAGCGCTTGCATCACTTTACAAAGTGTTTTCCTTGAAAATTTTTGAGAAAAGACTAGATGAGGCCGAAATATTTTTTAAATCTGTGATCATGATTCAAGCATTTTAAAATGCAAAATTTGGAGAAAGAAATGGAAACTAGTAGAGTGGCTAATTCTAAACACACGAAAAAGAGTGGAAAAATTTTTTCCTATTATGATGACCACATTCCTCCCCTAAGTAATAAGAATTTTACTTGAACAAGCATTGTAATATAATAGGTGCTTATTTATCTAGAATGGTTGGAAAATGGGCCGACGCACTTAACTTCATTTTTTGGGTGAGTTATCGGAGGCACCACTCAAGAATTTCTATTTTTAAGTCACCTCAATACTTAAGTCATCTGGGCTTATTTCAATCTTTCCTTAATTCAGAAAACAAGCACAGAAGGATTTTTCAGGACCTCAGACCATCACTGTTCCTCCTTTAAGGCCAAACTCCTCACAGCCTTCAACACTTTGCTTGATCTGGCCTCTGCCTTCCTTTCCTACTTCAGCCTTCTTCCTCTTGCTCGATGCCTCCAGCCACTTCTTTTCCTTGACTCCTCCGAGCTTGTTCTCAATACATTTGCCCTGGCAACCTCCTCCGCCAGGAGCACCTTTCCCCCTTATCTTCTCAGTGTTCAGTTCTCCGCTTGAATATCACCCCCTCCTGGGACCGCCCTCTCTGAAGCAGCACACACACGCTCCAGCACAACATGGATTCACTGTCTTCACGGTGCTCACGACTCCAGGAAACTACCTTCCTTGTTTCTTTGCTTGACTGTGGTCTGTGCCCCACCCCGCACTAGACTGACCGCTCCTGAAGAAGGATATTAACTGTCTTCTTTACCATTATATTTCCAGGGCCTGGAAGCGCCCCCAGTACAGCGTTGCCACTCGAGAGACAGCTAATGAATGCACTCGAGAGACAGCTAATGAATGAAGGCAACGTTGAGCAAATGACATGCCTTCAAAAATGCTTTCTGTAGAGTACCTTCTGTTAGCTTGTTATTTTTCATTTACTTATTAGATAAATATTTATCAAACGGCTACTGTGTATAAAGTGTGGGAGACACGATGTTGACCAGAACAGGTTCCTGCACTCCTGGAGTTTATAATCTAATGAGAAGTAAAAGCAAAGTTCAGTTAGCTTAGTTTTCTGTTTACTATATTAATTCTTTTAGTGCTATTGAATGAAATGCCTATTTTCCACATGTCTTCATTGCCGAAAGGTAAACACGTTTCCTTCCTTCTAAGCAACTTTCAGCACAATCTGGAAATGCTCTCCTTTGTCAGAACAGTGCTATGTGCTGAAACTTAGACCTCTGAGGAAAGATTCCCGCTGTCTCAGAGAGTGAAAAGGAGTTGCATTTCAATAGGGAACCCTGGCCTTTACATTTCAGAGTAAACAAGTTTACAAAGGCTTTAAACTGCATTAGTATTTTGATACCATTGTAAGTTATCTAAGGTTTTTGATAAGCAACAAAGAAGATTGGAATGTGACGCTAGAATGGGAATCATTTTGTACTTCAAAATGGTTGCTTAGCTGAGATTCTGATGCTAACCCTACTCCTTACAAACAGAAGCTTTGAACCATATCCTTATCAAAACCAAGAACACAAATTACTATAAAGAAGCTAAAATTAGGGCCGGCCCAGTGGCGTAGTGGTTAAGTTTGCACACTTTGCTTCAGCAGCCCAGGGCTCGAGGGTTCAGATCCCAGGCACAGACCTCACACCACTCATCAAACCATGCTGTGGTGGCATCCTTCATACAAAATAGAGGAAGATTGGCATGGATGTTGGCTCTGGGCCAATCTTCCTCAAGCAAAAAGAGGAAGATTGGCAACCGCTCTTAGCTCAGGGCCAGTCTTCTTCACCAAAAAATTAAAAAAAAAAAAAAACTAACAAAAAAGTAGCTAAAATTAAGCAAACTGTATTTGATAGAAATGAAAGGCAGAGACACTCAACCTTTTTGATCCTCTTTCTGTTTGAGAATCAATGAAAGCAGTAAGATCCTCTCCCAGAAAAATGTACATGAGCATATACACAAAAGATCATAGCATAAAAGTCTTGCGAAGGTTATAAACCCTGATAGGGCCTCTCCCCTCTTCCTAAAGCCTTCTCCACACTATCCATTTCTATAGAGCTGGTGAAGCATTGGTTTTATTTTGAACACCAAACCTCAACAGTCAGCAATTCCTTTGATCTTGAATGACAATAGATAAAACTACTGGGATATTACCAATTGCCTCAAGAAGGAAGAAGACAAGATTAAAAAAGCAAAGGAGAGAGAAGAGAAGAGAAGACAGAGAGAGAGAATGAATGAGGAATCAATGAATGAATATGGGAAAGAAGAGAGGAAGGAAAGAGATAGAGAAAGGGAAGTAGAAGCAGGAGGTGGGTGATGGGGAGGTGGCCAGCCCTCCCTTCCAAAAGTCCAGAAGAAGCACTTTCCCTCAGCTCCTGCTAACCCCTTGGACTCCATGACCTTTCATCTCTCCAGTTTTCCTGGCCCTTTCTGTTAGTATTGCTATGAATCCTCTCGGCTTCTCTCAGCTCAGCTGCCTACTTATTAAGGACTGCCCCACTTCTCTGCTTCCTTCCGCTATCGATGAGTTTTCTCCACCTGCAGCCTCCATTTCTTCACCAACTCTTCCCTTTCTTACTCGATATAGCAGTCTCCCCTCATCCACGGTTTTGCTTTCCACAGCTTCAGTTACCTGAGGTCAACCGCAGTCCGAAAATATGAAATGGAAAATTCCAGAAATAAACAATTCATAGGTTTTAAGTTGCGCCCTGTTCTGAGTAGCATGATGAAATCTCGCACTTTCCCGCTCCGTCCTGCCCAGGACATGAATCATCCTTTTGTCCGGGGATCCACGCTGCGTACAGTACCGGGCCTGTTAGTCACTTAGTAGCTGTCTGGGTTATCAGATCAACTGTCATGGTAGCACAGTGCTTGTGTTCAAGGAACCCTTCTTTTACTTAATAATGGCCCCAAAGTGCAAGAGCAGTGATGCTGGCAATTCCGATGTGCAAAAGAGAAGCCATCAAGTGCTTCCTCTAAGTGAAAAGGCGAAAGTTCTCAACATAAGGAAAGAAAAAAAGATCGTATGCTGAGGTTGCTAAGATCTATGGTAACTTTTATTACAGTATATTGTTACAATTGTTCTATTTTATTATTAGTTAGTGTTGTTAATCTCTTACTGTGCTTATTTATAAATTAAACTTTATCATAGGTATGTATGTACAGGAAAAAACATAGTATACATAGGGTTCAGTACTATCTGTGATTTCAGGCATCCACTGGGGTCTTGGAACGTATCCCCTGCAGACAAGGGGGCACCACTGTAATTCGTCTCCTACTGGACCTGTGGTCTAGAGGCTTCTCATCGAGAAGAACCATAGTGAAAAACGAGCTTTCTCGTCTTCATTTATTTTATGTAGCCACTCACCTTTTCCCTTAAAACTCTCTTCTATCTTGTTTTCTGGGTTCATTTTAGTGGTCTTCTTTGCACTTTGTTGTTTCAGCTGTTCCATCTCTTTTTTTTCCTCTAAATCTGAGCGACCCCAGAGTTTAGCTCTCACTTCTCTGTTTTCTGTACACTCCCTCTCCGAGGAAACTATCCATTATAAAGATGTGGTGTAGTGTGGTAAGAAAAACATGGATTTCAGAAGCAGAAAAAAACCTAAATTCTGGTTCTTATATCACTGCTGTGTGATCTTGAACAAGTTACTAACCTCTCTGAGCCTCTGTTTCTTCCTTCTGAAAAAAACTGGGGACAATGATACGTCCCTAGAACTCGTTGTGAGGATTAAGTGGGAGAAGATCTGTAAGAAAGTAATTGTCAGAGTCTCACTGAGCAAACATCGTGACCACCGGCCGTCAGCCGACTCACTATAAGATGCTGAGGAATGAAACGATCAACAATGCACAGTTTTCTGCCCTAAATCTACTCACAATCTAGGAAGGAGACCGGTAAACAAATAAATGAAATAAACTATGTCAGGATCAACAAAAGAACCATTCACAAAATAGAATGGATGCACAGAAAAGAGGATAAATAAATCTGTTGAAGGTTTGTGAGACAAGGAAGGCTTCTGGGGCAAGGTGACATTTGAGTGGGATTTTGAAGGATAAATATTAACAAATAGAAGAAGAGGAAACAGCTCTGTAAAAGCAGCTAAGTGTGAAACAGCACAGACTATTCAGGCTGGAGAGGTAGGGAGAGGCCAGACAATACTATGGTGATAATAATGGTAATAACACCCAATTATTGAGCAATTACTCTGTACCAGGCCCCATAATTAAGCACTTTGCATATGTGATTTCTTGAAATCCTCATTATAGCAACGCTGTGAGCGGAAGAGACTGGGCTTGGCCCAGTGGCCAAATGAAGAACCAAGACTTTTAAGTAGTGTGGACACCATGATCATAGGTGTATTTGGAAAAGTTATTAAGGCATCAATTTTTCTTTTTTTTAATTGTGGTGAAATACATGTATCATACTCATTTTTAAGTGTACAGTGCAATGGCGTTAAGTACATTCCCATTGTAGTGCTGTCATCACCACCATTTACCCACAGAACTCTTCATCTTGTAAAACTGAAGCTCTGTACCCAGTAAACAAGAACTTCTCATTTCCCCTCTCCCCAGCCCCAGGCAACCACCATGCTACTTCTGTCTCTGTGAATTCGATTACTCTAGCTACCTCATGCAAGCGGAATCATATAGCACTTATCCTTTAGTGACTGACTTATTTCACTTAGCATGACGTCATCCAGGTTCGTCTATGTCATAGCATGTGTCAGAATTTCCTTCTGTTTTAAGGCTGAATAATGTTCCGTTTTATGTATATACCACATTTTTTAAAATTGAGCTTCATAATAGTCTACATCATTGTGAAATTTCAGTTGTACATTTTTCTTGTCTGTCACCACACAAGTGCTCCCCTTCACCCCCTGTGCCCACCCCTCACCCCCTTTCCCCTGGTAACCACTGAACTGTTTTTTTTGTCCACGTCTTTCCTTATATTCCACACATGAGTGAAATCATATGGTGTTTGTCTTTCTTAGTCTGGCTTATTTCGCTTAGCATAATTCCCTCCAGCTCCATCCATGTTGTTGCAAATGGGATGATTTTGTTTTTTTATGGCTGTGTAGTATTCCATTATATACATATATATGTGTGTATATATATATATATATATATATATACACACATACACCACATCTTCTTTATCCAATCATCTGTCAATGAGTACTTGGATTGTTTCCATGTCTTGGCTACTGTGAATAGTTCTACAATGAACATAGGGCTGCATATGTTACTTTGGATTGTTGATTTCAAGTTGTTTGGGTAGATACCCAGTAGTGGGATAGCTGGATCGTATGGTAGCTCTATTTTTAGTTTTTTGAGGAATCTCCATAATATTTTCCATAGTGACTGCACCACTTTGCATTCCCACCAGCAGTGTATGAGGGTTCCCTTTTCTCCACATCCTCTGCAACATTTGTTGTTTTTTGTCTTGGTAATTATAGCCTTTCTGACAGGTGTAAGGTGACACCTCATTGTAGTTTTGATTTGCATTTCCCTAATGATTAGTGATGTCGAGCATCTTTTCATGTGCCTGTTGGCCATTTGTATATCTTCCTTGGAAAAATGTCCGTTCATATCCTCTGCCCATTTCTTGATTGGGTTGTTTGTTTTTGTTTTTGTTGAGTTGTGTTTTGTTGAGTTGTGAGTTCTTTATATACTTTAGAGATCAACCCCTTGTCTGACAAATGATTTGCAAATATTCTCTCCCAGTTGCTGGGTTGTCTTTCCATTTTGCTGATGGTTTCCTTTGCTTTGCAGAAGCTTTTTAGTATGTTGTAGTCCCACTTGTTAACTTTTCTTTTGTTTCCCTTACCCAAGTAGACGTGGTATTTGAAAAGATGTGGCTAAGACCAATGTCAAAGAGTGTACTGCCTATATTTTCTTCTAGGATTTTTATGGTTTCAGTTCTTACATTCAACTCATTAATCTATTTAGAGTTAATTTTTGTGTATAGTGCAAGATAATGGTCCACTTTCATTCTTTTGCATGTTGCTGTCCAGTCTGCCCAACACCATTTATTGAAGAGACTTTCCTTTCTCCATTGTGTGTTCTTGGCTCCTTTGTCAAAAATTAACTGTCCATAGATGTGTGCTTTTATTTCTGGGCTTTCAATTCTGATCCATTGATCTGGTTGTCTGTTTTTGTGCCAGTACCTTGCTGTTTTTATTACTATAGCTTTGTAGTATATTTAAAAGTCAGGGATTGTGATGCCTCAGCTTTGTTCATTTTTCTCAGAATTGCTTTGGCTATCCGGGGTCTTTTGTTGGTCCATATACATTTTTGGATTCTTTCTTCTGTTTCTGTGAAGAATGTCCTTGGGATTTTGATTGGGATTGCATTGAATCTGTAGATTGCTTTAGGTAGTATGGACAGTTTGACTATGTTCATTCCTGCAACCCATGAGCATGGAATATCTTTCCATTTCTTTATGTCTTCTTCAATTTCTTTCAATAATGTCTTATAGTTTTCAGTGCACAGGTCTTTCACCTCCTTGGTTATGTTTATTCCTAAGTATTTTATTCTTTTTGTTGCAACTGTAAATGGGGTTGTATTCTTGACTTCTCTTTCTGCTAGTTCATTGTTAGTGCATAGGAATGCAACTGATTTTTTAAAATTGATTTTGTACCCTGCAATTTTGCTTCAGTTGTGGATTATTTATAATAGTTTTATGATGGATTCTTCAGGTTTTTCTATATATAGAATCATATCATCTGCAAATAGCAAAAGTTTCCCTTCTTCCTTTCCTGTTTGGATGCCTTTCATTTCTTTTTCTTGCCTAATTGCTCTGGCCAAAACCTCCAGTACTATGTTGAATTGGAGTGGTGCGAGTGGGCTCCCTTGCCTTGTTTCTGTTCTCAGAGGAATGGCTTTCAGTTTTTCACCATTAAGTATGATGTTGGATGTGGGTTTGTGATATATGGCCTTTATTGTGTTGAGGTACTTTCCTTCAATACCCATTTTATTGAGAGTTTTTATCATAAATGAATGTTGGATCTTGTCAAATGTTTTCTCTGAATCTATTGAGATGATCATGTGAATTTTATTCCTCACTTTGTTAATGTGGTGTATCACATTGAGTGATTTGTGGATGTTGAACCATCCCTGCATCCCAGGAATGAATCTGACTTGATCCTGGTGTATGGTTCATTTGATGTATTGTTGTATTCAGTTTGCCAATATTTGTTGAGGATTTTTCATCTAAGTTCATCAGTGATCTTGGCCTATAGTTTTCCTTCTTCGTGCTGTCCTTGTCTGGTTTTGGTATCAGGGTAATGTTGGCCTTGTAGAATGAGTTAGGAAGCATTCCATTTTCTTCAAATTTTTGGAATAGTTTGAGAAGGATAGGTACTAAATCTTCTTTGAATGTTGGTAGAATTCTCCAGAGAAGCCATCTGGTCCTGGACTTTTGTTGTTTGGGAGGTTTTTGATTACTGTTTCAATCTCTGTACTTGTGATTGGTCTATTCAGATTCTCTGTTTCTTTTTGATTCAGTTTTGGGAGGTTGTACGAGTCTAGGAATTCATCCATTTCTTTTAGGTTATTGAATTTGTGGGCATATAGTTTTTCATAGTATTCTCTTATAATCCTTTGTATTTCTGCAGTATCTGTTGTAATTTATCCTCTTTCATTTCTTTCTTTTTATTTTTTTTGAGGAAGATTAGCCCTGAACTAACATCTGCTGCCAATCCTCCTCTTTTCGCTGAGGAAAACTGGCCCTAAGCTAACATCTGTACCCATCTTTCTCCTCTTTATATGTGGGATGCCTACTACAGCCTGGCTTACCAAGCAGTGCCATGTCCGCACCCAGGATCCAAACCAGCGAACCCTGGGCCGCCGAAGTAGAACGTGCACACTTAACTGCTGCACCACTGGGCTGGCCCCTCCTCTTTCATTTCTAATTTTATTTGTTTGAGGCTTCTCTCTTTTTCCTTGGTGAATCTGGCTAGGGGTTTGTCAATTTTGTTTATCTTTTCAAAGAACCAGCTCTTAGTTTCATTAATCGTTTCTACGGTTTTTTTAGTCGCTATTTTATTTATTTCTGCTCTCATTTTTATTATTTCCCTCCTTCTGCTGACTTTGGGCTTTGTTCTTCATTTGTTAGCTCTGTTAGGTGCATTTTAAGATTATTTATTCGAGATTTTGCTTAGATTACTTATTTGAGATTTTGCTTGCTTGTTGAGGTGGGCCTGTATTGCTATGAATTTCTCTCTTATGACCACTTTTGCTGCATCCTGTAAGAGTTGGTATGTTGTATTTTCATTTTCATTTGTCTCCAGGTAGTTTTTAATTTCCCCTTTGATTTCTACAATGATCCAATGGTTGTTTAATAACATGTTGTTTAGTCTCCACATATTTCTCACTTTCCCAGTTTTGTTCTTGTGGTTGATTTCTAGCTTCATAGCATTGTGGTCAGAAAACTTTTTTTTTTTTTGGTGAGGAAAATTGGCCCTCAGCTAACATCTGTTGCCAATCTTCCTCTATTTTGTATGTGGGATGCTGTCACAGCATGGCTTGATGAATGGTGTGTGGGTTCATGCCTGGGATCACTACCTGCAAACCCTGGGCTGCCAAAGAGGAGTGATCGAACTTAACCACTACACCTCAAGCCAGGCGTCTGTATATACCACATTTTGTTTATCCATTCACTCATCGATGGCCCCTCGGGTTGTTTCCAGCTTTTGGCTACTGTGAATAATGCTGCTGTGAACATGGGTGTGCAAATATCTCTTCAAGATCCTGCTTTCGAGTGTTTTGGGTATAGACCCAGAAGTGGAATTTCTGGATTGTATGGTAATACTATTTTTAATTTTTCTTTTGAGGGAATTCCATGCTGTAAGGCATCAGTTTTGAAGATGAATCTGAGAGAGGAAAGCTGGGGGCAGGATGCCATTCCCTGGCCAGAGACGATAAGAACCTCAATTTCAGGCTGTTGGGAATGTAGGTAAGCAACTGACAAGAACGTGGTGCTAACTGGCTGTAAGAGAATGGGGAGGTGGGCATTCCTGACGACTCCCTTATAGGGTATCTCCAGACTGGGGGGCCCTGAAGCTTATATAAGTTTAGGAGCCTCCTTGAAAAAGAATTTTAAAAATGAATAAAAAATTAAGTGCAGGGCTCTGAAAGGGGTCCATGGAAGTGAAGGAGCCCTTCCACTATAGCTCTGAGGAGAAAGGAGGAGTCGCAATGCAACCAAAAAAAAAAAAAAAAGGCGGGGAAGGGGCACAGATGTGCCTTTCAAGAGTGAGTTCGGATCTTGAGGGATCCAGGAACTTGGTTTTCAAGAAATCATCCTCAGGCAGGCCTGGTTTCAAATCCCAATTCTGCTCTCTATTAACCATCTGATTTTAACCAAGTTGTGTATCCTTTCTCACTGAATTTTAGATTCTGATTGTAAAATGGGAATAGACAGTATTTACCATTACAGGGTTGTTGTGAGTGATGCCTGTAAGTAAGGGGACCACGTAATTTATCATCTAATAAATATTAGGGACACGTGTGAGAGTGGAAAGGAACACCATTATGGAGCCTTGTTGGGACTGCCTGAGACAAAAAGTATTAGTAGTACCTGCTTTCACTCTCAAAAGTATCCCTATTGGGGTGATTAGTTATATGATCTTGCTCCCCATAATGTGCTTCTAATAGTGCTTAGCACATAGTACGTGATTTAAGTCTCTTAGCCTCCTCCAGCCTTCTGGGGTCCCCTCTGCTGTTAATATAACTGACTGATTCCTTCATAGTTCTTTGTAATTCTCTAGCATTGTGGATTTACAAAGCGTATTCTCCAAATCATTTATTACTATTGTCCTGGTGGCAAGGTACAAGATAATATGATTCACAGATTTGTATCTGTGAAAGGATACTTTCTTACAACTCCTCGCCAACTGCTTTTAATTAATGGGAATTTGGAAAGGTAGCATTGACCTCTTTAAGAGCATTTATTTCAATTCAAAGTGTTTTGCCTATTAAAGGCGTTTCCAGTTAAAATACTCAAGATTATTGGGCCACACCCTGGTAATTATTTTGTAACGTGAAATTTTACTTAAACTTGAGCATTTGCTGACACATTCTCTTGTTACAACTTAGTCAGGATTTTCTAAATCTATCCTGGTAGTGGTAAGTTAAAGATGTATACTGTAATAAGAAAACAAAAAATGGGCAAAAGATTGAAAAACACTTCATGAGAAAGATATACAGATGACAAATAAGCACACGAAAAGATGCCCAACATCATCACTTATTCAGGAAATTAAAATTAAAACCACAGTGAGTGGGGCTGGCCCTGTGGCCAAGTGGTTAGGTTTGCGTGCTCCAATCCGGCGGCCCAGGGTTTCACCGGTTCGGATCCTGGGCACGGACATGGCATTGCTCATCAAGCCATGCTGAGGCAGCGTCCAACATGCCACAACTAGAAGGACCCACAACTAAAACAAATATCCAACTATGTACCTGGGAGCTTTGGGGAGAAAAAGGAAAAATAAAATCTTTAAAAAAAAAAACCACCACCACAGTGAGAGCCTACTTCACACCTATTGGAATGGCTAAATTTAAAGATTGACTATACCAACTGTTAGTGAGGTTGTAGAGGAACTGGAAGTCTTACCCACTGATGGTGGAGTGTAAAATGGTACAACCACTTTGGAAAATGTTGGCAATTTCTTAAAAAGTTAAACATAGACCTTTCATACCATCCAGCCATTCTACTCATAGGTATTTATCCAGGAGAAATGAAAGCATATGTCTGTAAAAAGGCTTGTACATGAATGTTCATATAGCTTCATTTGCAATAGTCCAAAACTGGAAACAACCCAGTTGTTCGTCACCAAAGGAATAGATATATACATTGTCATAGATCCCTACAATGGAATAATATTCAGCAATAAAAAGGAATGAATTATTGATATATGCTACAACATTGATGAATCTCAAAATAAGTTTTCTGAGTGAAAGAAGCCAGTTAAAATGGAATACACAATGTATGCTAACATTTATATAAAATTCTAGAAAGCACAAACTGATATGTAGAGACAGAAAGCATATCAGTGGTTGCCCGGTCAGTTAGGGTAGCAAGGAGGGGACAGAGGGAGGTGTTACAAAAGACTCATTTTTAAGCATACAGTGGCAATAAGTACATTTACATTGTTTTGTGACTGTCGCTACTCTCCATTGCTGGACCTTTTTCATCATTCCAAACTAAAACCCTGTACCCATTAAACAATAACTCCCATTAAACAAAACTCGCGTTTTGTCTATAAGGTTTTCATGATGAAATTGAACACTCTACAAGCAATGACCCTTAAGTAGATGAAAATGATTTTGACTCTGTCCTTTCCATCTCCACTGCGGTGGAAATCCGGCTTAGGTGCCAGCAGGAAGTCTTTAGAGGCTGGGCATATGACAGAACTGTGACTTATACCTCAGATCTGCCCTCCTTTTCCCACTGCTTGGTCCACAGTAAAGTGGGTGAAGTCTTGCCGACACATAGCCGCTGTCACACTACTGGAAAAACAGCCCAAACTGCTTGTCTCACTAATCTTGGGTCAATTGTGTCATCTTTGTGTGGGAAGAATGACCTCATTATCATTACCTCCTGGCTAAATTAGCAAATCACATATAAATCATTCACTTTCCTTCCTATTAGCCTCCTCCACCTTTGCACCTCCCGGTCATTCGAAAGTCCTTAAAACGTGGATAGCAGTTTCGTGCATGTCCTTTTCTGGTTGCTATTCACTTCTGTCCCAGGATGGCCCAACTGTGGGGAGGGTTTGCCTCCTCTTCTCAAGTAGGTTGCCACACCTGGTTCCATGTCTCTTCTAGCCCAGCAGCTGGTGTTTGGTAAACAAAACTCTCATCCTAGGATCGGGGATTGAAACACGTCCTAGGTGTGCCCCAGAAAGGGATGCGAAGGGGCGAAGCTGTGGGGGCGGGCAGACCTCAGCCAGGATACTTGGGTCTCTGAGTTGAAGCCCTCTCACCTTTACAACGGATAAGATGTCTGCCCATTAGTTGTTTGGGGGGAGTCAATGAGATGACGTTTGGAAGACGGCTAGTACAGGCGAGTGACGAAAGTTCTGTTCCCTTCCTCCTCTCTATCAAATTACTCGAGATCAGAGGAAAGAAAAGGGTGAGGAGGGAGCGGGACCTTGAAAGCACGGCGGCCGCTTCTGGCCTAAAGGACGCTTATCTCTAAAGAAAGGTCTCCTGATTCAAAGAGGCCTCCAGATTCCAAAAAAAAGTAGCAGAGCAACAGCCACCTGAGTTTTTGGACTAGCTGAATTCCGGATAAAGATGCCTGTAAAAAGGAGCTGGCGCGAATCCAGAAAAGGACTTGAAACGCCCCAGGATTTGCCGTGGCACATTCCTGTTTTTTCTGCACTGTATTTAGAGGTTTAGACACAGAGTGAGCTCGAATTTGGCCCAAAGCCTTGACTTCCCGTGGCGGCCGCGGGGCGGGGGTCAGACCCACAGGTGTGGGAGGCTGCGAGGTAAGGCAGGGAGGAGCAGGTGTCTGAGGAGCCCCCTTTCTCTGGCGCGGAGGCTCCAAGGCTGCTCCCGGGGTTGCAGCAGCGGGCGGAGGGGCCCTGCCCTCCAGCCGGGCGCGCGGGGCCTCCAGCCGGGGACGCGGCGGGTCAGCGGCGGGCCAGTCCTGCTGGCTTCGCCCCCCTCCGCCGGCCCCGGGCGGGGGTGGATGCCTGGAAGTTGACGTGAACTCCGGGCCGCTGGGAAGCCCCCAGGCGCCGGGCGCGGGGCTGGGCTTCATCCCGCCGCCTGCCCCGGCCCAGCCCCGGGTGGGAGTCGCCTCGCCGCGGGCCGGGGTGGTGCGAGGGCGGGGGCGGGGCCGGGCTCCGCCGGGAAGGAGCGTCCCCCCCCTCCCCCGGCTGGCCGCCCCGCCCCTCGCCGGCGAGGCGGGAGGAGGCGGCCCTCCATTGGCCGGGCCCGTCGGCCAATCCCCGAAAGCCCGGGGAGGAGGTGGGGGCAGTCGTGCGGGACTCCGCTGCGGACCGGGAGGCTCTGCGGGCCCCAGTCGGACCGAGTCGCCGAGGCACCGCCCGCGCCCCGCCGCCGCGCCCGGGCATCTCCTGCGCCGCCCAGGGGAGCGAGCTCCGAGCATCTCGAGTTGCGGCCTCTCCTCGGGGCCAGGAGCGGGGAAGGCGAGTGCGAGGAACCCCCCGACCCGAGCTCAGCCGCTTCCCGCCGCCCGAACCACCATGACCCACTTCAACAAGGGACCTTCCTACGGGCTCTCGGCCGAGGTCAAGAACAAGGTACGCCGGGGCCCGGCTGGGGCGGCCCTCCCCGCTGGGCGGGGGGTGGGATGCAAGACGCCGCCCGGGGGGCTCTGGGACTGGGGCGACGCTGGGCTGCGCTTGGCCGCCGCGCCTTGGTTCTGTGGCTTCGCGAAGCTGAGACGTCGGGGCGGCCCGAGAGTTGCCGCGCGTCCGCATCCTGTTCCCGGGCACGAGGCGCCGGCTCCCGGGCGCTCCCCTGGCTTTGTTCCCGCGCCGCGGGCCGGTGCTAGCGGCGGGCGGTGCGTTCTCGGGCTCCTGGAGTCCCGCAGCGCCGGCCTTCAACTACAGGAGCCGGTCCGTTGCTGCAGGACGCGCCCCTCCGGGAAGGGGGCGCTCCTGTCTGGTCGTTCGCCCTTAGGTGGGGCCCGTCCGCGCGGCTGGGGACCCAGCTAGCAGCCCCCGCCATCCGCCCCGACCAGGGCTGCTGGCCGACCCTGCGCCTTTCCCACCCCATCCCCCCGGCCGAATTCAGCCGCTAGCAAAGTTGGGCGGTTACTTGGCCAAACTGGGCCCCCCATTGTTCCTTGCCTCTTGCTGGGGAGGGAGCCTGCTGAGCGTCCCACCGCCTTCGGGGACCCTGGAGGCACGGGAGCCGTCCCGGACCCTTCGCAGTTTCCGAATCTCGGTGCCTTGTGGCAAATTGCTGCTGCGTCTGCGGGAAACAGACAAAGCCTGAGCGCGCTGCCCTGGGAGTGCTGTCTGCTGTAGACTTGAGATTTTTTTTTTATAAAACTCTGAGACGCCTGTACTACATTAGACTTTAACGATATCAAGGATATCTTCGTGGGTCGCTTTTGTTGAGGGTTTATTTGCTGAGGGTTGTGGTTTGGAGCGGTTGGGCTGTGGTTACGGCTCCGTTTTGCCACTTTGCTTAGCATAAGAATGCGTTGGTTTTATCTTTGGGACTTTTGGTCTGGGAAAGAGATGAGAGGCGTCCCCCTCCCCAAATCCTCTCCTTCCTTCCTCCCTCCCTGCATTCCAAGCCCATGACATCAGGGGTTTCTGGGGGGAGAGACCAGCCAATCGGCGCGGAACTGCGCACAGAACGCTCATTGTCTCCTTTCTGCTGTTCTGGCCAAAGCGCCACAAAGGAGGGCTGCTGTGGTTTAATTCCCATTAACCTCCCGGGAGGCGAAGCATGTCAGGATTGCCACCGCACCGTCCCACCGCTGGTGGAATACAGTGGCATTGTCCGAGCTGTAACATCCCGGCGTTGGGGGTGCCTGTGGCGTGGAGTGCATTGTATAGAGGCGATGAAGCGCACCGTTGTCAATCCTCAAGGAGAGTTATGGCTCTTCTCACCCCCTGTTAGAGTCTACGCATCATATTATAATTCAGTCGTTAATAAATTCTGAACAGTCTTTGAAGCAGGGAGTGGATTTTAGTCTACGTATCTAAAATTGGAATGTTTAGGTGCTTTACCTTGTCAAGTGTGTTTCCTTTATTAGAAGACAGTTTCCTGAGCTTTTTTTAAAGAACAGAAAAGTGAGTAGTTTGTGTATGATTGTTCCAGTACTTTGCAAGGCTTACAGTCGGATCTTCAGGAATCCTTTCAGAGGAATCGACGCTCCAAACTGTCGGATGTGATACCCCTGCCTGGCTTGTGCACATTAATTTTAATTCGCCCTTGTGAGTCTTAGCTGGCAGAGGTTGAGTCTCCACCTTTTGCATTGTAAATGAGGTTCTGATAACTTTGGCAATCCTTCAAGTGACTTAGTTTTCTTGGATGTTAATATCCATGTTAATTTCTTTTTGTTGATTAGTGAAGCAGCTTCTGCCTCTTTCCTAATTATTATTGAGCAGACTGAAGGAAATGCATAGACTGAAGCTAGATCACTATAATTATTATAAATTTTTACAAACAGTAAAACCTCAGTTTTCAGAACCTTTGGAAAGTTAGTTTTAACTTGGGGTTTATGTAACTGTGGGTTTATCCCTTTAAGCACCAAACCCATCTTTTAATAACCCCTTTCATTTATATGAGCCTTTCATACAGTGTCCTTTCATAGGAAGTCTTTTGATCTTAACAGCAGAGCAGCCTGTGAGGTGGGGAGCATTGCTGGGATTATTCATCATCGTTTCCAGATCTGGATGGTGAAGCTCAGAAAGGGTGTGATTTGCCCAAGGTCACAGAAGCAAGTTGGAATATTCTAAGAATTTTAACTGAACTACTTAGGGATGTTCTACTACAAGTCACTATTGTCTGCCTCCCCCAACCCCCTATGTTTGCCATTCACCTTTCATTTCTTGACATGATTATTCATGTAATGCTGTTTTAATCTGTTCTGCGCTTGGAAATCAAATACTCATGTCTGCTAGGCCTTCGTATGAGCTGTTGCATTTCGACTAAAAGCTCAGCATGCTGGATGAATGGGTCTGTGGCATATGAACTTTGACATTGCTTGGTTTGGACACCTTTTGATTCCTTCCTGCCTTTTTTTAAGAAAATGTATTGCATAACTGATGTGTAGCTTAAATGCAATGTTTTTTTTAAACGTCATTTAACAAAGAGGAAAAAGTGTAAACATCCTGGGGAGGCAGTGTGGAATGGACCTTGGATGAAGCAGACGTGGGTTCTGGTCCCTCCTCTGCCACTTCCTGCCTTGCATGATGTTGGGCAAGTTATTTGAGATGTCTGTTCTGGTTTTCTAATCAGTAAAATGGGGGGGAATAATAGTTACCACCCCTAAACAGTGCATCTTTGAGATGTGTCTGGTTTGTAGCAAGTACTCGATGACTAATTTGTAGCTATTAGTTCTTAGTAATAGAAAATTAGTATCAATATTATATTGCTTATACTTGTATATCTCTGCCTCTTTAAGAATGACATTTGTGTTAAGTAAGACTTTGGTCTTTTTATCTTCCGGCTGTAAAAGCAGCTCATCAATGAATTGAGGAAGTCTTTGATCTTAGATACTTTCAATTAGTAAGATTTCAGGGAAAAGTTTGTAAACACAAGATACTGTTTGAAAAGAGGATAATACATGGCAGAACATACAAACTTAACTCTTTTTAATTGGCAAGAAGATATTTGAAAACAGCTTTAAAAAGTAGAATCCTTCAGCCTGGACTGTGAACTACGTCTCTTTAATCAACAGAAGGATCAATAACTTGCAATCTACAAAGATCATAAGAGAGTGGAAGAGTCCAGGAAAATACAGAAGCTGGTGTATGTAGTTCAGTGCCCGGGGAGAGGGGGTGGTGGAAGCACTCATAAGCAGTAAGGTCCTACACGGATTATGCAAGTTGAGCCAGGCCCTTGACTGCATCTTGGGGACCAAAATGAAAAGGAAACACACCTCTATGCCTTATAAGCCATGAGAAAACATGACAGGTCCTCAGGGGAATCACAGCGTTTCCTGACACTTGGCTCTGAACAAGATGTTGGAGTCAGGGTAGTTTCTTGTAAAGTGGAGGAGGCTGCAGTGGAACGTGCCCTTGCCAGTCCTAGAGCAAATGCTGCAGGAAGCTTTCTTACAGGTCTCAGGGAGAGGGGAGGAAATCAGTTGTGGGGGAGAGGGTGGAGCTGAAATGATCTCACCTTGGTATGTTTTTTGGGGGAATCCTAACTGAAACATTAAGAAGAATGGGATTGGAATGCACACTGACAGTTTTCTGCTCCCATGGAATGTCTGATTGGAGCAGAGCAGTTTCTCACAGAATCTTCTTGGTTACAAAATGGCAGCCCTCATCCGCTGAAAACCATTTTGGAAGTCATTGAAGAGTGAGTTAAACAATCATGTTGTAATAGTTAAATAGGACCAAAATGTCCCACAAACCCTGCTAGCCTGCCTGCCCAGTGCCATTTGGACGAGCACTTGCTTCAAAAGTGCCCCTGATCAGTAACCTCAGGGTGACTGTGGACTCCAGCTATAGAAATCCTACCCTAAGAGGCCTGCCTTGTTTTGCTGCTGGAGCACCAGAAGCATGGAAAACTGTAGATGGGTTTAGTTTTTTTTTTGTTTTTTTTTGGTGAGAAAGATTGGCCCTGAGCTAACATCTGTGCCCATTTTCCTCTATTTTGTATGTGAGATGCCACCACAGCATGGCTTGATGAGCGGTCTGTAAGTCTGCACCTGGGATCAGAACCTGTGAATCCTGGACCACCAAAGCTGAGCAAGCAAACTTAACCACTATGCCACTGGGCCAGCCCCGGAAATACGTTTTTAATTCAAAACTTTTTGTTTGTTTATTGTCTGTCTCTTTCCACCAACGATAAGGATGCCTGTCTTCTTCACTGATGGATTAAATCAGGATCTCTAGAATATAACTTGACACGTAGTAGATGCTCAGTAAATATTTGTTGATTTAATCAACTTATCCATCAGGAACAGATTTTACTATCTCTAGAAGTTAGAGTAGTCCTCGTGAGGGAATTCTCTAGTGTTTTTGTAGAATTCAATGATGTTTTTGAAGAATGGTGATTTTTATAGCTAGTTTTTCTTCAGCAGTTTATTGGTTAACATTACATTGAAAACTTACCACTAAGATAATCCTTCTTTGTTGCTGAGGTTCTTTCTTAGACTCCCAAATTAGGGAGGGACAGTAGAGGGCCCCTCTGCCAGGCTCTGCGGGATGCCTGTGGAGGACCACCTGCATGGTGGCTATTCACCCAGCCTGCTCTCCTGGTAGGAACATGCTGTTGTGGGTTATCTGCTATATTTTTTTTTTTTTTCCCCTATCTTGGCCAAAACAGATAAAGAGAATACATTTTGGTGAATTGAGAAGCAATACTGTTTTTCGTCTTTAAAATGATCAGATTTATTTACTGTGAATTTTAATGAGGATCATTATCACCTTCACTGCCCTGTGGTCCACAGCTCTTTACGCTCTTTCCTTTGTGGAAATTGTACGTCTGCCTTTCTCTACTCTTAGACTGCAAAAAGAACCTCAACAGCGAAGACATAGCTACTACTGCCATCAACGAGAGGTATATCCCTTGTCCCTTTTGCCTTTTTCCCTTCCAGGTTGGGATCATGAGGGTTAGTGAGTGTTTTCTTGTCACTTAAAAGTGTATTGGAACCATGATTAATATCTGCGACATAAAAAAGCACGGTTGGAAGGTTTTGGTTTTTCCGCCAGTCGTTGCCATTATTTCCAGGGGAGTGTGGAAATGCATTACTTCCCTTCTCAGTACAACTGGTGGTGGGAGGGAGCTTGTGCTTAGAATTCTTTGGTAACTTTCATTTTATTCTAGGCATTAGCCTCCCACAGCATATACCATGGGCTGGTGGTTCCCCTTGCCTCTGAATCTTAGCCATGGGGGCCTCTTAACTGTTACTCATTCTACTTGTGCTCAGGTTTTTGTTCAGGATTTCTTGAGCCTGGGGTAGATTCAGGTTATTTGTGGGGCCTGAAGTTATACAATTTGGGGGGGAGGTCATCACTACAAAAAGTACAAAAATATCCTGCAAATTTTATAAAAACATGTGACCATGGGAATCCTTGTGACCTTGGAGATGTCTGGTAGGCTCCAGGTTCCTGCCAGTGAGAAAGTAGAACCTAGTGGCCAAGAATGCGCACCGTGGAGACTGGGATGGAATCTTGGTTCTGCCCCTTACTCTGTAACTTTGGGCAAGTAACTCGTCTATGTCTCATCTATGAAATAAGGATATGGTAGTACCCGCCTTTATAGGGGTGTCGGGAGAAATAAGTAAGATGGACAGTCCGCTGAAAGTGTTTAGAATAATACCTGGAACCAAAAGTACAGATCCTGTAAATGTTAGCCCTTGTTCCATTTTGCTGGCGTGTGCCCTGCTGGTTAGATGCAGTCCTGTGTTCTGAACTTCTGTCTTCTGGCTGTTGAGATTATCTCCAGGACTTGGACCTTCGTTCCCCCATCTGCTTGTATCTGACATGAGGCTTCTGGCAGATAAGGGACCATGATGACGAGCGGTGCTCTACTTCACTTCTGTGTCAGCGATAGGATCTGGCCCGGAGTCCTTAGCCAAGAATCCTCCCCTTGGCATCCTGCAATGCATTCCCTCCATGAAATCCTGGGGTCTCTGACCCTGTTCTCATCCCGTCCTCATTGCCCTCAGGGCCGTGGACTTCCGTACCGAGCTCGAGGCCTTGCTTTCTGGTGATGGTATGACTTGGCTTTACTTGGTTATATGTGGCTTTTTCTTCCTAAGAGATTGATTCCTACTAAACAGGATACATCTTTCCTTTCTTGGCTTCAGATAGGGCTCATATTCTCCACAGTGGACTGATAAACATATTTACCGTCTAGGGTTAAAATCTTGGTTGTCACTTCAGTTTTAAATTGTCTTCTGAAGCCTCAGCTGAGACCTGTGTGAAGTAAGTCCATGAGTAGAGAAGACTAATTCTTAGTTTTTCCCCATGAGGTAGGGAGGGAACTTCAGCATCTTCCTTCTGCCCCCAGGACCAGGAAGCCTCAGGGTGTGTGGCTCCCTCTGCAGTGGGGAGGGCAGGCAATCCGGGATGTGAGTGGCGAGAAAAGAGGAGGCCCTTTGGGCTTGGATGGAGTCCTGCGGAAGATGTAACCTAAGCATTTATAGCTAGTTTCCTCTCTTCCCCCACACATTTTCCAGGGGATCCTAGCTGTGGAGTGGCTAGACAGGGCTGGCTATGATTTCATCGTTGGTTCTTCTCTCCCTCCTGAATGTTTGGACATGATCTTTCTTCATTGTCCCAGGCCTCTCGGCCTGCTTACTGCTACCCGAGCCTCCACAAACAGAGAGAGAGCGTGTGCACTTTATTATTGCAGTTTCCCTCCCTCCCTTTGTTTCACGTGGGAGGAAAAGGAGAGAAAATAATCAATACCATGTGTAGTAAGTCTCTCCTCATTCAAACATGTGATTCTACTTTGAATGCAAAAATAGCAGCAGCAATCCTAGTTCTAATCGAGTATAGAAATTGGTCTTATATTAAACATGAGATTGTGAGCTTGTCGGGGTCTGCGGCCCTTCCAGCCGAGCTGGAACTCCAGGGCTGCTCTTCAGAGGCCACACGTGGCCAGTTTCCTTACCCTGAATGGGCCCATTCTCTGAAGACTGGAGAGCATTCGTTTCTGTTTTCTCCTTACCTTTCTTCAGAGACCTGGGTGTTGTATGAAAAACCCCTCACCCCCACCTCACCTCAGCCACACACACGCAGGCGTGGGCTTTGCCAGGCAGGCTTTCGTTTCTAATTTTCTTCCTCTCTGGGCTGCTTTTTAAATTTTCTTCTTTTTCTCCTTTCAGTGACAGATCTGCTGTTGACACCCTTTCCTGCAGTCCGTGTGCATGCGTGTGGTAGAAGGCTGCCTTTCACAGGGGCCGGTGGAAGAGTTAAACACTGAAGTGTTTTTAGTCTGAGACGTCTCTGCCAAATGTCTCATTATGAACTTTTGAACCGTGCTGGCAACGCCCTTTGAGACGACAGCCTCCCGTGGGCTGCTTGGAATCTGGGCTCTCCAGCTCCGCAGCATGTTCGCGGGGCCTCGGTCTGATACCGCTAGGGTGGGGGCTGCTTTGGGATGCACTCTCGCTTCTCCAGGAGTTGGAAGGACTTTCTGTGAAGCCAGAGGGTCTAAGCCGCCACTTTGCTGTCTGTTGTTAATCGTCTTCCAGCAGGCAGTGCACACTCCGTGTGTAGTGTAGTGCAGAGAGTTCCCATCTCTTGGTTGGTTAGGAGGGTGAGGGGAGAACATCCAGGGGAGGAAAAGACTTAGACTTTGGAGCCCGTCCTGGGTCCGAATCCCTGCTGAGCCCACGACCTTTGGACAAGTCATCTCTGCCTGAAGACAGTGCATCTACCTTGGGTGCCATCTTCCTTGCCTGTGAGAACCTCGTCTCTTTTTTATCCTCAGAACGAAATGAAACATTTGTTGTGAAGAATGCAAATAGTACGAAAATATACAAGTAAAAAAGTGAAAGTATCTTGTATTTCTTACCCCCACCCAACCACTTGTACAGCTTTGAATAGCGTATGACTGTTTTAGAAACTGAATTATAATCTACTGTATGGCTTTCCATTATTTATTCATGGCTTCCCTGCTGGTGGATATTTCCTTTAAAAGTACTTGTGTAGAAAGGTGCGTAACTTTTGACCTAACATTTAAACCTCTTACAGGTAGTACCAAATTGCTCTCTAAAAAATTCAGTTGATACTTCCGACCAGTGGTATGAAAGAGAAGGTGGATCTCCTCTTGGTGTTAGAGAAACAAAACTATTTCAAAGCAGCCTGGTCGAAATTCATGTCGCTTGCTGTAGTTCTTTATTGTCAAGTCATGAATCATTGACATCCATGATCCCTACTCCATCTGTAACCCCCACCGGACTCAGGTGAGAGCTGGCAGCAGGATGAGGCTTGGGAATGAGGTGAGGGCATCTCTCTTACAAATTATTTGATAATAGTTTTTCAAATAGAAAGCTTAGGCAGCATCCAAATTATTTTTTATCAAAATGGCTATCAAATAGTGTCATGTAATTGGTCTTAGGATATATTGAAAGGAGGAAATCTTTCTGGTGTCTGGACAGGAGTGGCCGGCAAAGCATAGATAGAAGGATGAGGATTGACATTTATTGAGTTCTTACGATTTTCATGAATTAAGTCATCGATTCTTCTTAACCACTGTCTCATGTAATTGCCATTAAGGATCGCTGATTTACAGGTGAGGAAACTGAGGTGGGTTGGAGATGGGAGTCTAACCTGAATGTTCAGGCTCCAGAGCCCATGCTCCTAACCATTTTAACCTGAAGTCACAACTTGAGGAGAATTGGCATCTTTCAAGGCAAAGGGGAGAAGGCAGCCCAGAGAGGGAAGCTGTGGGATGGTGTCCGTTAACAAGAAGCTGGGGGAAGAGATTGGAGGGGCCTCCAGGAGTGCCGCAGAGGCCAGGAGGACTAGAAACAGGCCACAGGATTTGGCTACTGAGCGGTCACTGTGACCTTTTGAGAGATTATCTTCAGTAGAGCAAATTTCCGGGGGGTTAGGAAGAAGTACTAAGTGAGGAAATGGAGAGGTTTGTCATGAAATAAGAGAGTAACAGGACAGTGTTTGAGGCTGGCAGTTGGTTCGGTCACAGATGCACTTGTCTCAGACAAGATAGTGAACAGTCTGTGCCCATTGATGGGCCAAACAAAGGAGAAGAGCTCAGTATACATGGTGGGTGAGAGCAAAGCAGCAGAGGGAAGAAGATTCGCTGTGAAAGGCTGGGAATGATAAAGGAAGCGGACTGAGAAAACATAGACCCGAGGTGGATAAGAGTCTCCTTTTCCGTTTCGGTTGTTTTGTTGCTCTTCGCATGGAGCTGCTGGTGTCTGATGGCATCGGAGGCAGGAATAGGAGGAGATGGTCCAGGCTGGCTCCTGCATGTGGGATACACTGTAGATTCAGCTGCCTCTCCCTGAGTCCTACTGAGGCCCCTTTGCAGCCTGGGTTCTGCTCTCTCCTCATTCCATTGGCCCTTGATCTGGAAGGGATGCGAAGTTGGGTTTATGTTGTTCTTTGTGCCTGGGTGTCTCAAGGCTTCACAGCGTAATCGCCGAGGGCCCTTTGTGTTGGGTGCAGCGCTCCCATGGGGATGCAGTGCTTCCAGGGGAACTTCCGTTCTTCCTCCTTTTCTGTGCTCTCAGACTGCATTACAGTCAGGAAGCGTGTGGAGGTAGCTTTACTGTCAAGATGTGGGCGCCCTGTGACCTCCTCACAAAGGCACTGCCAAAGGGAACCATTTCAGACTGCCTTTTTTTTTTTTTTGGAACTCTATCAGTCTTCTAACTGATTGTTTCTTAGTTGTCTTGGTGGATAAGAAGCTTGGATACTAGTTTGCATCTGTCCTAGCTTTGGTGGCATTTGTGTAGCACGTGATGACATGCAGGTGTTTGAATCTTACTTCTGATTTCATCTTTTTTCATACTCCCCGTTAAAGCAAACTGAACCAAAAACCTTTTTACTTAGGGTCTCAAAAAGTTGAGTGTCCAGCTATCAAAAAGGATGAAATCTTGCCATTTGCGACAATATGGATGGACCTTGAGGGTATTATGCTAAGTGAAATAAATCAGAGAGAGAAAATTAAATACCGGATGATCTCAACAACAACAAACACATGGAGACAGAGATTGGCTTGGTGGTTACCAGAGGGGATGGGGGGAGGGAGGAGGGCCAAAGGAGTGATTAGGCACACGTGTGTGGCGATGGATTGTAATTAGTCTTTGGGTGGTGAACATGATATAATCTACACAGCAATCAAAATGTAATGATGTCCTCCTGAAATTTATATAAACCACTGTTACTGCAATAAAAAAAAGTTGAGTGTCATATATCTTTGTATGCTATTTCATGAGGTAAATTATAATTTTTTTAAAAAAGAGGAAATGGGAAATTCCATCCTGCTTTTTAATGGAAATTTCATATCCTCTAGTGAGAGAAAAAGACTATGGTATCTTGCAGACTTAATATATCTGTAAGACTCTGAAATCTCGCTAGCCAGCGTCTACCTACCTTTCAAAGGAGGTCTTTCAACTCTGTTCTTCACTGGTTGTGCAAAGCCATCTCTCTTAACTGGACAGACTCCACTGTGGTAAGCAGAAAAGGCATTCAGATCCGAGAGCTGGATCTGGATCCCTGAGGGGAGCTTCCAGGTATACTGAAGGCTGACTGAAAGGCTGGCATCTGTTTCTCCTTGGCCTCCTTTCTGCCCGTCCCATCAGTAGCTCAGAGCAAGGCGGTGGTGTGTGTTTGACTCAGTTTCGGGGTAGGCAGCTGGGAGCCCTTGGGTGAATGTGGTCAATGATCTCAGAGTGGAGAGGGTTTCCCACACCGGTAGAGATAAGTTCTTTGTAGATACAGTTTACACTTGGGGCCGTGGAGGTGGATTTTGTGCCTCCTAAGGCCATAACGGACTCGGAGACGTCCTATGAAGCGAACTTGCTAAATAGTTGATGAGCAGTGAGTACACAGTCCAAAGCTACAGAAAAGTTACTGCCACAATGTTACTTGTAATTATGGAAAGAGAAAAGGCAACTTTTCAGTGCTATCCACATGCCTGACTCAAAGGTTATTTAGGGGGCGCCTAGAGGCCTGCTGAGGAGAAAAGTGAAATCAGGTAAAATGTGGAGATGGCTGTCTGTCGAGGTGTGAAAGGTGCCCTGTGACCTCATGAGAGGGTCTTCTCGGGCTCCAGGACTGGAAAAGGGAACCACATTCAGACTGACTTTTGACTGTGATTGAAAATCTGGATAGCAGCAAAAAATCTGGATGCCTGCAAATACTGTGATGAGTGAGGTGGACCCTTAAATCTTGTAGAGGTGAGAAAGAAAACAAATCACGGAAGAGCATCTCTCTTTTCATCTATTTTCCTGTGGGGCTTCTGTTAAGGTCCCCTTTCAGCAAGCTCTCTACAGTGACATAAAATTCATGACAGGTTGGCTTCCTTCCAAAGTGAGAGGATGTTCTCAAGCAGGCTTTCTCGTGGGTCCCCTTCACCTGCCCGTCATTGGCACCCTGTGCTCTCTTTCCCTTCCTGCCTGTCTCCAGTCCATCTCTCTAGAATTTCTGCACATTTATGCTGGGTCTGACCTCTGTGTGGCATTCAGAATAAACCAACTCCCTCTTCTGTGACTTCATCTAAATATTTAGATGGTACTAGCCTGTATCTCCTGCCCACAAGGTCCCTTCTAGGTCATATATAGCCACTCTTGGTGGTTAACCTGTCTCTCATAATAGGCTGTGTAGGATTTTTCTTGTCTCTTCCCCATCCAGTTTGCCTCTTCTAGAAACTGATGTCGGTTTCTCAGCGTCCCCTTTTAGAGCGCAGCACACTCAGAATTGGTCTCAGTAATACCACAGATATGGTTTAACCTACCAGGGTCCAGTGGGATTATTAACTAACTCCATTGTTTGACTACAAAGGACTAACTCATTCTATTTTGATCAGCGTAATCACCTGGTGAGGTAGACAGGCACCTCCCTGTCCAGGAGGATTCTAATTCTTGCTTTGGCAAGTTGATTTTCCCTCTGTCCAGAGTAGGGGCAGTGACACTGCCTAAGGTTTTATAGTTCATGTACTCTTCTCACACCTGTCGATTTAACTAGTCCTTTCCTTGGTTACCTCATGAGTCTGTTGTGATCAAACGAATAAGGCAAGCAGTAGTATTTTATAAAGAATTGTAGATCTGTGCAGACCAAGGTAGCATTAGCTATTTTAGGCTCACTAAGTAAGCATTACTAGTTAATTCTAGAACTCTGGGACAGGATTTTACATCTATCTTGAATAATTTGTTATTAAGCTAAGATCTTTCTGAATCTGACTTTTGTTTCTTTTTAGCTAGTCTCAATTTAATTTTCTAAAGTTTACTAAGTGTTCTCAATAGTTTCCAAATTGTTGATTACCAAAACAGAAGCGAAGAGATGTAAATCTCAGCCTCGAGGTTCACATCCTTGGGAGCTCCTCCTGCCTTGACATTGGTCAGCACAGCGGGCACGGTTGTTGCTTCTGACCAGGCCCGACTTCTAGGGTTACCAAACTGGACTTAAGGAGTGCCATAGACATAAGGGACTTTTATCAGAAAGTAAAACAAATATGTCCCTAGTGATGCATCTAAGATTACTAGATGCGTAGATCAAAGAGATGTGATGCCCCTAAAAACCAGCAGCATTCAAATGCAGATGCCTCTCTGTAACAAGATAGATCTTGAAATCTGCGGCCTTTCCCTAGCCCAGTAATACTACCAATGGATGAAAAATCATTTATTGAGTACCCACTGTGCGCCAGACATGGGACCTAAGGGTACAAAGATGAATAAAGGTGTTCTTGGATATGCCTTGCATACCTGCGCTGGCTCATGGTGATGACTGTCTGCTCCCTGCCCCACCAGTGCCCGCACACCCTCTCTCAGGAGTCCACCATAGCATGACAGCGAGGCTCTTCAGCCTGTGGTGGAGGCCCTTGCCTTTTGGGTGGGGGTGGGGAAGGACTGGGCGCATCTCTGGGTTCCTGTTATTGCTGTTTGCCGAGGTTTCTCACACGCCGCGTGAGCTATTCAATACGTGCGTCTTTGTTAATTGATACTTCTGAGCCTAGATCCTTCTGGGGTCCAGACTCTGTGCTCGCTCCCTCCTTCTTTAGATTTGAACTTTCAAAATCTGCTTTTAACTATGTGTGTTCTAAACTTTGTAGTCTGAAGTCTGCATTTTCTAGATCGAGAAGACAAAATTGGCGTTCTGTCTGTTCTGCATTTTTCCTAGCATTTATTTGCTTTAGGCATTGGATCACCTCCTCTTAAGTTAACGTAAAAGCTTTACTTTCTTTCAGTTTCACAGTATTCGTACACTGAATCATAATGTGTTTGTATTTTTTTGCCCATACATATTTGGAGGCAAAAAATTGTGCTGGTGCCATATGCTGAATCCTGGATGTGAAGATCTGGCTGTACCTCACAGAGAAGGATCCAACTTTAAAATCCCCTTAGGCATCACTCCTGTTTACCCCAGGCAAATGTGACTTTCTATAGCTTTGGAATATGTAATCATTCCCCATCAAATCTTTAGCAAGTTCACACCGTAGAATGAGTCTAGATTCTATAATGACCTGGAGGAAGGCATCATGTGCAATCTACCTTGACATCATTGCCCCAAATGTAAAGTGATTTTCTCTCGAATTCCCATCCCTGCCCCCATTAGATACAATTAGATGCTTTTAAAAAAAGTTACTTCATCCTTTTCATCAGCAATAATCTGAAAAAGAATGAGAATTTGGGATTCAAGGCCATTCTAAGTAGAGAGGAGTGAAGAGAGAGGGGTAGGAATGAGGATCTGGATGAGTGGTGATGGGAATGGACATCAATGGTGATGGGCAGTATCCGAGATAGGCTTGTCTGCAGTCGAACTTTCTCTTTGAATGCTAGATAGTAAAGTGAGTAGGTTGCTGTGGGATTTGGTTAATAGAAAGCTTTGTACCTCTGTACTCAAGCTGATATCAAGGGAGAGTGTTAATTCTGCCATGTGTCAGGCATTGAGATGGCCTCCCCTTTACCAATGGAATAGGCTTCGTCTTCACAATGGCTCTGGAAGGAAGGAGACTATGAGTGAGAAATCGGGTCACCAGGGTTAAGTTACTTGCTTAGGTCACACTGGAATTGGGAACACACTTTTTGGAAGTTTTTGGCGTTTGACTTGAAGGCATGTGCTCTTTAGGCTGTTGTATTCCCAGTGTGAATACCTGAAACATTTGCAAAGGTGTTCACATGTTTGTAGGATCCATAGGGTGGGAGGTTAAGGTAGGTGAAAAAGTGTTAAAGCCTGTTCATTGTCTTGCATGAGGTATCAAGAATGGCAGTGATGGAGAAGAAGGGAAGAGGCACCCTGTTGCAGATGGAGATCTGTTTTGGTTCCTGTTTTGAGACTGTGGTGGACTCTGTATTTGTGTTCTCCCTTATTTTAAATACCCTACTTCATTTTTGTTTCGCAGATGTCTTAACACACCTTATTTAGCAGGCATTTGTCTCTTTCCACTAGAATGTAAGCTTTTAGGGCAGAGACTTTGCCTTTGAAGCGGGCCTGGTACGCAGTAGCCATTGGAAGGAGGACAGAAGGAAGGAGTAAGGAGAAATCAGGGACCAGAAAACCACTGGCCTTCAACAGAGCGAGAGCAGCTCTATCAAGTTCCAGTGAAACCATCTGGCCGTTTGTCCAGAGAAAGAAGTTGAAGGAAGAATCCACCACACACAAGGAACCCTGGAGAGAGAAGGAAGCTACACTGAATACGATTTTACTTGGAGGTGTTGCTGGATTGTCCTGGTGGCTCGAAACAGGGAGCCCAGTGAGAGTTCAGGCCTTATGGAAATTTGGGGGACACTGCTGTAACCACGAGAGACAGGAACCTGGAACTGTCTGCTTTGTGATAATACAAGCGCTGTGATAGTACATCGTGAGAAGGAATACTTGAGAAAGACACATCTTCATTCTCTAGTAGATTCTAGAATGTCCCTATGTGTAAGTGGGGGCTGTTACACAGTTCTTGGACATAAATATTATCACTCTGCCTCATACCGGGTGCACCGCCATCTTTTTACTAAGTTAGACTTTGTCTAAATGTGTCCTGCTTACACTGAGAAGCACCATAAAATGAGGCAGGACTCTCACTTTCGGGTTGGTTGTTGAGATGTTTTTGAAGCTCGGTTTCCCTTCTGACTGTATCTCCCGTTAGGGATTCTGAGAGGGAGACTTCTCAGACCTCCAGGCAGGAAGGGCGTGGCCCTTTCTTAGCACCAGCAGGCTTTTTATCTGATTGAGAGTCTCCCTTCTCTGTTAGCAAGTTTAGGCCCTCAGGGCTGGTGTTTGTGAGGGCATCTCATTCTTCTGCCGTTTTGTCCACTGATTCTGTGTAATACGGTGGTGCCCGTGGTCTGGAAGAGGAATTGGCAGCTAGGAGCTTACCTGTGGGGAGGGAGTAGGATTTGGGGGAGAGGGGTGAAGAGAGACACGTGCCTTTTCTGTCTCAGTGTTTGTCAACCTTGTTTTCATCATCTTGTTTCCCAAAGACCCTTTTTAGATGTTTGTCCTAACTTCCTCCTCTCTCCCACCAGTTTTTTTTTTAATTTGGTGAGGAAGATTGTGCCTGAACTAATATCTGTGCCAGTCTTCCTCTATTTTATATGTGGGACACTGCCTCAGCATGGCTTGAGCAGTGCGTAGGTCCATGCCAGGGAACCTTGGAACCCCAGGCCACTGAAGTGGTGTGCAGGAACTTAACCACTATGCCACCAGGCCGGACCCCCACCAAATTTTATGCAAAGGAATAGTTTGTTAGGGAGGTCAAAATTATTTTAGTAACTAAGGTTGTTTTCACCTCTTTGGGGGGCCGTCTCACCCCCATTGAGAATGAAGGCTGTACAAACTTGTGTACCATTTGGGTTTTTTTGTGACAATTAAGTAATTTTGTGTTATTGTAGAAATCAAAAGGATAGGTCACGCAGCTTGAAAGGTCTGAGCTGCCTCTGAACCTGAGCGTGACCCCGGACGGGTGCTCTTAGCTGTGCTGAGCAGAGAGCAAGGGAAGAGCAGAGGGCTGCAGCCGCCCGGGGCCGGAGCCCGCGCACAGGCGCCGGAAGGAAAAGAGGCACACTGGCAGGTGCCCGCAGCCGGGGCGCGGTGGCTGATCGCAGGATTAAATGCCCCAGAGGCTTTCTTTCAGTCTCTATTTTCGGTGCCTTTTGATTGTATTTGGCCAGGGAAGTGTTGTTGAGCGTCAGTGAGGACCTCGGCAGGTGTTCTTCCCAGAGAGTGCACACGAGTGGGTCACACGTGTGCCTTGACTGGAGCAGGGCTGGGAGGCTGCTGGAGAGAATGCCAGGTGTTAGGGAAAGGGGACGGGGTGGGTGAAGAAGGGGCGGCTGTGGACTCGGGAGGACCAGGCAGAAAGAGTGGAAGTCTCTTGGGAAGGCCTGATAAATCTTGAAGAAGATTTTCTAATAATGTTTATAAGTGTTGATAAATGATGTTTATAAACAACTTGGAAGAGTGATTTTAAACAAATTACAGTGAAATTTCCATGAGGTATTAATGAGATAAGATTAAGTAATTTTTAAATTTTCTTGTTGCAAGGAAGAAATATGTCAGCATTCTCTGCCTGGTGTTTAGAAATTAAAGCTTTTTAAATGAAAATGGTGAATAAATTTTATTGGCTAAAGCTTACTTTTTATTTTTAATTGCTCTCAATTTTAAAATGTGTGTATATCAAACAGTTCGAAAATAACCTCTGTAGTTAAAGAATCTAATGATATTTGCTTGGGTTGTGTTCTCATATACTTTTAAGGGAAACACTTAAGATTTCTGTGTCCTGTGGAACAGTGCTGCAGGCCAGGAGCTAAAAGACAATTTGAAATAGGTTTTTTTCCTAGATGATTTCATAAGAATTTGGGTTTTTTCATTTCAAACTTAAAAAAAAACCAAGTACACATTCCTACAGAAAGCTCACTTTAAAAAAAAATATTAACAGTACTTGGGTAGAAAAATCCTTGCTGCTCCTTCACTTAAAGGAAAACCGCGAGTGAACCCCAGCAGTCCCATGATGTGGATGCATACCTAGTTTTCATTTTTAGTTTACCATTTGGGGTCTTGAGCTTTGCGTGTATGTGCTTGCCAATTTTTTCTGTGTGTGTGTATTACATTAAGTCTCAGACAGAGTCAGCCATCCAGAGCTCCCCCTATCTCCATCCAGTCAGGGGGAGTCAGGGTTTGAACCCGGGTCCGTCTGACTCCAGTCCTTGATTTTTCTCTCTTGACTCGCTTGATGAGAACAGTCAACAGAGGAGATGGAAATTTCTTTCTGGCGTTCCTACTGGGATATTTCAAGTTAGATCTGTAATCCCTTTGTGGTTTGGGGCATGGCACTGAATCTGTCAGACACATTTTGAACAAAGGAAACATAAATATGCTTTTATGTTTTTTTGGTTGAAGAATAATTGGTCTCATTTGGTTAAGAATTACCATCACCCTACAAAAACCCAAAACCTCTCCACCATAACTTCCATCTCTACATTTGAGAAAATGAAGAGAAAGAATTTCTTTCCAATTTTTGCTGATTGACCAAATGGTTTAGGCAACTTGGAATGGGAAGAGACCTGGTGCTCTCATTGAATTCATCCTTCCTGTTGTACAGACAGGAAATGGGTCCGAAGTTAGATGAATTGACTTACGGCCCATAGTAAGATGGGTGGAGCCAGGGCAGGACCCCTCCTACCCTAAGGCATCAGGTTTGTCTTTAGATTTATTGAAATGTATCTCCCCGTTGAGAGTGCTTCGCTGTGGACAAAAATTCAACTCCCTCTGAGGGGTTGCTTCCCGTAGCTAGTGCCTGAGGAGTCCTAGTTTCTCCTTTTCTTCTTTGCCTGTTCCTTTCCATCCATACCTCGACCCCCAAATTTATATAGTTTCTTTTTCTAGCCAACTGGAACAAGACTCCTGTGTGAAAATATAGCCAAGTCTTAATTTTTTTGCACCAATTTATATTTGTCTTCTAAGAGTACCATATGTAAATAGACATGTTTGATGAGATAGATTATCCGAGAATATTTGTCTGAGGTGTAATGGCTCCTTCCTGCTGACCAGACGCTGGTGTGTCCCTGTGGTAAACCCTTCCAGCATCGCAACCTCCTCCTCCCCTGTTCCCACATCCAGGTGCCCATGTAACCCAGACCGGCAGGAAATCAGAATAGATATGTGGTTTTTAGGGGACAGGAGTTAAGAGGGGGCAGGAAATTACCACACGTTAGGTAATAGCTTTACATTGTGCCTAAACCGTCTTTTATAAACTAACCTCCAAGCCAAAATTTGATCCAGGAAACATTGCACAGTGTTAGTTATCTTAATATGAAGATATCAACTCATTGAATTTTCATTTGTAATCCTGGTAAAGTAAATCTACAGCTTAAATAAATCATCCGTTATTCTGTCAAAGGTGTAGAGCCATTTCTCCAACTCCGGAGGAGAATGCAATGATCGAGGACTGCCTTCTCCCTAAATGACACAGTAATTAGTGAAGTCATCTGCCTCCAGGGCTGAAGCAGAAGCCTCACCCTTTGGTGGTCGGGGAGGGGAGAGGGCTCCTCTGTGACTGCTGGAGACTAGAACTCAGAGGACCTTTCAATGACTGAAATGTCATGCCATTTCATTTCTTTCAGTAATTAAACCTAATCATGTTTTACGGAAGCAAACCATTTCCATTTTCAACAATGCCGGAACTGACTCCCAAGCTCCTCGCGATCTCCATCCCCTGGGCACTGTCTACATGGTGCTGGCATTTTCACCTGTGCTAACGAGAAAAATGACACATAATCTTTCCTTCTTCCCAGCCGTGTTCTTCTAATAACTCTGATTGACCAGCCTCTTTAAGGACCCAAGGACAAGGAATAGCTTTAAGAACTTGAGCATGTGATCTTTAACAGTATTTTGTTTACCTTTTATTATTTTTTTTAAAAAATTGAGGTTTATCATCTTATCCTGAAGAGATCTTTCAAAACCTGTGTTTAGTAGGTAGTTTTAGCATATACAATAGTATAGCATCAGTGTTGGTAATGTTGCCTTTATCGTAGAATTCTGTAAGTAAAGAGATACATTTTCTTTTAGTTTTATTAAATGTTTGGGTGTTAGGTACAGTGCTAGGTACTGAGGGTTGAAAAGTGAATTAAATACTTTTCCTTCCTGTGAGGAGTCTCCTATGGTATAGACTACGTAAACAATTTCAGTATTGTACTGTAAGTGCAGTAATTAGTACTGAGGGAAGAGTGTGTGTGTGTAGGATGTAGTGTGTATTTGGCTGAATAGAAGGCATAGAAACATCATAACTTTCAAGACAACAAGACTATTAGACTGATATGTCTTGGCCAGTTGCCATACTGTGTAAAATAGTTGCATGTGTCAGAATCCTACCACTCTTTTTTAAGTTTAATATGGCTGGTGCCATATTGTTCTCCGCTGTTAACCCTTGTCACTTCCTATGTGTCATGAATGGGAATCTGTCTTATCTTGATCCATATTTTCTCCTCAGTCCCAGCCTCTCTCCATGTGCTGTTCAAGATTTTGTATGCTGCACCTTCACCAGAAGTTTTTTATTAGTTACTGAAGCTGTAATAATTGGTTGTGTCAGCCAATGAACTCCAGTGTATATAATTTACTGCACATTGCAGCTTTGGTCTCAATGGATAATTAAAGCAGAGCAAGTCATACGTCAGCAGTTTCGCTGCTTTAGTGAAACTTCTTCTAAAGTTAGATAACTTGTATTTCAGATTGCTTCCAAGTATGATCACCAGGCAGAAGAAGATCTTCGCAATTGGATAGAAGAGGTGACAGGCATGAGCATTGGCACCAACTTTCAGCTGGGCTTAAAAGATGGCATAATCCTCTGCGAGTGAGTTTTGGCCCTGATGTGGCCATTTTGTTCTTCCAGTCCTTTCCACAGGCCTCTGTCTTGCCCTCCTTCCTAGTCCAGGGTGTCAAACCTTGATATTCTGCAAATGTTTTTAATGCTTTCCTTTGCTGATGTTAAAGGAACCAACTTTACATTCCAGTCCTTGTTTTTGTGTGACCAGTAAATAAGGTGTCACACTTTTCTTTTCAGACTCATTAACAAGCTACAGCCAGGCTCAGTGAAGAAGGTCAACGAGTCCTCCTTAAACTGGCCTCAGGTAACAGGCAAACCAGCAGCCTCTGGTTCTAGTTGGTTACCCTTTATGCAGCGAAAACTTGATTACAGGTTTAAAATAGACATTTTAGCAGAAATGTGTGCACATGACTATATTTTGTTTTTCACAATGTTATTTTTAATGTTTCCATAATTAGAATGAGTTCTGTGATTAGTAGATGGTTAGCTTAGAAGTTTTCTTATAGTCTGTCTACTCTTAGAGGATTTGACATAGCTTACACAGAGAAATACAAATTAGACCATAAGGATAAACCAGGGAAAAAGCAAGGAATTTAACATAATAACTAATGGTTGACTGTGGACCACTGTATTAAGCATAGTCTTATTCATGAATGCGTATGGTTAAGTAACATTGGATATTTAGTCTTGACTATATGTTTTGAGATATAAGAGCATTTAGTAACCACAAATTTATTTTTAAAATTAAACCATAATAAATTATTTATTAATGTGAGTAATTGTGTACCCTAGACAAAGAAAATTCCAGCCCTGGATAGCTTTGACACAGATTTCTTGAAAACATGTAGGGAAGAACTTGCCTTTAAAGAATTGAAAAAACTTGACTGCTTAAAAATATTAAAAAGAACATTATGTGACCTACTATGAAACACTCTTTCTTTTTCCAAAGAGAACTGTGCTTCATATGTATCTGGTCAGGAATCCTTGCCAAGTCACTTTCTACCTGATGTCCTGTAACTAGTCAGGGAGATGTAGAATTCTCAGATAATATGAATGTCAATATTTAGCTCCAAAAGTTATGTGACTGTTTTTCTTTATAGTTGGAGAATATTGGCAACTTTATTAAAGCTATTCAGGCTTATGGTATGAAGCCACATGACATATTTGAAGCAAATGATCTTTTTGAGAATGGAAACATGACCCAGGTTCAGACTACGCTGGTGGCTCTAGCAGGTCTGGTACGTAAATGTCTTTAATGTCTGGTTAAAAAACCTCCACTCTGTTGGTGCTGAGTTGTGTTTGTTTTCCTCTCGGAGTTCAGACTAGGCAGGGAGGAGCCGGTCTCTTCCATAATTATTAGGTTTGTGGAAAGGCTGCTGCCATCAACTGCCTTGTATTGGAAGCTTAAATAGAATATTCACACTTCTGAGGTACAGTGTGACCTTAAGTATATTTTTCACCCCTAATTTGGGTCTTACCAAGTGAAACCCTTCATCTATTGACAGCATCATTTCTTTGTTATTCCTTCTGTAAAACTCTGTTGGCAAAAATCTCCATTTAAGTGTTCCTTTTCACTGAGTGTACATATTTCTGTCTAGGCTAAAACAAAAGGATTCCATACAACCATTGACGTTGGAGTTAAGTATGCAGAAAAACAAACAAGACGTTTTGATGAAGGAAAATTAAAGGCTGGCCAGAGTGTAATTGGTTTGCAGGTAACTAACGTGGTATTGCTTAATCAGTTACTTATTCACTGTCATTAATTTCTCACCATACAAAGTGTCTCTCCTAAGTGAGGACTAGGCAGATAGACCATAATGTAGGTTTGGGGATGGAGATGTGGTTTATACAGTTGATGTCCATTTAAAGCCCATGAGACGATGTTGGTTTTAGAAGAAACCTCAGACATGCCATCTGACTTGACAGTTGTTTCTCCAGGAAATGCTTTTTTTCCCTAATTACATTGTCTTATTTTTTAAGAAAACACTATAAATTCCTAAATGTTAATGACCAAATGAAGCAATTTTACAAAACCTCAGTGCCAGAGTCATTTATTTACATTAGTAAATCATGATACAGCAGCCAGGCACTGTTAGAATCTGTCAGTCCAGGGGAATACTTAGTTCAGGTATTTTTTTCCCTTCATATCATTCCCCTGGAGAGTGTCACAGAAACACCACTGCTAAATGCCCAGTGTGCTGTCGGCTTCACTGTCCCACAGCTACGTGGTAACAGTGCCCCGTCACAACCGGGTCTGCGTGAGTGGATTTATTTATTTATTTCAGCTTTACTGAGGTATAATTGACATATACATGTATTTTTATACAGTACAAAATTGTGTCAATGGCAAGAAGCTGGAAACCTGAATTCCTGAACAGTAATCGGTCGTTTATATTATGGTAACTCCATAAAAGGAACTAATCATGTAAAATTGATAGACGAGTTCAAAGATTAAGGAAAACAAATCAGGTTATAGAATACTATGGTCAGCGTGATGCCAATTTTTATTTTAAAATTGCACATGCATGTTTTTGTATGTATATTTATATGCATGTGTCTCTATAGATATATACACAGACACATAAGGTAAAAAAGCTAGAAGGATATACACGTGTTTACAGTGAATGTCTGAAAGGATTATAATTATTCCCCCCTTTTTGCTTATATCTGTTTTTTCTGTCTTCTCCATTGAACAGGTTTTACTTTTAGTAATAAAGTTTTCCTTTAATAAATCTTGTTTTTAAGGAAAAAAGACCAACAGTAGAAATGTGTCCCCAACCAGTAGAGCAGGGTGTACTGGTTGGTCCTGAAGCCATATTATTCTCAGTGGGGAAGAGAAGTTATTGTTTGTCTGAACTTGGTTGAGTTCAGATTCTTCATTCTGCCTCTCCGACTCTGTCCTGTGACATGAGAGTTGGAGGAATAAAACGTGTTTCTTTTCCCATGAAAATGGTGATTTTGATGAAATTTGAAGAGGCCCTTGCTAAGCTGCCAGAGAAGACACCTGCACTTGCTCTCACATTTTATACAGAACATGTGTGGAGTAGAAAAGCATGTTGTCTAGCCAGAGATTGCTCTGTCCCTTTAAATGGCTGAAGCAGGTACCCCTTAATTTGCTTATCTGTGCTACAGAGAGTAGCAGAGGAAATTAATTATTCATAATTTTGCCACTGCAATAACTTTTTGTGTGTCTATTCATCTCTTCCTGTGTGCATGTTTCTATATGGTTGATTATGTTGTGAGGGTTTGGGAATTTTTTGGAAATTTTTCTTTTTAGAGTGAGCAGCTTGAAAGTCCTTTGTAGAAGCAGAGAGATTTTGTGCCTAGTTGACTGCAGCCTCAGCGCAGGAAGGGACTAGTCAGTTGTGCCCCTCCCATCTTTTTAGTAGAAGAGAAGTTTTGTTTGCTTCATGTATGTTGTTGACTTCTGATAATTGGCACTAATTTTATTTTTAACTTAAAAGATGGGAACCAACAAATGCGCCAGCCAAGCAGGTATGACAGCCTATGGGACTAGGAGGCATCTTTATGATCCCAAAATGCAAACTGACAAACCTTTTGACCAGACCACGATTAGTCTGCAGATGGGCACCAACAAAGGAGCCAGCCAGGTAAGCAATACCTTTTTCTACTTGTAGCAAAGAGTACGAAAAGGGCTATTTAAATTAGCACTTACCTTAGTCTTATTAATTCAAGTAGGTATTTTTTGTATGGTATGTTTAGAGTATATTCCTTCAGGAAAGTAGCTTTTGCTGAGAAAGCAAAAGAATCAAAGGACCTTTTCTGTAGCAATACAAGCATGATGTGGCTCATAGCTTTTGTTGGCAGTTAGAACAGCTGGCCTTTCTACCTAACCAGAAGAAAAAAGATACGTTTATTACAGTGTTCTTGCTCCAAATCCAAGTAAATTGCTCATTCTAATGCTTCTGACTTTTATTTTTAAAGGTGCCTGTAGTTAACTTGATGGTAAAATTATCTGGTGTTCCGCTAAGAACTGTTTAGCTAGCATTCCTGTTAAATGTGTGACTGAGTAGATGGAAATGGAGCACGGTGAGAACGCCGGCATTCTAATACCACACAGATGGAAGTATCTCCCGTTGAAAATAGATCACCAGCACCTCAGGAGCTTCCTAGAACCATTTGAGAGCAGACAGGTCTCACATCCAACAAGAATGGGGATAAGGTTTGAAAAAGCTTTTTCTTCATGACCCAAGATGAGATTTGCTGTCGTTTGCCCTTTATGGAACACATCTTGCCACAGGGGGCATTGTCTCTCTCATTGCTGCCGCTCAAGTTTGCTTTTTTTTTTTTACTGATTAAATCTGGGAGTGTGTGCTCGGCACAAACGGAGAAATGAGGCTTGAGTCACTGTACTCTGAACAGGAGGGGCGCGGTTGCTCTGAAATGGCTGGCTCTTCAGTGTCTTAGAGCCTTTTGAAAGACTCGAGCCCTTAAGGACTGCTCAGCAGAATTTTTTTAAAGATTTTATTTTTCCTTTTTCTCCCCAAAGCCCCCGGTACATAGTTGTGTATTTTTAGTTGTGGGTCCTTCTCGTTGCGGCATGAGGGATGCCGCCTCAGCATGGCCTGGTGAGCAGTGCCATATCTGCGCCCAGGATCCGAACCAGCAAAACCCTGGGCCACCGAAGTGGAGCGCTCGAACTTAACCACTGGGCCATGGGGCCGGCCCCGCAGCAGAATTTTTGTTGAATGTATTCTAAGCTTTTGAAATTGGTAACCTGGATAGTGTACATAGTCATAGTAGGCATTGAAATGGAACTTTCAGGTGTGCCAGCATTCTTCTTTGTTTGTTCATTCTTTATGTCTAATCCTCTCCTAAATCCAAAGCAGGTGGCATTGTCTCCATTTTGCATATGAGAAACCTAAAACTGAAAGCAAGTTAACTTGTTTGAGGCCATATAGCAGTTTCATAGCAGAGCTATAAGGAAGGGCTGACCTAGCTTGAAAGCCAATGAATATTGCTTCATAAGAGAGATTCGGCATTGCGATATTTTGGTAGGCTAGCTTTACCTAACCAAATTAAAGTTATTATATTAGTGTTCACATTCAATGTGAACTTCATAATTCATCGAATAGGCACAAGAACGGATTTTAGTTGCTGTTTTAACGTTTCTACTCTGTTTTCATACTAGGCGGGGATGTTAGCACCGGGTACCAGGAGAGACATCTACGATCAGAAGCTAACATTACAGCCAGTGGACAACTCGACAATTTCTCTACAGATGGGTACCAACAAAGTCGCTTCCCAGAAAGGAATGAGTGTGTATGGGCTGGGGCGGCAAGTATATGATCCCAAATACTGTGCTGCTCCAACAGAACCTGTCATTCACAATGGAAGCCAAGGAACAGGAACAAATGGGTCGGAAATCAGTGATAGTGATTATCAGGCAGAATACCCAGATGAATATCATGGCGAGTACCAAGATGACTACCCCAGAGATTACCAATATGGCGACCAAGGCATTGATTATTAGATTCACACAGAGCAGCTCAGTATTTAGCCATTGTTTTTATTCAGTGAGAACCAAGCTAGCCTTGAGTAATTTTTATCTTGTCTTCCTAAAACACTATTATGCTTATTGTACCTAAAAGAAATATTGCCTTACATACATTCCTTTTTCCTTTTCTGCCTCTTCCCTAAATAGTTGCCTTTTAGTGCTGTAACAGTTAAATCCTACAGCATAACCGATAACTTTCATATGAAGTAAAAAGGAATACTGTGAAAGGGGAGTACTCTTGTACAGTCAATTCTTTTATGAAAGATCTATGCATTTTTACAATCTTCTACTTAAACTGGTATTTTCAAACAATAGGAACCTATTTTTTTTTGTTACAGTTTAGTATCTCGTTTCTACATGGAAGACTAAACTCATGCTTATAGCTAAATGTGGTCTTTGCCAATTAAATTTAAGATGCAGCATTTTAGAAATTTACATATCAATGTTTCTACAGTATTGTTTGCTAATTTTTAAATAAAGTCATGATCAGTGTGCATTTGTGATTATATGTGTACTCATTCTCTTACCCAAGCTGACAGATCTTTTCTGAGTGGTGTTTCTGAAGGAGCATGTACAGTCGGCCTGCAGACATTTAGGTCTGGGGGTGCCTCTGCTCTTCCTGTTTGTGCCAATGTATCAATGTAGAGTTGCTCTGTTTTCTTCAACTGTATTTATTGCTGCATTTCTCAGCATAAACTTATCCCATTGTATTTTTTATAAATAAATATTTTTTTTGAACATTTATATGAGCCACAGGCTGATTATTTTCTGGCTAACTTCCAGCTAGGTAGAGTCAGATTTTTTTTTAAGTACTCTTTCCAGGTACTGCTCTAAGGTATTTTAACATTACTGAACTCCCGTAACTGCACTCTGTGCTTGAGACTGAGGCTTAGGAAAACGAAGGGACCTGCCTGTTGCATGTCGTAAATGACAGCAGGGTTCAAATCAGTATTTGATCCTTGCTTATTCCATTGTGACTGAGCTGCCCCAGAGTCATCCTAAACCCGACGTGGAATAATCCTAAAGTCTTCAGGAACCTTGGTGGGACAGGTTGGAGGGATTTTCTATTCATCTTCTAGGGTGAATAAATATTACTGAGAAACATACTGGATCAGGAGGAGACTATGCTGTTTGACAGTAAACTAGGATTTATAGTATGAAGTGTTAGCAAAACCTAACCTTCAGTCATGACATAGAGAAGGTCAAACGACCAAAAATTCCAATCACTGAAAGAAAATTGGTGACAAACTTTCTGACATTTTCTCAGCCAAGTGATTTCCGCTGATAGTATTGGCTCTGTGAGGCTTTGGTGGAATGTGGCTTCTTGGTTTTTGCTGAGGCTGATAATGAGGACAGACATGGGGTTTGATGCACCCACAAGAGCGCAGGCTACTTGCTCCTCATGCCACAATGACCATTTAATGCTCCCCAGAAACTGCTCTGTAAATCCCTTTCCTCAAGGAGACTGTCAGGAGCGCCACTGATTCAATGGTGCTGTTTAAGGAAAAGGTCGCAATTTGCATTTGCTGAAGTTGTTCTGAGCAGACATGCTGTTTCTTGCCATCTGTGGAGAGGGGGCTCAGGGAAGCCTTCTCTTGCACTGCTTGTCCTGCCAAATAAGCCAGATTGGCACTCCTGTTAGGAGAGGGGGTAATTCTGTTTACTCGCTCATCCAATTGAAATGAGCCTGCCAATCAATGCTACATGTTCCCCTTTGTTTAAAGCTTTAAAAATGAAAAGTGCCCAGCACAGCCCCTACCCACCATCGAATCTGAATCTCTGGGGATGGGGTCCAGGCATAACTATTGTCAATCTTCCTCCAGGATTCTCAGGTGGGGCTGTGGTTGAAAACCACTTCTCCAGAACGTTTGCCGATTTGTGAGAGGTAGCCTTGTACTTTTAACCAAACTTAAGTCGTATCTGGTTAAACTTCTGCCTCTTATACCATGCCTATCAGGCGGTAGTTCCAGCTAAACTTTTGGTTTTATTGTCACTAGATCTAAGAACTGTACTTGAAAAGTTATAATAGCATATTGAGCACATTTCCAAGAGTGGATATGTGGGGAAAAGTTCTGCTCTGCAAGCTGGGCAATATTCTAGAGATTTCTGCTAAGGTCTACTTACTGGTTGTGAGTGAGGAGTGTCCTTTTCACTGGTGCCCTGAAAGGAGTTTTTACCTGGTGTGCTCTTTAAATTGATGCATATAAACACTGTCTTAAAAGGTTTTCTCTCCCAGCTAGTACAAAAAAGGTTGTAAACTTTTATGGTTCTCGTATTGTAACATGGTTGAACAATAGGTCAAAAACAATGAAGACTAGGGCCCATCGGGCCTTATCCTTTATTTTGTGAGTGGCTCTTAGAAGAAAGAGACTTTTTCCAGGTACCAATACCTAATGTTTATCTCACAGTGGGCCGGACAATGGGCCGGAGTTCGGTTCCCTCCTCCTTCCTTAAGGAGTTCTTGTCTTTCTGTGCCCTTGGGTCGTTTAATTTGTTGATCCTTGTTACAAAACTCTGAAAAACAGAAGAATGAGTTAGACCTGTGTTACGTATCTGCACTACTGGCAGTCATTTAACTTGGCCGTATCATTTCGGGGAATTTAATCCTTAAAAAAGTTTTCCCTGTTGAATTAAAATATTTTGGGGGGTAGATTTCAGAGTGGATTTTTAATTGAAAAAGTATAAATCAGGGAAAGAAGACCTGCTTGGCTTCCTACCACCATCAGAAATACTGTCTTTAGAGGACATACGGATGCGTTACAGTGCTGTTGTATGTTTCATAGAAGGATGAGGATACCTTTATGATAAAACTACAGAAGTGCTTGTGAAACTGCAGTGCCTGGCTGAACTGAGCAGTGCTTTGAATGCTCTGTTTAAAAGCAAAAGGGCTTTAACACCTAAGTTTTATGGCAACGGAATGAAAGAAAATTGTTAAAATGTCACTTGACCCAGACAACGGAAAAAGATGAGACTTCATTCAGCTGTTAAAATATCCCTGTCTACACAGGATAAGGCAAACAGGCAACAAATGTGTTGCAAAAGCTGTTGGAAACAGCTGCCTGCTATTTCCAGATAGAAGCAGGATGGGGCTGCACTGAGGGTGTGGCTTTCCTCACGTTGGTGTGCCTCGGTTAATAAAGGGCCTGAGAACTGCACATCCGAGAGTACTGGCACAGAAGGTGACCAGTCTATACTGGAGTGTGTGCTCCCTAAAATACAACTGGTAGAACATGGCACTTGGGGATGCAAAAGTGCTTTAGAGAAACATCAACTGTTAAACCTGCAGACCGTTCAGAAGGCCAGACCAAGCCATTAGCACAAAAGGGACTTGATGGCCGCTGTGTCCACAACACCCTCTACCCAGGATCATTTGGTTAGTGTTAACTGAGCTTCATTCCTCTCCAGGGAGAAGGTTTCAATAAGGGAGGTGAGTCCAGCCTTGGAAAACAGAGTCCAAATCTTACCCTCAGAACCTTCAGGCCATGTGTGGAAGCTCACGGAGCACCCCCAGGAAGAGAAAATGAGGCTGAGGACGAGCCTCCTTTATGTGTGTCTTCCACACCTTTGAGATTGTGAGGATGGAGATTGCAACAGGAAATGAAATGTTTGCTTACCAAAAACTCCTGGTCCATAAAGTAGGGCTTTTCTGATGATCCATCATTTGTTTCCAGATCAACAGTAAAACACAGGAAAAGTGCATCCAGCACAGTTTCAAATACAGATAAAAAACTATGGGCTACTAAGTAGGCCAAAAAAGCAACCAATAGCAGAGGGATTGCCCACACCTGGAGTGCACGGTTGTAGTTAAACGCCATCAGTCCTCCAAAAACAGTGAAACACACCACTAACACCTGTCAAAACAAGAGTTTGTTGAAAATCTTTATAAAGTGGTCGGTTGGAATATTTTGGGGAAGATTTTTGTCAGTTACAAGTAATAGCTTCAAATACATGCATGTGTGTGTGTGTTCATACTCTATGATAAATGCTTGTCAGAAAATTTGGTACAATGAAATAGGAAGAAACACAAATGAGAAGCTATGATACCAAAAGAAAACCCAGTTAATATGGAGAGTGGGAAGAGGATATGTACTTCCATTTTATCTGTGTCTAGTTTTCGTATTTATGTAGATGTGATGATACCTCACAAAATTTTTGTTTTCTTCACTTAACACCACAAATAAGCATCTTCATTCAAAAACTTTTTTTATAAACACCGTTTGTTTTTGCCTGAGGAAGTTTAGCCCTGTGCTAACATCTGTTGCCAATCTTCCTCTTTTTTTTTTCTCTTGAGGAAGATTAGCCCTGAGCTGACATCTGTGCCAATCTTCCTCCACTTTTATATGTGGGTTGCCACCACAGCGTGGCTGCCAGTGGTAGGTCTGTGCCCAGGATCCAAACCCACAAACCTGGGCTACTGAAGTGGAGTGTGCCAAACTTATCCATTATGCCACATAATCGCCAATTTTAATAACAGTACTACAATCCATTGAGTGGATATATTGTAGTTTAATATGTGATTATTGTTACCCTGGGGATTAAAGCAGAAGGGCTTTCCAAGGCTAGTGTGGGGAGATGATAACATTACTTCAGGCTTTGGCTATATGTAATTACTATATTTCCAGGAACATGATTACAGGCCATGATGTACCTAATTCTTTAACAGACAAAGTGGAGCCTATCTGGAGTCCCCATTGCCCTTGGATATCCACAAAGATGGACATGAATGTCCGAATGCTACTTCATTCAAAAAACCAAAGAATCACTGATTATCTCATGCTCATTAGAAGCTCGTTAGCAATTATATATTCCTTATGAGAAATACAGGAAAATGGATTATTGTATAAAATGAAATAAAAGATAAATCTGTTATAAGGATGAAAGCTCGTTCCAGAAATTTTTGGAAGTAGTTATTGGAAAATACATCATCTACAATTCTACCAAGCTAACGTAGACAATATTATCCATTTAAATACAACTACAACTTAGATTATTTAGGCTGTTTTGAAAGGCATAATCAGTTTGTGTTTCTAAAGCAACTGTCACATGAAAAGTCTCCAGGGCCCAGCTGAGCCTTAAAATATATCTGCAATTAACACACACCTGTGACATCCAAGCATGTTATAACTTGTTACTGAGAGTTAACTATGATAGTAATGCACCGGAGACATACCAAGTGCCAGAGAAGCAGAAAATGCTAAATGAGGAGCCAAGAGTCTCCCTGTTTGGAATTGGTCATGTCACAGCTGGAAACAGATCTTGTTCACTTTGGGGCACCACTGAAGGCCCCGGCATTCATGGGTATGTGGAGGAATAGTTGGAAGAAGTGAGGATGTCTAGCTTGGAATAGTGAAGATGTGGCGGGAAGGTCAGGATGTCTGTGGTCAGCAATGTGAAGGCAGTCAAGTGGACGTGGAATCAGACAAACTGAGGTGTGCAGAATTAGGCCGAGTGGGTGACAATCACATGGAAAGAAAGACACTGTGGCAAAGTATAAAGAACTTTCAACTTGAAGCATGGTCAAGTAGGGGCTGGAACACCACTTTCATCAGTATCAGCCTGGAAAGGGCATGTGTCGCCTTTAGTTTATAGGTGTGAAGACTGACGTTTGGAGTTGTTAAAGATCTCAAATTCAGGAGTTGTCATTTATACCATGAGATGTTGGAGCTCCAAGATGCTCTCTCGTTCCACACGATTATACACGATTCCTTGAAAAAAATGATTCTGAGCAGAAATGTAACTTTGGTTCCATTTGGGACATTAACAATTCTGTCTTTATATCTATGGACTTAATGTCCTTAAATAATGTAGACATTTTATCAGATTTCAATACTATTTCCATGTATTTTATGACAACCACCCCCAAACAGAGCCATTTTCTGAAGCTAGTAGCATTTTCATTTTAGATATGAAAAAGTGGGACTCGGAATAGTAGAGAAAATTGATCATAGCTAAGAGAGGAGGACTAGGATTCAAATCCTGGTTCCACCTATTGTGGGATCCTGGACAAGTTATGGAACCTCATCTGGTTCCTCATCTTCTGGTTTCCTCACCTGCAAAAAACAGACACCTCACCGGATTGAGGATCAAGTGAGATAATGAAGCGCAGCATCTACCATAGAGGAAGCACTCAGGAAACATTAGCTCCCTTTCAAAGCCTTGTTGTATGGCTTAATTTTTGGATCTGACGTTCCTTTACTTATTATTTTAATGAAGACATCTCACCTTTCCTAGAAAGATTATGAAGTCTCCAAAGCGGTTAACAGATGTAAAATGACTTGAATTCTTGGACAAGAGTTTGAGTGCATCTTTTGCTGATGCGCAAAAATCTGTGGCATTAATGGCAGTTGTAGTGTATGCATTCTGAAACAAAAGACAATAGTTAAAAGGATGATGATTCTTATAGTTATTGTTTTAAAGACAATATGACAAGACAGAATATTTACAAAATAAAAATAGTTACTATACACTCCTAACAAATCATTTCAAAGTCCCTTCCATCTCTGATTATATGCACATATATTTTCATATAGTTGCAGTAAATGGAAAAGATAAATAAGTACTTCTGTCAATACGGTGGATTCCACTTGCCACGGCAAACATATGGCAATGAGGAGTAGAACATAAATTATGTTTTAATGCACAGCAGAGTTTGAGGGCAGGAAAAGACGTGTAGCGCTAGAAAAAAAGCAGGCCCTAGAGGTTGGTGAGAGCTGAACCCAAAGTCTCAGTGAGCATGGAATCAGAAAGGCTGCAGGGGTTGGGGGCTGGCGACTTAACCCCTCATGCGTAAGAGACAATGCTCAGGCCCTCGCTAGGGAATCGAGCTGCCTGCACACATTCGGGATTTATGCTCAGTTCAAACTCAACCAACCATCCCAGGCAAGTGGTAAAGAAATGCACCATCTGCCTGGGACTCTTATGGTCGGAGGAGGCAAATCCAAACCACATACCCCCAGGTCAGGGAAAGGGGGAGCCCCACAGACAACAAGCCTTGAAGAAGAAGAAACGTTCACAGGGAAAATCTGCAGATGACCCAAGGAAATGAACAGCACAACAAGCAAGAGAATCTACCCTGAGAACCACTTGAAATAAAGTATTCAAGGGACTATGCTTAAGATGCTAAGAAGATAATGGAAGGAACAGTGACCATAAGGAACGAACAGCTTGGTGTGAAAAATGAAGAGGCAGAGTAGAAAACAAACCAAGTAGAAATTCTAGAAATGAGAAAATATGTAATTTAAATGGGACAGTGTCATTATTGTACATCTCATATTTTTCCTTTCATATATATTTCTTTTTCTTCTTCTCCTCAAAGAACCCCAGCACATAGCTGCACATTCCAGCTGCAGGTCCCTCAGCTGTGCTACGCAGGATGCTGCCCCAGCACGGCCAGATGAGTGGCGCTAGGTGGCTCCCAGGATCCGAACTCGTGAAACCCAGGGCTGCCGAAGCAGAGCGTGCGAATCCAAGCACTCGGCCATGGGGCCAGCCCCTAATAACATTTTCATGTTGCTCCATGGCTTTTACAAATTTTAATTTTTAATAAATACCTATTCTGAGGCCAGCCCTGTGACCAAGTGATTAAGTTTGTGTGCTCCACTTTGGCACCCTGGGGTTTGCCAGTTCCGATCCTGGGTGTGGACGTATACATTGCTCATCAAGCCATGTTGTGGCAGCATCCCACATAGAAGAACTAGAATGACATACAGCTAGGAGATACAACTATGTATTGGGGTTTGGGGAGGGGGGAAAAAAAGGAGGAAGATTGGCAACAGATGTTAGCTCAGGGCCAATCTTCTTCACCAAAAAAAATTAATTAAAAAAAATACATATTCTATCAGATGTGTAACTCTGTGTGTGTACCTAGGGCATATTAGACTATCAAATATTTTGCTATTATAAATAACTGCAACAAATATCTTAATTTCCTGATTTTGGACAATTTCTTAAGGATAAATTTCCAAAAATGAGATTACTAAGTAAATGAGCACAAGTGTGTGTGTGTGTGTTGTGTGTGTTTATGTTCAAATGAGAAGACAATAATGGGTCATTATTCCAAAATCCCTTCCCCTTATGATTATATGATAATTTCAAACCATCTATTTCTCATATTTCCTTTGAAATCTTTAAAAATACTACTTGCACTGCAGTTTACAACAAAGAATTTATAATGTTCTTGGGAAAATACACTGAATTCTACCTGAGTGGGTTTTTGTCATTCATTTTGGCTTGGATAAAGAATGAAAACTTTTTATCTCATGATATACAAATTAATCCTCTCAGACACCCATTCAAAAACATTGTAAGGAAACCAATTTGGAGTTTACTGTAGTAATCCAGCCCCCAGCAATGTGGGTCTTAATCAGAGTAAGTGACACAGGAGTAACAAGTCCGGGAATAAGGAGGTAGAATGAACTGACTCACTCACCAAAGTGCCTCCTCACCCAGCCAACTGGAGAGGAACGTTTGGTTCTTAAAAAAAAAAAGGTTGGGGTGCCTGCTTCTCCGCACAGAGCACCCTGCTTGCCCCAGAGGGGATATTCTCAGTCAGATGAAGTCCCTCAGAAATGCCTTCGTGGTATTCCACAAAGAACTCTTGGTTTCTGACTTAGATAGAATGCATGCTAAGTTTGCTTTAAAATCCAAAATCACCTATTGGTGGAAAGCTGTCCCCAGTTTGGATGTGGACGCTCATTTGTTCATTATTTAAATAAGCATCTTCAATCATCTAAGGTTCTCAAGAGCCCTGAAGACCAACTCATTAATCCTGAAAATACACTCGTAGGGTGGGTGGGTGAAGAATGGCATGATCATTCTTTTATAGACTGAAAACCAAGATCAAGGGCATTTCCCCAGTCCCCTAGTGAATCAGAGAGGTTTTTTTTTTTTCACTCTAACCTTCTGAACATTACACTATCAATTTTCATTAAACAAAATGCTATTTAAAAGCGTGGTGGTTAAGGGAAGGACAGGCTCTGTAGGCAGACAGTCTCTGGGTTCAGATCCCAATTCTACCGCAGACTGGCTGTCGGTCTTCGGCAAACGATTTAACCTCTCTCAGACCCCAATTTCCTCATCTATAAAGTGAGCTGTAGCACCTACTGCAAAGGGATGTTGGGAGGATTAAAGAATATACTCCCTATAAAGTGTTTAGCATAGTGCCGGCACATAGGAAACACGTAATAAAGGGTGGTTATTATCATCAGACCTCACCAAAGACAATCTCATTTACGGCTGGGAAACACAGAGGCAAGCCTGTAAGCACCGAGGAGGTGCGGAAAGGACCCAGGGTTTCTTTATCCATAGACCTTAATCCCTCACACTCACAGGGATCCAGGAAGGGCAGGTCTTGCTTTCCAGCCCACGTGCCAGGCCCCGGCGTGGTCTTGCTCTGCAGCAGCAGCTCCACCACAGGCCACATGGCCTCTCCCTTTGCATTCAGGCTTCATCGCCAGCCCACCACCCCACAACTGTCCCCCCTCTAAACTGAGGTTCTTGTGTACTTCCTGACTCAAACTGGTGACTACAGTTTTTGTGGGGACTTCCTTTTCCTACAGACCATGGCCTTGTAAGCAATTTAGCACCCCTGCTCCTAAGTAATAAAAATAGATTTTGCTCCTTGGCTAAAATGATTAAAGGTTAAAACAGTACTTTCTCATGCATGTGTTGACTCCACAGATTTTTTTGGCCCACAACCATTTATCTTTTCTTTAGTGTATCATGCCCACTGAACGAGGACTTTAAAACCACTCTGACAGGGAAATTATATATGCCTTCCCGCAGTTAGTATACCGCTAGCATTTTACCACAAGGTTCAAGCCTGAGTGCGACAGAGAGACCTAGAATTAATGTCTGAAGGAATAGCAGGAGGAGGGAAGAATCACTCAAGACACAGGATACGCACTGAAAATTTCTGCAGTTTCAGCATTAGCTAATTTATATGCATTCTGAGTAGAAGCTGCTTCCTTGTCAGGCGGCCGGGAGATTAGTTTTCAGACACTCATGGACTGTCCACCGGGGTCTGTCACAAACTGCGGGAGGTTTGGGGGAAGGTCCTGTGTGCCTGTAAGGACTCGTGAATAATGAACTATAACTCAGGCACAAATGTGAGAGCAACAGGGAGGAGAAGCACAAGCCGGGGTGAAGGGGAGGAAGGGGCGTCGGGGAGGGCAGTGGTTAAGAAGATTTGACAAAAGTAGCGTTGAGCCTGAAGTTGGCTGTCCCCTGCAAGGAATGGGGGTGGGTGGGGGCTGAGGCAGCAGCAGGAGGCAGTGAAGTGAGACTCAGGGACCAAGAAGAGAAGTGTGGTGGGAAATGGGTTGGAGGAGTCATGAGCCAGACCTGGTGGGGCTGAAATGCCATGGTGTGGAGCAAGGGGAGTGACAGGAAGTTTTCAGGACTCGTGATTTTCAGCCTGGGCTTCGGGAAGCTCTCCCAGGCTGCCCTGTGAAGGTTCAGGGCAGATGTCCCCACATCACCACCTGCTGAGCCACAAAGCCCTGCATCTCCCCAGGCTCATTCTCACCCAAGCCTTTGGGGAGCCCCTAAGCACCTCCGTAATGCCTACTGGGCTCTGCTTGAGTTATGCATAAGTGCCGCGTGACCATCCAGCCACTGAGCACACTGGCGCCATTCACAGTCATAAGCCAAGGGTCAGGCCCAAAGAAAATGAGCCCTTCTCTGGGAAGAAAATGAGTATTAGGAATTGTAACTCTTCCCAGGTACTCTGCTCCCTTCCACTCCACATCAAGAGACGCCTTGGCGGGGCTGGTCTGTGGCACAGTGGTAAAGTTCACAGTGCTCCACTTCAGTGACCCAGGGTTTCGCCAGTTCAGGTCCTGGGTGCGGACGTGGCACCGCTCATCAAGCCATGCTGAGGTGGTGTACCACATAGCAGAACTAGAAGGATCTACAACTAGAATATACAACTATGTACTGGGGGGGGGGAGGGGGAGGAGGAGGAGGAGAAGAAAAGAGATTCCTTGGTGATATGTCCCAAATGGCTTGAAATGGACCTGACAGTAGCTTCCTAATTTGTTTCTGTGGCTTTTTTTTTTTTTTTGCTATTAGTAGACAGGTGTGCAGCTTCTGTGTACAAATAAATAACAATAATAAATAATAATGGCAAGCATTCATGAAGTGCATACTAGGTGCCAGGCCCTATGCTATATTCCCCAGAATGCATGAACTGATTTAATCCTCTTGACAACCCCAGTGATGAGGTCATTGAGGAAACTGAAGCACAGAGAGGTTGGTAGCATGCCTCCAGGCATGCACATGCATGACGTTGCATCACTCTTACAAGAAGTAAACCTCTGACTCATTCGGGCCCATCTGCGGGAAAACATTTACTTTGAGCTGTACTTTGTGCTTTTCCTCCCAAAACGTTCAAAATAAGAAAGTAGTGCTCTCCTGAGATGTATCATTAAAAAGAGCCAAGGATGTGGCAGAATGGTTTAGTGGAAAGAGCCTAGGTTCCTATCACACTGCCTCCAAAGACGGGCTGAGTGGCCTCCACTAAGTAATGTCCCTTCTCCAGGGCCCCGTTCATTCTGTTCCTTGTAAAAGGCGTCTGCCAGCTCTGAAGTTCAAAGCTAAAGATGCTTTGTGTTGTGCAGTATTTGGTAGTGGACAGGCACCTCCTGTTATCATCTTATTTGATCATATCTGTTTCTCACTGCAATTCAGTGAAATAATGACCATGGGTATTATTATTTCTGTTTTACAGAAAATTCTAATTATTGAAGAAAAATGAAAGAGATTTAAGTGTACTTTTGGATAATGGAAAAGCTGGATTACCTTTTTACTTTGAGAGTTATCCAAGAATGTTAATCACAGCTTTTGCACAGAAAGAACATTTTTGCTCCTTTAGTCAAAACTGAAGGCTGCACGGTTCCGGCCTGTGTCCCTCTTCTCTAAGGGCAGCCGTCTGTCCTCCCGCTAAACTGAAGCAGTTCCTTCTTTTGGTGGCGGAACTGTGAACCTGAGGTTCTGTTGACTCTTCAAAAAGGTAAACAGAGTTTTTCTGTGTAGGAGGGATGGATTTTTCAAAAGCCATGCCATGAATAGCCAGCTTTATATCTGGAATGCCTTCCTAACAAGATTCCAATATTTCTTAACTCAAAATAAAACAAGAACTACTAAAACAAACTTGAGAAACTGGGCGATGAATAAATAACACTGGTATTCATACTTTCCTCAGAATTGAAGGAAATACAGTGAAATCTGAGCCTAGATCCATCCTCATATACACAAGTGTCCTTCCTTAGACCTACAGTAAAACTTGCAGGAACCATCCCAAGCCAGTTTCATCTGGAGCTCTGTTTTTATCACAAACACATGCCCAGTGAGCAGTGCATAAATAGCCACTGGGCCTTCCAGGGCCTGGCATCACCCTTCAGAGCCATTCAGGAGTCCACTGGTCAGCAGCTGCGTAAGTCCAGTGAAGTGGTGAGCAGGGGAAACCGGCCAGTCCCCTCTGGGATTGGGACCAGGTGGGGGCAGGGGGTAAGCGGACGGTGCCTCTGCCGAGATCTGCCAGTGCCTGTAAGCCAGACGCAGAGCAGTGCTGTCTTGTTAGCTCTTTTTAAATTTATTTACTTTTTGCTTATTTTTTAGAATAATCGCTTTATTATTTTCATGCTCATCATAAAAAAAATAATTCAAGCAAGATAGGAAGAGACAAGGAAGAAAGCAAGAAAATCATTGTGATCCCACTCCTCAGAAATAACCATCACTAAGATCAGGGGACCTCAGCCCAACAGTTCTCTGAAAATACACAGACGGAAGAAGGAAGGGTGAGTGGACAAGCGTAAGTTATAAAAATGGATCCATCCTCTACATGGTATTTTAAATAAAAGTACTAATGTTAATTTGACTCCAACAAAAGAAAATGAAACTAAACTGAAACTGAAGGAATATTTTACTATAGCTGAATGTATCTTCACACACAAGACTTAGGTTTCTAAGAAATCTTTCTAAAATCATTATAAAAATGTTCAAGGTTAGACCACTTTTTTTTTTTTTTTGAGTAAGATTAGCCCTGAGCTAACTACTGCCAATCCTCCTCTTTTTGCTGAGGAAAACTGGCCCTGAGCTAACATCCATGCCCATTTTCCTCCACTTTACATGTGGGACGCCTACCACAGCATGGCTTTTGCCACGCGGTGCCATGTCCGCACCCGGGATCCGAACCAGCGAACCCTGGGCCGCCAAGAAGCAGAACGTGCGAACTTAACCGCTGCACCACCGGGCCGGCCCTCACTTTTTTTTTTTAAACACTGTGTCTTAAGTTTAGGCAGCATGGATGGTGAAAGATGAGTCCTCTCACACTTTCTCCCTCCTCCTGATTTTAGTGAGTTTCATTATTATTCTGACTTTGCCAGGATTTTGGACATTTATAGCCTCTTTGAGGATGACAGTTTTAGCTCCTTAATGAGGTGTACCCAGCACAGCCATCATGCCTTCCACCTCCACACCCGCTCTGTGCCAGCTGCACTTCAAACCGTTCCGCAGGGCCCCTTGTGGTCCCTCTGCTGCTGATGCTGTTCCCTCTGCTGAGATGCCCTTCTGGACCCCTGCCCTCTCTGCCAGGCTAATGTTTGTTGAATGGATAAAGGAAGATGCTTTTGGCAAACTAAGAATGTCTTCCAAATAATATTTCTTCATAGAAAATGCAAATTTAATTGATTGGTACATTTGGTACATTGGTCCCTTCAGTCAAATGTTAGATTAAAAGTCACCCCTGATGTCACTCAGGAAAATCCTTTCATTTTACCGACGAGGAAACAGAAACCTCAACAGGCTGACCAGGCAGAGGTAACGAGGATGGGACATGAATCAGGCATTCACGGCCAGCGCCGCCTCCTCCCACAAATCCAGAAAAAGCTAGACTAAGCAACTGCATCTTGTTGAACTTCACCCGTCACTGATGTGCGAGCAAAGCTCTGTAGTCTGCAATGGAAACCCACCAGAACAGTAATATGATTTATAATGACAAGGCAGGTCCAGGAGACAGGGCTGTGCAGAAAGCGCTGCCTTCATCCAGTAAACCCTTTACCATTACAGAGGGCTCTCACATCCCTTAATCTCATTTGACCTGTGCATAATCAGTGGAGGAAATAAGCAAGGCGGAAGGGAGCCTGGTCCTCCTTGAGGCAAAACTGAACTTGTGGACCCGTGAAATGGGAAGCACAGGGGATGGGAAGTGCTCATTCTGTGTTTTGGCTCCAGCTTTTATTAGAAAGAAGACTCAATAGATGGGCTGTCCCTAGTTAGAGAAGAACATTGGATTCCTCTCGTCTTTACTCTTCTCCTGGACAAGGAACTCCAGGCAGCACAATGAAGCCATAGATTCTGGAGTCATGCGGATCACCACATGGCAGTGCCACCATCCCAGATGAGCTCTTCAGCCTCTGGGCCTCAGCTTCCTCATCTGTACAATGGGGGTAATACTCGCCTAATACGCAGCATCCTTGAGAGGATAAACTTAGATGTGTAAGTAAATACTTACCATGGTGCCTGGTAAACTGAAAGCTCAGTAAATGGCTATGTTATTTAAAGACTTCAGAAGATTGGCTCTTTAGTTAAAGAGGATGTCAAACATCTCTGATTTGAAGCTTAGGGCCAAGGAAATATCAAGAGGGAGATGGAAAGCAGACATGGGAATGTTTACATGTTTTCATATATTGCACGTTTGGGGAAAAGAACTTTAAGTCAGGTGTCTGTCCTCCATGAACACGCTGCTGGTGGGCGTGGCACTGGTGAAGCCAAAGCTGCTGGCCCGAGAAAGGCCTGCTGACAGAGACCCTGGCAGTCAAGGGGAAGTCGCTAGTGACTGGGAGTAACAATTGCTCTGGCCCACAGTGTGGCCCAGCTTGCAGTGAAAAACTCTCTTATAAGAAAAATGCATCTGCTTAAAGACACTGACGATGATAACAGATCTCCTTTCCAAAGCTTCAAAAGGCTATGGGACCCCCCAGTTAGCCTCCTCTGTCCATGACACTTCTGCTCAGAGGGCAGTTTCCCTTGCAGTCAGCCCTGGGTGTTGTTAGGGCAGCTCCAACAAGAAAGGGTAGCTCTTTCGAGCATGTATCTCCTTTTTCTTTATTGTCTCTCTGCTACTCTTAGCAGATGCTGAAAGCTGTGTGAAGGCAGCATGCACCCAGGGCTGTGGCTGAGAAAGTCGGAGCTCTCATATTCAATCATCCTTCCATCCACAGACAAGCTCCAGGCTGGGGACAGGGCACTGAGCTACGTCAGTAGCCTTGTGTTCTTGGGACCTCACCCAATTTCTTTGTTGTGGCTTGGTGGAGGCAAGACATGGGCATGACAAACAGGCCCAGAGGGCCCTTCTCCACCAGCACTGAGGTGCATCCTGGTGAAGTCATTTGGCCTCAGCTGTCTCACTCCTTGGATGAATGCAAGTCTAGCAAATGTTCCTCTCTGCCCCACCCCTGTGCCCATGGAGGCATTCTATAAAAGGCAAAAGATGGGGGAAGACAAAACTGCTTCAAGAACTGTCGAAGCCTGGATCCACCTGCCAAACTTTTAGGAAATTTCTAGCCCCACCTAGATAAGAAAGCTATCTGAAGCAAAATTCTCTTAATTACTTCCTTTCCTACTTTTCACAGAACTTGTTCCTCACATGTTCCTCATTTAGAAATGAGACTCTAAATGGAAGGACTGTCCAGCTGGCCCAAATACATGAGTGATGCTCCCCTTTTCTCTCTTGACTTCTGTTTCTTTTCCCTCGTGGATCTTCTCATTTCCCTTCTCTCTGTATTCCCTATTCAAGTGGGACTCAGGCTCTGTGCTCATTCCCCCCAGGCGAGGCTAGGGAGTGGGGGTGGGGGTCAGGGCAAGAAGACATCCAGTCTGCAACTCTTACTGGCTCTTGCTTTCCAAAATGTTAAGCTCCTTAAGCCCTTACCTACCAGTGGAGAAGGTGAAGGAAGGGGATTCCCAGTATGAACTGAATATCTTGGAGCAGCAGGTGAGCACGTAGGTCTTTCTCTACCCTGAGATTACAAAATGAGACTCCTCTGGGCTGCGAGAAGGAGAGAAAAGAGATCTGTGGGTCCTGACCAAGGGTCTGGGTCTGCTTTTTTTAGCAGAGCACAGAGAAGTGGCCACTCTGAGGGTTCTGATTTGCCAAGAGTGAGGGAGTTTCAGAAACATGTGGCTTTCAGTGCTAAAACCAGATCAGTCTGAGACAAACTGGACAGTTTGTCACTCTACCACTAGCACATCCAGGTAGACAGGACCATAGGTGGCCTTGCAAAAGACTCCACCTTCCTAAGCAGGGCCTGAAGGAGCCAGGAAGATGGGAAGATGGATTTCTCAAGGGCAACCTTAGGACACCTGAAATCTCCTATGACCCCATGGGGGATAGGCCAAGAATAACACATGAAATTTCCTGCCAGTCTAGTGGAATGGGAGCTCAAAGTCAGAAAGTAGGTTGAGAGACATGATACAGTATTTCCTGCACATGTGAGTTTGTGGCTGAGATTCACACCCATGTGGAAGTCAGTCAAAGTCGAGACACAGGCCCTGGTAGCCCGGAGCATGGTCAGATTCCAGCTCATAGCAGGATGTGAATTAGCGACTGTTGCACCGAAGTAGCTTTTCTTCCCTCAACCACTATGACTCACACGTTTCGTTTTTTCTTTTTGTGAATGCATTCTCTAGTCACTGGCCCAAACCCACGTCCTTCTCCCAACAAGTCTCAACATCTAGGACAAAGTCAATTGGGGAATGACGGCAGAGGAACGTACTCACAGTCAGCGCCTTCCTTAGTAGGGTAGGAAGGGAGAAGGGGGTAGGTGGGTTTCAGGGGTGAGCAGTCTGAGCCCTCTGACAACAACTCTGTTCCAGAAGCAGACCCAGATAAAGAGAAAGGACAAGAAGAAACCTGCTCTCCATCACGAGGAAGATTAGATTTGGAGTAGGAGCTACTTAATGGTTTAATTTCATTTCCCACGCTAAATGAATTTGGGAAATGTCAAAACTAATCTATAATCTTTACATTTCTTAAGCACTTAGGATAATGTTGAGAACTCGGACTGTGAAAGTTCCATCTTCCATTCTGAACCGCCTCTCCCAGCTGGGCCACACTCTGGCTGTGATCACAGATCACAGGGCCTGAGCGGCTGGGAGTGTGGGGCCCTGACAGACACTAGCCTGCGGATGGGAAGAGCATAGGAGGAGTCAACCTGCAGCTGCCACAGCCCCACAGTGAACACTGTTCATCAGAGCACAGTGTTTTTATATGTCATCTGCTTCCTTATTTATGAGGAAATTGGATTTTGCTGACTCCAAGGGTAGTTTTCATAGATCAAAGCTGAAAACACAGGCAATCTCCCTCAGCATATTTTCAGTGTACTTGGAGCACATCATGATGGGAAGGGACAAAGGTCATTAAGGGGTTGCTTCCTGTCGTCCTACACGTGGCTCAGACTCAGGGAAGGAGTCTTACAGTTAAGCAAATGGCGAGCCCTTGGATCAGACGACCTTTGAACCAGTGTTGTTGGAAGTGGTCCCAGTCGCCCTCACTAGGCAGTGACACAACTGCCCTTGACTGCTGAAAAACGGGAGTGAAGAGAAAGAAAATGAGGGCTAGATGCAGAAACGAGGGGGCCAGACGGATGTGCTATGCAGGGCAGGTTTCCTTAGCCTCAGCCACAGTCACTTGCTGTCTCCTGGGCACCAGTTTGGATTTGAGTCTCGGCTTTCCCTCACCATCACCCTTCTTGAGGGGAAACTTGGGCATTATTCTGGTCTGGAAGTTGAATTATAGCAATTCAACTGCCCTGAACCAGTCATTAGCGCAGTGGTTCTGGCAGGGGTTGGAGGACGGGGTGGGGAAGAGAAAGGTGTATTTTGAGAAGTTCCCCATGGATGCTGATATACTCCCAACTGAGCAGGTTTCATGAATAACCCCTGGAACTCAGCACCATTCTTAGTGCACAGGATAGAATCAGAGCTCATACACTTAGCGGGTTGATAATGATGATAATGACTTCCATTTATTCAGTATGTACCTCTAAACACCAGGCACAAAACTAAGAGCTTTGCAAACATTATCTCTGTAATTATTTATAATAATCCCAGAAGATAAGCACTATTATACCCAATTTGTCTGGCACATGGTAGACTTCCAATATTTGGTGAATCGATGAATAAACTAATTAAACCTTCTTCCTCTCACAAAGGAAACTAACATTTATGGAGCATGTACTAAGAGCCTGACACCATACTGTAATGTTTATATGTATTAGCTTAGTTAGCCCTCTCAACTGCCTGTGAGGTAGGTGTTAAGACTTTTGCTTTACCTATGGGGAAACCAAGGCTCAGAGAGGCGAGGTAACCTATCTAATGTCACACAATAAGTGGTGGAGCTGATTCAAACTCAGACCTGTCTGCCTCAAAGTCTGCCTTCTTCCTACTCTATCATACTGCTGGGAAATGGATATATGGTTCAGGTCCAAGGAGGGGAAAGGGCGAGGCAGAAGAAGCTGTCATAAGATGTGGACAAATATCTTCCAGAAGAAGAGGAAGCCTAAGGTGTAAGGAGAGAGAGGAGGCTTGGAGAAAGAAGCTGGGGGCTTGGTACCATTAAGAAGTGAGACCTTGTCCATCCCAGGATCCAAATGTTCCCTACCCTTCTGCCCTATATGAGCATGGGCCTGACTTCCATGTTGCCCAAGGGATGTTGAGATACATAGAGATATGCTTGAAAGGGAAGCCAGGGCAGCTCACACTGACATACCGTGTAATGTGACATACACGTCTGTCCTCAATGTCTCAGTGAAGCTCAGAAGGGCAGGGGGAGAGAAGATACAAGGTAGAGAAGAGGAGAATCAGAAAGAGCTCTGCCCACTGTGTGACCCTGGTTAAGGCACTCAAGTCCTCTGGACCCCAGACTCTGCTGTGATGAGGGGAGGGTGCTCCATGCTCTAAAGTTCTGGGGTCTGAGTTCCTACCCTACGGAAGGAGTGCCCTAGTGGACTGGTGAAGACCTGGGTTTGAATCCTGATGTGGGGCAACCTTGTATTTGCATTACTGTGGCCGGGGACCTCCTTTAGGGTAATACCTCTCATTCATTCCCAGAGGATGAGGCTGACTTAAGGGACTGGGTGAGTTTGGAGGGAGATGCAGAGCACAGACTGGCTCAGCCCTTCGCCATTCTCTTTGGGATCTAGCTGTCACTGAGAATCCACCCTCTCAGCTCCTCAGCTATAAGTTTACAGGGAGACCCCGGGGCAGGTCTACGTTGCTGGTTGGGCCTGGGAGAGGGAGAGTTGGTCTGTTTCAGGGCTGAAACATTAACAAGCTGCTCCTACAACGCATTTTCCAACCTGCTGATTAGGTATTCAAGGTGATATTTTTAATCTTCATCCACTTGATTCCTGTGTCTCTCAACTGTCCAGAACATGGACAAGGAAGGGGGAATGACATTAGCTCCCCAAAACCGCAACATGCAGCTCTGCTACTTTCCTCCTGTCTGACCCACAGCACACTGCTCCTTGACTTCTCTGAACCTAAGTATCATCATCTATGAAAAAAGGAAAAAGGATGATAATTGTACCTTCCTCACAGGATTATTTGTGAGGATGAAGGTAGTTAATACACGTAAAGTAGTTAGCACAGTGCTGGGCACATGTCAGTGCCCAATAAGTGGTAGGTATTCTCGTCTTCAGGAGCTGCACACCTTGGAGGGAGTCAAAGTAAGTGATGCCTAACATTCAGTTGCCTCCCAGGATGGTTTTCTGATTAGCTGAGGACCCCTTGCATAACTTACTGTCCCTCCCCTAGAGTGAGGCAATCATTCACTCAACAAACATGAATTGCCTCTCTGAGAAGGTAGAAGTATTTCAAGTCAGGAAGGACTTCAAAGTCCATCCTAAGATGGCAGTTGCTCCCTGGACCTTACCCCAAAAGGAGGAGAGGCTGCTAAGGCCCACTTGGGGAAAAGGCTTTAGGGCCTCACCCTTGCAACACGCCCACAGCAGGTGGGAGCTAGGCTCCAGAGAGGCTGCTCCCAAGGGAGCCACATAAAGCCAGGGCCCTAAGAACAGCAGGTTCTGAGCCACACACCAGGAAACATGAGGATACAGTTAGGTCTCTCCCAGACAGTCTGGGGCCTCTGACAAATAGGTATCTTAATTCCTTTCTATCTAAAGCCAGGGTAGAAGCATTTGCCATGAAACAGCTGGGCTGTGAGGATTACCACTGTCCATAAATGGGCCTAATGCAAACTATCATATTGACACACATGTGAGTTTCTTTCTAAAACATGTGCACAGGGAGGCCTCTCTCCAGGGCTCTCATCATCAGCTGCCTGCCCAGAATAGCTCTAACCCAGTCGGCGGGGGTGGCAGCATTCAGAACACTGTCACTGCAAGAACGGCTGTTTCGATGCTCTGTGATGAGGTTACCTATCACGGCAATGTCAGCGACCAAAACTGTGTGCTCTTAAGAACCTTTACGTCATTTTCATTATCTAGTTAGAGAAATTGCACAATATTCATTACTTTTTTTTTTTTCTGAGATACACATGCTGTTCCGGGGAGAGTAGAGAAGAGGAATCCCTGGAGATCTGCCAGTTGGCTTGGGATGAACCAAAACCTGATATGGAAAAGTCACCTAGTGTCTTTGCTATTGATGGACTGCAAGAAAGAGAGTCATTGAAGCTAACTGCAAGGAAAATTGTTGGGGAGAGAAAGCTTTGAGATATTACAAAGTTGAGTCTGCCACAAAGGCTTAGGAGACAGAGACCAACATTATGTGCACTGAAAAAAAAGTACTGGCAGGCAGTATGGGTTGGGGAGTGGGCTATGAAGTAGGGAGCGGAGATGAGTGTATTTTCCAACTAGCAGCAAGTTTTTCTCTGCACTGGACTCAAGATTATCTGGGGTCTTTCTGAGCACTATATTTGTCAGTCAGGAAGACAGGAAGCTGCAGGATTTCTGATCAAATGCCAAGAGGCAATAATCTGTGCATTTCTTAGCATCTCGTATCTAGATGGATGCCAAAGTAAAGCAGGCTGCCAACTCTATGGACTGCATTACGGAAGATCCGAGTCATCTTGTCCTCTCCTCACGTCGGAGACGCAGCAGAGATTCATCGGGTACCTATAAGCTATCCTGAAATGGGATGTGAAAGCTGTTGGACATTACAGTACTCTCCTCTACCGAGAATGACCTAGGTGACTGGCATTTTACCAGAATCTCATCACCAGTTATTTTATTTATTTGCGGTTACCGTTACGTAGCATCAGCATCAGGAGAATCACTGTAAGGGGATGCTGATAGGTGCCTCCTCCTTGTCCACTCACATTCTCAGTCCACTCGATAAGATTCTGGAGGCTCAAGATGGCGGCAACATAAAACATCACCGATCTTTGTGATCCCTTGCCATGGATAAGAAGTACAACACGAAAAACACAATCCTGTCATTTGGAACATGACGGGAAAACGTGTAGTTGACATTTTTTTCTGTTCTGCCCCACATTCCACACAAAGCATGTCATGGCTGTGACGCAGTGGTATGCCCCCGCATGCCCCAGCTCTCGGTTGGGCACTACAAGGGTCAGAAAGCGGCACAAGGACCTTGGGGTCATTGAAACTGATGGGCTCATTCTGCAGAAGCTCATTAAGGTGGAGGGATTCACCCGAGTTCCACAAAGAAGGCAGAAGCCCACTGTTGCCACACCTGACGGGGAGTAGCCTTTACCTGGGAGTTCCTCCCAGCCAACTGGAAGGGAAAAAGTCATTCTCAGACTTGTTCCACCTCAGCCCGTAGCTCACTTCCTACACTCATTCCCACTTCCGCTGGAAGAACAAAGGATTGAAGATGAATGCAACGTTCAACATGATAAAAATATGACAATTAAACGCGCCAAATAATCAACAGAAGTAAAATGTTAATTAAGATAAGAATAACAGCAGTTGAATAACACAGCCAATTCAACTCTGGTGGGACACCCAAAGCAAAGTGTTCTTTGCCCAGCTTGCAAAATCCTGACTGTCTGCATGGGCGCAGTCACAAGCTTTGTAGGGTTGCCAGGCATCGCCTTGGCAGCCAGACATCTTAACAGAATAATGAATTTGAGTCCTCAGGAAACTAGGTAAAACATCAATTTTGGTTCATTAATAACACATTTTAGTAAGCTCTACTGACATACTATGTACTTTACTGATTGGTAAATAGCCCTTAATTGTATGTGAAAATGAAAATCCATGATATTCTGCCATTTGCCTATAAGAATTGAAGAAAAGACATCCTGGAGTGTTCAGATTAGTCTGGAACCATCAGGCAGAGTCCTGTGGCCCACCAGTGGCTTTCAGACGTAGAGGAACACTGATCTAAAACCAGCATCAGAGCTGGGACAGATGTGTGTCCGCAGTGGACATGAGATGTGCACTTAGGGAGACATTTCCAAGAGGAACCACATGTGGACACATAAGAAACAATAAGAGGTGTGCCACTCCTGCCGATGGTCAGCTCGCAGAGGCCCACAGGGGAACTTCTCAGCCAGGTTTCTGGAAAGTGCTGGGAGGGAGAGGGAGGCTCCAGGATCTCCTTGTCTGAAAATCTCTGAGAACAGCCAGCCTGGCCTCCCAGAAGCTTTAACAGTGACTTGGCCTGAGGGGAGGAGGCGGGCCCCACCCCCCCACAAGCCTTTTCTGGATCTGTAATTGCATGATTCATGCTTCATCCCCTTCGATGTCCCTACGCCTTTCCTGTTCTCCACAAAAACCTGCCTGTAACAGGCCTTGCCGAGATGCTGGCAAACAGACGTGTCTGGGCCCCGGCTGGGACAGGCGCTGAAGAGATCCACCTGACAGTGGTTGTGACGTCCTCTCTGGCTGTTTAAAAATCAGAGTGGTTAAACTCTCGGTCCTGGAGGCAAAACAGATACGGATTCAAATTCTAGTCCTGCCACTAACTCTGTGCCCTCTCTAAGCCTCAGTTTCCTCATCTGTAAATTGGAGATACCACCTCAAAGGGCTGAGGCAAGAACTCACACTGATATAAGGCAGGAACTTAGCCTACAACTGGCAAGACAGGGAGTGCCAAGAGCCCATAGTGATTGTCATTGTCCTTAGCTGGTGACCTCCCGTGGGTGCTCAGTGCTCAGGTCTGACAAATCCAACCTCTTCCATGACACCTCTCCAATGACCAAGTCAAAGTACCTCTCCAATGACCAAAATTCTCCTTTTCTGAACTGCAGTGCTCATGCCAGCACTTAAACACGCACCTCTCTGTTCTGTTATATAAATGCCTCACACTGTTCCCCATTCCTCACACTAGCTTGTCAGCTCCTGGAAAGCCTGGCTTTGCTTTATATTGACTCTGTTTCACCACAGTGCCTTCCCCCACTATGTCCAGGTTCAAATGGTTCGTATACACCATAAATAAACAAATAGTTGTTGGATATATAAATGAGTGAGATGTACACATCTAATTTTTTCAGGTATACACACATTTGGAATTAATGATGTGGAGAGACAAGTAATGAGAAATGACGAGATGTGGGGTCTCACCCTGTTCTCTGCCTGTGAATCACTGTGCAGCCTTAGGCTGGGGGTCTATAAAAAACAGCAACTACCACCTGCTGCCTGCCCAGGACTAGTGAAGACAGATGAGGCTTTTCTGCAGCAATGGTGAGACCCCACCAGCTCCTTGATGTTAAGTAAGGAAGAGCATCTGGGTTCTGATGGTAACAAATGGATCTCATTCTCTTTGAGCATTTCCCAGCTCCTATTGCACAAAACAAGGAAATAAAACAGGCCTCAGCTCTTTTAAATCTGATTTCCAGAGAAATCCTTCCTTAGTAACTCATTCATGGTGCCAGGAAATTTTTCAAAAGGCTAATCTAAATTCCTTCTCTCCCTTTAAGCTCCCTTTCCTTCGTCCACCACCAAATGAGATGGACCACGGACCACAGCTCTGCCCACCATGATACAATAATGATCTTTACTCTGAAAAATCTTTATTTTTCTCTGCTTCCCAGTAGTTGATTTAGACTAGAGGTGACCTTCCCCTCTCCATCAATAGTCACATCAATTCTTTTTCTTTCTTTTCCATTCTTCCTCCTCTTCTTTCTCAGTCTCCTAAACCTTTGGCCTCCCAGCAGTGCCCACGTCTGGGAGGCAGTGCCCACAGCATTGCCTAGACCTGTAGAAGCCACCTCAAGTTAAAGATGCTTTGACAGCTGGTTTAGGCCAAGGCCTAGTGCACCAGCACCATGATCAGAATCGGAAGGACCTATCCCTGTTTGCAACACTGATTCACTATGAGCTTGATCAAGGTTAGGTGAGCTTTTTTGAGATGCAGGGACAATCACTCCCATGGCACATCTGTGATAAGGGTTCCTCACCTTTCTAATGGTAATTATAGTGTGGTTAATACTAACACTACTTATGACCTTGGAAAAATGTTGAGCTCCCAAGGGAAAAGGTACCAAGTTAGTATAAGGTGGTGAAATTTCAGAATGCAGGAACTATGTCCCTCAGGAAAACAGGGCAGAGAAAACAAACACGAACATGGTCCAAGACAATGGTTTTCAAATGTGTTAGCAGCAGAGACCTGTCTTCAAACAAAACATCCAGTGGACTCCTACTCCCAAATCTGATGAAAGTGGAGCTGCTCTGGTTCGAAGGCAGGTAGGGTGGTGGTGGTATGGAGCCAGAGCCCACCCTTCCTCCTCTTCACCCATTTCTTTCCCCTCCTGAAGTGGGGGTCCCTGTAGAATCCACAAGAAGCCCCTAGGCTTCCATGGGGCAGTCTGAAAACTACCAGTGAAAGAGGGACACAGAAAGAACCTGAATTTACATAATACAGTGAGGGGATGGCAACTCAACTTCAGGGCCTTGTAGGACCATGTGGCCAACATACTTGGATATCCACGGTCCCATTGCTTCTGCCTTTCTAGTCTATCTACATGTTTCTTAGCCTTGATTTTCATGTACATACACTTTACCATAATTAGTAAATTTTTATAATGCATCTCAAAATCTTTCTGGAAGAAGTTGGTGTCTGGATATGTACACACAGTTCTAGGAAGAGAGAGGCTAGCACGTTGTACCATGACAAGACATTCATAGGGTTTGGCTTGACTTGCTATATGACCCACCATTCTGAAAGGTGCTTTGGTATTTTACTGTGTTTTATACACGCTGGCTTGAAGCAATCCAAATGAAAACTCGATACTCTCTAAAATGTACTCCAAGATTCTTAAGAAGAGCCTTAGAAATAGAGCTTTACTCTAAGAAGAGTACACTCTCCTTTGAACAATGAAAGGTATTCTTAATACATTTATAAGACATCATTAAACACGGATGGTCTAATTAGTCCCTTTACTTCTCCTAGTACGTTTATTAGGAAGAGTGGCAATGATAAGAAGTACTTTTCTAAGTGAGATTTTTGTGGACATGTAAATTATAAAACAGCCTGCTGACTTACAAAAATATTGCTTTGCATAAATTTGACTAAGGGCTATTAAAATTTCCTAAATTACCTACAGAAAAATAAAACATATATTTAAATTTCCATCAATGTGAAAGACTCATGAGAGAAAAAAATTTTAAATTCAAACAATTGTAGTACATAATTTTTTTGATTTTTAGAGGAATATTTATAGTTTGAAAGGGAAAGGATGGTGAAATATATAAAAATTAGGGAGGCAATTCTTTTCCTATTTCAGGAAAATTATAGTTCTTAGAGAACACATTGAAAATAATCTCACAGTTGAAATATATTCATTATGCTAGAGGTTCTAAAGCCTCCTTCCCTTTTTATTTCTGAAAAGAGAAACCCATTTCTTTCGGAATTTGAAGAATGGCTTTAATGCTGTAAGGCTCTAAAGTGAGGGCCTGCAAGCCACCGCCCACAAGCCAGCTCCATCGGAAAGCCCGCTTTCCTCTGGCCGGAGCCGAGAATAATTTCCACGTTTTCTTTTTTTTTTTTTTTGGAAGATTCGCCCTGAGCTAACATCTACTGCCAATCCTTCTCTTTTTGCTGAGGAAGACTGGCCCTGAGCTAACATCCGTGCCCATCTTCCTCTACTTTATATGTGGGACGCCTACCGCAGCATGGCTTGCCAAGCGGTGCCACATCTGCACCCGGGATCTGAACCGGCGAACCCTGGGCTGCCGAAGCACAACGTGTGAACTTAACCGCTGCGCCACTGGGCCAGCCCCAATTTCCACATTTTTAAAACGGTTGAAAAAAAGTGAAAAGAAGAATATTTATTGCAGTGTGAAATTATAGGAAATTCAAATTTCAGTGCCTGTAAATAAAGTTCTATGGGAACACAGTGACGCCCCTTCATTTACATTTTGTCTATGGCTGCTTTCCCACTACTGTGAGTGAGCAGGGGTGAGCCGTTGCGACAGACTGAATGGCCCAAAGGCTAACATATTTACACTATCTGGCCTTTCCCAGGCAAATCTGCCAATCCCTGACCTAAGGGATGGAGCCCACGCACTGGCCCCTTTGTGTGTCCCTGCTGCACGTGGAGGACACCTACCTGGTTGAGATGGCGCAGGCACCTGTCAAGACACCAGAAACAGCAGAAGCAGCATCTGAACACGTATCTCGACCACACACTACGCTGCTGGGATCAGGTTCAGAACAAAGGAAGAGAGTCAGAAACAACACAGGAAAGAAGTCAGCAGGCAGTTTCCGTGGACACACGGCTGCGTTTCTCCTTGGAGACTTACACAGCTGGGGACGCACTGTAGCTATCTGCCTTCAGTATGGGAGAAGTTCCTCTATTTTGCACAAGTTATTATTATGAATTATTGTTATTATTACCAGTGAGCAAAGTCTCTCTCTTGTGGGCTCACCAGTTTTGATTACTGTTGACCTCAGCAGAGAGGGAAATGGGTTAATGCATATTTACCAGCAAAGGCAAACTAGGCCTCTGGTTCTAGAAAAACAAATCTCTCTTCCCTCCTCACCATCCCCTAAGCAGCTTCAATGATAAACTTTGCTTTTGCAAACCAGCTTATATTCATGAAAAATTCACACCCCAAAGACAAAATAAATAACGTAGTGGAGAGACTAGTTATGTGCCCACGTAAAAAAAGAATCCAGTTTAACTTTTTTGGAAATCCTACAGTGAGACTTACAGGGCTAACTTTCAAGGGATAAACGAGTCCTTTGAAATTTTAACTTGGATCTTGTGTATGACTCAAAAGTAAATAGTTTAATGAAACTCGTGGAGGAGGGGTGATCGAATTTGTCCTACCCACTGCCCAGAGTGAAAAAAAGAAAACAAAAAGCAATCCTGAAATAGTCCTCTATGAGGACCCCAGGAATAACTCAGCCTTATATGGACATTTTCTTGTCCCAGTGTTAATTCAATTGGATGAAACTTGATCTGGATACTTTTCAGCCTGGCTGTGGTTGTGAATGAGCCATTTAACGAAGGAAAGATCACGCAGTGGCTGTGTGAAACGTTGAAATTGTAGACACAGGACAGGCTGTAAGGCTGCTGAGGAAGACGATTTCCTTTTAACCTAAGAAAGGACATGTTTCTCCAACAGTAACATCACTAAAAGGGAGTTTGGCCCCTTGGTCCTTTTGGGATCTGGGGAGTGATAAATAAGCTTTTAGACCTCTGTTGGAGAGACCGACCCACCGATGTCTCTTTTAGATTTATGGAAGGCTGTCTCCCCACAGTTTAAGCTGCCTAGCTCTAGGAGCAACAGCAAGGTCCCCTACTGTTCATTAATTTATGATTATCTATTACTAATGCATATATATATATGAATATATTTAAAATAAAAAGCTGTTCTGTTTGTCAAGAAATCCTTCTCCAAGTCTCCTAAAATTGAAGGATCAATTTCAAAATGCAGGAGCTAGAGCAGCCACATTTGGCCTGGATGTGGAAATGCCTCTTGAAGTCACTAAAATGTATATATTTTTTAATCCCTTGAAATTTAGCCCTGAAAGTCTCACTATAGAATTAATTTCCAAAAAAGTCAAACTTGGTTTTTTTTTTATATAGGCACATAACTGGTATCTACAATGCAATATTTCAGTAGCAATACAATAAAGTACTCTATGATCAGGGGCAAGTGCTTACCATACATTTCAAGATAAGGAAGCTAGAAAATTTTATGTGAAATTCAATCTATTGTTCCTAACTGATACACTTATGGGCTTAAAAATAAACAACTCGGATTTCTGCTTAAAAGAAAAAAGAAAAGTAATTCTAAAATACAATAATGAATCCATGTGTAAAATTTCCCATTTACTAAGGACACATACCTATACCCATAAGGTGGGAATCAGGTAGCTGTGTGAAACTGACCAACCCACCAGTGCAGAGGTGGGAATGGGGGAGAGAGGAACATCGTATGAGAACAGGAAAGTTGGGACAAGTCCAACCTTCCCTTGTTGGGCAGGCCAGAAATACCATGAGAACAGCTGTTTTCCTGGTGTTCTGGTTTCCACTGGCATTCATAACCAAATGTGCATGGAAATAAAAACCAGGGAGAAGCAAAACCCCCAGGCACAAAAGCCCTTCAGTTTTCTGTCTTTGAGCTGAGATTTAGGTCAGCTTGCCATTTCTCACTGTTAAGTGTACGCCCACCTCCCCACCCCCCCGGCCCTTCACACCAGTAACTTCCAGTAACCCTCTAGGAAACACAAAAGGCAGGGAATATTTTAGCATTAAAACAGAAAAAAATATTACATTTATCTTGTAGTATATTTTCTTACTTTTTAAAAAAGCATGATAAATGTCCAGAAAAACTTGTTTAACTTTCATTTGAAGAACTCCTCCCGTTTGTTCAGCATTTAAAGAAGAAGGACCAGTCCCTGCCCACCCCACCTCCAGCACCGCATTGGTGAAAAACTCAACAAACTAAACTATAAACAAAACCGACTGGGGACAACAAGTTTGCTGGGGGTCGGGGAGGATGGGACCTGAAGAACACGGGAGCCTTCTGAATGGCCACTGTCACAGGTCACATTCCTGTCCCTGGGGCTGCTGTAGTTTTCCAGTGATGAACTTTTCTGCAACCCAGACAGACTGCGCTGTGTGTTAAGGTGCTGCCTTACCTTCTCTTTCAGAGCGTTACACATGTACACGAGAACGGTTCTTGGAATCCTCACCATGGTGATTACAAATGACCCTTTTACAACTGTTCCTAGATGGTAGCAGAAAAGTACGGAGAGAGATGAAAGGATTGGTCCATCAGGAGGGTCATTTTTATTTCTGGGAATAGGAAAAAAGGACAGCATTTAAAAAACACTGTTTAAAAAGAAACAAAAAACTTCTCTCTGGTTCAAATCATCAACGGTACTACTGAGTTATAAAGCAGTGATGCAACAAGCATTTGGCAAAATTTTTATACTCCTTGGTAGCTAAGGTTAAATTATTTCTTGGACTGAGTTTAATTCCTTTTGGTGGCACTCAATGCTACACAGAAAAGAAAATTAAAAAAAAAAAACAACTAATGAGTTAATAAACAAGTTTCCCTCTTTATAACACCTACCCTCGCCACCAATCCTTTAAGTTGCCTATTTTCATTTTCAGAAGTTTAATTATATAAGAATCTCCAAGGTTTAAATTACGCAGGAGCATATGTAAATATCGCCAGGTTAAAATCATCACCAAATCACCTGACCAGGACGGGCCGCCAGAGAGGTAACTGTGACCTCCAGCTTAATGGGAAGGAACAGAAAGTTTTGGCTTCTGCACAGCTCTAGGCTCCTGAAATCCAGCTGATTTCTGCTCTGCTCTTTAAAGGTCACTTCAGTGTGAATCATTTACGGGACTTGTCATGACACAGCTCCCAAGAATGCAAGTCAGTTTCACAGGCATGGATAAAAAGCGAAAAAGAACAGAATGGGCACAGCCTTCGCCCTGCCTCAAACCTGAAAGATAAAGGAGGGAGGGCTGGTGCAACCCCTCCCCTGATCCTCTGAATTCCCGCTGAGGCCAGTTCTAGAAAAGTAGGCCATTTCCGAGAAGGCAATTCACTGATTCCAAGTGAAGGTTGGTTCCTTCGTAATGGATTATTCTACAACTTGCTCTGGTTGCTAATAAGTCACGATGAATTAAGGTTTTGACAAGAGCCTTGGTTTTGAGGGAGGAAAAGGAATGCAGCCAGAAATGTTTCAAGAGTTGGCAATGGCTGTATTTCGCTGTTACTTAAATCATCCAGGAAGGAAAAGAGAACATGAAAGTCGTTCCGGGAGCGGAATAACTGCAATCCAGTTGTCCCACAAAAGGGCCACGTGTGTTTAAACTCAATATTATTGAAAATAGGAAATACTGGCGAAGCCATTGCTGATACGAATTCATCGTTATCTGATCAACTAGAAGAGTAGGATGGGCAAGGAAAATCTGACACATTTTTTCCCTTTCCTCAGTTGTTTTTTTTTTTTTTTTTTAAAGGCAGAATGCTTACTTTGCCATTTAGGAGATTTATGTGCCTTAGAACTTATTATGGTGCTCAAGAGGGGCTGCAGGGAGAAGAGGACAACACCTGCTTTCCATCTGGTAGGGAAACAAATGATTCATAGGCCCCCCTGCAGACGGGCCTGGGGGTCTGCTCCTCCAGGTACTGAAGTTTGGGGTTAGGCATCAGCTTTCTGAGAAGGTTTCGCCGTGATGGGATTAACCACTTCAGACAGAGGACTGTCTGCACTGGCTCCATGGCCCTCATCCATGACACATCCTGGCTATGACTCTAAGGTCTCCAGGGCTTGGTCAGAAGATGCAGAGGTTCCAGAAGCTGAGTTACCACATGATGAGAGAGACAACGTGAAAAGAAGGGCCTTTAAACCCAGGCCAGCTCACAGAACCAGAAGTCACTCAATATCTGCCCTGAAAGCTAGACACCACTCTGCAGAAAAAGGTTAGATAAGTGGAGTGTGTTTGAGGCCTCCCCCTTTGCCACCCTGGCATCCCTCCTCTGCCATGTATGCAGCTGCGGCCTTCATCTCTGTTTCCTTCATAACCAGCAAAACCTGCCTTCAGCAAGAGAATCTGATTGTACCCGGTGAGACTTAAAGTAATAGATATCTCTAAACTTCACCGTATTTTGAGAATTGGCCTAAGGATCGGGCATACTCGGGGACTCAGTGATGAGCTTATCAGGAGGCTAGGGCCTCCAGTCAGGCTTACTCATCTGTCCCTAGGGAGTACTGTGTGTTGAGCACATTCCACCCTGATTCTGTGGATGGTGGCAATAAGGAAAACTCAGGCAGTGTGAGAGAGCAGCGACTCGAGGATGTGCCCCACAAGCCCAGGTTTCCCTCTCCTTCTAAACTTGCGGCTGCCCTGAGTGCTCAAGGTGCCTGGCCCCATGCCACAGAGCCAGGGCCTCAGAACACTGCATCAACTCAAGTTGCTGGGCAGAGGTTTTAATGGTCCCATCTATACAAGTCATGGTGCATAAGTGCTGTTTTGCAATGACTAGTGCCTAGGACAACAGAGCATAAGGCCAAGCAAGCAACTTCAGAGTCCCAGAGGCAAGTTGGAGCTCTAGTTAGATCCAGCCCAGTGCTCACTAAGAACTCTTCAAACAGTATGGAAAACTCATTTTGTGCTGAGGCTCCTGGACAAGGACCGGGCTGCACGGGATGGATGGCCTCCAATGTAAATCTGGTCCCAAGCAAAGGAGCGCTCTGTGGTTCCTGCAGAGACCGCGTCCTTTCCTGATATTTCTTTCAGCAAATTCACTGCAAGATGGGGTTGGGAGGGCTGTTAAGAAGCTGTAAAGCTCATCTTTCCAATCCTACAGAAAATGGAAACTGTGTTTGTTATGAAGAACAGGATTCTTTAGCTGTCCTCGGCAACTCTTGCCAGGGTTAGGAAATTCATCTGTCTCCTACCTAAATTCCTTAGGCTCTGGTGTGAATCTGTTCCCTCACTTCTTCCTCTGTGAATCCAGAGCAGCTGGAAACCATCTTTTATATATTTGAAAATGATGATGAAGTCGTGCCTCAAGTGTCCCTTTGCCAAGCTGAACAGTTCTAGTTCCTTCCTGCCACACCTCAGTGGACCCCTCTTTAAGCAAATGGTTTTAAAAGGGAGATTTTATCCTGGTACTTGAGTCTTTGCATGAACTCTTCAGTCCTCTCAGTGCTTAAGGAATGACCAAGATGAATGTACTCTGGCTATATTTAATCCTCACTCTGCATGCAGGCTAGAACACGAGATTAAAGAATTGTGAACTCTGAGATAAGGAAAAACTTTGAGGTTTCAAAATTAGGCACAAACTCAAAAAGAAGGTAGAACTTTTTAATAAATGAAATAGCTGTGCTAAAAATAAATCGTGTTTCATTTTAAAATAATTTAGTTTGATCAAAGTAATACGTCAAATATCTTAAAAAGTCAGATAGTACTGTGAGGCTTAACAGGAAAAACAGCAGTTTTCTTCCTCTACTCTTAATTTTCTCTCCCTAAAGATAATATTTCAGCTGTTTCTTCTGGAACTCACCTCTACACTTCTAAATTATATGTTCTTACTGCTATTTCTTGATTCTTCAGCCTCAGCTATTGTCCACTGACATCCCACTACACAAGATGCCGGTTTACTGTTCTTACTAAGGCCAAACTCCCCAATACACTCATTCTTCCATGCCCCGTTCTTCATCTAATTGTACTGAAATGTTTAACGTTTTCTTTCCCCAGCTTTATTGAGATATGATTGACATATTACATTCTGTAGGTTTAAGGTGTACAATGTGTTGATTCGATACACTTACATATTGCAAAATGATCACCACCATGGCCTTAGCTAAACCTCCATCATGTCACGTAATTACTGTTTATTTTTTGTGATGAGAACATTTAAAATCTATTCTCTTCACAACTTTTAAATATATAATACAGTCTTATTAATTGTAATCACCATGCTGTACGTTAGATCCCCAGAACATACTCATCCTATAACTAGAAGTTTGTACCCTTCAACCAACATCTCCCCATTTCTCTTACCCCCCAGCCCCTGGTAACCACCACTCTACCCTGTTCCTATGAGTTCAGCTTTTTCAGACCCATAGATAACTGAGATCACACAGTATTTGTCTTTCTCTGTGTGGCTTATTTCACTTAGCATAATGCCCTAAAGGTCAATCCATGTTGTCACAATGGCAGGATTTCCTTCTTTCTTATGGCGAATAATATTCCGTTGTGTGTGTGTGTGTGTGTGTGTGTGTGTGTGTATTCTTTTTTATTCATTCATCTGTTGACAGGCACTTAGATTGTTTCCATATCTTGGCTATTGTGAATAATGCTGCAGTAAACATGGGAGTGCAGATACCTGAGATCCTGTTCTCATTTCCTTTGTGTATATATATCCAGAAGTAAGATTGCTGGATCATATGGGAATTCTATTTTTAATTTTTTCAGGAACATCTACACTCTTTCCCATACTGGCTGTACCAATTTACATTCCCACTGATAGTACACAAGGGTTCCCTTTTTTCTACATCCTCTACAACACTTTTTTATCTCTTGTCTTTTTGATGATAGACGCCCTAACAGGAGTGAGGTGATAGCTCATCGTCGTTTTGATTTGTATTTCCCTGATGATTAGCGATGTCAAGCACATTTTCATGCACCAGTTGGCCATTTGGATGTCTTCTTTGGAAAAACAGCTATTCAGTTCCTCTGCCCATTTTTCTTTTCTTTTTTTTTTTTTTAGGAAGATCAGCTCTGAGCTAAAAATCTGCCACCAATCCTCCTCTTTTTCTAGGAAGACTGGCCCTCAGTTAACACCTGTGCCCATCTCCCTCTATTTTATATGTGGGATGCCTGCCAAGGCATGGCATCAAGCATGGTTTGATAAGCGGTGCATAGGTCCGCACCTGGGATCTGAACCAGCAAACCCCGGGCCACCAAAGCAGAGTGCGTGAACTTAACTGCTGTGCCACCAGGTTGGCCCCTCTGCCCATTTTTTAATTGGATTTTTATTTTTTTGCTATTGAGTTGTATGAGTTCTTTATATATTTTGGATATTAACCCCTTATCAGATACCTGATTTACAAATGTTTTCTCCCATTCCGTAGGTTGCCTTTTCATTTTTGGATGGATTCTTTTGCCGTGCAGAACCTTTTTAGTTTGATGTAGTCTCAGTTGTTAATGCTGCTTTTGTTGCTTGTGGTTTTGGTGTCATATTAAAAAAATTGTTGGCAAGACCAATGTCAAGGAGGTTTTCCCCTTTGTTTCTTCTAGGAGTTTTACAGTTTCAGTTCTTATGTTTAAGTGTTTATAAGTTAATTTTTATGACCAGTATAAGATAGAGGTCTAATTTCATTCTTCTGCATGTAGTTATCCAGTTTGCCCAGCACCATTTACTGAAGAGACTAACCTTTCCCCATGGAGTATTCTTGGCTCCCTTGTCAAATATTAGTTCATCGTATATGCAAGGGCTTATTTCTGGGCTCTCGACAGTGTTTCATTTATCTGTGTCTATTTTGATGTGAGGACCATACTGTTTTGATTACTATAGCTTTGGAGTATAGTTTGAAATCAGGAAGTGTGATGCTTCCAGCTTTGTTCTTTCTCAGGATTGCTTTGGCTATTTGGGGCCTTTTGTGATTCTATACAAATTTTAGGATTATTTTTTCTATTTTTGTGAAAAATGGCATTGGAGTTTTGAGAGGGATTGCACTGAATCTTTAGATGGCTTTGGATAGTATGGATATTTTAACATTATTAATTCTTCTGATCCATGAACCTGGGATATCTTTCCATTCGTTTGTGACTTCTTCAATTTCATCAAAATCTTAGAAGTTTTGATCTTTCATCTCTTCGGTTAAATTTATTTCTAAGTATTTTACTGTTTCTAACACTATTGTGAATGGGACTGTTTTCTTGATTTCCTTTTCAGATACTTTGTTGTTAGTGTATAGAAATGCAACTGTTTTTTGCATGTTGATTTTATATCCTGAAACTTTACCAAATTCATTGGTTAGTTCTAAGAGTTTTTTGGTGGCGTCTTTAGGGTTTTCTCTATCTAAGAATATATCATCTGCAAACAAAGACAATTTTGCTCCTTCCTCCCCAATTTGGATGGCTTTTATTTCTTTTTTCTTGCCTGATTGCTCTGCTGGAACTTCCAGAACTATGTGGAATAGGAGTGGTGAGAGTGGGCACTCTTGTCTTGTTCCTGATCTTAGAGGAAAAGCTTTCAACATCTCACCATTATGTTTTAGTTAATGTTTAATGTTCATATTATCAGTACATAAATAACATTCACAACTGATCCAAGTAGTGTACTCTGATTATATCTCCTCTCTTATACAACTTTTGGTTTTCCTGAAGTTAATAATCGTTTCACATTTGTTATTTGCTTGGTTTTCATGGGTTTCACTGAATGCTTCACCAAAGTGTAAATCATTTCTCTACATGTTCAAACACACCTGGTTTTCTTTTTTTTCTTGGAGACAACCCTCCTTTTGCCCACTGTCCTCCTGTTCCATCTTGGACAATCTATTTTCTATACCTGCTGCATAACTACCACCCTTCCCTTCTTTTCTGTGGAGCCCATTTCCTGAATCTCATGTTTTCCTCCCTGGCTTACTCATTTACTTCAGTGGAGAACATCCTTCCTAAGGAAGAGTGGGGAGGGAATCTTTTAGAACACTGCAAGCCTGAATACAACTTTATTCTCCTTTACCCTGACTGATGGTCAATAGGTAAAGAATTCTAGATAGGAAATAATATTTCCTTAGAATTTTGACAGTCTTGTTCCACTGTCTTCCTGGTTCAGAGTTGTTGTTGAAAGTCAGGTTTCACTCTAGTTCTTGATCCTTTGCCTGTGATCTGTGTTTCCTTCTAGAAGCTTCTGGAATCTTCTCTTTACTCATGTCCTCCAGCTCTTCTTTTTTCTCTATTCTCTGTTTCTAGAACTCATATTAGTCAGATGTTGAGTCTTCTAAATTTATCCTCTTTTTATCCTTTCTTATTTTCCATCTCTTTGTCTCTTTGCTCTACCTTCTGGAAGAGTTTTTTATTTTTTAAAGATTGGCACTTGTTGTCAATCTTTTTTTATTTTTCTTTTCTTCTTCTTCCCAAAGCCCCCCAGTACATAGTTGTATATTCTAGTTGTAGGTCCTTCTGCCTCTGCTATGTGGGATGCTGTCTCAGCATGGCTTGACGAGTGGTGCTAGGTCCATGCCCAGGATCCGAACCAGTAAAACGTGGGCCGCCGAAGCAGAGTGCATTAACTTAACCACTTGGCCACGGGGCTGGCCCCCTGGAAGAGTTCTCCAACTTTATATTTTAATTCTTCAATAGAAAATTTTCACTTTTACAGTAATATTTTTAATTACTAAGAGGTCTTTCTTGTTCTCTCGCTATTCTCCTCCTCCACTTTTTTTGGTTCTTATTTTATGGATTCAGTATTTCTTTGTTCTCTCTGAGGATATTATAGTTCTTTTTTTTTTGTAGTTTTCTTCTGTTGCCTGCATTGTCTCTTTTTCTCTAAATTCCATTTGTTTGTTTTGTTCATTTTGATTTCTTTCTTTCACTAGAGGCTTTCTTCAAATATTTAACCACCACTGGCTACCAGTTCACATTTAAGAGTGAGAGACTAAAGAGGAAGTGGAAGCTCTATATTTGAGGGGCACTGCTTATTGACTGATGAATTTCACCGTCTGGTTCAGAATCAGGGAGTCAGGCCATTTCATTGGGGGACTCCCGTACGGCACTATGTATAGGTCTTTGGGTTATAAAATTTCTCCAAAGAAGAATCCTCTGACTTCCTGCCTAAGGGATATTAACCTGGCTGTTAACATCCTGGGAGCTGAGCCATGAAATGTGGATCAGTGGTGGGTCCTCACTATGCAGTATTTAGACTGTCATTTACTCCCTTTTCTTTCAGTCAGAGCCTCCCCTCCAGCCTCAGCTGTGCCAGACACCCCAAGTCCAGACCTTCTCTGGTTTACCTCTCCAGAGATCAAGGCTCCCATCTTTTGCTGGTGTGGAGGAGGAGACCTGGGGCCTAACTGCTCCTTAGAAAAACTTTTAACTAATCCTTGGAAGTACATTTTACCCGTGAATTCCTGAGCCTCTCTAGGTTTTTGTGGCTCAAATCAGCCTGCATCTTATCATCACCTCCTCTCCCACTGCCCCCCCACCAACCCCCACACAGACAGGCCTTTTTAGCTCTCTCTAGTCTGCTCAAAGTCACCACTCACCCATCCTTTCTGTTGACATATCTTATCTGCTGTCATTGCCTCTGTTTGTCACTGGCCTTGTGTGTTTATGCCTTTTTCATTCTTTCATGATTTTGGGGTGGGAACTGGAGTGGGAGGAGGTGTTAGGAGATCCATTCACATGCTTCACTGGAAGTCCACACCCTCTCATTGAAAATGCTTTGGCTTTGTTATTCTAAGACAATAGAAAATCACTACTGTCAGACATCTGTTACTTGCTGGTCAATTTGGTTAGGATAATCTTTGCTCTCCTACTCAGGAGCAAGCAGCACATACCACCCACCTGGGGCCGCTCAGAGGTTCTCCACGCCATGGGCTACAGCCCCTCTGCAGCCCTCAGTCCTATGTCCTACAGAGTCTTTAATGATGGAGGCTCCCAAACAGCACCACTGTGTTAAAACCCACGGGCTCCTTATCCTCAGGAGGTAAGTGCTCATCGCTGTGAGTCATCCCTGGTTGACTTTCTTTCCCCACAAACACTCATGTATATCTGCTCATTTGGTCTGAGAGGTTAGAGGAGGATGGGAAGGATCAGCCCTATCAGGAGTAAACTTCCTGTTCTGAGTCCAACCCTGTCATTGTCTTGGCTGAGCTCTTCTTGCCTGTGGTTTTATCAACGCTCCTTGGAATGTCTTACACACAAAAGGGGTAAAGAGTTGAGGGGTGAGTGTCCTCAATTATTTTGACGTTGTAATGGGGTGTAAATACTTAAATGATAATCATGGTGAACACAGAAGGTAGTAATTAATTCTCTAGTACTTGACTATATGAACACAAATTATATTTTATAGTTATATACAATTCCCTTAGGATTTAAAATTATTTTCCAAGAAGATGTTCTCCTCATTTCACATAGGATGAAATGAGGCTCACAGAACTTACTGAAGTGTGTTCCAAATAGACTAGCAATTTTTTTAAGTCTGAAATCAGTAAGAATGGATGTTTACAGAAGTCAACTCTTCCTTTAGGCTGTCTTTCAATGCTAAACAGTACGATTACTTCCCTGTTTGATTTCCTTCTGAATTTTTTTTTAGTTTAAAGCAAAACAGCTTGGAAATGCAGCAAATTTAAGGTATAACATTTCTTTTCACTACCAAATGACCATTCCACCCAATTTTTAGCTTAGTCTTTCATTCTAGGCCACTGCTTTTAAGGGGTCATGGCAAAGCTCCAAAATATCTTTTGAGATGCACAACATGAAGCACACAGACAAACCAGCAGGAGTAACATGCTAGACCTACCTGTTGAAATAACAAGTAGCCACCGCCCCAGCTATAGTCATCTGCTGGCACGCCAGGATGAATTCGCTGGTCCAGATGAGGCCAATCAAATGGTACCACCACATATACCGAATGCCAGAAAGAGGCTTGTACTCCACTTGGCCGCCTTCGATAACCTGGGCAGCTCCTAAAGTTTAAAACACAGACATGCTCTACACCAATGCTTCCCCAAGGGTGGAAGACGGTTCCACAGGCCATGCCTCTCGTGCCTGGCCTTTGGCATTACATGAAACACAGACACCAAAGCAGTTTGAAGCACCCACCATAATTTAAGATCTCCACAGCAAAAACTAAAAATTGAAACACACCTTTAATTTATGAGTAACATCAACAACAATAATTACAATGACTGATTGGTAGGCAATTTGCAAGGTATTTGCCCCATACTCTAATACCCATCCCACTTCGTAGATGTGAAAACTGAGGTTTGGAAGAGACAAGTAACTTTCGGAAAGTTTTGCTGCTCATGATTAGCGGAAGGAGAATACAAACCCAGACACACTGGACTCTAAAATGCCTGGATTTTCTACTAGACCACTTTGGGATGTGAACAAAAGTTGCTATGTTGATGAAACCACACAAAGCCATTAAGACTATGTTATAGAACCTTACTTTACCCCAACTTTAGCCATTCTAAAAGACAAAGATCTTCATTTCTTTCAAAGGGATTCATTGCAGATTTCAAGAACAAACTCTTCTAACACATTTAAAATGCCTGCTGGGCCTCAGGGTTAATCTTGGAGATTCAGATCTCAGCTTTACCTCTTCCTGGGTAGCCTGGGGCAAGGTACTTGGCCTCTTGGAGTTTCAGCATCCTTATCTCTAATACCCATTTCCTGGTGGTAATCTGAGTGACATTACCTGGTAAGTGCTTAACAGAGGGCCTGGAATAGCCCTCCATAAGTGACAACGATTATTATTATTAAATTTCAGGAGCACAATACTGTATTATACCAAGGCCAGCAAGGTAACCCCAGCAGTGCTCAGCTGTTCCCAAGGCTGTACCTTGCTTTACGCGCCCTCATCTAAAGAAGCCCTTGAATTAGCTCTGCAATTTAATTCAACTCCATTTGGATTTGGCAAATCCCAGCTGTGGGACTGTGCTTGATTTCTAGAAGGACTCTGCTAAATATTTTAAATAAGCTACTGTAAGTAAGAAGATGGGCACTTTGGTCTTCGGCGAAACCTACAACTTGAACAACATTTAAAGATAGTTTCAGATTCCTTTCATAGCTATAAATTGCTTTTAGGTTCATAATTCATATGTCTTTAGACATTCACAATAGAGTTTGTGCAAAGGAAGTAGGAGAAGATAATCATGCTTCCACAGATCAGGGCTGGGCTCAGTTCCTTATGCTCTGTGTTCTGCTGAACAAGAGTCACATTGTGACAAACAGTGGAGCAGCTTGATGTACAGAGAGAAGTTAATATTTTAGTGAACACTGGGCGCATTCTGGCTTGGCGGCAATCTCTGTTTCAGGTAAGGCACTGATAAATGCTTATGTTTCTCCAAAATGGGTGTGTTTCAGAAAAGCATTCCCAACTCCAAAGGAGGTGACCCCTCACAACGAACAGGTGTGTTTGGGTAGATCAGGTCAGTGGAGACTTGGAGAACCACTCCCTGGAGGAGTAGAAGTGACAGGGGCTAGCCAACAAGCACTCTGCTGCTCCTGCAAGGTCTCCAAGTCCTGGGGACAGATTGCCGTTCTGCAAGATTAGATCTACACCTTCACAAATGCTTTGGGGCTGGAGAATGTTTCCACAGAGCAGGAGGGATGGTTTCCTCGACTGACAAAAGGCAAGTACAAAGGTCCTGCATTCTGAGGGGGACAGTCTCTCCTCGCTCTGCACGTTCATATGCATCCCTGCTAGGCACACTGATGGCAACAGCCGGCCAGTGGAGAGCGGCTGGATAAGTCAAGACCTGTGCAGGCCTTCAAACCGTTGGCATTCCCCAAAGCAGCAGAACCTGTGCGTTAGTTTTGATTGCTCACTTGCTTTTGGACATCTTTAGCAAAGCTGTCTTCTATTTGTTCTTCTGGTTCAGTTATACCAGGCTGTTTATAGACTTCCCTTTAGGACATGGTTTCTCAACCTCTCAACACACCAATTGGCATTGTGGACCAGATCATTCTTTGTCGGGGGTAGGGGGACTGTTCTGTGCACTGTAGGATGTTTAGCAGCTTCCCCGGCCTCTACCTACTAGATGTGAGGGGCATCCCCCCTTCTCGCTTCCAGTTATGACAACCTAAAATGTCTCCATACATTGCCAAATGTCTCCTGGGGGACAAAACGGCTGCTTGAGAAACACTCCTTTAAGTAAACACTCTGAAGAACCAGGCGCTGGCGCTGGCTTCAGGAGGAAAGCCCAGGACTAGTCTATGGGTGGGGCAGGCGGGTTTATGCACACATGACTGCCCTCTTCTGGATGGCCGGGTTGGTGCAGGCAAGTGCCTCTCATTGAACGACCAGTCGCTTTGTCACTAAGGACTCTTACAATACAGCTACTACCATGTGTAGCTAACAGGTGTTAGCAGGAACTGGACTTCTACAGATAGATCCCAAGATATGATGGATCTCAGGGATGGTGGTGGAGAGGGCACTGAACTGGGAGTGGACTTAGTTCCTGCCTCGGCTTTGACATAAGCGATCAGCACCTTGGGCCTCAGTTCTCTCATCGTAAAGACGAAGAGGGTAGACAGGATGAACCCTGGGGCAGTGGTTACAGGCTTGGGCTCAAGAGTCACACAGGCTGAGATTCACACCTCTGCATTGTCCTCTAATGGTGACCCAACCTCGGGCAGGTTATGGGACACTGTAAAATCTGTTTCATTGTCTGTAATCTGAAGGTACCTACTTCTCACTCCCGGGGGGATCCCATCCAGTCTCATGGCTCTAAATGTCATACATGTAGCTGTTATGAGGATCAAGTGGGTATGGCACTTTGAATAGTAAGTACAATGTAGGGTTAGCTATAATTGAGATATAGGTAGATATGATTCCAGTTCTGAAATTAACAAATATCTATTAAGCATCTACTGCATGCTAGATTATGCTGGATGTTAGCTATTAGGGGAAGAAAATGAGAGAAGCAAACGAAAAATCAGAAGAAAGATACCATCTGAGCGACTATCAGGAACTCACACGTTGCTATGTTAGTCTATTCATCTCCCCTTCTGGACTGTTTATAATTTCTCCTCCGACCTCTGAGAGCTGCTTCCCCATCCTCACTCTCAGTCAATGACCTTACTTCCGGTTTCTCTGAGAAAATTGAAGCAATCAGAAAACCTCTGCTAGAGCTTACCCACTACATCTACTCGCCATCGGCAGGTTTCCATAGCCCACCCCCTGCCTCCCCCTCCCTCCTGATAGGATAAACTGTCCATGATCTTAAGGCCAATCTCTCCACTAGATCCTACTTCTCACCTACTTGAAGATACCTCCTCAATTCTCTCCCTCTTTCTTGCTTCATCAAAACAGTCCCTCTACTGAAACATTTTTAATCATCTCACATCTTTAAAAAAATCTACTCTTGACTCTTTCCTCCTCCAGCTGCCTTTCCATTTCTCTGTTCCTCTTTATGATCCAATTCTCAAGATTTTCTCTACTTACTCTTTCCAATTCTTTTTCTCCCATTTTTCTCTTAAACCCACTCCAATCCGGATCCACTCCCCATCACCTCTCTGAAACTGTTTTGTGTCACCTCCATGTTGCAAACTTCAGTGGTCAATCTTTAGCCCTTATCTTTCTTAGCAGCACTGGACCATTCACATCTCCTGGAAACCTTTACCCAGATTCCAGGACAGCACGCTTTCTCCCCTCCTGCCCACTGGTGGCTCCCTTTCAGTTTCCTTCCTTATTCTTCCTCATCTCCAGGACTTCTTAACACTGAAGTGCCCCAGAGCACAGGCCTTAGATTTCTTCTCTCTCTGCACTCATTCTAACCTCATGGTTTTAAATACTACTTACATGCTCCCAGATTCCCAAATGTAGATCTCTACCTGGGATTTCTCCAGAAACTTCAGACTCCAACAGCTAACTCTTTACTTCATATTTCCATCTGGCTTCCTTAAAGACATGTCAATTAACACAACCAAAAGCGGATTTCTGATCTTCCCCTAAAATGCTCCACTCAAAGTCTTGCTCCATTTCCATGGGTGGCAACCCTATCTTCCAGTTGCTCAAGCCAAAAACCTCAGTACCATCCCTGACTCCTCTTTCTTTCAGACCCCTCATTGACTATATCAGGAAATCCTTCAGACTAGATGCAGAATCCAATATGTCACACCATGTCCACCATTACGACCTCTCCTAAGCCACCGTCATCTCCTCCCTGGATCACTGCTATTCATATGTAGGTCAGATCACGTCACTATTCTGCTTAAAACACTGTGATGACTTCCCATCTTAGATTAGAATCAAAATTCCTATAAAGGCCTACAGGGCCCCAGAATCAGGCCCTCTGCTCTCTGACCCCCTCCTGAACCATGCCCTCCTTCAACCATGCCACTCTGGCTGAACGGGCCTCCTCACTGTGCCCCCAGACCTCTGTCTATGGCTGTTCCCTTTGCTGAGAGCATTTTCCCTTCCCTTATACAGCCTCATGGCTCTGCCCTCACCTCCTTCAAATCTTTGCTCATGTACCACCTTCTCAATGAGGCCATCCCCGGTCACCAAATTTAAAATTGCACCCCTCCCTTAAGCCTTTCTGGTTCCTGTTCTCTGCTTTATCTTTCTCCATACCACTTGCCAACTTTTAATGTTCTATGAAATTCGCTTACTTATTTTATTTAATGCCTATCTCCCTCTAGCTTCCAAACCAGAAGGATTTATCTCCAGCCTCTATAACAGGGTCTGAGACAGTAAATGTTCAATAAGCAATTGTTGAATGAATGACTAAATGAATGAACAGCCAACCTTCCTCAAGTAATATATCCTATCATAGAGATTTGAGACAATTTTCTGGAGATCTTCCTAGAGTTATCAGTATAACCTGGAGGAAATTCATCCTGCAGCTAACTGTAAATCTGGGTATTATAAGCAAGCTTTAAAGTATTTCAAAAGACTGAAGTGATACTAATCATCAATATAAATGGCAGTTTCTCAAAGAAGGCAGTCCAGCTGGTTGGGATAATTTCCCAAAGAAAGCAGGCCCAACTTGGAAGGGCTCAAATTTCTAGCACATTCTGTGTACTTGCTCTCTTCCAGCAAATTGGCTTAAACGTCCTGCTGGACCCCCAGCCCGCTAATAGCAATCCTGCTTGTACCTCCCACTGGCTCAGCTTCTGCTCTGACAGCATGAGGATCAGAGAAAAGGAGAAGAAAAATCTCACTGACATAGAGCCTGCAATTTACCAAATTCTTTTAATGTATTCATCTCATTTCATACTCACAACACTGATGTGAATTCACACGGATTCAGACACACTTTCTGATCCCATTCAGGGCCTGTGCACTGAGCTAAGAGACACAGAGAGAAAAAGACATGGTCGCTGCCCTCAAGATGTTTGTACTCTAGTGGGACGACAACACACAAGTCATTGTCTTGCATTATTGTTCTTCACAGGACTTACCACCATGACATATAATATATTTACTTATTTATTCCCTCATTCCCCACTTACGAGTGCCTTTGTCCTGCTCATTGCTGTATCTCCCATACCCAGGGCACACAGTAGACTTGCAACGAACATTTGTTGAAAGAATGAAGAACATAAAAAATGCAAGGAAAATGAAGAAGAAATATCTGTGTGCCTGGGGAATTTATAGGAGATTTTCTAAGAAATATAATACTCAAATCTTGAAGAATGACTAGATTTCCAAGTAGTTTGGGGTAGGGAGTTGGGGTATCATTGGGGAAGAGGAGAAGGCTCTAGACGAAGATCACAGCAGGTGAAGGGCACAGAGATGTCCGTGGAGACCATTTTCCTTTGTACCTTCCCAAAGGGACCGTGACCTTCTGAAAAGCAGGAGCTGTTTCAAATCGCTCCTGTGCAATCTCCCTTCACTCGGTTCCTAGGACCGGGTTGGGCCACTAGCAGGCTTTTGTACAATAACTTTGAATATCTTCTAGATCTCTGATAATTAAAAAAAAAAGACTATTTTCTTTTGAACTGTGTTCTCAAATGTGCCAGGCAGAGCAAAGAATAAACCACTAAGCTGAAGCTAGTTCTTGATTTTCCCTAGTCGAAATTAATTCCTAAAATTAGGAACATATATGGTCCTTTACTTGCAAAGCAAAGCTCTGATTCCATCTCAGCCTCCTAACGTCCCTGTGAGGCAGCCTGGGGAAAGCAGCATTTTTCCATTGCAAACATGGGAAAAGGGAAGAGCAGAGGATTAACATACAAGGAAGGCCAGAGCCAGCCTGGATCCCGGGTCCCTTGATGGGAAATCCTCTGTCCGATCCTGCTGCCTCCTTTCCAAGCACGGCCCTTTGCCTGTCCCAAGCATGCTGAGGCATCCCTGTGTTACCTCTTCTAAGCGCGGCAGAGACTGCGAGGGAAAACTCCCCCTCAATGGGCCTCTTCCATTATTCAGACTCTGCGGTCTCCAGACCATGTTAATGACAACTGGGGGAATCAGCTCATGTGGGCTCTTTCCAACCTGCCAACTGCACCTGCTGGATCCCCAAGGTTATTACAGTTTTCATTTTTCTCCACTGGATTTTAGTAGTCACTGTCACGTTGCTGGTAGCAGACAAGTCCCAACCGACCAATAAATGTCATTGCTGGGGGGCATTGATATGCTCTGCTGAAATAATCCCCAAACAGGTCAGAATTTGGTAAGTAGTTAAAAGACTGATCAACTGTCACTAGAGAAATATAGCTCATCCAGGCAAAAATGATCAATCTAAGTTCACTTTTCCTGTATTTTCTTTTCTTTTTTATAGATCAAAAGAATCATTCATTCAACCGTCTGACAAAATTGAAAACTCACAAGTGTTTACCTACTGAAGACACTCCACAACATTGGGCACGGACTGAAGAGGGAGTCTGAGGGGGGGTGAACAAGACAATCAGGCACGTGTGCCGTCTCTCACCACCCAGCTCACCTGGCATCTTTGCTCGAGCTGTGAGAGCAGCTCAGAGTCTCTCACAAGTGTAGCTGGGGCATCTTCTGAAGATCAAAGGGATGCAGCTGCTGACCTGCCCAGGCCCAGAGCTGTTGCTTTGGCACTGGGTGAAAAGGCCTTTGAAAACAAAGGGAGCTCTGTGCACCTGGATCAGCCCACAGGTGAGTGGAAAGGAGAGGCAGGTGGCCTGAGGGGACGCCAGCCTGGTCTTATGATGCCCTACCCCAGGGAGGAGCGACGGCGGTCACTCTGTGTAACACCTTCCCTCCCAGAAAGTCTAATATCAACCCTAACGTCATCCATACCACAATAGGTCCTGGCACCCAGCTTGCTTTCCCACCCATTGACTCCTCTCACTCTTGCTTGTTTGCTCCTTGCACTGATAGAGAACTGCTGCTACACTTTAATACATGACCCTCTGAAGCAGCTATAGACCGAGTGCCACCTTTGGCCCTGGAGAAGAGCCTGCTTGTCTCCCTGCCCCTCTTGCTCTCAATCCTGGGGCTGGGGCTCTTGAATTCCCCCTGGGCCCTGGGCCTACGGTGGGGACTGACGGGGCACCATGCTAGCAGCTCACCCCCAGTCAGCCGTGGGGCTTGTTCCTCTCTGACTGAAGCCCCAGCTCTCAACCTGGCTCTCTTCCTGTCCTCTGTGACTGAGTCCTCTCCTGTGTTTGGTCGTGACACCATTAAACGCCCTTTTGTCTCTTTCTGTATTTTCTGATCTTCTGGCAACTTCTAGCCCATCTTCTGAGAAGCCTTCCCTGACTCACAAAGTGGGTTGGAACCTTGTTCTGGTGCTCTCAAGGCTCCCCAAATTTCTCCACGGTGACATTCGTCAACTCTGCTGTGAGCACGTGTTTAATTCTCAGTCCATCCTGTTTGGCTCTAAGTACTATGGGGAGAGACCACCCCTCACCCCTGGTGCCTTCCCAAGGCCTCAGCCCCACAGAACTCACCTAACATCCGTGAATCAAAGAACGAATGGAAGAATGTGCCCTGCTCTAAAGCATCGAGGGTTTAACCACAGAACCAGTTTCCTTCAGCCAGACTCAGAGGCCCTAGAAGCTGGAGGAGGAAGCTCCTTCTCTGGTCCTGAGCCATATTTCCCAAGACCTCAACCTTCCTCTGGTGATTCTTTGAGGCAAGGGCTCAAGTACCACAGCTCAGCACCCCATGCGCTGTACCCTGCCACTTCCTGCCACTTGTCACTCCCAGCCTGCTCTGGCTTCAACCTCTGGCCCTGCTATGTCTCCCTGTAGCCACAGGCCCCAAGTGCCACATTAGGGGCACAGCCTGCATCTGCCAGCCAGCGGCTGTGGCCGTAATACTGCTTCGATTTGAACAGACAGATCTGAGGAAGCCTAATTTTGATTTCCTAGCTTTGAATCTCAGACACAAGGAAAAGGTGAGATAGAGGAAAGAGGACAGGTTCTATTCTAAAGCTCTGGAGCCAGAGAGAGCCACTGCACTTCCCAGCTGTTTGACCTTGGGCAAATTACTTACTCAGAACCTCTATTTTCTTGCCTTGTTAAGTTGAGCATAACAATGCATGCATCATGACAGGAGGATGGGGGACACAGTATTGTCTTCTCAGGACCAAAGCAGTGTGAACTTCTGTGTGCACCTGCTTTGCACTTAAGCTGGCTCTGCTGAGCACAACAAGATTTTAACAGGGTCTTTCCTGGGTTCTTCTTTATCGCCTACGGATTTGTGAGGAGTTGGCAAATTACCTTGGAAAAAATTTAAACCCAGAGACATTTGATAATATTCTTCCTATAGACTTTTGTTCATATTGTAGTTTTTCCTGAAGCTCTTTCAGTTCTCACTGAATTTGTTCTTTCATGAAACACAAACCCAGCTTCTTTAATGACTATATAAAAGAAGAAAAAGAACATCCTGCTTCCCCCCATGACAGAGGCCCTAGCACCGTCTCTGTTGTCATCAGATGCCTCTAGTCAATGGGAGGGTCGGTGCCTACAAAAACAGACCAATGGTTCCAAAATGGTGGCATCTTCTGTGCATGACTCCGAGGTGATGGGACCCACCCCGCTGCCCGTACCTGCAGTTCCCAGGCTCAGGAGCACAGCCACCCAAAGGACCCAGAAGAAAATGAGGATGGCAAATGTCCACAGTGGCTGGAACAGCAGGAAAGGAGAGCTGCCGATGGCTTTATTTATGACTCGGAAAAGTTCAACTGTCAATTTTATTCTCTTTCTGAGGACAAAAATCAAGACGAGCAGAACTGCCTGGGGAAAAATGGGATAGAGTAAATTAGTCAAAATAATGAAGAACTGAGAAGCGCTTAAAACAAACCCTAATATTTCACTGCCATCTCAGCAAACAGCTCTCTTAGGGTAGTTACTCACTACTTTTATTAGAATCGGGCAGATAAATTCTCAAACACGAATTGGGCGTCTGCTATATGCTGGTCCCTCTGCTAGATCCTGCAGCTACAACAGTGAACAAGACACAGTCCCTGCCCTGCAGGAGCCTGCAGTCTGGTCAGAGAGCAAGAGAAAATGAGAAGGCGGCCCTCTGGGGTGAGGGAACTGTCTTCTATGTCTTTTTCCCCCCGTAGCACCCAAAACACTCAGAGAACGCTGAAGGACTGCAAAAGGGCAAAGGAACACAAGTATGAGGGCAAAGGAACACAAGCATGAGGGCAAAGGACAGTGATTGTGTCTCGAAACAACCATCTGTGCCCTCTTCTCCACTGGTTTTGGCCTCAACATAAATATCACATTAAAGAAACAAACCACCCTTCACCCCACATCCCAGTCCAGCCACTACCATCCCTCTCATTCCTTTCACAGGCAAGCTTCTTCAAGGACTCGTCTACACTCGCCATCTACACTTCTATAGCCCAACTCATTCTTCAACCACCTGTAAACCTCCAGACCCCAACACTCTTCTAAATCTGCTCTCCCTAAGGTCACCTCTTTTGACCTCCTTCATGTCAAACCCCATGGAAACCTTCCAGGTCTTGCTTGGCCTCAGCATGGCCCAGGAATCTCTGGTCCACTCCTCTTTTTCTTAAACTTGACTTCTGTGATCGCTCTTTCTTCTGGTTCCCCTCCTCCTACTTCTTCAGTTGTTGTTACTTGGGATCTTTTGTGGGTATCTCCTACTCCTTTCAGATTTTAGCATTCTTCCTAGATGCTGATAACTTTCAAATAAACTCAAACTCAACTTGTCCTGAACCAAATTCATTAGCTTCATACAAAAATCTCCTCTTTCCCGTATGTTCCTGACTCTGGTGGCCCTAATTTTTCTGGCTCTTCGAGAATGAGTTAGACTCCTCTCTTGCGTGCTTCCATTTTATTCTATACTTGCCCTATGGTAGCACTCAACATATTCTACTGTAAATGCTTACTGTCTGGATTTACCATTAGACTAAACTCCTCGAAGGAGGGCCATCTGTTATTGTCAGGGACTGGCAAAGGGCCCAGTGTCCAGCACAATCCCAATGACCTGTGATTCAGGTTCCTGACCGATCTCTCAATCTATCCTTTCCTTTCTATTCCCACTGTTGATGCCTCAGCTCAAATCTCATCCTGTCTCATCTAGAGCCTAATAACCTCCCATTAGCTTTCTGCTTTTAATCCCTCTGACCCCCCACTCCCACTCCAATCGCTCCTCCAACCCACAGCTAAAGGGATCTTTGTAAAGGGTAGTGTCAAGGATGTCATCTCCCTGCTCAAAATCCATCAACCGTCCCCCAATGCCTCTGGATAAAGACCAAAGTCATTATCATCACAGATCAGGACCTTGCCCCCACGGCCTCTCCCCACACCTGCCTCTCAGGCTTCCACCAAGGGAACTTCCTGCAAGTCCGTCTCTTGTTCATGTGACCCTACACATGCCATCACCTTGGCCTAACATGCCCCTTCTCTTCCAGCTGGGCTTGGGCATTCCTACCTCAAGGATCTCACAGTCAAGTGGAGGGAAGTCAGAGGACGGTGGGACAAACTGTGCAAAACTGCTCTGGGGCTGCGAGCAGAACCTCCGGACCTAGCTGTGGGGAGTGTTAGCAGAAGCTGGGGAAGATGCTCAGAGGAGACCCAAGAGTTGTAAAGGCTAAGTGGGAATTTCCATCTCTGTGTCCTCAATGCCTAGCACCATCAACAAGGAAGAGGGATTTTTTTGTTTTTGTTTTTTATTTAAAATTTTAACAAATCAAAATGATACAATCTTTAGGCAAATAAACTTGGCTTCTAGCTCCTGAATGGAATGCTAACATGTGTATTTAAATGTGTGTGTGTTTCACAACTTATATTACATATATGCATGAAATACTCCCCTCCTACTCAAGGTACACTTATGTGGATGTTCTTTAGAAGTGTTAACTCGAACCCATTACTGCCCCCTATCCTTCTCAGTGGGGTAATGGGACGGTGCTAGAGCTGTGGGCTGGGCTGGGGCAGGCAGCACAGCTGACTCACCATGGGCGCCAAGCCTGGACTTCACTTTTCTGGGCTCTAAGCTACAGGCAGCTGCATTTCAGCCTGTGCTCCTAGGCTGACACCCTGAGGTCAGCATTTAACGCCATTCACTCCATTATCTTCATTGCTGCTTGTGATTATATTGAAACTATTTAAATAATAGTCACAGGGAGCCCCATCTTTCCTGTTGTAAACAACATTTTCAAGTTTATTTGTAAGGCAGGTGCTGGGAACCCAGGAAACACATCCCGACCCAAGTGGTCCTGGCAGCAGACAGGAGCTCGCCGGGATTCAGGCCACCAGGTGAGACTCTCAGGGTTCCAATACATGGCAAGAGCATGTGGGAAGACGAATGAGATGGAGGCTCGAGGTGAGCAAAGAGGATGAGCGTTGAGGGAGGTGACCCTCCTTCTGCTTCTATTCTTCTCCTGCTAATGTTGGTTTTCCCCTTTCTTTCCCTTCTCTGGGAAAGTCGGGGTAAGAAAGAGGCAATGAGGGAGAGGAAGGGCAGCTGACAACTCCTCTTGCCCCTTGGAGACCTGCACTGGGCATGGGGAGTGGTGCTTGACCAGCGGACATAACTTGATTTTCCCTCCCTGTCCTTCTTCCCTCACCTTGCGCAGGGTCTGTAGGAGCTGAGACTGGGGTAGTGGGAGAATAAACATGGTGGGCAGTGGTTTTCCCAGGCATGGCCCTGGCCCTCCTCTTGCTCCGTAACCAGCCCAGCTGCCCCAGACTCAGGGCTCCAGCCAGGGAGCGTTAGGGGTGGCTCTCTGGTGGGAATGCCAAGCTTCCATGGTGGACGCCCCTAGGGGAGGGGAAGTCCATACCCCGGGGCAACCTTGCAGTGGTATTCCCATTGGACAGATGAGGAGACCCAGGCCTCAGAGGCAAGGTATGTCTCCAAGGTCACACAGTGGGTGGGTGGGTGGGGCGTGGATTTGAATGTAGGCCTGAGACTGCAAAGGCCAGACCCTTTTCCCATGCACCATGTCATGGTGTTTGCCTGTAATTCACCTTACCACAGGGCATGTGCTATGTGTGATGTGTCCTGCTAGCTCCACTTAGTGCAGAGCCCTGTGCAGAATAGGGGCTCAGTAAACAGCAACGATGACAAAGAATCTAGGGTTTTTATGAGGATAAGCTCATCCAGGAACTGGTACTTGGTAGAAACTCAGTAGGTGCCCAATGAATGGTGTGTGAGCTGTGGTTTAGTTCTACCCTCTGTACCAGCCTTCACACTCCTCACCGACACAGGTGAAAACAGCCTCTCTCTGCTCTCACAGCCTCTCCTTTCCTAACCTTACACTCAGTGAGGAGGAAAATTCACCCCTGACCCTGGCATCTGGGTGGCCATCAATGGTTCAGTGTGTGAGGACAAAGGAAGCCCTGTGGAGGGCTCAGGGAGGAAGCGGCTCTCTCGGGAACTCTAGCCCTGCTCCCTCCACCCCCAGGCCCAACAGCCCCGGCCTGGGGGTGCAGGGGGTCCTTTCTTCTCCAGCCTCCTTCACAGGCCCCGGCTCAGCTACGCGCTTGCTCCCTGGCTGAGGCAGGACAAATCAGGAGCTTTGCTTTCTCGTAGCCTTGCTCCTTGAGATGCAGTTTATGTGAAGAACACAAACCTGAAACATCACTAGAAAGGAGAAAATGTGAAGACCGTACCAAATATGGGAACCAAAGGATTTCCTTAGGAGAGAGAACTGAGTTGGCAAGACAGTCTCCATTTGCTGAAAGATTAATGGGCTTGTGGAAACCCCTGGTTGTTGCTCTTCCATAAACAGTAAGCAACACACTAGCAAGGATGACCATGGGTCACCTGGAATCAATTCCAGACCCTTACCAGGGCCTTGTGGTTCTAGCACTTCTAACACCACCTGGGGTGTGGCCCGAATGACTTGCGTTTGCCAACCACCCTCCCCCAACAACCCGTATCTGCTGCTTCAACGTTCTGTGTTTGCCTGTTTTCAACTATGGAGTTCACTGAGGAGGCGGCAGGTTCTCTGAAAACCAAAATAACCCAGTGGCCAGGAGGTTTGGAAACAAAGGGCTCTCTGTGTTCAAAGGCAGTGGGAGCTGTCACAGCCTGGAGGGAGCAGAGCATCCGTTGGCTGGAAGGGGGCCTCTCCTCACAGACAGGAAATAGGCACTGTCGTGAGTCTGACCCCTCCACCTTAGAGCACCACTCACTGTATTCAAGGGTAACGAATCAACCTCAGAGAGATGGCAGAAACAACTCGGAGAGAAGTAAGATCTTTTCCTTATTTTTGAAGGTTTTGATTTATTCCTACGTAGGTATCTCAAATAAAAAGAAGGCACTAAATATGTATATACATTCACTACACTCATATTTATGCACATTTGGAGGTGAGAGACAAATAAATTCTAGTGGTTTTTGGTTAAAATCCAAGTATTTGGATTTCGGAGTTGTGGCTGGCTACTCGTTTCTTACCGTGACGACTGTGGATACAATGGCAAACCCCAGCAAACACTCCATATTTTCCCTTTCTGTGTCCAATTCTATGCTGAGGTCATAGGTATAGTCGTAATACAGCCACCATAAGACACCGCAGACAACTGGAAAACAAAACACCAGTGAGGCTCAGCACACATGGCATGAGGGAACCACCCCACAGAGGTGGCCCTGCTCAGGCAGTGGGGCTCAAATCCCCGGGGCTTTACAGGCAAAGACTGCCCCTCTGAAGGAGTTGGGCAGGGCCAGGGTGGCCCCCTGAGGACCCACCAGACCTGCAGTGGTTGGTTGTCTTTGGGAGATGCAGGAAGCTGACCCCAGAACACAGGTGTGTCCCGTCAGTCTAGCCCACAGGTTGGGTCTGGGTGTGAGGCAGGAGGAAATTGCACCAGGATGGTGAGAAGAACAATATTAGAGTCCAAAGTCTGAAATTTCCAAATGAGCTCTGTGGTGACAACTCCTGTGAGAGTCTGAATGTCGGCCTGGCAGCCACAACACCAGACGAATACTTTGACACTGCAAATGCTCTCCATTTAGCTACTAAATGCCACCTACGCCACATCCACAGTGACTACAGGAAGGTCAGAGTGGTCTTTATGTGGTAGATGAGGAAAGCGTCCCTCACAAGCCATGGTGCCTGTCCTTCAGCACAGGCATGCTGTGTACCTGGGCGCTGCAGGGCTCCAAGTTCTGAGGAGAACTGATTATTCAGGGGAATGAAACACTACGGTCACACCAATTATTAAAAATTAAAACACCTCACAGCAGTTGGTAAATAGCTGCTGCCTTGAGTTTCCTGCCTGTCCCTGCCTCTCAGACCCCTTTCCTGACAACCCCTGGATGGACTCACAATCCAGTAACACAAAGGGAACAGTGGGCACAGGAGAGCCTCCCCAGGACCCTGCCCCAGGTCAGGACCTGCGGCTTTTCAGACGGGGTGGAGTCTTTGAATGACAGTCGCGGGCACCCAGGTGCCAACGGGTGATGTGAAAGTTCAGAAGAAATCCTTTAAAATGCTTCCAACAGGCGTTGGAATTCTCTTTTAATGGTACGGATACCAGGACCACTTAACTGGCAGGCTCATCTCAGAGGGGGCATAACGTAGACGGGACAATAAGCTGGGCATCAACTCTGCAATTATCTATGAGGCCTAAGAAATCCTCTTTGTCCTCTCTGGGCCTGAGTCTTCTCATTTGTAAAATGACGGGGTTGGAGGAGAGACTCTCTGAGACCCCATTTAGCTCAAAAATGCCAACTTTTAAGTTCTACACTTAGTGGGAAGGCTTTTCATTTAATCAAAAAGAGATCAAGTAGAAATACTTACACAGCAATCCTAAAACAACCAGGGCTATGAAAATGTGAACGAGAAGGGTGGTAACGAATCGGAAGGTGAACATCACGGCCAGAGACAAGGCTGAAAAATTAAGCAAAATATATAAACCCAACAGCAACCAAGATGGGAGGGCAGTGACGGACTATACTGACTAACCCCTCCAGAAAAGGCAGGGCTGAGGATTTCCTTTAGTCTCTAAATATCTTGGGACGTCTACCAAACACCAGACAGAAACAGTAAGACACATCCAGGGCACTCTCTAAAGCAACACCAGTTCAGTCGGCTGCAGTAAGCCGGTCTCTGAAAGTGCTAGCATTCTACTTGAACTAAAAAAATTTTTTTAAGCAGGTATTATTCTCAAATATCCAAATCTTTTTTTTAAGTCCAAATGAACCTTTTTTTTTTTTTTTTTTTTTTACCATACTTAACTCTTTTGACTTCACACTGGGCTTACGTAAAGTTCTAACTTTAAATGTTCTCAGATACTAATATTGAAAAGGAAAGCTTAATGCCTTTAAAAATGAAAAATTTAAGATTCTAATCCTATGGTAAGCTATATGTGTAAAAAATCTGCCTATTATTTTCCAATATTTGGGTTTTTAAACTTATGGATTTATTCTAAGTATTTTAGTGAATCTATATATGCTATTTTATTTTCTTCTAAACAAGAAATCAGGATTACAGATAGATATTTTGGTGTAGTGGTTAAGAACTCGGTTTGGGAATCAGACAGATCTGGGCTGGGTCTCAGCTCTGCTGCTCACTCTGCTGGATGTGTGACCTTGGCCAAGGCTCTTAACCTCGCGAAGCCTCAGTTTCCTCTCCTACAAACGGTGATGGGATTCTGAGGGGGTTTCAATGAGTTAAGAGTAAGCACATTGCCTGGCACATTTGGGTCATAAGCAGTCTGGAAGTTGCATAATGGTGACTAGTTAAGCATGCCCAAGCATTCAGGAATTAGAAACTTTTTGGTAACAAAATTATGGAAAACTCAATTTGTAAAGTGGCAAAATTATGTTAACAGCTGACCAAAGAGGTTCTTTCAACCAAGAGGTAGGGAGGCAGCCACTGGGGAAGCGGGTAGATAACAGGCCGTTACAAGTGCCTAAAGCAGCAGAGTGTATTAACTTGTTCAAAGAGAAAGTGACTCTTAAAGGGGCTCATCAAGCTGAAACATAGAAAATGGGAAGTCAAGGGTCAAGAGTGGGTCTCTGCTTCTAGAAATGCCCGGAAGAGGCACATCCCAGCTCAAGCCTTGGACCTTCCTACAACCCAAAGCAGGCACATTCCTCGGAGGAGCTGGACACATCAGGCCGTTGCCATCTGATGCTATTTAACATGGATGCACATGTCTCCTTCCCTTGCTCACTGAGCAGCCTTCTGATCTGGCTTGCCTATAGGAAGAGGGTACACTGGCCAGAAGACGTGCGTTTCTGGTCCCCCTGACAGTTGTGCTTTTCATGGCCAGTTCACAAATTGGTGATCTGCTTTGCACACCCACCCTTACGTAGAGCCGAGGACCAGGCACTGGAACATGGTCACAATATTAAGGTGACCCACACCCAATGAGGTCTCCTGGCAGAGAGCCAGCTGGTCTTTCCCCATCTTATTGCCCCTTCCCCACTCAAACCTGAAATACTGAAAATATCCATAAAGAAAACATATGAAACGAAGTTTTATATTTAAGTCAAGAGGCTAATTTTCATTGTGCAACATACATAAATGCTAGAAGCTTTGGCATAAAGAGACACCGAAATAAAATTAACTGAACATTACCTAATGCGAGGATACACAGGCCAAGGATTGTGTCTCTTCCTGACATTATTCCACTTAGGATTCGATGAAGGGCGTCCACATCATTTATCAAAACAGAGGCAAACACGGAGTAGCACTCAGGCGTTTGAGGGATGCACCGGTTAAACAAAGGAAAAGGCTTGCTAAAAATAAGAGGACAAAGGGCAAAGAGATTCATTTAATTACTTCAATTACTTAAAATTATTAATTTATAATTTAAATATATTTAAATAAATATGTTTTATAATAAATTATTATTTAAAATTCTCAACATCCAAGAAAGCATAAGATCTGCAGTAATAAAAAGGGGTAGAGTATCCTGTTTGCAAAGTACTGTACATCTTAGAAAACTGCTCCTCTGCACGGCATACTGATTATGGGGTCCTGTAGAAACAAGATGCCTAAATTTGAGAGTGACAATTTTGACTCTCGTGTCTTGGGCCTTCCTTACACAAACTACAAATTCCAACACAAGAATCACATTTCTTTAAGGAACTGTTAGAAATATGCACTGGGTCAATCAGAAGCTGTATTAATGAAACTGCCAACTTTATTCTGTCCTTTTATTAAAAATTTTATTGGAGTCATATTGGCTTACAATGTGTAAATTTCAGGTGTACATTACTGTATTTCAGTTTCTGTATAGACTGCATCATGTTCACCACTAATAGTCTAGTTTTTATCTGTCGCTATACATATGTGCCCCTTTACCCTTTTCGCCTTTCCCCTAACCCCTCCTCCTCTGGTAACCATTAATCTGTTCTCTTTATCTATGTGTTTATCTTCCACATATGAGGGAAATCATATGGCATTTGTCTTTGCCCGTCTGACTTATTTTGCTCAGCATAATACCCTCAAGGTCCATAGATGTCGCAACTGGCACAATTTGGTCTTTTTTTATGGCTGAGTAGTCCATTGTGTGTGTGTGTGTGTGTGTGTATAACATCTTCTTTATCCATTCATCTGTAGAAGGACACTTAGGTTGCTTCTACATCTTGGCCATTGTGAATAATGCTGTGATGAACATAGGGATGCACAAATCTCTTTGAATTGTTGATTTCATGTTCTTTGGCTAAATACCCAGTAGCGGATTAGCTGGATCATATGGTATTTCTACTTTTAATTTTTTGAGAAGTCTCCTTACTGTTTTCCAAAGTGGCTGCACCAGTTTACATTCCCACCAGCAGTGTATGAGGGTTCTCTTTTCTCCACATCCTCTCCAACACTAGTCATTTCTTGTCTTGATAATTACAGCCATTCTGACAAGTCTGAGGTGATAGCTCATTGTAGTTTTGATTTGCATTTCCCTAATAATTAGTGACGTTGAACATCTTTTCATGTGCCTATTGGCCATCTGTATATCTTCTTTGGAAAAGTCTGTTTACATCCACTTCCCATTTTTTGATTGGGTTGTTCATTTTTTTCTTGTTGAGTTGTATGAGTTCTTTATACACTTTGGAAATTGACCCCTTGGTGGATATATGATTTGCATCAGATTAAAAAACTTCTACATGGCAAAGGGAACCGCCAACAAAATGAAAAGACTACCCACCAACTGGGAGAAAATATTTGCAAATCATATATTCTGTCCTTTTTAAGAAGATGTCTAAGGTTTGCGAGCCTTGCTACAAACAGAGTGAATGCTTAATAAACGGGGGATAAATGTATGAATGAAGTGTGGTTGACAACTGCCCTGGGCAGATGAGAAAACTGACCCTTTTTGGGCTCCTTCCTGAACTGCAAGAATGCCCAGGAATGTTCACCCTAATGACTCTTAATGAGGCCACAAAGAATTTCACAGATCCTACTCTTTTTCCTTTCCATGGGCTCCAAACAGTGGAAATAATCTCAACCCAAGAAGTGCCAAATTATCTGACAAGTTGCTAAAACATTAGGCAGTCACCAAGCATTTTGTGGAATGTGTGAAGATAAAACAAGGGAGAACCTAAATGCAAACAATATTACATTTCCGTGAAGAAAAAATGACTTCCAAAACTCCACTGAAGCACAACATAGAACATATGGAAGAATCTTTCTCAGGAAGACACAGCATTACAGAAATAGTTCCTGAGTCATCGAACAGTGATTCAAAAGAAGGGTAATACAACTAAGCAGTTGGGTTTTTGTAATTAAAAATTTTTAAGTGTGATACATTCACACGGCTCAAATTCCAAAAGGTACAATAGAATAAACTGTGAGAAATTGCCCTTTCGTCTCCTCGAGCCACCAAAGTACATTTCCTCACAGGCCACCATTGTTTGGTTTCTTGTATATCGTTCTAGAGACATTTTTTAGCACATGTGAACGTAACTGAGAATTTAAATGGAAGTTTGCAGCTGAGGCAAAAATATAATAAAAATTATACTCCAAAACAAGATGCTAGAACCCACCACACAGGGCTTATCAAAAGAGAGGTGCAGAGAACTGGTTAGATTATTCTTAAACCCCTCACCCACACTGAGAGTATAAAAGGGTTGGGAATTGGAGATCAGAACATTTTAAAAAATACGCTTTTTTTTTTAAAGATTGGCACCTGAACTAACATCTGTTTCTAATCTTCTTATTTTTTTCTTCTTCTCCCCAAAGCCCCCCAGTACATAGCTGTATATTTTAGATGTGGGTCCTTCTGGTTGTGTCATGTGGGATGCTGCCTCAGCATGGTCTAAGGAGTGGTGCCATGTCCGCACCCAGGATCCGAACTGGCAAAACCCTGGGCCGCCAAAGCGGAGCACCTGAACCTAACCGCTCAGCCCCGGGGCTGGCCTGCAAAAATAAACTTTTAATTTTGGAATAATTTTTGAGTTGCAGAAAAATTCCAAAGGTGTTACAGAGAGTTCTTGTATACCCATCACTCACCTTCCTCTAAGGTTCCCATCTTACGTAACTACAGAACATTGGTGAAAATTAAGAAATTAACATTGGTACTGCACCATTAACTAACCCACAGCCTTTACTTGGATTTCACCATTTCCCACTGACGTCCTTTTCTGTTCCCACATTGCATTTAGTTGTCAGATCTCCTTTGGTCTGTGACAGTTTTAGTTTTTCCTTATGTCCCATCTTTAGCTTACAGTATCCAATCACATAGCTGTTTTCCAGGGTTACTTAGGTCAGCTCTTGTTCTCGCTGTTCCCTTCAGTGAGGTTATGTTGTACATCTGTAAGAGTTAGATTCATTTGTCATAGTCTACATTCTATCCTGAGATCTCAACACTGGTTGATTTTATTTTTAATTTGGATATAGTAAAGTTCACTCTGTATAGGAGGTGACAAGCACACAGAATCACATAGAAGAGCAATTCTGAAGTTTCCCTTTTTTTGAAAGAGAGAGAATTGTTACGTGATTCCATCCCTGTCCCCAAGGGGAAGAGGGTGAGGGATGCTACTCCTGAGTCCGATGAGAAGGGTCTCATGGGAAAAACTAGACTCACTGAATAAATTCAAAGAGACAGAAAGATAAAAATAAAGTTGCCTTCTGACTATATGCTAAAGGTCATGTTTGTTTGATGTATATTTACATACATGTGTATGACATAAACGTATATATATATTTACTTGTACAACCATTATATACACTTACATATACATATATTCACTTATATGTATATAATCCCATAAGTCACACTGATATTTCCTTTTTATGCAAAAGATAGTACACTACATACTGCTTTATAGTTTGTTTTTTTAACATAATACATCTTGCAGCCCTGTTCATTTCAGAATGTAAGGGATTCCTATTATTTTTACTGAGGTAAAATGTACATACAGTGAAACATGTATGTAAACGTGTTAAACATATAATTAATGACTTTTGACAAATATATATGTCCATGTAACCACAACCCCTTTCAAGGTACAGAATATTTCTATACCCCAGAAAGTTCCCTCATGCCCCCTTGCAATCAATCTCCATCCCTTTATAGGCACTAGTGATCTGATTTCTATACTATAAATTAGTTTCACTCTTGCACAATTCCATTTAAATGGAATTACATAGTACGTACTCTTGTGTCCAGCTTCTTTCACTGAGCTGTTTCATGTACCAGCATATCATTTATTTTAATTGCTGAGTGCTATTCCACTGCATGAATATACCTCCATTTGGTTATCTATTGTCCTGTCTATTGCCATTGGAGTCGTTTCCAGTTTTGGGCTATTAAAAATAAGCTGCTATTGGAGTGACAGCAGCAGCACGGCAGAGAGAGCTTTCCTGGTAATCTCTCCTTTCCACCATACAATGAAAAAGACATTCATACTCCAACAGAGGACATCCAAACACAACACAAAAGACATCTGAGAGACCACGCAGCCATATGATGTTGGGCAGAGAGGCTGGAGTCCTGCTTGGAGGAGGTAGAACTGGGTAAGAGAAAACTTCACTCCCTCCCCAAAAGACTGGGATCCAGGACTGCAGGCCACTTCTGAGAGGAAAGGAACAGGGGAGGGGATGTTCATTTGCTAGAATGTCAAAGATCCCCAAGGGCCCTGACAGCCTAGAGGGAAGCCCCCTATCAGGGTGAAAGCTGTCATAGGGGGTGACCTCATCAAGCCAACACCCCAGGAGAGCAGATAGAGCAGAGCGAGAAAACCCCAAGAGCACACAGGAGAAAGGACCCCTCTCCCCACCCACCCAGCCCTGGATCTAGTCCCTGGGATCTTGGCAGAATGCAGAGGGCTCAGAATCCATGGCTCTTGACCCCTACTCAGTGGTGACAGACAGTAACTGAGACCAAATAATACCATGATGTGCAAAAACAGAGCCACACCCTCCAGCAGTATCAAAAATTATATTAAATCTCCAGACCAGAGAAAAAAGGACAAGTACCCAGAAATCAGTCCTTTGGACACCGAAATATGTAATCTAAATGACAGAGAATTCAAAATAGCTATCATCAAAAAACTCAAGTTAAAAGAGAATGTAGAGAAACAATTCAACAAGTTCAGGAGCTACTTCACAAAAGAGATTGAAACTATAAAGAAGAATCAATCAGAAATATTGAGGGTGAAAGACACAACGGATAAGATAAAACAAAATATGGATTTCCTGAATGATTGAGCAGACATCATAGAGGAGCGAATCAGCATAATTGAGGATAGACATGTTGAAATGCTCCAGATAGAGGAGGAGAAAGAACTAAGAATAAAATGAAATGAAGAAAGTCTCTGAGAAATATCCAACTTAATTAGGAAATGCAACATAAGAATTATAGGTATTCAAGAGGGAGAAGAGAAGGAGAATGGAGCAGAAAGCTTGTTCAAATAATAGCAGAGAACTTTCCAAATCTAGGGAAGGAATGGAAATCCATGTGGAAGAGCCTAGTAGATCTCCTAAATATGTCAATGTAAAAAGACCAACTGCAAGGCATAAGTGAATGACAAAGAAAAGATACTAAGGACACCAAGGCAGAAGAAAATAACCTACAAAGGAACCCTTATCAGGCTTTCAGAGGATTTCTCCGCAGAAACCTTACGGGGGGGGACTGGAATGACATATTCAAATCTTTGAAGGACAAAAACTTTCAGCCAAGAATACTCTATCCAGCGAAAATTTCCTTCAGATATGATGAGAAAGAAAAACTTTCCCAGATAAACAAAAGCTAAGGGAGATTGTAGCTACAAGAACCCCCCTACAAGAAATCCTCAAGGCCCTCGTACCGGGGGAAAAGAAAAAGGGAGAAAGGGGTTACAAAGCAGGGAGTAAGGAGATAAACAGGTAGACAAAATCAGAAAATTGCAGCTATACATCAGAACAGGTTAGCAAATACTGAAGAATAGCATTACAGACAAAGGGCAGAAGAATACCAAAAACAGGAGTAATCTTGTCATTTTAATCACAAACTCCTAACACAAGATGGAGTAAGATGTGAGAAAAACAACTCAGGAGGGGAATGTGAAAGGGACTGTATCTCTTTACTCTAAGGAAATGAGGCCATCAGAAAATGGACTATCTTATATATGAGATTTCGAATACAAACCTCATGGTAACCACTAAACAAAAAAGCAGAACAGAGACACAAATAACAAATAAGGAGAAACAAAGAAACACAACATAAAAAAGTACATAACTCAATTGGTAGACCAAAATACACAGGGCAAGAAACAAAGGAAATTCAGGAGAACTGGAAAATGAGTGATAAAATGGCAGCATTAGCCCTCATATATCGATAATCATCCTAAACATAAATGGACTGAATTTTCCAATAAAAAGACAAAGAGTGGCAAGGTGGGTTAAAGAACAAGACCCAACAATATGCTGCCTCCAGGAAACACATCTCAGCTCCAACGACAAACACAGGCTCAGAGTGAAGGGATGAAAGATGATACTTCAAGCTAATGGCAAACAAAAGACAGCAGGTGTTGCAATAATTATATCAGACAAAGTACACTTCAAGATAAGACAAGTAACGAGAGACAAAGGGGGCAGTATATAATGATTAAAGGGACACTCCACCAAGAAGACATAACACTTATATATATCTATGCACCCAACACAGGAGCACCAAAGTACATAAAGCAACTATTAACAAACCTAAAAGAAGATATTAATAATAACACAATAATAGTAGGGGACCTCAACACTCTACCTCACATTAATGGATAGAAATCATCCAGACAGAAAATCAGCAAGGAAACAGTGGAATTAAATGAAAAGCTAGACCAGTTGGACTTAATAGACATATATAGAACACTCCATCCAAAAACAGCAGAATATACATTCTTCTCAAGTGTGCATGGAACATTCTCAAGGATAGACCATATGTCAGGAAACAAGGCAAGCCTCAATAAATTTAAGAAGATTGAAATAATAACAAGCATCTTTTCTGATCACAATGCTGTGAAGCTAGAAGTTAATTACAAGAAAAAAGCTGAGAAAGGGACAAAGATGTGGAGACTAAACAACATGCTATTGAACAACCAATGGATCATCGAAGAAATTAAAGGGGAAATAAAAAAATAACTGGAGACAACTGAAAATGAAAACATACCACACCAACTCATATGGGATGCAGCAAAAGCCGTATTAAGAGGGAAACTCACTGCAATACAGGCACACCTTAACAAACAAGAAAAATCCCAAATAAGCAATCTCAAACTACACCTAACTGAATTAGAAAAAGAAAAACAAAGCCCAAAGTCAGCAGAAGGAGGGAAATAATAAAAATCAGAGCAAACATAAATGCTATTGAAACAAAAAAGGCAGTAGAACGGTTCTTTGAGAAGATAAACAAAATTGACAAAGCCCTTGCCAGACTTACAAAGAAAAAATGAGAGGAAGCTCAGATAAATAAAATTAGAAATTAAAGAGGAGAAATAACAACGGACGGCACAGAAATACAATGGATTATAAGAGAATACTATGAAAAGCTATATGGCAACAAAACTGACAATCTGGAGGAAATGGATAAATTCTTATACTCTTACAACCTCCCAAAGCTGAGTCAAGAAGAAATAGAGAATCTGAATAGACCAATCACAAGGAAAGAGATTGAAACAGTAATCAAAAGCATCCCAAAGAATAAAAGCCCAGGACCAGATGGCTTCCCTGGAGAATTCTACCAAACTTTCAGAGAGGATTAAATACCTATCCTTCTTGAGCTATTCCGAAAAATTAGGGAAGATGGAGTGCTTCCTAACATATTCCATGGGGCCAACATCACTCTGATACCAAAGGCTGACAAGGACAACACAAAAAAGGAAAACTACAGGCCAATATTGCTGATGAACATAGATGCAAAAATCCTCAACAAAATATTGGCAGCCTGAATACAGCAATACATCAAAAAGATCATATACCACGACCAAGTGGGATTTATACCAGGGACACAGAGGTGGCTCAACATCTGCAAATCAATCAATGTGATACACCACATTAACAAAATGAGGGATAAAAACCACATGATCATCTTAATAGACACAGAGAAAACATTTAAGATCCAACAGCTGTTTATGATAAAACCTCTTAACAAAATGGGGATAGAAGGAAATTACCTCAACATAATAAAGGGCATGTATGACAAACTCACAGCCAACGTCAACTTAAGGGGTAAAAACTGAATGCCATCCCTCTGAGAACAGGAACAAGGCAAGGGTGCCCACTCTCACCACTCTTATTCAACATAGTACTGGAGGTTTTGGCCAGAGCAATCAGGCAAGAAAAAGGAATAAAAGGAATCCAAATAGGGAATGAAGAAGTGAAACTCTCACTATTTGCAGACGATATGATCTTATATATAGAAAACCCTAAAGAATCCATAGGAAAACTATTAGAAATAATTAACAACTACAGTAAAGTTGCAGAGTACAAAGTCAAATTACAGAAATCAGTTGCGTTTCTATACTCTAATAACGAACTCACAGAAAGAGAACTCAAGAATAAAATTCCACTTACAATAGCAACAAAAAGAATAAAGTATCTAGGAAGAAATTTAGCCAAGAAAGTGAAGGATTTATACAATGAAAACTATAAGACATTATTGAAAGAAATAGATGATGACATAAAGAGATGAAGACAGATTCCACGCACATGGATTAGAAGAATAAGCATAATTAAAATGTCCATACTACCCAAAGCAATCTACAAATTCAATGCAATCTCAATCAGAATCCTAATGACATTCTTCACGAAAATAGAACAAAGAATATTGAAATTCATATGGGGCAAAGACCCCGAAGTGCTAAAGCAATACTGAAAAAAAAGAACAAAGCTGGAGGCATTACAATCCCTGACTTCAAAATGTACCACAAAGCCATAATGATCAAAACACAATGGTACTGGTACAAAAACAGGCACATAGATCAATGGAACAGAACGGAAAGCCCAGAAATAAAACAGCACATCTACGGACAGCTAATCTTTGACAAAGGTCCCAAGAACATACAATGGAGAAAACATAGTCTCTTCAATAAATGGTGGTGGGAAAATTGGACAGCCACATGCAAAAGAATGAAAACAGACCATTATCTCACATCATACACAAAAATTAACTTAAAATGGATTGAAGGCTTGAAGATAAGGCCTGAAAGCATAAAACTCCTGAAAGATAATGTAGGTAGTACACTCTTTGACATGGAACTTCAAAGGATGTTTTGGAATACCATGTCGTCTCAGACAAGGGAAACAAAAGAAAAAATAAACAAGTGGAACTTCATCAGACTAAACAACTTCTGCAAAGCAAAAGAAACCAGGAACAAAACAAGAAGACAACCCACCGATTGGGAGAAAATATTTGCAAATCATATATCCAACAAGGGGTTAATCTCCGTAACTCGGAACTCCGTAACTCCGGAACTCCATACACGGAACTCACACAACTGAACAAAAAAACAAACAGCCGGATCAAAAAATGGGCAGAGGATATGAACAGACATTTTTCCAAAGAAGATATACAGATGGCCAAAAAACAGAGGAAAAGATGTTCAATGTCACTAATCATCAGGGAAATGTAGATCAAAACTACACTAAGATACCACCTTACACCTGTTAAAATGGCTATAATCATTAAGACTAAAAATAGCAAATGTTGGAGAGGGTGTGGAGAGAAGGGAACCCTCATACACTGCTGGTGGGAATGCAAACTGGTGCAGCCACTATGGAAAACAGTATGGAGATTCCTCAAAACACTAAAAATAAAACTACCATATGACCCAGCTATCCTGCTACTGGGTATCCACCCAAACAACTTGAAATCAACAATCCAAAGTAACATATGTGCCCCTATGTTCACTGCAGCACTAGTCACAATAACCAAGACATGGAAGCAATCCAAGTGCCCATCAACTGATGACTGGATAAAGAAGATGTGGATATATATACAACAGAATACTACTCAGCCATAAAAGAAGACAAAATCATCCCATTTGCAACAACATGGGTGGAGCTGGAGGGAATTATGCTAAGCAAAATAAGCCAGACAGAGAAAGACAAACACCGTATGATTTCACTTATATGTGGAATATAAACAAACACATGGACAAAGAAAACAGTTCAGTGGTTACCAGGGGAAGAGGGGTGGAGGGGTGGACACAGGGGGTGAAGGCGAGCACTTATGTGATGACAGACAAGAAATAATGAACAACTGAAATTTCATAAAGATGTAAACTATTATGAACTCAAAACAAAAAAACACAAAGCACCATCCCCTGGGACTACAGCCTGAAAGAAATTACACTAAATAGTATTTTTAATAAAAGTTATTAAAAAAAAATAAGCTGCTATTGGGGCCAGCCCGGTAGCACAGTGGTTAAGTTTGCATGCTCTGCTTCGGCAGCCCAGGGTTCACCGGTTTGGATCCTGGGCGTGGACATAGACACCACTTATCAAGCCATGCTGTAGCAGGTGTCCCACATATAAAATAGAGGAAGATGGGCACAGATGTTAGCTCAGGGCCAATCTTCCTCAGCAAAAAGAGGAGGATTGGCAGTGGACGTTAGCTCAGGGCTAATCTTCCTCAAATAAAAAGCTGCTATTAACATTTGTACACAAATATTTTTATGGATGTACATTTTCATTTCTTTGAGTAAATACCTAGGAGTGGAATTGTTGGGTCATATAGTAAGTGCATGCTTAGCTTTATAAGAAACACCAAACTTTTCCCAAAGTGGCTGCACTATTTACACTCCCACTAGCAATGTATGAGGGTTCTTGTTCTATATCCTCACCAGCACTTGGTATTGTTAATTTTTAAAATGGTAGCCCTTCTCGTTGGGGTGTGGTTGATATCTCATTGTGCTTTTATTTGCATTTTCCTGATGGCAAGCATCTTTTCATGCACCTATTGGTTGTTTGTATATCTTCTTTTGAAGAAGTGTCTGTTCAAGTTTTTGCCCAGTTTTATGGAGCTATTTGTCTTTTTGTTATTGATTAAAGTAGGGGTCAGCCGCATTCGGCCCACCGCCTGTTTTTGTACATGAAGCTTTATTGGAACGGAGCACAGCCCACGTGTTTATGTATTTTCTATGGCTGCTTTTGCACTACAGTGGCAGAATTAAACAGTTGCCCATGAGATTCTATGGTCCACAAAGCCTAAATATTTACTATCTGGCCCTTTACAAAAAAAGATTATAGACCCTTAAAGAAATTCTTTACATATTCTGGGTTTAAGCATTTGTCATAGATATGTATTGTGACATTCTCTCTCAGTCTTGCTTTTTTTCTTTTCATTTTCTCAATGGTGTCTTTAGATGAATGGAAGTTTTTAGTTTTGATGCAGTCCACAGTATCATTTTTGTTTCTTTTATGAATAGTGCTTTCTGTGTCCTCTCAAAGAAATCTTTGCCTACTTCAAGGTGTCAAAGATATTCTTCTGGAAGCTTTATTGTTTTAGCTCTTATGTTAGGTCCAAGATATATCTCAAATTACTTTTTGTGTGTGGTATGGGATAAGAGTCCTCATACAAAATGACCCAGAGTCATTTTTCCCCCAATGTCTTTCTGCTTACGTCAGCCCCATTTGTTGAAAAGACTTCTTTTCCTCATGAAACTGACTTGGTACTTTCATTAAAAATCATTGACCACGGATATGTAGTTCTATTTCTGGACTCTCCATTCTGATCCACTTGTCTATTTGTCTATCCTCATTCCAATACCACACTGTCTTAATCGCTGTAACTTTATAATAACTCCTGAATCTTTTCTTCTTCAAGAATTTTTTGTGACCCTAAGTAGAATAAGTCAAATAAACTTGTCAGTTTCTACAAAAATTATATATGGAGGATTGTGTTGACTCTAAAGAACAATTTAGGGAGAAGTGAAATCCTAACAATGTTAAAGTTTAGGGAGAAGTGAATATTAAATTTAGGGAGAAGTGAAATCCTAACAATATTAAAAACTTCCAATTCATGAATAAGGTATTTTTCTCTACTCATTTAGGTATTTAATTTCTCTCAGCAATGGCTTGAAGTTTTCAGTTGACGTCTTCCATGTCTTCTATGAAATTTATTCCTAAGTATTCTATATTTTTTGATGCTGCTGAAGATGTACTTAAAAATTATTTCCTGGGGCCGGCCCAGTGGCTGCACTCCACTTTGACGGCCTGGGGTTTGCCAGTTTGGATCCTGGGCACAGACCTATGCACTGCTCATCAAGCCATGCTGTGGCGGGAGTCCCACATGTAAAGTGGAGGAAGATGGGCACAGATGTTAGCTCAGGGACAACCTTCCTCAGCAAAAAGAGGAAGATTGGTGGCAGATGTCAGCTCAGGATTAATCTTCCTCAAAAAAAAAAAATTATTTCCTAAATGCTGCTGGTATATACAAATACAATTTGGTCTCGTATCTTACAACTTTGCTAAATTTACTTAGTATTTTGTAGATTCCTTTGGATTTTCTATGTAAAAAATTAGTTCATCTGTAAATAAAGATGGTTTCATTTCTTCCTTTCTATTTCTTTTTCTTACTTTATTGCAGTTCCCAGGACCTCCATTACAACGTTGCGTGGAAGTGGTGAGAGCAGACATCCTTGCTCTGTTTCTAATCTTAGGTGGAAAGCATTCAATAGCTCACCGTTGAGTATAACATTAACTGTAGATTTCTCATAGGTGCCTTTTATCAGACCGAGAAAGTTCTCAGCTATTCCTAGCTTGCTAGTCTCTTATGAAAAAAAAGGCTAAATGGTGTTACATTAAATGATATACCATCATTTAAGCAGCTTCTATTGACAATCATTTAGATTGTTTTCCATCTTTCACTATTACAAACACTGCAGTGAATAACCTTGCACAAATGTCATTTCACCCTGGTAAAAGTAGGCCTGTAGATTAAATTTCTAGAAGCAGAAATGCTTGATTAAAAGGTATGCACATTCATCACTGATGAATATCAATGAATTGCCCTCCTGGGGACGCTGCCTCCACAATGGATGAAAGTCCTTACTTCCCCATACCCTTGCCAATACAGCATATTATCAAACCTTTAGATGTTGCCAGTCTACGAGGTGAAAACATTAGAGTCTTAATGGAATCTCCTCTATCATGAGGGAGGTCCAGTCTCTTTTAGTATATTTTAGAAACATTATGCTTTTTCTTTAATGCATCTACTCATATCATTATTTCATTTTCATATTGAGATATTGGTCTATTAAAAGTTGATTAGTAAAACCTTTTATAAGTTAGACAAATCAAACTTTTTTATATGAACTGTAACTTATTTACCTGTTAATTTCGCTTCTAGTGTTTTTGTCATGCAGAAATTTTGTTGTTTTTTTTTAAACATTGGCACCTGAGCAACTGTTGCCAATCTTCTTTTTTTTTTTCTCCCCAAATCTCCCCAGTATTTAGTTGTATATATATTTTAGTTGTGGTCCTTCTAGTTGTGGCATGTGGGACGCCGCCTTAACGTGGCCTGATGAGCGGTGCCATGTCTGTGCCCAGGATCCGAACTGGTGAAACCCTGGGCCGCCAGATTGGAGCATGCAAACTTAACCACTTGGCCATGGGGCCAGCCCAGAAATGTTTGATTTTAATGCAGCCAAATTTATCAATTTTTTAATTTATGTCTTCTGAGTTTTAAGCCATAGTTAGAAGCCTTCGTTACTCACAGGTCATAAAATAATTCTCCCATGGCTTCTAGTACTTTCTGATTTCACTTTACACATTAAAATCTTTCATCCATTTGGAATTTATTCATAAAAGGCACAGGGTATGGATCCAGCTTTCCCCCAATGCCTGCCCAGTTGTCCCAACACCACTTGTTGATAGTCCATCTTTTTGTCACTTATATGAGATGCCACTTTTAGCACGTACTAAATTCCCGTAAGCATTTGGGTCTATTCCTGGATTATCTAATGTCTTCCACTGATCTTTCTACACATGAACTAGTACTACAGTATTCTAATTATTAAACTTTATCATATGTTTTAAAAACTGGAAGGGCTAGTCCTCTTAGTTTTTCTTTTTCAGGTTTTTCTTGGTCATTCTTGTTTTTTTTCCTTTAAATTTTCTTTACAAACTTTCAAATCAGCTTATCTAGTTACTGAAAAATCCCATTTTTATTGTAATCATGATAAATGTATAGCTCTACTTTTGGAGAAATGACATCTTTATAACATTGAGTCATACTATCAAGAACACAGTCTATCTTTCTATCTGTTCAAGTTTTGCTTGTACCTCAGGAACTTATTAAATTTTTTTTTTTTTTTTTTTGAGGAAGATTAGCCCCGAGCTAACATCTGCCCCCAAGCCTCCTCTTTTTGCTCAGGAAGACTGGCCCTGACCTAACATCCATGCCCATCTTCCTGCACTTTATATATGGGATGCATACCACAGCATGGCTTGCCAAGCAGTGCCAGGTCTGCACCCAGGATCCAAACCGGCAAACCCCAGGCCGCTGAAGTGGAACGTGCACACTTAACCACTGCACCACCGGGCCAGTCCCTAAAGTTTTCTTTGTTGTACACTTCTTCTTAAATTTATTTCTAGGCACTTTTGTGCTTTTGTATGTATTTTTCTTGTTGCAGTAAAAGGAGTCTTTTAAAAAATATATGAATCCTACAGATTTCTGTACATTAATCTCGTTCCCTGCCATCTAAATAAGTTTTCTTACCATTTTTAGTTTTTCAATTAATTTTCTTAACAACTGAAGAGTAGTAATTTTACCTCCTGCTTTCCAATTTTTAAACCTCGAATTTCTTTTTCTTTTTTATTACTAAACAATCTTAACACCAATGAATCTGAATTGTTTTGAAAGCAAATGTTTTCTGACCTTTCATTTAGTGTTTCTGAAAAATATGGTCAGATATAGATTGAATGTTATTTTATTTGTTTTTCTTCAAGCACAGTTCTCCGTAAGACCTTAATTTTGTCAACTAGGGTGATTTTTAGGCATTTAATAATGCTGTGCTGGTAAACAATGGCCTATCTTAGCCCTGAGGGTGACACAGAGAGGCACAAACTGTGGGTCACCCCTGCTGGGTGGTTGACCAGCTGCCCACTGAGTGCTTCATTAGCTGGGGCAAGGGATGTATCTTTCGGCCACAAACTGTGGTTTCTTCCCCACTTCTGCTTTTCCTCTCCCCACCAGCAAAGCCACTCAAATGTGCAGGAAGTAATTTGGAGAGCTGACTGTATATTCAGATGACCCTGTATGTGGAATTCATCCAAGGAAACAATTCGGTGACATCCATGGGCACCTGTGTGGGAGGCTGGAACTAGAATATACTAGAGGGAAAACCCCAAGTCTTTTAGATTTTAAATACACAGGAGACTCAAAATACAATATTTCATTGAACACCAAAGGGAAAAAGATACGCTTGTTATCTTCTGCAGTATTTTTTTTACTGCTCTTAAAAGCTCATTCATAGGTACACAAACCTTCTTGATATTCAGCCGCTGCTCTAAAAGGGTGTGTTACACCTCACGTGATCGACAGAGGAAGAAGAAACAACTGGTTTAGTCAAAAAGAGGTATTTAGAAAATGCTCCTGGGCCATATAGCCACACTTCTCATGTTTTCAAGCTTTTCACTCTTGGCACTATTCTTCCATGATAAATACGATAATTTCCATCTTAAAACAAACAAACGTTTGTGCAGGAAAAGGAAACGGAGCCCTCAAGCCTATTTCTATCTGCCTAACTCCATCCAAGAAAGGCCAGTCAATCAGCAGTTTTGTCTTCACTGGAAAAGTTAGTATTGGAAAAGTCTGCATTTAAGGAGTGATAGGACTAGGAGTGGTCGAGTGGTAGAAAAGATGGTGACCCTAGGGCACATGGTATGGGACTTCTCCGCCAGCTTGGTGTGAGCCTAAGGAGGACATTTGCCAGGCAAAATAAAACCAATGAAGCGTCGACTGTTTGTTTTGAATCACATAAACAAATACGGACGCTGTTTGGTTTTGAATTCCAGCTCTTCCACTTGCTGGTTGTACGACCTTAACCTGTCTCTGCATCAGTTTTCTCAGCTGTAAAATAGGGATGAAAACAACGCCTACAACACAGAGGTTAGGTGAGGTCCAAATAAGTGAATACACGTCAAGAGCTTACAAAAGTACCTGGCAAATATCAAAAACTCAATAAAAGTTCTCTAGTATCATCAGTAACATCAAGATATAAGCTTCCCATGGAATTACAGTTGCCGTCCCTTTACAGTAAGAGGGGAGTTTATCCGGCTCTGGTTAGATAAACAACCTTAAAAATTCCATTCTCTCTCAATTCCTTCTGCAGGCACAGTTACAAATAGTGTTCTTTAAAAAGTCTTTCTCAAAAGGCAAATACGCAGGATCTTACTTATATATGGACTCTAAATAGTCAATCTAGAAGCTCTTCTCTAACAGAATGGTGGTGGCCAAGAGTGGAGGAGGCAATGGGGACATGTTGGTCAAAGCGCATAAAGTTTAAAAAAAAAATTGTTCTCTTTAACTGTTAAATAATTTTCTTTCAACCTGCTAAAATATTGTAGTTTTTTTCCCCTGGGTTCAGTTGTGTTTCATTGAGATGTATTTATGATATATGACAAAAACCAGAATTGAAAAAATATTACAGAGGCTGGGCCCGTGGCTGAGTGGTTAAGTTCGTGCGTTCCACTTTGGCAGCTCAGGGTTTTGCTGGTTCGGATCCTGGGTGCAGACATGGCACCGCTCATCAAGCCGTGCTGAGGTGTCATCCCACATAGCACAACCAGAGGGACCCACAGCTAGAATATACAACTACGTATTGAGGGGCTTTGGGGAGAAGAAGAAAGAAAGAAAGAAAAATATTGGCAGATGTTAGCTCAGGTGCCAATCTTAAAAAAAAAAAAAATTACAGAAAAATGGAACTGGTACTCTCCTTGGCAAGTAATTCTTTCCTCTTTCAATTACTTATAACACAAAGTATTTATTTTAGAAAAGAATACCACAAGAATGGTTCACTATATTCTTCCTCCTATTCAGTTAAAACCTATCCCCTTTTTTTTCTTTTTTTAGCACCTGCTATTCAGCATTTTTCAAGCTGTACTTGCAACCTGTTAGAAATTACTGAAATCCTGAACTAAATTTCTTTTTTAAAAAAGTTAAAGAGAACAGGAACTGTTAGGGTGAATCATGTGTAGTTAAGGGCAATCTGGTTTTGTGAGACTTCTCTTTCTGCTTCATATATGTAAGTATGTACGATGGAGGTGCGTGTATACTGGGGTTGTGACACAATAAATTTCTTACTGTGGGTCCCAACCAAGAGTGTGATAAACACTGAATTAGACAGTTGGCAAAAGGCCTTGTTCTGCTTAAATCATCATTATTTCTCAGGGATTTTGCAAAGAGGTCTCATTCATGGTAAACATACTTAGAATTTTCAAAAGAAGGTCAATGCAAAATAATCGAAGTTTTCCTTCATCACACCTCAGCATCCTGATGGTGGCAATGATTATTAACTGTATTTTTCCCCTTAGCCTTCTCAGTGGCTCAAATACAAACCATTTACCATGGCAATGCAACCACCGCTTCCTCATTACAGCCTTATTCTACAGATGTTTATAAGATGCCTCCTATGTGCCAGTACTACCCTAGTTGATAGGGATAAATAAGACTCTGACAGGAGCTCACTGAGTGCTATTCTTGAGAAGGACCTGTTTTCTGTTCTCAATGAGAAGAAAGGTATCATGGACACTTGGCCTTGCTTACCCAGGTCTGTTTCTTATGGACAAATCTAGAACTATACAAACTAACAATGTCTGGTTGCAATAAAAAAGCAAAAGTAAACAATTTCTACTTCGTAATAAAATAGTTGGAGTGGAAAAAATACACACCGACAACTTTGTAAAACCACTCATTTGGTAATAATTCATATATTACTTTTGCTAGCTCTAGTGTTGTCACTGCAGACTATGTGTATCTTTCTTGTTTGTTCTCTCCTTATTTATCCTGGTTCCTAATCCATTGTCCATTATGTATATTGCAAACAGTCCCTCCTTGTTTACCCCTGGCCTCCTCCAGACTGTAAGCTCCCTACAGGCAGGGGCTCTACCCGATATACCTCCTTTGTGCTTCACACAATACCTAGAAGAGTAACAGACACGCACCAGGCACCCAATAACTTTTGTTGATGGATAAGGAAAAAGTACGGAAGCTTTTACCTTGGAGGGACTGGCAGACTGGGGCACAAGGAGCCTGCATTTGGATTCTGGGTGTAGTTGAAGGAATTCAAGCTATAAACACACAGGAAGGACCCTGGAAGCAGAAGACACACAGACTGTACCATCTTCCCATATTGTGCCCATCTTTCTAGTGGAGCCAGTAAGGAAATCATAGTCATTTTACAAACCCAGGAGAGAGACAGAATAAGTCACTCAGATTTAGAAAACAGGCCTATGGGTGACCTAAATACAAAAGAATTAGCATACCATCTGAGGTCAAGTTAGGTCCTCTCTTCCTCTTTCTCCAAAACCCCAAATCCAAGACTAAAAGCTATATGATTGGTACTAAAATGATTTGAAGTTTATTTGAAGATATTAATTGGATAGGCTTGATATTTTTAACTCAGCCTTGCAATTAATCTTTAAAAAATCTGGCGTACTATTTCACAGGCAGATAAAATTTGCAGTAAGTTGCCTCAAATTCCCTTTACTTTCTTTTGGTTGTTTAGTCTTTGTAACATAAACCTGAAAAGTGGGCTCAGAACAAGGTACTTCAGTTACTCAAACGTTTGCTACCACTTATGACTATCCCACTGGTCGGTGAAAGTACCCAACATTTTAATGAAAGAACATACTTGTTGGCAATTCACTCCGAAGCCTGTGGGCGCCTCTCTAGGACTGGATGGGCCCCGGGCACAGAGCTCTCTGACCTCCGTCTGACCCTGCCTGCAGGCCATAAATGTCTGTCATCTACTCTGTGTTCTCTACGGAAGACTATTCCCTGGCAGTGAGCAGAGAACAGCTAGGGTTTCAGATAAATTCCAGATAAACCAGAGTGAAATTGAACAAGCTCAAGAGAAAATGTTTACAGCCTTTTCCACACATGAAGAGGCACCCACAAGGAAGGGTGATTTCCAGCTTTGCAGAGAAAGGAGTGTCAGGGTAAGTTATCTGGTCTAGGTCTGCACAGGTTACCCCACCGTGGTTCCCAGCCTCAGGGGAAAGAGGGAGCCCGTCCCTCGGTACCTACCACTGTTGTTTGCAAAGAGCTGAACCTCTTCCAGGGTATCAAGCTGCTCTTCAGGACAGCTGGACACACAGAGGACAGTGGAACTGAGCCTCACATCTTTCACCTCCAGGTTGCAGGAATTCATAAAGAACACGTGTCTAGGAGATAGATCAAACAGATAATGTTTTAGAGCATTTCCACTCCTTGGGTTTCACTGCGGGCTTTAAAAAATATCCACGTGCTATCAAATATGGGAATAATTAATGCAAACTTTTATAATCAAATGCTTCAGCATAATTTAACATGTAGCATGCCTCCTGGGGGTCATCTAGGGAGTTGCGCAGCTTGGGAAGCATACTCAAATGTTAACACAACTTTCCTTTTCCAGATTCAGCATTTTCTGGGGGAGAACACTAGGGAGTTAACTTAGGAAGTCACTGAGGAAGGGAGGGGATTGATTCAACTGCCTGTGGATTGCCACATCAGGCCAGTGCAGAAACTGCTCAGTGAAGTCCACAGAAGGCATTTTTGCACCCAAGAGCGTTCAACTATACCTCAGAGACTAGCTGAACCCAGGGAAGAGAGAAGTGGAAAGGAGGGGCCAGAGGCTCTGAATTAAAGGTTTGCTCCTCCCTCTGCCTCCCAGTTTGAGAGCCAGAAAACTCAGGAGACCCTTGCTGCTGCACTGTGCAGCCACTGGGGAGGTGGGCAATGCCCCCAGGCAATCCACATCCAGCAACGCAAAGCCACCGTCCTCAGGAGTGACATTCAAGGACAGAAAACGCTTGGTCTGAGATTCATATTCGGTGACTCCAAACTTACATTCAGGACCTATTTAGACCCTTAAGATTTCTCTCCTGGGAGCTGCTTTTGATTATCAAGCCTCAAAAGTTACTCGGAGGCAGTCTCCATCGTAGAAAGTCACAGCCAGGGATTCCTCTCCCCTCTGGATTTCTGTCTCTTCTCTCCCCTTCCTGTTTCTGTGTTGGAGTCAGAGGAGGAAAAACGTGACATCACAGCACCAGAGTTGAGAGTGTAGACTGAGGAGGAAGTGAGACACAGCCCCCAGCATTCCCAGTGCAAGCCAGGTATTCTGCTTAGAGACAATACTGTGGATGGAGTACAATTGGCAACAGGATTTAACTCACTATGAATCGCTGTAACAACTAACCTTTACTAAACCTTAGCTCGTGCAGTGGCTCAGCCGATCCTCAAAACAACCTTGCGAGGTGGGTGCAATAACCAGTTTAAAAAGTTGAAAACCTGGCTCATAGAGGTTAAGTACTCTGTCCAAGGTGACACTGCTGAAAAGCAGCAGAGGCTGAATTTGAACTTAGGACTGGCTGATTCTAAAACCCATGTCCTTCTTACCACATATATGCCTCCCTCTTTAAGAGATGGGCTGAAAGAGTTTTGAATGGGAAAACAGCTTCCAGGCTCAACATGACTAATTTATACAAGATTTTGAAATATAGCCCTTGTACAGGTTGGGGACTTACTTGAATACTTTTTTATTTTGGTGAGGAAGATTGGCCCTGAGCTAACATCGGTTGCCAATCTTCCTCTTTTTACTTGAGGAAGATTGTCACTGAGCTAACATCTGTGCCAGACTTCCTCTGTTTCGCACGTGCGACACTGCCACAGCATGGCTTGATTAGCGGTGTGTAGGTCTGCCCCCAGGATCTGAACCCATGAACCCTGGGCCACTGAAGCAGAGAGCGTGAACTTAACCACCACGCCATCGGGCCAGCCCCTTGAATACTTACTTTTTTAGGGTCATGTCCTGCCCTGAAAGAGGGGCTCCTTCTACTGGGGAGTTCTTCTTGCCACACACGTTGCCAAAGCTGTCATAGCCGAAGAGGAGTCTTCCCGTGGCTCCCGCCGCCACCGAGTAGCCCATGATGAACACCTGGCAAAACCCATCCAGGTGGCATGTGAAAGCCTGGCCAACGTGCTGAAAACATGGTCCCCCACATCCCTGAAGATGCTGATATAAAATGAAACCAGGTGAAAATGAATCCCCCAGCGTCACTGCACTGCTCTCCTTCAGCAACAACGTCAATGACTCAAATGAGTTAGGAAGCTGCTCATGTGCTACTTGTGTGAACAGGGTGGGTAGGGAGAACGTTCTAAAACGCCGACACAGAGTTCTCACCATTTTCTCCCCTCTTTGCACTTCTCGCCATCTTCTCCTAGCGTCTGTCATTTTTCCCTCTTGGCCTCACTTCACCAGGACAACTTAGTGCTTTTCCCCTCGAGGTTCTTGGTTTACCAAGTGCACCAGGGCTGTACTACTTCTTTCTCTGACTTTCCTCCCCTTCCTCTCTCTCCCTCGCTCTCCCTTTTTCTTTCTGTCTTATATTTAGGGCACTCCGACCCTCAGGGGCAGAGGCAACGCAGCTGACATGTACAAAAATACTGTTCATAACGAGCGTGAAAATGGAATAAGTGCTTAAAACACACAAAATAAAGAATCTTCGTATTCTGCTGGACAAGAACATCTTGCAATCTATAGTCACTTTTCTTTAATTTCATAACGAATGTGGGATGTTTGAAATTTCAGCTCAAATGATGGTTCCATTAATACGCATCGGCAGGCCTTCTACCAAGGCTGAGTATGTATCTTCTATAACACACACCCAGCGCTGTAAGTTTCCCAACATGCAATGCAGACAACACCATTTAATAGGTGGTAACGACAGCCTCATTCCAGGAGAGGGGATACCGTACATCATTCAATAAAATATGGTGTTGATACCGCATGTTCCAAAGGTATATCACCCCAAAGCGAAATAGGTTTCAGACATTCTGCATTCCCTACTAATTAAGAAATCAAGATAACAGTCTTCAAGTGCCCACTGTGTGCCAGCGGCTCTGTTGCTGGAGGACAGAAAGGTGAACAACCTCAAGTCCCCATCCTCAAGGAACTGAGCCTAGAAGACAGGCGCGGCTCAGGGCTCAGGAATCACCGGCCTCCTGGGAAGGAGGCTCTCTGCCCCTCGAACGCCCCCAGCACTTGCCATGGTCAGACTCCAGGACGAGTGCGTCACCTGTGCTGGCAGACAGGTCACTCCCCCTTTACTTACAGGCTGCGGGTGTGGGTTTGACGGTGTGCCCACGTGGCCGGCACGGCAGGCTGACCCAGCCCCGCATTGCTCCTCCCCTGCCCTTCCAGCTAAGATCCTGATTGGGTTTGGGTTTAGAGGGAGGAAAGGGGTCGTCTGTTTCTGCCCAGTTCTCCAGAAAGCTAATAAGGAAGTGACCATTCCCATTTACTAGCATTCTTTATGTTAATCTCTCCCTTGGAAGGTTGTGGGGAGAAGTGGGAGGTTTTTTCTTAGGGAGGGAGGAGGGATTTGGGTACCCCTGAGTCCCTGCCTTACAATTACTACTTTAAACCATCGAAAATTTGTTCTAATTTCAAACACACAATAGCAATTCCATAAGATAGGTGATACGGTAGGTGTGTATACCAGGTAGGGTGGGTCTACCAAGGTCACTGTCAGCTGTGCCAGGGAGATCTAGAAAATGGAGTCTTAAAAGACAAGAAGGAGAGGGCAAGGAGGGAGAGGACTCTGGAGAGGTAAGTAGAGACAGAGATGGTCCAGGTTTTGAGACGCTCTCTTCTATGTGTCTTATACAAATATAAACAAAGACTGGTAGTCTTTCTATTTGCAACAGACTGTCCCTGCTTCCAATTCTGGCCCCTCACCCCCTAACCTCCTTTGTCCAACCCTAACTCAGGGCAGCACCATCAATAATCCAGTCCAGCATGCGCCTCGTCACCGGTCAGGTCACAAGACCAGGAAGCTGAAGAGCAGAGACAGGAAAAACACTCTTTGCCCTGTTTTAAATATCTGTGGTTTAAAAATGTCGCAAAAGATACTAAAAGCCAGTCAGCTAAGGAAGGACTCTCATTATTCAAATTTAATACAGTAAAGAGAATGTGGGCATATTGAAGCCTTCAGACTGATTTTGCAAACGACATGTAATTTTAAAGCAGTTTCCAGCTCTGTGCCACCTCTCAGATGGTTCATAATTCTTCAGGCTGTGATGGGCCATCTACGAACCCTCTCCCCAGACAGCTGTCGGGCTGAGAGTCTGGTAGCCATGAGGCCTAGGGAAGATCACCAAGTAACATTAACTGCCAGAGGTCCACGCAGCCAGGTGCAGGCAGGATAGCTGGTCCCTGCATTTATGCAATAGCAGACCCGGCTAGAAACACGGGCATCTGTGGGAAGTTAAGGGGGAGGTGCAGTTTCTCTCAGCTCCTAGCGGAGAGCTCCAACGGCCATGATTTAGACACCCAGAACATTCAGTTACACCTTCAAAGCCCAACCTTCCCCTGTGTCTGTAACCAGTTGGTAAAGCCAACAACTGCACAAATACCTTTCTTACTTGGAAAGAGGAACAAACACTATATTCGAGTCATTCAAACAGAATTCTTTTCAACAAAGGTAATTAGTATCTGGTAGCTATTATCGAGCTTTATAAATTAATCATTTACCATGCAGCAAACAGCATGCCTCAATCTGGAGTGCATGGTTTCACGAACATGCTCTTGGAAGCAGTTGAGCGAGCCTTTTTCTGCTGTTACCTACGACTCTAAAATATGCATTGAAGCACCAACATTCAGCTTCCAAGAGACTCTCCCAGGACTGAAACGGCACAGCCGGATGAGGTCGACCAGCAATCCTACACACCTGGAAGCTGGAGTGGGGGGGGAAATTATTCTCTAACTAGTGGGTTTAAATCAAAGGCCTGTTTCCCTGTTAGCTGCTAAACCCCACATACCAGGAGAGTGTGTGTTATGCTCAGCTAAAGTATGACTAACATATTTCTAGGCTCACCCTGGATTTTCCTATGTTAGAGGAACCGCAAACACTTGAGGAATATTTTATTTTGGGGGCTGAGACAGTAAAAGAATTTCCAAGCAGCGAGCTCGGATAATGAGACCACACACTGGTCTATTAAATAACAAGCCGGATGCAAACGGTGATTCTCATCTGCTAATGGAGTATTCCCTTAGAACGTGGCCTGCGGCAGGAAGACAGCCTCTCCCATTCAGTAAGTCGACGAGGTTAGGAGATACCTGACAAGAATTCTCCAGGACTGATGTTTATTCTGCAGTATTGGTAGATGTCTCTCATTGCACCACAGACTTTAACCTGGTAGCTCCCGGAGCCCTGGGCTTCCCCAGGGAAAGTACTAGGGGAGCAATTTACATTTGGGGCACAGTTATTTCGGGACACGCGCACACGCTCTGGGCTTTTCCCTGCCAAGCACCCACACTTACCAAACCAGTCCAAAAGAGAAAGAACAGGGATAACCATATCGTATCTGTGCATTTCCTATAAATCTGAGGTCGCCACTCTCTTTCCCTGGGGGTTCTCTCTGCAGAAACCTTCCAGAAAAAGAAGGGAGAGAGTTTAGAAAAAGAGGATAAATAATGATATGGATCCCAGCCTGGAAACTGAACCCAAACTTACTCGAAGACTGCTCGATTGTTTGTTTTTTTTTCAACGTGGCGGCCTAAGCTTTCCTGGGAGCCTGTGAAACACCTGCTCTTGCGGAGCGGTTGTGAATTCCCACTCGCCAAGTCCTTCCCCGGAGGTGCACCTGGAGGCGGCCCCAAGTTCGCGCTCCGAGGCCAGCCTCTCCCGCGCCTCTGCCCCAGCACTTCAGTGGGGTCCGAGGTCCTCCTCGCCAGGTGTCCCCAGCACTCAGCGGCGCCGGGGCGGGGGGTTATCCCTGAGGATTGGGGGAGGCGGAAGCGTCCCGGCAGGGCAGGTGCATGCAGGAGGGGACCTGAGCTTTCCCCCGCGGTGCCTTCCCCCGCGGTCCCTTCCCCGGGGGGCCAGATGCGGACACTGACCTGGTACTCGGCGCCGAAGCAGTGCATCCTGCGCTCCGCGCCCGGGGCCGCCGACTGGGAGCCGGCAGAGCGCCCGCGGCTGGCGGGCCTGGGGGCCAGGCGGCCGAGCGGCGGGAAGGGGCGCAGCGCCGCCCCGCGGCCGCCTCCGGGAGCCACGAACTGCGCGCTCGGCGCCGCCTAGAGGAGCGCCGGGCCCCGCGAGCACCGGCCCGCCCAGGGCCTCGGCCGTCGGCGCACTCCTTCCCGTCGGGATCCGGGGCCCGGGGCGCTTCCCCGCCCGCCTCACCCCTGCTCGGCGGCCGCTCCCGGGCTGCCAGTTTCGCGGCCTGCAGCGTGGAGGTCCCGGGCCGGCCCCGCCACCACCCCGGCGTGCCCTGCCGGGGGCTTGGTTAGCTGGCCGGCCACTGCAGGGAGCAGGAAGCAGAGGTTCAGCAAATCCTTCCCGAGGGGTGGGGGACCGTTCCGCGCTGCCTTATTCAGAGCTCACAGGTAAGAAGCACTTGCCCCGTGCCGGATTCTGTTCGACCCGCTTTACAAGCTTTATTAAATAATCAACAAGGCAACGACTGTTGTTATCCCTAATCTACAGATGAGGGAAACTGAGGCACTGGACAGCAGCGATGTAACTTGCTCGAGGAGACACAGCTAGCACACTGTAGGCCCAGGAGTTGAACCCAGACCCTCACGGAGTCGCTCTCAAGGCGGTTCTCTGCAAACGCTACCATGTCTCTGGTTCAGCTGCCGTTTCTACCGAGACGGTGGACCCGGAGGCTGCTGGCTCTCTGCCACAAAGTCTTTCCTGAAGGGACTACCGGAGCCGGAGGAACCACGGGTTCTAGGAAGCAAAACAACAAGAATAAAAACCCTGGGAGCCTGAAGACTGCCTTAGTCTGAGTGTGCCGCAGGTGGGTGGCGGGAGGAGACGCTTAGACGTTGGCGGGGCTGAAAGAATCTTCGGGTCTGCTCTCACCTCTCTCCCGCGCTGCCTTGGGACAATCATTGCCCTACTCTTCGCACTTGAAATGGTAGCAACCGCAGAAGCCGCTGGTGGGGGAGTCCTCCAGGTAATAGCAGACCAGCACAGAAGTGCTGTTGGGGTGAGAATTATCACTGCAGACTGGTCCCCCTTACCCCTTTCACTCTACTCCTCCAGGGCTGCCAGGTTACTGTTTTCCTTCAATACTGTGTCTCCTTGAATGTAGAAACCTGGTTGGAGGAATGATCTGGTGTAGTATCAGAAAGTCTTGTTCGCTGGGGCCTGAGACATCAGTCCTGGGCTCATCACCACCTTCCCACCCCACACCCACTGGGCCCTCCTGGACGCATGTTTATCAGGGTAGCTGAACTCCAGGGAACAGGAATTCACCAGACAAATAACCAGACAGCTGAGGAGTACAACTACTATAAAAAGACCACAATTGAGCAACATGTAGCCTCTGAAACCTAATTGTGAGAGCAGATGGACCAAGATTTTTAAATAAACATGATAAATATGTTTAAGAAGATGAGAGGTGACGATAGCAGTATGAATCAGGAAAAAATATCATGAAACTAAAACAAACAGAAATATTACGCATGAAAAATATAATTGGAATGAATATTTATTGATGCTGTTTATTAATAACATTAGATAAATCATAGAAAAGATGCCACTGGATGCAGCTAATTAAGATGAATTATTGATTGGAAGAGCAGTTTCAGCAGCTCTGCAGAGGCAGCAAGAAAAGGTTAAAAAAATAAAATAAGGCTGTTTGTTTTAAAAATTCCTGATTAATATCAAGGATAGAACTAGAAGAGAAAAGGAGTGATATAAAAATGGAGAGGAGGAAATATTTGAAGACATAATGGAGATAAATTCCAAGGTTAAAAGAAAGAAAGAAACCTCAGATTGAAAGGGCAAGTCTCAATCCAATTATGAATATTTAAAATATATTATTTGTTTGTTTTAGGGATTTCCTAAAAATTCATTCATTGGGACAATAGCTCAACCACCCAACCAGCTCTCAACAGAATAACAGCCCCTCCTCAGAGCCACAGACCAGTCAGCTGGGTTATCCCATGAGTGTGCCCTTCAAGGCTCACTTCAGACCCTTCCCTTGCTGTGTTCACTAGTCACAACTATTATCTGACAAACTTACCCAATCTAATCAGCCTCCCTGCATTGAAAGACCCATCTTATACCAGACCCTAAGAAACCTGTAAATATCCCATCCTTGAAATACATCAAATATGTTTATATTCAGAAATTCACAATAATGCTAAGTAAAAATAAAAACATTGATTGCCTGTAGAGGAGTCTAAACTCATTATTCCAAAAACTGGTAAATAAGGGAAAGAATCAAGCGCATATCCTGCTTCTTTGACAGGAGCCATACTTCAGGGTAATCACATCACTGATGAAGGAAATTTTCCTTTAGAGAAGTCTGGCTTATAAGTGCAGAAGAAATGATAGAATTTAGGACATCACAGTTTTCTGAACATCAGAAAAGAGGGACAATCAGACATCAGCCTCCTCCCAGTGAAGAACACACTGCCACCAGTGAAGCTGTCATGCCAGAAAAGTCCACCTGAATCTGACTACCAATTTATAAGAAGTGTAGGGAATAGAGGAACAAGAGAAATGACACCACAGGGATGCTACCAGCAAAACCGAGAATGGGAAAGTCTTCAGACACGTGGCCTAGTTTGAACATCAACAACAGGAGCAGCAGCAAAAAAAGTTAGAAAAAAAAAGCAGGGAGGGGAATGTAAATTAAAAGAATGTAAATGAGAAGAATGTAAATTAAAAGAGACGTAGGAGATATTTTAACTAATTATAATGTAAGGACATTGTTTAGAACCAGCTTAAACCAACCGGAAAAATAAAAAGAAAGAAGGCCATTCAGTGAACAATCTAGGGAATGTGAATACTGATTGGATATTTGATGGTTTTAAGTAATTCATATTAAGAAATTTGGGGATCTGACGATGTCATTGGGGTTAAGTTTAAAAAGGAGAGTCATCTTTTAGATTTACGTACTCAAACTTTTACAAAATGATATGCTGTCTGCGATTTGCTTTAAAAAATTCAGGGCAAAGGGCAATGGGTGGAGGTGTAGGAGGAACGAGGTTGACCATCAGTTGGTAATTGCTGAAGTTGGGGGACGTATACATGGGGTTCATTGAATTGTTTTCTCTGCTTTGGTATGTTTGCAACTTTATACACACACTCAGAGAAAACAACAATGCATCCCTCTCCCAAGCCTCCACTTAGGCAGCCTCTAACACTTACTGTACACACGTACCTGTTACTGAACACACTTGCCTTTTCTCCTTTTTTACTCCCTACCCCACAGCCTGAGCCCTCAGCCTGACCCCATCTATCCTCAGGAGGCAACACCCCCTGCTGAGCCTTAGGATGGTTGTGTCTCCAGACCTATTGGCCTTGTCAAGGTGCCCCGCTCCTACAGTTTCCCTCAAACTCCTCTCCAACCCCATCTGCAAGCCCCTGGTGCTTCTGCAGCACTTGGGCCGTAATGTTTTCTCCTCTTCTACGTGTCTCTTCATCCCTCACTCACACTGCCTCTTCTGCCCATCCATCCCTAAATTTCTCATGATCTGCATGCTTTTCCTTCCTGATACTCTAATCCGCATCTCTTCCAAAGGCTTTGGCACCTTCCTTAACTTCTAGCTGCTCTCCCCAGATGCTGGACTCTTACTCCTGTCCTGATCCAGCCAGACAGAGATGCAATTAGAACCACTCAAGTTGCCTGCTTTCCTTTCAAGCATCTGACCACTACCATTCGGGTCAGGCCTCTCACGTGCAGACTGACGCTTGAGCTGGGCTTCAGCCTGCACATCTTATTGACACTGTACTTTGGGGCCAACACCTGGGGAAGGTCGCATTTCCCACCCTCTATTCCACTTTGCTCAGGCTTTCTTCCTCTCCTCACCAGCTCCTCTGGCTGAGTTCCCAGCATGCTTTGAACCCTAGCCTGACACCCTATGGTTAAAATACTGTGATGCTGGACTGTGATATGGCAATTTGTCTTCCAAGAATAAGGGTTCACCTAAGAAAGTCAGTTATTAGAGGCTCCAGAGAGGGCAGGATCATCAGCTCAGGCCTGAGGATCCAGATCTTTCATCATCTTTCCTTTCCTGTCAGCCATGAAGATTCATCCCTCAGAATGGAAGCGAGAAATTAGATGAAGGATACAGGGGTCTTGGGTTTGAACTTTGGTATTTGTTGTTGGTCCAGGAATGGCCCAAGATGCACTGGACAGATAAGGGGGCTGCAAGGGGCCATTGGCTACAAGACAGGAAAGGGGGTGAGAGGAAGAGAGCCAAGCAAGGTGTGTGTGTAAAGGAGTCCCAGTGCTTTCGAGCTGGATTGGGAGAATTTCAGGATGAGGAAGTTGGAGGCTCTGAAAAGTCTTTCTTTTCTCTTTGAAATCTTTGGATCAGAAATCTGGTCTCTGGAACCTTGACTATTTCAGCTGTTCTCCATCCAACAAGGATTGACTGAACATTTGCTTTGTACCAGGACTTGGGCCGACTCAAGGGGCACAAACACCAAGCAGGAGCATTTGCCCCTTCGTGAAGGTCACACTTGCTTGGGGGTTGGTGATGAGACACATGGTGAGGGTTCTTTGCCCAGAGCAATGGTTCCCGGAAAACCTCCTGGGAAAGGGTGCCTGAGTTGAGGGGTCAAGTGTGAGTAAGAGATGACGAGGCAGACAGAGGGGGAGAGGGCATTCCCAGCAGAAGAAACAGCAGGGACAAAGGCCTGGATGTGTGGAACTGCACGGAGAACCCCGAGCCGTGCAGTACTGCTGGAAAACGAACAGGAGCAAGGGAAGGAGGGTGGGGTGAGTCTGAAGGCGGAAACCTCTCAGCCGTTTAGGGCCCAGCCTGCCACACTGAGGACCTGCTTGTCTTTTTGTGGTTTTATCTTTCCCATTCGCCCTCACTAGAACAGCGTTTGGAAAATGCTGTCCTGCCCTGGTTGTACTTAGAGGACTGGAAGAAGAGGGGCTTGTTCCTCCTCGTGCCTCAGAAGAGCTGGAAGCGAGAGCGACAGTTTCGGGGCTATAGGTAGTAGGAGCAGCAAGAATCAAGTGAGACACTCTTATGGGGCAGTGAGACACGGGGACAGTACAGCCACCAGGCTCCCTTCCTATATGGGCTCCTTGGAATGCAGCTCTCCTCAAGCTCTGAGGGATTTTGTTTGGTTAAAAATTTTTTTTTATTACGAAAAGTTATATATAATTACATTACATTATTTGTATTACTAATCCTTTTGTATATATCAAATATTACATAATAATACCGTATGTAACACATATATGTCATATATGTAACATATTTCAGTTATAAGGCATAATAACACGAACACCCCTGAACCCACCGCCCAACTTAAGAACTGGAACATCACCATCATGTTCCTTCTTGATCACAACCCTTGTCGAACCTTCAGTCTCAGAGGTAACCACTGTTCTGAATTTTGTTTATCAATCCCTGCTTAAACAGGTTTATCTCGCGTTATCTTAATCTTTAAATAATATAATTTAGTTTGCTTTTTAAGGGAATGTTATAAAAAATAGTGGTATATGGCATAGAGTTGGCTGGAACTTTTTTCACTCAGCATTATTTTTTTCACGTTTGATTTTAAAATCGAAGCTGGTCCTTTAAAGACTTAACCAAACAATTTATCCACAGACTTTCTGCCTGTAGTTTGGAAGAGCAGAACAATCAGATTTCTGAGTCCTCCAATGCTGTTGAAGATAAAATGCTTGCACTGCTAGGGGCTGACTGCTTGGTCCAATTTTTGGCTTTCCTTTGTCCCACCATTTCCATTTAGTCAGATTTTAATGTTATCTGTACACTAATCAGATCTCTTACCTCCTAGGTTTCTACATCCGTGCGGGGCAGAGCCCTCCTGCGAATGACCTCATGACACTTCCTGCTTTCCTTCACCCAGTGTTTGCACCTGTCTCTAGGACACCTCCTGTTCCGGCCTTTTGTGTCCACAGCAGTCTTCAGAAACCATATTCTTCCTTCTTTGTCTTTTAATCAGTAACGAGAGTTCTAACAGCAAAGCTGTAGGACAGCCTTTACCATGATGCTTTGATGAGGCTAGAGACTGAACAGAAGGAAGTCGATGGCCTGGTCCCTCTTGTGTGTTCTGAGGAACATTAGTCCTTGTCTAGTTTCCCAGGGCTGCTGCAACAAATTACCACAAATTGCATGGCTTCACAATAGAAATTTATTTTCTCACAGTTCTGGAGGCTAGGAGTCTGAAAGCAGAGTGTCAGCAGGGCCATGCTCTGAAGGCTCTGGGAAGTGAAAATCCTTCTTTCCAGCTTCTAGTAGCTCATAGTGTTCCTTGGCTTGTGGCTATGAAGCTGGGGACGTGAGGGTTACTGTAAATATTCATTAAGATTACCTTTCACTTTTGTTCCTAACGCATAGATGAAAAGAAGTCAATCTTGTCAATTTGCTGTAAGTGTAACCTGGGAGGGTCACAAGGATTTATGAGCTTGTTTTACAGAAGAGAGAGAATGCCTTCAAGGAAGTTACAATCACCAGATAACCAGCCCCAGCTGCCATTGCTGCCCAGAAATCAGATTGCCCAAGCACTTATCTGGAGTGAAAGAAACACAGATTTCCCCTTTATTTCTGTGAGACTCCTGCCAAGCCCCTTAGCTCTATGAAACCTCCTGTGTTCTTCTCTTGTGAAGGTGAATTTGAGAGAACCTATCCTCCTGCTTTCTCATTTTGGCCAATTCGAATAAACCTTTCTCCATCTCCAAGCTCCTGTCTCACTGATTGGCTTACTGCATGTTGGGTACCTGAACTTGAGATTGAGAGATCGGTATCAGCTACATCACTCCAACTTCTGTGTCTGTCTTCACATGGCTTGTTTTCTGGGTCACTGTTTGCCTTCTTTTCTGTCTCTTAGGAGGACACCATGATTGGATTTAGGATCCACCCTAATCAATCCAAGATGATCTATCTCAAGATCCTTACTTTAATTACCTTTATTCCAAATAAAGTTACATTCTGAGGTTCCAGGTAGATGTATCTTTTTTTTTTTTTGCAGGGGAAGGGGAGCATTATTTAACCCACTACAGACCTACAGACGCTACTTGAACATGCCCTGTGGTTACATATGTTTTAGAAATGTTATCTATCCCAGACTGTTCATCAGTATGTTAGAGACTGGACCACAGTGTGTGTGTTTGTGTGTATGGGTGTGGTAACAACTGTTAGCACTGCTTTGGGAAGTGTTGTTAGAGACTATGTATTAGAGGACATGTTCCACTCAACATGTGGAAATACATGGGATCTTAGAGTGGGTGGAAGGATTTCCAAGGCTCCTGGAAAACCCTCCTCCTCCATGCCTTGCTGACTTGATCAATGCTGCCTCAGGTTTCTTAGAGAAGAAAGCCTTTTTGCCCCCCTTGAGGGAATACTTTCAATACAGATGGCACAGGGAGAGGGGCTTGGGTAATATCTCCGTACCAAGATATGAATGACTAATAACAAATTCTTTTCTTATCAAAGGTCTTCATAGGGAATGGAAGAGACCCAGACCTCAAGGCCACTGGGCTTCTGAAGACTGAGGGTGGCATGAAAGGGCAGGACAGAAGCCTGGAATTCAAACGAGCTTCTTTGTAACCTTGTCAGGGCCAGTGCTTTTTACTGCACAGTTGAATACATTGTATGACTGAAAGTGCTCACCTGTTTGACCTGAAATATAAGACTACATTCTCATTTTCATACCAATCACTGATACATGAAGATACCATCCATTTTTGCTTCTTGCCAAATATCTGCTATAACTATCAGAATTTTTAATGGATACAAGTATAAACTTCTAGAAGGCAGATTGAATTTTTTTAATCTAAAATTATGTTGTATTTGATTACCTGTGACTTTTTCTCTCTTCTCATTCAACAGGAAGCCTGTCCACTTGGAATAAATGTGTGATGTTATAAAAACAGGAAAATCACTAACCACCAACACAAATGTACTCTGATTTTTAAATTCTTACATGCAAATCTCTTGCAGGGGATGTTTGCCTATTTCTCCTGAATTTTATCAATCCAACAACCTTATCTTTTTCTGTTCTGGGTGTGGGGAAGAAGAAAAGGAAGGGAGAGAGAGTAAAGAAGGGAGGAGGACGCGTGGTGGAGTGAATGGAGAAGGAGCGATGAATCAAGAATGTGGAACCTCGTCGCCGGCTGTAGGCAATGAGGTGCATCTCCCTGCTCTCTGGGTCTGTGAGATGAGGGGGGAGAGCCAGGTTCTTCTCTGTCTTCTTCCAGCTCTGAGTTCTGTGATTTAAAATTACATGGTGTAGATATGGAAACTAAAACCCAATGGAAGTAGAAGGAAGCAAATAACAGAGATGAACAGAAATAAGTGAAATAGAAATGAAAATATAATAGAGATGATCAATGAAAACAAAAGCTTATTCTTTGAAAAGACTGAAAAAAGCAAAAAAGCAAGCCTCTGTGACAGATCAGTAAAACAGATTGGAGATAAAATATGCAAAATACCCAGCAGGTGATAAGAGAGAGAGACTAATGTACACAGTGGTCAGTGATGTGACACCCCCTCCCTGTGTGGCTTTTCTTTTTCTCTCCCATCCTCCTTAGTTTTCCTCCTCTTATATTGTATTTTCTTCTTACTTCTGCCTTTATTCCATGTCTACACATTATATCTGATGTTGGCACTCACTCTGTTAGACTCCTGGGGGTAATAAAGAGGTGATAGACCTTAGACCAGTGTCCTGGTGACACCCTGGCATTGAGGGCTAATGTAGTTGCCACTTTGTTACAGCAGGTGGCACTGTAAGCCAGGAGCTGAGGAGTCAAACCAGCCATAAATTGTAGTATCAGGTTTTTCCATTGATTCTAAGTTCTCTTCCTCTGTTTTATTTATTTATTTGCAGTTTCACATTTCCAAAATTGTAAAGCATCTTACACTCAATATGTAGATTTACCGTAGAGTTTTATACCCCCTGAAAGCTGTTATTAAATTGATGCTGCTTCTTATTAAATCTTAACGTTGTCTTAGAATGGAGGACATCAGCGTGTTGTGAACCTTAGCACTATCTGGAATGAATTCATTACCTATAGAGAATATTCAAGCTCACGGGACATAAGTTCTTACTGAAGAATTAAAAATGCTGCATTAGTTAGTTGTCTGGGAATCACTGAAGCTTTGAGGTTGGACAGACTCAGGGGTTTGAAACCAGGCTGTGTGATCTTGGGCATATTTCTTATCCTCTGTGAGCCTCAGTTTCCTCATCTTTCAAATGGTGATAACAATGGCTAATTTGGAAGATTGTTGTTGTATGCCTACTATATAACTTGGCTCAAAACAGTTTCAATAACGTCCAGCTAGTGTCACATAATTTTAAAAAGCTTAGGTTAACAATGAAATGTGCAACAGACCCCTGTTAATTTACAACAATTAGGGAGACCGCACCTGTGCTATTCAATGAATTAGCTAATTGACTTGGGGTCCATGGATGTTTGACACTCAACCCAGATGGCACGACTTTATCATCTTCAATAGTGTGGTTCCGGGAACAGGATCTCCTGGGTGCTTGTTAAACAGGTAGATTTCTGGGCCCACCCAGACCTACTAAATTAAAATCCCTGGAGATGCAGCATAGAATGCATTTTTTAAACAAGTTCTCCATGTTGTTTGTAGGGACACAAAAATACGGTAACTCTGACCCAGCGTGTGTCCTGCTGACTAGTGTTGGGATCATATTAACTTAGCTTATTTCTGTAGTACTTGAATGATACGGTGATTTTAATTTGCTTATTGAGTGATGGAAAAACAAAACTAATGGACAACTCTGGTTTCCTCTGATCTTTCTCCTTCCCATGTGTCGCTCATCTTTCACGAATCAGTTCCATTTGCAGTGGTTTCTACCACCATTGTGAATGGGTGTTGCTGCTAGGAGATGAATAAATTCTAAAGATCTAATGCACAGCACAGTGATTATAGGCAACAATACTGTATTATATACTTCAAAGTTGCTAAGAGTCTAGATTTTAAATGTTCTCACCTTAAAGAAATAATTGTGTGCCGAGATAGAGGTGTTAGCTACCACTTCGGTGGTAATCATATTGCAATATATAAATGTATCAAATCAATGCTTTGCACGCCTTAAACTTACACAATGTTATATGTCAATTATATCTCAATAAAAACAAAACAACCTATGTTAAAAAAAATGAATGGGCCTGGCGTGATGGCAATGCCAGTTATAAAGTCTCGTCTCCATTGTGTGAAATAGTTAGAAAATGAGAATTCTAGATTGGTGAGTGAGTTCTAGATAACTGAGGTTTAACTTTTTAAATGTCTACACTATTTGAACATTTTTGATGAAAATTATTTATTCAACAAATATTTGTGTATGGCTTCCTAGGTCCCAGACTCAGGCTCTCTCTCTCAGTACAGAGAACACAAGGACTAGAGCATGTGTATTTGGAGCTGAGGGAGACCCTGGACCAACTCTCCACACACAGCAAGGTGTCCGTGGAGAGGGTCTCCCTGTGCTGTCCCGTCCCTTCAGTCATGACTTGTGTCTGGACACGCATTCTTCCAGCTGCCGCTCATGCAATTGTTGGTCAATTGCAATTTCTTCCTCCTTAAACATTTTCTTGAAGGCAACTTTAAGTGCCAAAAACTTGAATCCATATGTATATCTATAAATGCATACATACACACTTGCACAAACACATGTATGTGTATATGTATATCTGGTGCAGGTCTGGCACTATCACTTCTGTGCGCTTGATCTCCTCTAGGTCAAATTGTTTTCTGGGACACACGTTAAATGACAGGAGACAAGGCCGTGGTGGATTAAGCCACACACAGTGCTGGATGTGAGCACAGGACAGGGCTGTGAAGGGCTCGTGGCTGAGAGCCTTTGCAGGTGTGAGTTAATACTCACTGCCCGAGAGCACAGCTGTCATTGTCACCGAGCTTACAACAGCACTCAGCACATGGGAAAATATAGAATATGTCTCCTGTATGGGTCAGCATATCTATTTACTTTTATAGCATACTATTTCAGAGATAAATGTCATTATAATGACACAGAGTAGAATGGCTACTTCAAATGGGGGGGGGATGTGTACCTTAACTTTCTTAATGACAGAGTGATTATTAGGAACATAAATTATTGTACTGTGTGATCATTTTGAGAATTATTGTGAGCAATCTGTGTGGGATGGTGGTGGGCAGGCCCATTTGTCCCACACTAAGTGACTCAGCCCTCTCTGCCTGACACCTGTGTCCTTGTTGCCTTGCCCCCTGTCTCAGGGTCTTCTTGTTACTGTCTCCTGTCACCTTTCTGCTCTCTGATATCCTCTTCCATTTTATTTGCTTCACAACCTTTCTTTTCTCTTCTCTTTCCTTTCATCTCAGTCTGAATTTTATCTTACATTCTTTGTTTTTAGAGCCATTTCTAATCAAAGAGAATTTTAACTAAAACAGCTAAATAAATTTCTCCTTGCCCAAACTTCTCCTTCATCTTTTGAGGATTGAAGAGTATTTATTTCAAAAGGCATAGAACCAAAGGTGAAAAATACACATAAAGATATTGAAACACCTGCTAAATATAAACAGCACAAAACCAAAACTATTTTGCTATATGTGTTTTGAACAGCATACAGACTATAGAATCAAGCCTCACATACATCCAGCCCCAATATGTAGGTTTTATAATATATTTAATTGTAGCTGCTTTCATCTTCTTGTCTCCAGCTTATCTTAGATTTTTTTTTTAAAGATTGGCACCTGAGCTAACAACGGTTGCCACTCTTTTTCTTTTTTTTTGGCTTTTTCTCCCCAAATTCTTCCAGTACCTAGTTGTATATTTTAGTTGTGGGTCCTTCTAGTTGTGGAATGTGGGACGCCGTATCAACATGGCCTGACGAGTGGTGCCATGTCCATGCCCAGGATCCGAACCGGTGAAACCCTGGGCCGCTGAAGTGGAGCATGTGAACTTAACCACTCGGCCACGGGCTGGCCCCCTCATCTTAGATTTTTCAACTGGTCTTGTGCCTGAGGCTTTTCTGGGTACTTCTGGCTGTCGTTGTACTGGACAGTTGAGTGGCAGAGGTCAGAGTGCAGGTCATGACGCCATTGACCAAGAAAACTGTTCAGACAAAGTGTTTCTCAAATTGAAATCCATTGGCTTTAGGAGGTCTGTAAGAGCGCTTGGGTGGGAGTCAGGCTCTCAAACTGTTCTAGCCCGTAGATCTCTTGTGCTGCCAAAATGTAAAAGGCCAAGAGCCCCTCCCAGATGGAGACAGGTGAACTCCCACCCTTGTCGGCCTCAAAGTAGAGCTCTAGGGGCGGCCTCGTCTCCCAACTGCTGCCCGACTTTACCTGGCATGGGCAGGCAGTCCTCTGGGGCAGGGCTGGGGCAGGGTGAGGAGAGGGAGGCCCCCAGGCTGTGATCACCTCCTGAAATTATGCACCCAAGGCAACTCCCCTGCCTTGCCCTTGTCCTGGCCCTGCTCGGGCAACTCCAATTGTCCTTCCTCTAAATACTCAGAATTCAACCCTGCAGAGGGAGCCAAGTAACTTTAAAAAGAACACATGACTCTCACATTCTAAGTGGTTATTAACCAGATGAAACAAACAGCTAGAGAACTCTACCCTTCTAGTTACAGCACGACCTCTTAGGCAATGCCTTTGTTAGCGAATTGTTTAATTAGATGAGACCTGATCCCGGATTTCTGATCCGCAGCAATAGAAGGCCTATTGTATCACGCCTGGATGTGCATTCTCTAAGGAAACAGGAGGATGCAAAGCAAAACTGAAGTGGGACAGGAGAAGGGGGAGCCAAATGTGACAGACAGAAATAAAAGCACAAATTTTTCTGAGCAATGCAAAGGAAAGCTGGAAGAAAGAGAAGGCCCACTGTTTAAAGACGATGAAACATTGTGAAGACGTAACTGCTCTCAAAATTCACAGGCTTGATGCAATTTCAAACTAAGTCCAATGGGATTATTTTGTGGGGAAGAGGTCTTGGCAAAATAGTCTTAAAATTTATCTAAGTGTATTTTCAGGCAAGAACACATCAAATTCTAGAGAAGAGGAGAAAGAGACTGCACCATTAAGAAAGTACTGGGGTTATTAGCTGGTAGCACACAAATAGTAAAAAAATAGTGACGTGATGAAAGGATCAGTTCCCTGGAGCAGAATCAATGGCCCAACGATAGTGTATATTACACGTTCATGAATTCAGTACATATAATAAAGAATAAATACACAATAATAAATAAGTAAAATTAATGGGCTTGTTCGACCAAGGCCGCACATAAACAAATATATAAAATAAACTAAGAAATAAATAATAGTAATAAATAAAAAGAAAAAATCCATATAGGTGCCCTTCTCACACCATGGCCCCAATACATTCCTGATGAATCAGAGTTAAACAGATATTATATCATAGAAAAACTTCATGGATATGAGTTTCAATATTTGTCAAATTTCTAGAAGATGAAAGACTAAATTTCCAAATGACAGAAAATCATAATGGAAAATACTTGATTACAGAACATAAATTAATGTAAAATTATCTGAAATCAAAATTAAATGAAATTGTCATATCTGCTGCAAAGAGTTTCTAAAATCTTTATTCTAAGGTATAATCACAAAGATTGTAGAGGAAAACAAGAGAAAAATGGGCAAAGGAAAGAACTGGTCGATTCCTAAAGGAAGACACAAACGCAGGAATAAATATGCATATGGAAAATGCCGACTCCTGATATTAAAATGAGAATTGCCGTGATATAGCATTCACTGCCATAAACATTTTAAATGTACGCATTTAAAAATAAAATAGTTGCGGGGCTGGCCCCGTGGCCGAGTGGTTAAGTTCGCGCGCTCCGCTGCAGGCGACCCAGTGTTTCGTTGGTTCGAATCCTGGGCGCGGACATGGCACTGCTCATCAGACCACGCTGAGGCAGCGTCCCACATGCCACAACTAGAAGAACCCACAACGAAGAATACACAACTATGTACCGGGGGGCTTTGGGAAGAAAAAGGAAAAAATAAAAAATCTTAAAAAAAAATAAAAATAAAAAAATAAAATAGTTGCTGGAGAGAGTGTGATGTAACAGATACGCTCGCACTTAGAAGAAATTGGTTTGTGTTTATCTTTTGAACACTGTGAATGTTCTAATATCTCCTGCCTCCCTGGCAAGCACTGGACCGCTGGAAAGCCCACTCTTATTTTGGCTCACCCGTAACAAAGGTACCTTCGTGTAGCCCCAAATGAAGTACAGCATAGCGATTAAGAGCTCAAATTCTGGAGTTTGAGCTCTTAATTATTCTGCTCTGTCCCATAATGGTTTTGTGAAATTGGGCAAGTTATGAACTTTCCCACCCTCAGTTTTCTTATCTGTAAAATGGGCATAATAATACCTACCTCCTTGCTGTGGGAATTAAATGAGATTATATATGATGATTTTACCATGGTACCTGATACACAATAAGTGTTCAAGAAATGCTAGTTGTTACTTTTCATATTTTCTCCCTTTACCCTAATTTTCCCACTTTAAAAAAATATTTGTAGTGCTGTGTTTGCTTTCGTAAACTACTTCAAATCCTTTTGGGACAAGGCTGCTTATAAACTAATAATTCATATTGCCAGGCCCTTCTTAGAGAATTGTATTAATTTATGATGCCAACTCCAATGCTGGAGAGCAATTGGACAGCAAGGTCAGTTGTAATGTGCCAACATCTGTCCTAAGACTTAAAATGCTCATTACCTTTGACACAGTAATTCCATTTTTTTTGATTCTACATGTGAAAAAGCTGAAAACTTTACATACGTAAAAAGCTCATTCACAAAATTTTTGCATTGTTCTATTTATAACAGCTAATACTTGCAAACAACCTGAACATCCTTTAAAAGAAAATGGTCAAATTATTCACTCAAGAAAACTTTATGGAGTCATTAAAAAAAAGTTTTTGAAAATTGTGTAATAGCGTGGTAACTGCTTATGATGTAATACCAAGCGAAGCAATTTACTTGTGTCTCTGATATGACTACAGCAACCTACAATAATCTCTAAAGGAAGACTGGAAGGAAATATACTAGCGTGTTAATAATGGATTTTGAGGGGAGAAACAATGGATAATTTTAAATCCTTTTTTCCACACGTTTCTGTAATTCCCCGTTGTCTATAATGATGAATCTCCCCCCAACATAATGCCATTTAAGGTCTCTGTTCATAACTCATGGGTAAACACAAAGGACAGCTCATTTTGAACTGTTTTCTTTGGACAGGATGTCATCATTATTCATGAGAAACGCAACCACCTAAGGTACAACAGTGGGACAAGGGAGGGGCTTTGGGGCCTGTATAATGGGGAAATTTAATATCAGTTCCTGTCAGGGGCCTTGTTTGGGCTGATAAAATGAGAGAAAGCAGAGCACCTTTAGAGAAGACGGTGAGGAACCAGATTCTTTCTACCAGTCACAGAAGTTACAGAAATTCCAAAATCAGGAAAATGGAATTCCAGAGCAGAATTCACTGCTTGATTGGGAAAAGAAAATAACAAATAAAAAAATAGAAATCCCTCAAACTTTGTTTAAAGTAAGCAAAATCCTATTAGAACATGTTACTGCTATTCCTGTTTTAGTATTATTTATTTTTTAACTTAAAGTCATCAAATTAAAGACATTTTAGAACCCTAAGATAGACTTTTAATTTTTATGCTGTGTATTATCTTTTTCTGATTATAAATTTTAAATATACAAAATGTATAAATTAATAGATGAAATTTGTGAGTCATCCACCACTGTTAGGGTTTGTGATGTGAACTTTCTCTGGTATGGATAGAGCTGTTATTTCTTGAGTGATTATCACGAGCTTGGCAGCGCTTGGAGAATTTTACATGTATTAACTAAGGTTCATTCTCACAGCAATCTTCTAAGGTGGGTACAAAGATTATCTGCATTTCATCAAAGTTCAGCTTCTGGTTCACGACTCTGCAGCTGGGAAGGGGCAGAAGCGGGTCATGGAACCCCAGTGTTCTGGCTCTGAGTCTGTGCACTTAACCTCTCTCTCCACAGCTTCCATGCATTTATAAACACGTATTTACCAAAGTGGGATTATATTGCACCTAATGTCTCGTGACCTGCTTTTTCTTTTTAGTGTAGCTGAACAGCATTCCAAGTCACTAGAGAAAAGTCTGCCTCAGTATTTTTCATGTCTGCATTGTATTTTATTGCGTGGGTGTCACATAATGGATTTAACCATTATCCATATGGCTGGATATTTAAGTTTTTTCCTTATTGTAAACAGCAACAAAATGCACATCCTTACATGAAAATGTGCATATGAGAGATCATTTCATTAGGATAAATTCTTAGATGAGAAACATCTGAGTCAAAGTGAACATTTTCAAGGGTTAAAACACTTGCCAAAAGGCCCTTGAGGAAAGTTGTGTGCATTTACATTCCTCCGAGCAGCACAGGAGAGTGTGTTTTTCTCTACATTCTAGAGCTTTTCAAACCTTCTGCACCTTGACTGACTGTGAGAAATACATTTTATGTAGTGATTCAGTGTAAATACACATTAAACAAAGTTTACTATTTTCCTGACTAGATGCAGTGACCTCTTTTTCTCTCCTCTCCTCTTCTTTTCCTTCTGAAAATTTTCTTAAATGCCAGAGATGGTCCACTAAGTTAATTACATGATCCACAAATGGGTAGGAACTCACCATTTGGAAAAACACCATGTCAATGCTTGGATGTTAACATTCTTTTTAGTATTTGCCTATCTGATAATCTGAGATAATGACAAGTTTCAATTTCAACTCCTTTAATTAGGTACCAGGAGGTTGAACATTTTGCAAAATCATGTTTTTGGAGAGAGTGAACTGTAGTTCATCGTTTCTCAACTTCCAGCGCACATTAGAATTAAAAAAAAACTCATCTTTTTAATTAATTGCTGAACCAAATAATCTCTAGAGATTGGGCCCAGATATCAAAATTTGTCTCCAAGGCCGAGAACGATGGCTGTAGATGATCACAGTAAATTAGAGATTCGTACAATGATCTTGTTTATAACCTACCTAGAGTCTTCCTTTATAAAACTGCATTTGGCTTGGTGTCCCTTTGAATTTGATATTTATCTTAAAATATACTTGACAGGCATTTAAACAAATAAATATGGTTGATTTTCTAAGATGTTTTGTTCAGTTCTGACTATTAAGCATATGCCACTTCCAAGGGTCACTCTTTATTTAAATTGAAGTATCCTAATATTTTTTGCAAGCCTACTATGTGCGAAGCACAGTGCTAAATCTGTGGGGTTAGCGGATGAGCCAGCCACTCAGCGTGTAATAGCTGCCTTAACCTATGTGTGCAAATGTCTCTAACGCCAGGAAGATAGTGGCAATTTCACAACCGTACGAATTTAGAAATAAGACCATTAAAAAACTATGTTTCTAATATCCTCATAGTATTTACGACAAATTATATTATTTATACCAAAAAGCAACAAGAAAATTTGGAAACTCTTTCAGCTGGCTTTGATAAACTCTGTTTGCCCTGTAAACAGTACATATTTTAATAATATCTTCGTCATCTGAAGGTGTGCCTTCACTCCGTCTTATGTATAGAGCTGCGCAAATCACAGTTGTGTTTATTTAGTCTGATTTAGGGGTGGATTATTGCAAGGAAACTCATCTGATGGGAGACAGTTTAGATTGTCATGAATAAAATCACATTGTGGGAGAACCGAGGTGCTGTTTAGTATTTCAGAGTTCCATCAGATACAGAGTTCCAATTGCCTACTGTACAGTCCACCTAGAGGGTCCTCTGGAACCCCAAGTGTAATGTATCTCCCCAATAGAGTTCTTAGCTCCCCCTACCTATTCCACAAACCCATCTTCCCTCCTCCATTTGTGGCACAGTGGGCAATTGTGTGCTTTGCAGTAAGACAGAGCTTACTATACATCTCTGATGCTGTCTCCTCAGTTGGAGAAATATACTACTTGCTGGCCCAAACCAGTCTGGGGTACTTTGGGTCATCTGTGGGCCTGAGCACTGGCTGGAGGCGCTGACTGCTGAGATTCCAGCTCTGAAAGCCCAAGAAGGCCAGCCTGGGACAACTTTCACCATCCTTCCCTCCATCTTCACATTTTTGCTTCTCTGTTGTACATGAAAAGGACTTCAGGAGAGGAGGGACGTTCACAGGAGGCTCTCAGAGGGCCACTAGGACCAGTCTCTGGTCACAGGACTGTCTGGAGAAGCGAAGACAGCACAGTAGAGTCTATAGTGGGTGACATGTTGAGGGCTGGCACAGGTGAAAGAAGTAAGCGAATTCCAAAAGGGTTGCACAAATTGGTGAATGACAAAGGACTAGGAGGAGCTGGGGTTGACGTTGAAGGGGGTCATTCATGCCCTCCCATGGCATCCGTGTTTCGTCTGCTATTGGCACACTTGGCAATTCCCAAGTCTCCAGGTTCCTCTACTACTGCATCCTTAGAAGTACGCTGGAGTAGGAGAAGCTTTGTCCTTGAGAAGTTACTCAACCTTTCTATGCCTCAGTTAACTCACCTACAAAAACTGGGTAAATGACAGCTCTGTAGAAGGAGCCAGCTCTGATGGCCAGGATCAGACCCCCTCTATACATCCAGCTGGACAAGTGCCTGAGATCTCAGATCATCAAGTGGAGTGTCCAGTAAGGGGGCTGAGGCATGGCGGGTGGGCTGTGGGTTTACTTATGGTCCCTACCATCTTCTCCCACAGCGTAAAATGTTCACCCTTCAGGGGAACCCAGCCCTTGGCAGAGATGTAGCAGAACAGTTATGGATCTGGTCAGATGATGGATCAGCTGTTCAATTTACCTGTCCTTTACATATTTTGGGAGAGGAGACTATCAGTCACCTAGGGCAAGAACCAAAAGTGCAGCAGTGTTTTGGGCTCGGATTATTGGACCGTGAGTTTTCCCCCTGTTAGCCATCATCACCAGAGATCAATGACCAAGTCATCAAACCCCGAGAACAGTTTTTTAGAGCTGGAAAATGGAAGACAAGGGAGAGCTGCATCCTGTTGGGTCACATCCTGTTCACGAAGGCAGGAAGCGGGACAGTAGACCAAGACTGTTAGAAAAACATGACGTTTACTAGCCATTCACACGCTATGTGTGTGTGTTTTGGTATACAGTTTTTTAAGACATTGTGAAACGAAGCCCATATATCATGCTTTGGGGAAGTCCTCAAGCTTCTTGTGAAATAAAACTGGCTAAAAGCCAACTCTTTATTATATGACTGTGCTCGATCTATAAAGAAAAATATCCTATTCGCCATCTGAAAAACTGGTCACACAGCAGTGAGTGTTTCCTCCAGGAATGGGAATGCAATGTTGGGAATTTCTCAACGGCAGGCCTAGTGAGTATGAGACTGTGCATCTTGTCCAGAAATAGAAATGTTGTTGTTGTTCTCAAAGGGATGGATGGATTGTCCCAGGGTGGACAGCCCACAGGGCATTGCCAAAGAAGCATTGGGGTCGTGTGGGATTGCTGGCACACAGTGCTCCCTGCTCAAAGCACAGCTTGTCTTTCCTTCAGTCAGCTGCCTCCACAATCCTCTTCTCTGCCTTCTCTTTCTTCTCTCCCCTTCTCTGGCATGTGTTTCAAGTGGGGTGATGGTCGCACAATTGTTCCATGCTGTTTCGCATGGGGGTGGGATTAAGAAGAAAGCATTGCCCTCTCTGGGCAATTATGTTGATAATTAGTGTCCTTCAGGAGTGATCTGAGAGGACCCTTGCAACTCTGGACTATCTAGTAGCTCAGGACTGCCATGCTTCAAGACAAGTCAAACATTCAGGATGGTGGTGCTCAACCTTTTGGACACCTGGTCCTACGAATCTACCTTTAAGATTTGAAAACCACATGCTTTGCAATTAGTACTCAATGGATTGCTGACTTTCTTCTTGGATTTCCCTTAGTCTATGGTAAGTAATTGTGCTAGGAATGGGCCACAATTACTAGGAAATTATCTCTTAGGAATATCCATGCATCATGGAACCAGACTGGGTGCAAATCTTCCAGCAGATAGTTCTGCTAAGGGCTTCACCTATCATCCGGTGATTTTGGATTTTAGTATTTAGAGAAAGAGACAGAAAGAAAGGCAAAGAAAAGAATAATATTGACTTTGCTAAGATCTATGCATGGTTAGTGTAGTTTTTATTCTAAAAATTTTAAGTAATGGAAATCCAACAAAAATATTGCATATAATTTTATCCTAAATTAAAGTTGTGTTTTTAGTGGTTCATGTCACCTTCTAGTTCTTGTGATATGTTTTTTTTTAACCTGTTTACAGTGTCATCATAAACTTTCTATATTTTTGCCTAAATTCATGTATAAGAGATGTTTTTTTAAAAAGAAGTGATAATTAGACCCGTTTTTGGTGCTCATGGGCAGAGTAACAGAATGCCCACAATAAGTTGTGGGTTTCCTTTCTTGCTTTCCCTTGGGGTCTTCACATCACACTTCAGCTCGGTTTATGAATAATGGGAGCTTATGACTAGTCACCTTATAAATATATTAGGTGGAAAAATAATGGCATGATTTCAGAATCACCCAGATGGAAAGATGTGGTGTCAAATGTTGCAATACTTAAAGGACCTCAAAATTTGGGCGGTCACCAGGATATGCTCCTTTTCTCTTGTTCTTGTCCTTTCACTTCTGACTTTTCTTTCTTCTTCTCACTGCTCCCAAACACTCCTTTCGCAAAATTCTGTTGAAGTCTAAGAGCGAGGATTCTACTTGCTAATCTCTGCAGGGCTTGTGTGACAGGCAATGTGCTAAGGTATTTACTCACATATCCTGTTTAATCCTACTCCCTGATGGGGGAGGTACTATTATCCCCACTTTACAGGAGAGGGAACTGAGCTGCTAGTGATTAAGTGCCTTGCTGGAGAGCAGTTGGTGAGTGATGGAGCTATTACCCAATGCAGATCTCTGCAGTTGGATTTTTCTGATTACAGATCAGGCTGTTTTGCAACACAGCACCGCCTTTCAGTGTGGAACCTGGGACAGAGATGATAGGAGAAGCAGGCATGTTGTACAGTTGGCTACTTATTCTTTCAATGATATGATCACTCTATTTTCCCTGCATTTTTGTACCTTGCGTTTCCTGTCACCGCCTTCTACAAGCTGGGGACATTCAATAACAGACATAATTATTTAGAGAATATGATTTTATGTAATAGGAAAAAGCGTTTTTGGAATATAAACTGGAGGAAGAGAAAGACAGCAAGTTTGTTGATGTCTCATTTCCTTTCTTTTCTTCTTTTGTAAACTGTTTGGTTGGTTCCATTCAGGATATTAAGTTAACCTCCTGAAAGATAAAAATAACTTCCTTTGTAGTTTTACCTCAGACAGCAATGACTTATTGTGCTTTTTCATTGAAAGATCTATTTTTAGAAAGAGTGCAATCCCCATGAGTAATAACTGTTTGGCAAGATGACGTTTATGGTGGATAATCACTCTGAGGTCTTTCTTTGGATGGCTAACAAATTGTTTTTTACACAGTTTGTGTGAGTTATTTTGTGATATGTGCAACTTCATTTAATAAAAAACCCCAAAGGATATATGTATAGAGCTTTGGGAATTCCTTTTACTTCCTGTATAATGACTCACAGTTTAGATACACTAAGTTGGGTAGAGGAAGCATCTCCCTATGATTGTCTCACAAAAATAAAAACCATAAACCGGGAACAGAAAGTGCAAACCTCTGCAGGATCCTCTGCTCTCCCCTAGGCAGGAGGTGGCATCTGGGGATAGTATGTGAGGTCAAAAAAATGAAGCCACTGGTGGACTGAGAATGGGCTGATCCTGGGAAGAGGGGAGGAATCATTTTCTTTTGGTGCTTAAGTTTAGGATATTTACTTTTTATTTTTGATCTACTTCTCTCCAGCTTCAGAATTCCAGTCATCTAACTCAAATACAGCCAGAACTGATTCCCATCTCTGTTTGAAATACACAAATGGCTAAACAAAATAGACAAAATGACCAGAATATGGAATTTCAAACTTTGAGAGTCATGGTTTCCTAGAATTATATAGAAGAACACCAGGGTAATTATAGGGCTGATTCCTGAGTTAGGTGGGTGGTCTCCTTCACCTCTGAGATGCTATCGTTCTATGATTTTTTACTCTTCTATGTCTCTGATAAGTTTCTTCTGGGAGACAAATTTTCAGCTTCCCAGAACCTCAGAGAGCCATGACCAAATAATCCGAACAAAAGTGCAGAGACAGACACCTTCCTTTCTGGGGAAGCAGTGCTGACAGTAGCTGGGAAGAACTGGTGACTTGTTAACAAAAAACCAGTGTAAAGATATACTATTGTTATTTCCATTGGAGAAATCTTGATATAAAGTTGCATTTCATCTAAAAAACCACCATTTGTAAATAGAGCCATGGGTTTTCTGCTACTGGATTCAGGCAACTCACCCCAGAATTGTGTACGTATTTTGCTCTGAACTTCATTGCACAAACTGGTAGGTATAGTTTGGTTCAGATTTCCTCTAGCCGTATTTGAATGATGATTTCATCAACAATTCAATTAAGTTGAAATTTATGGCTTTAGAAAGAGATCACAAACATGACTCGTTTGGGTTTTATGTTTTGTGAAATTTTTAAAAATCTTTTAAACCACTCACAGAACTTTCCAAGTATGACAGATTTGCAAAGTGTGGCCAAATGGGCCAGTTAGGTTTACCCAGGGTTTCCAAGATCCCAGCACTCAGGTCCTGGGTGGCAGTGGATCTGGAAGACTTCTAGAACGAGCTCTAGCTTGTGGTTTCACAATCAACTTAGTTTCACCTCTACCTTAATAGGAGTAAAACTTAGTACAATTAGAAATTAAAAGTCTTCTGATGAGTGTTAGGAGTAAAACTTAGTACAATTAGAAATTAAAAGTCTTCTGATGAGTGTTTCTGTCTTTAACATTCAGTAATCTTGGTTCCAAGCAATCACTGCTATAGATTTAGAAGAAAGATGGCACCTGAGGGGACGGAATTATACTTGGGCCGCATGATTACTGTGTTCTTGTGGTCTGAACCAATGACTGAGCCCTTCCCAAGTGAAATAACTGCAGAGCAACACATTTTTGAAGGAGAAGGAACTAAAGGCGTGTAACAGGAGCTCTTGCGTGTTAAAAATAAATTACAGAATAATGAAGGCAAGCCATTATTTTTGTTGTGATTGTAAATGGTATTGTATTCTTGAGTTCTCTTTCTGTAGTTCATTATTAGAACATAGAAATGCAACTGATTTTTCTAAGTTCATTTTGTACAGCAACTTTGCTATAGCTGTTGATTATTTCTAATAGTTTTCCAATGGATTCTTTAGGGCTTTCTATATAAAAAATCATGTCATCTGCAAACAGTGAGAGTTTCACTTCTTCATTGCCTATTTGGATTCCTTTTATTTACTTTTTTGGCTCTGGCCAAAACCTACAGTACTATGTTGAATAAGAGTGGTGAGTATGGGCACCCTTGTCTTATCTCGATGGCTTTCAGTTTTTCACCATTGGGTATGATGTTGGCTGTGTGTTTGTCATACACGGCCTTTATTACATTGAAGAACTTTCCTTCTATACGCATTTTATTCAGATCTTTTATCATAAATGGATGTTAGATCTTAGATGATTTCTCTGTGTCTATTGAGATGACCATGTGGTTTTTATTCCTCATTTTGTTAATGTGGTGTATCACATTGATTGATTTCCAGATGTTGAACCATACCTGTGTGTCTGGTGTAAATCCCACTCAATCATGGTGTATAATCTTTTTAATGTATTGCTGTATTCGGTTTGCCGATATTTTGTTGAGTATTTTTGCATCTGTGTTTATCAGCAATATTGGCCTGTAATTTTCCTTCTTTGTGTTGCCATTGTCTGGCTTTGGGATCAGGGTGACGTTGACCTCATAATATGTGTTAGGAAGTATTCCATCTTCTTCAACTTTTTGGAATAGTTTGAGAAGGATAGGTATTAAGTCTTTGAATGTTTGGTAAAATTCTCCAGAGAAGCTATCTGGTGCTGGACTTTTATTTTTGGGGAGGCTTTTGATTACTGTTTCAATCTCTTCACTTGTGATTGGTCTATTCAGGTTTTCTATTTCTTCTTGATTCAGTTTTGGGAGATTGTATAAGTCTAAGAATTTATCCATTTCTTCTAGATTATCCAATTCGTCGGCGTATAGTTTTTCAAAGTAGTCTCTTATAATCCTTTGTATTTCTGTACAATCCATTGTAATTGCTCCTCTTTCATTTCTAATTTTATTCATTTGAGGCTTCTCTCTTTTTTCTTAGTGAGCCTGGCTAAGGGTCTGTCAATTTTGTTTAGCTTCTCAAAGAACCTGCTGTTTGCTTCATTAATCCTTTCTAATTTTTTTCTATTTCATTTATTTCTGCTCTAATTTTTATTATTTCCCTCCTTCTGCTGACTTTGGGCTTTGTTTGTCCTTTTTCTTCTAATTCTGTAGTTTAAGATTGCTTACTTGAGATTTTTCTTGTTTGTTAAGCTGGACCTGTACTGCTGTGAATTTCCCTCTTAGGACCACTTTGGCTGCATCCCATATGAATTGGTATGGTGTACTTTCACTTTCATTTGTGTCCAGATATTTTTTTATTTTTCCTTTAATTTCTTCAATGATCCACTGGTTGTTCAGTAGCACATTATTTAGTCTCCACATATTTGTCACTTTCCCAGCTTTTTTCTTGTCATTGATTTCCAGTTTTATAGCATTATGATTGGAAAATATGCTTGATATGATTTCAGCCTTCTTAAATTTATTGAGGCCTACCTTGTTTCCCAACATCTGGTCTATCTTTGAGAATGCTCCGTGTGCACTTGAGAAGAATGTGTATTCTGCTGTTTTTGGATGGATTGCTCTATGTATATTGATTAAGTCCATCTAGTCTAGTTTTTCATTTAAATCCGCTATGTCCTTGTTGACTTTCTGTCTGGATAATCTATCCACTGATGTAAGTGGGGTGTTAAGATCCCCTACTATTATTGTGTTGTTGTTAATATCTCCTTTTATGTTTGTTAATAGTTGCTTTATGTACTTTGGTGCTCCTGTGATGGTGTATATATATTTATATGTGTTATATCTTCTTGATGGAGTGTCCCTTTTATCACTGTATACCACCTCTCTCTGTCTCTCATTACCTGTTTTATCTTGAAGTCTACTTTGTCTAACATAAGCATGGCAACACCTGCTGTCTTTTGTTTGCCATTAGTTTGGAGTATCGTCTTCCATCCCTTCACTCTGAGCTTGTTTGTCGTCTGTGGAGCTGAGATGTGTTTCCTGGAGGCAGGATATTGTTGGGTCTTGTTTTTAATCCATCCAGCCACTCTGTGTCTTTTGATTGGAGAATTCAATCTGTTTACATTTAGAGTGAGTATTGATATATGAGGGCTTAGTCTGCCATTTTATTGTTCATTTTCTAGTTCTTCTGCATTTCCTTTGTTTCTTGTCCTGTGTATTTCAGACTACCAATTCAGTTTGGTAGTTTTCTGTGATGGTTTTCTTAGTTTCCTCTTTATCACTTATGTCTCTGTTCTGATTATTTATTTAGTGGTTATCATGAGGTTTGTATAAAAAATCTCATAGATGTGATAGTCCATTTCTGATTTCGTATTTCCTTAGATTAAGCCAATTCCATCCCTTTCCTTTTCCTCTTCTAAGTTATTATTGTTACAACTTATTTCGTCTTGTGTTGTGAGTTTGTGGTTTAAATGATGAGATTGTATTTATTTTTGGTGCTTTCCTTCCCTTTAATTTAATGTTATAATTAAGTGTTTGCTATCCTGTCCTGATAGAGAGCTGCAATTTTCTGATTTTGTCTACCTATTTAAATCCTTGCTCAAGACTTTTTAACCCCTTTCTTTTATTTTTCAGGTATGAGAGCCTTCTTGAGCATTTCTTGGGAGGGTGGGGGGAGTTCGTCTTGTGGCAATGAACTCCCTTAGCTTTTGTTTATATGGGAAAGTTTTTATCTCTCTATCGTATCTGAAGGATATCTTCACTGGATAGAGTATTCTTGGCTGAAAGTTTTTGTCTTTCAGAATTTTGAAATTGTCATTTCACTTTCTCCTAGCCTGTAAGATTTCTGCTGAGAAATCTGCTGAAATCCTGATAAGGGTTCCTTTGTAAATTATTCTCTTCTGGGTTGCTAGCTTTAATATTTTTTCTTTGTCATTGACTTTTGCTAGGTTTACTACTACATACCTTGGAGAAGGTCTTTTTACATTGATATAATTAGGAGATCTGTTGTCTTCTTTCACTCGTATTTCTAGCTCCTTCCTCAGGTTTGGGAGATTCTCAGCTATTACTTCTTTTTTTAAAAATTTTATTTATTTACATATTTATTTTGAGGAAGATTAGCCCTGAGCTAACATCTTCCACCAATCCTCCTCTTTTTGCTGAGGAAGACTGGCCCTAAGCTAATATCCGTTCCCATCTTCCTCTACATTATATGTGGGACACCTGCCACAGTGTGGCTTGACACATGGTGCTTAGGTCCACACTCAGGATCAGAACTGGTGAACCCTGATCCACCAAAGCAGAACATGCAAACTTAACCACCATGCCACTGGGCTGGCCCCTCAGCTATTACTTCTTTGAACAAGATTTCTGCTCCCTTCTCCTTTGCTTCTCCCTCTGGAATATCCATAGTCCTTATGTTGTATTTCCCAATTGAGTTGGATATTTCTCAGAGAATTTCTTCATTTCTTTTTAGTTTTAGTTCTCTCTCCTCCTTCATCTGGAGCATTTCTATATTTCTGTCCTCCAGACTGCTGATTCACTCCTCCATATTATCAGCTCTGTTATTCAGGGAGTACAGATTTTTCTTTATCTCATCTGTTGTGTTTTTCATCTCCAACATTTCTGATTTGTTTTTCTTTATAGTTTCAATCTCTTTTGTGAGAATGTTCATGATTTCATTGAACTGTTTATGTGTATTTTCTTGTAACTCATTGAGTTTTTGTATGATAGCTATTTTGAATTCTCTGTCATTTAGATTATAAATTTCTGTGCCTTCAGGCTTGATTTCTGTGTGCTTGTTATCTTCCTTCTGGTCTGGAGATTTAATATTTTTTTCATACTGTTTGACAGCATGGATTTGTGTCTCTGCATAGTGATACTATCTGGTCACAGCTTCCACCTGCCGCCACTGGATGGGGGTCAAGATCTGTGTATTCTGAGCCCACAGTCATCCATGGCTTGCTCTCTCACAGCTGCTACTTTTCTATCTGTGCAGGCACTCTAGCTGACCAGTTGAGCTGGAGTGTTGGGCCCGGGGAGGGGTGCTTTATTTCACCTGCACAATCCCAGGGGCATTCTCGCTCTGCCCTCACTATCTGCTCTCCTTGGGTTCTGGCTTGTTGAAGACATCCCTGAACTAACTTAGTCACTTCTGTGTGGGGTTTTCCCATGGGCTGTGAGTGAACCTGGAGAGAGAAGGAGTTCCCATGGAGGGCCACCCTTCTCCCCTTTCCTCTCAGAGCGATGTGCAGTCCTGAGCCCCGGGTTGCTGCTGCTGGGGAGGGAGAGGAGATGCTCTTATCTCCTTCAACTTTCCCTGGGGGTACCAGCACCTTCACCTTCAGACACATGGCTGTGTGGGTCTCTCAGATGTCTTTTGTGTTGTGTGAATGTTCTCTCTTGGTATGTGAATGTCCTTTTCATTGTGTCTCAGGGAGAGAGTCTAAGGGGAGAAATCACTCTGCCATGATGCTGAATGTCACTCCTCTTTTAATTTTTGTAATGATATCTTTGGAAGAATAAAACCTTTTAATTTTGATGAAGTCCAATTCAACTTTTTTTTGCTTTTGGTATCATATCTAATAGTTTGCCTAACCCAAGTTCACAAAGATTTCTCCTATGTTTTCTTCTAGAAATCTTATAGATTTAGGATTTACATTTTGGCCTGTGATCCAGTTTTAGCTATGTATGGTGTGTAAGGTGTGGGGAAAAGTTCCATGGTAATTTTTGAAATTTGCATGCAAAGATACAATTGTTCCAGGATCATTTGTTGAAAAGACTATTCTTTTCCCTGTTGAATTGTCTTGATACCTTTGTCAAAACCAATTGACCATAAATATGAGGATTTATTTCTAGACTCTCTGTTCATTGATCTATATGTCATTCTGTACCCCAACATCACACATTTTTGATTACTTTATAGTAAGTGTTGTATAAGTCCTCCAATGTTGTTTTTGTTCAGTTTTTTTTTGGTTTATTCTAAGTCCTTTGAATTTCATATAAATTTTAGAATCATCTTGTCAATTTCTTCAAAAGAGGATCTTTACCAAACTTGCTTGTTAGGTCTAGTACATTTTTTTGTTGATTTTATAAAATTTTCTACCTACAAGATTATGTCATCTGCACATAAAGACAATTTTGCTTTTTCATTTTCAATCTGTATGCCTTTAATTTCTTTCAATTGCCTTATTGCACTGGCTAGAACCTCCAGCACAATGTTGACTAGAAGTGGTAAGAAAAGACGTCCTTGCCTCATCCCCAATCTTAGGGGCAAAGCATTCAGTATTCCACCATTAAATATGATGTTAACACATTCAAAGAGACATATGCACCCTTATGTTTATCGCAGCATTATTCACTATAGCCAAGAAGTGGAAGCAACCCAAGTGCCCATCAACTGATGACTGGATAAAGAAGATGTGGTATATATATATATATATATACATATATATATATATATATATATATACAATTTAATACTACTCAGCCGTAAAAAAGACAAAATTGTCTCATTTGCAGCAACATGGACAGACCTTGAGAGCATTATGTTAAGGGAAATAAGTCAGACAGAGAAAACTAAACAGCATATGATGTCACTCATATGTGGAAGATAAACAAACACATGGACAAAGAGAACAGATTAATGGTTACCAAAGGGGAAGGGGGCTAGAGGGTGGGCATAAGGGGTAAAGGGGCACATATATGTAGTGATGGAACTGAAATTTCACAATGTTATAAACTATTATGACCTCAATAAAATAAATAAATAAATAAATAAATAAATAAATATATGATGTTAGCTATGGATTTTTCATAGATGCCCTTTATCAGGTGGAGAAAGTTTACTTCTATTCCTAGTTTGTTGAGTTTTAAAAAATCATGACTAAATATTAGATATTGTCAAATGTTTTTCTGCATCTGTTGAGATGATCATGTGGGCCTATTGTTTATTCTTTTAATGTGGTATATTATATTTATTGACTTTTGGATATTAAGCCAACCTTGCATTCCTGGAATAAAACCCAATTGGTTATGGTGGGGTTTTTTTTCATGTTACTAGATTTGGTTTGTGATTTCCTGTAAAGGGTTTTGCATCTATATTCATGAAGGATATTGATCTATAGTTTCCTTTCATGTGACTTCTTTGCCTGGTTTTCATATCAGGCTAATACTGGGCTACTAATATTTGAGAGTGTCCCCTCATCCTCTATTTTCTGAAAGAATTTGTATAGGCTTGGTATTGTCTCTCCCTTAAATATTTGATAGAAGTCAACAGTGAAAACCATCAGGACTTGGCCTCTTCTTTGTGGGAATATTTTAAATTTCTAATTCAATGTTCTTACTTGATATAGATCTACTCAGATTTTCTTAAGTAAATTTTCATAATTTGGGGTTTTTTTTCCAGGAATTTGTCCATTTCATCTAGGTTGTTTATTTGGTTGGAATAAGTTGTTCGTAATAATCCTTTAAATATCTGTAGGGTGGTCCTGCTTGAATTGGTTTGTTTTAATTTCCCACTGACTTTAATCACAAGGGCATGGTAGTACTAAAAGATGCTGTAAGAAATCTCCTGTATTTCAGGAATACTGTTCCTTACTTCCATTGTCAACTGGCAGTCCAATTTCCCACTGGTAATCAGGATCAATCACCCTTGACAGTACAGTAACTCCCTTCCTTGCCTGTTGATTTAGTTATGAGGAGACCAAAATGACTGGATAGCAGTCCAAACTTTCAGTTCAATGGAATCGTTGCTATGTCTCCTGGTGAAAGCATTTTTCTCATTGAAACCAAGACCTCCGGGCAAGCAGAGAATTAGGTTGTATGTACAGGAAGCAAAACTTTGCTGGGGGATCACTAAGAGTAATAGTAAGTGGTGCCACTTTTATTTCCACCCTTTGATTCCTGGACCTGTGAATCCTGGCTATGGGAGAAATAACACCATTTGCTGGATGCTGATTCAGAGCATAATAGCCTTCTGGAGAACCTTGGCCCAGCCCTGCCACTTAGCTGGTGCTGTAACTGAGTCTTTAAAAGGCCAAGCCAGCTGCTTCAAGATGGTGGGGCACATGGTAAGACCAGTTAATTCCATGAGCGTGGGCTCATTGTTGCACTTCATTTGCTCTGAAGTGAGTTCCTTAGCCAGCAACAATGCTATATGGAATACCATGATGATGGATAAGGCATTCTATAAGTCCACAGGCAGTAATTTTGGCAAAACATTGCGTGTATGGACCACAAATCCATGTATAGGGTGTCTATTTCAGTAAGAACAAAATACTGTCTTTTCCATAATGGAAGAAGTCCAATGTAATCATCCTGCCACTAGGTAGCTGGCTGATCACTTTGGGGAATGATGCCCCCCATAATGTGGATTTTGTCTTGGTCTCTGCTGCTAGCAGATTGGGCCCTCAGCCGTGGTGGTAGCCAAGTTGACCTCGGTGAGTGGAAGTCCATGTTGCCAAGCCCAATGTGTAGCCTCCACCCCTGCCACCATGGCCACTTTGTTCATGAGCCCATTGGGCAGTGCCAGGGTGGCTGGGGAAAGAGACTGACTTGTATCTACAAAATGAGTCATCCTATTCACCTGGTTATTAAAATCTTCTGCTGAGGTCACCTTTTGGTAAGCATTGACACGGAACACAAATATCTTCATATTTTCCACCCATTCTGAGAAGTCCATACACATACTTCTTCCTCAAATTTCCTTGTCACCAATTTTCCAATCATGTTTCCTCCAAGTCCCTGACAGTCCAGGGAAACCATTGGCCATGGGACACGATCAGCATACAATCACATAACTGGATGTTTATCCTTCCACACAAAATTGTCTAGGTACACTTCTTGAAGTTCTGCCCACAGGGAGGACTTCCCTTCACCACTATCCTTCTTGGATGTCCCAGAAAGAGGCTGTAATACTATAGCTGTCCACTTTCAGATGGTGCCTGCATATCATGCAGAACCATCCGTAAACGAGGCTCAAGATTTCTGTCAGTCAACTGATAGTAGGGAATGCCCATGAGCCACATGTGTGGGCTGGGAGAGAGAAGGTAATATAGTGGAAGTAGGGACCATGGGTAATGGATATTTGGACCACTTCTTCATGTAGCTTGCTTGTGCCTTCCAGGTGCACTTGGGCCAGATCTTATATATGCCACTTCCATTTGATGGTGGAGTGCAGCTGTGCATGCCCAACTTTATGTTTTGATGGGTCAAACAACACCCAGTTTATGATGGGCAGCTTGGGTCAAATGGTAACTTTGTGGCCCACAGTTAAACAGTCAGTCTCCACTAAGGCCCAGTAACAGACCAAGAGTTGATCCTCAAAAGGAAAGTGGTTATCTACAAAAGATGCCAGGACTTTGCTCTAAAATCCTAAGGGTCTGTGCTGTGATTCACCTCTAGGGCTCCAAAGAGAATCTCTACCTGCCACTGACATTTTAAGCACCCTTGAATCTGCTGGGCCATGTGGCCCAAGTGGCATAGTAGCTTGCATGGCAGCCTGGACCTGTTTCAGAGCCTTCTCTTGTGCTGGGCCTTGCTCAAAACTGCAGCTTTTCAGGTCATTTAGTTAATGGGCTGGAGTAGCACACCCAAATGAGGAATATGTCTCCTCCAAAACCCAGAGTCCCACTTTCTGGTTGTGGGAAGGGCCCAATACAACAATTCATCCTTCACCTTAGAAGATATATTAACGTTTATAAATTTTTGGTGGTGTAGTGAGGTCCAGCCTCCTCTTTATTCATGGGGTTCTGGGTCTGTAAACAAGCTCAAGTCCAGGAATTGATTGAGGGGCCATGACTCTATTTTTATGATTCAATTTTTATTTTAGTTCATTTGGCCTAGAACTCTTCTGCTTATACAGATAAGTAAGAATTTAGTAGACTGCCTATCTATATCCCTTCTAAGCACACCATGATCAACCAGCCAATGCCGTATGTCTCTGTGAGCCCTACTATTCTGATTATTGCTTTGACTCTGCTGTCCATTAGGGCAACCACACCCTCCTTGTCTTTGGTGGTTAAGTGCCACCACTTGGCCTCTGCCATCCCAGGATCTAATTATCTCTACTGTATCTAAGAATTGCAGTTTAATGATAGCAGTTACCACAGAGATTCCTGACTTTTAGAGAAAAGCAACCATTGAGTTCTTCAAGGATGCTATGGCTCCCCTCAGAAATTTATTCCTCATGGTCATGGTGAAAGATGTGTCTCTGACCTTCCTAGAGTGAGGATGCAGGTTTTCCATGAGATATCACTCTAACATTCCAATCTTCCTAAGCTTTTTCTACAGTATACCAAGACAGTTCTGGTATTTCAACTTCATTTAGTGTAGGCCACTCTTTGGTCCATGTTTCAGCCAACCAACTAACCAGGCAAACTCTTAAAGCCTTTATAACCCTTGGAGCTACATCATTAAATCCAGAATCTCTGCTTAGTGGGCCCATATCAATAAATTTGGCTTAATCGAACTTTATGTTCCTTCCAACATTATCCCACACCCTTAGTATCCATTCCCACACATATTCCCCAGATTTCTGTCTGTATATATGGGAGAAATCATGTCCTTCTTTTGGAGTGTAGTGCACCTCCTCATGGGTCATGTTTTGTACCTTATCTTTTGGGGCCTGCTGGGACTTGAGTCTAGTTACAGGTCTGGAAGAGAAAAGGGGTGGTGGGGCTGGGTCGTGAGGAGAATAGACAGTGTCTTGCATGGCAGCTACCTTGGGGGAGGCCATTACTGTTTCCTTAGACAATGCAAGGTTAATCTCCTCACATGGGAGTGGAAAGGCTGCTTCAACTGGCAAACAAGACTTATTTTAGTCCCCATTTTACTTCACTAGAAGGAAACTCCAACCCAGTCATTTTGAGGCTCAGCCTCGTCCCAGGGTTTTACGTATTAAGGCGTTAGTGAGACCCCTCCAGTTCTAGGTCATCTCTAGTTACCACCTGTTTGTCCATTCTCTGTGTTCCCCTCAGGGCCAAGCCTGGGTTCCAGGAATCTTTGGTGAGTCTATAATCACTTATCCATTCCTCTGTGAAGTCTTGTCATCACCTTTCCAGTTCCAAAAATCTCTATTTCCTACCTTACTGTTCCTCAAAGACACTCTTCCTGCCCCAGTCTCTAGAAGAGATTCTATTACTCGAGAATTGACGTCTACTTTCCCCTTGCTGAAATCCTCTTTCAAGAAATTATAAACCTTGGTTTCCTGATTGAAATGAGGGTAGGGGAAAATACAAAGAGCGTGGACAAAGTTTAAAATTTTAGTATATGGCCCTATTGTGGAGATGGGACACCAAAGTTGCTGAAGATAGAAGGAAAGACTTCTTAACATTTCTAGAGAACTTAACATTCTCTAAATACATAAAGAATGATAAATTTTCCCCACAACTGGACACTATTCCTCCGTTGACATTCTCCACCCTTAACCTCGGGGCAAAGGCTTGTGTTTGGCAAGTTTGTTGGTGTTATAGTCTGGGTGACTGGCTTCTGGTGATAAATCTTGTGTATGAATTGTGGGAATGGCCAGTATCCAAAGTAAATAGTGATTGTTGTGGGGAAGGCTGGATGGGCGCTCTGCTGGTGGCCCATCAGCTTCTGGGCTGTCTTCTCGCAGTTACTGCTGAATGTGGGTTCCCCAAGGCTCTGCTGGAAGTGGGAAGCTTTCTGGCCCCTCAGCTAGGACCTTAGCGACTCTACCCTTCCCACTGGCGAGCAGGCCTCCTCTCCCCATATCAGGGTGACAGCAAAAAGAGTGCCAGGGTACTGCGCACTCCCTCCTTTGACATCTCCCTATCAGCCCAGCACCCCAGGCTGTTCTCTGGGCAGTGGAAGGCAGAAGAAAGTGGCTCTCTTCAGTGGGCTAGAAAGAGGAAGCCTGGCTATAGTACCTGTAGCTGTCCAAACTCACCTTTCTCATTTATTCCTCTACACCTTTGCTTTTGACATTTACTTTGCCCGGGGAGCCTCACCTTATTTTCTCCTTTTCTCCTGGTGAAATTCCTACTTATGCTTTAAGGCTCAATGAAAACTCCATCTCTTCTGGTAAGCCGCTACCCTTCTCCCTCAACTGTTTGCTCCCACAGCTTTTTGTTCCTAGATCTGTTATATTAATCATATTGTATTATAGTGAGTTATTTACCTGCCAGATGCAAGAACTTTTAAAAAATTTTTTTTCCTTGGGGTCTGGGCTGGTACCATATTGCAGAGGCTCTTGGATGCACTAAGGCATTACATTTTCTTAAGTAGACAGTAGGGAGCCAATGTGATGTAAGCTGGACTCTAGAAACCAGCAGCAAGGTATGGCCATGACCTAGGTGAGGCCCAAGCCTTCATCACACATCTCCTGGGGGCCTATGAAAGGAGACGCACGGTGGCACAGTCAGGCCTGCTGAGTTCTCAGAATCAGGAGAGCAGGCAACACAGAGTTGTAGGCACCATCATAAATGTCTGCACCAAATTTGGTAGGCACACAAAAGACAGTGCAGAGCCTCTGGGGCTGAGGGACATCAAGAAAGCTTTTAGTGGAGGTAATGCTTGAGCTGAAATTCTATTTACCTGGTCAAGAAGGCGGGGAAGGGGAGAGGTGAGGGAGAGGAAGGCCTCAGCAAGAAGAAAGAACTGAGATGTTGACAGCATGACCAGTGAGTGGGACCCACTGGGATTTGTTCTTTTGATTTTTGTTCTATAAAACTTGTTTTGCTTACTTCAGTAATGCTTGTTTAATGTAGAAAATGTGTCAAATATAGAAAAACAAAAAGAATAAATCTATAATCCCACTACCTAGAGATAATTATTTTTGAAATTAGGTGAGTATCCTTCCATTTTTATGTGAGTGCATTTGTGTGTTTGAATAAGAATAAATGTGCCTAAGTATACATGCACACATATAGATGTATCAATAGTATGAAAGTATAAGTGCGTGTACTACAACCTCTCCACCTTATCTCTAACTTATCGAATATTCTGCTTTACTAGCTTTAGGGATAAAATAAGTTTACATTTCCTTAATGTTCAAATGATATTGACTTAGAATGTCCACCAGCCCAGGCCGATAGGAAGTCCAGTCTTCCTCTGGGGTTCCCGAGTAATTTCCAGGACTATTCAAGAAATCTCTACATATACCTCAACCTGCCTAAAGGTACTGCTCCCCATCTGCCCTGACCTGTGTCTAAGATTTAAATAGGAGGGGGAAATATAGGTAGGTGATTCATTCCAGCTAGAATGAAAATGCCTGTGGGGTGGGAAGCTATGACTTTCTTGTCCGCTGCTGTACTCCTAGTGCTTCGAATAACAGCCCCACGTAGTAGATGTTCAATAAATAAGGTGAATGAATCAATGAATGAATTCAAACTTCCTCTTGTTCACACAATGACATTTATGGAGCATTTTTGATGTGCTGAGCTCTGTGCCAAGGATTAGGGGTACACATGTAGACAAGATGAAACTTTTATCTGTGATGGATAGAACTTAAAGATAAGCAGCTTTTAAAAACCAACTAGGCTGTCATGGGAGTAAGCATCTCAGTGTAGGAGATATTCAAGCAGACTACTGACCAAAGTCGTAGAAGGAATTCCTGCTTTGGGAGGGATGTTGGATGACCACTAATGACACTTCCAGATGTAAAATCCTATGATTGAATAGATTTTAGATAATCTTTTCTAACTTATGAGTCATAACAACCAAACGGATAACAGAAGGGCTCCAAAGGAGATATATGTACAAATGAAAAGCAAATGTTCTGATGTGATCCAAATGACTGTTGATAATAAATGATACTTTTAAAGAAGACTGCAAGATAAAAGATGGATCATTTTTAAATAATGGAATTTAGAGAAGTATTAAATTTCAGAATGTGTTTAAATATTTCCTCTTTAATTCCATCCAGTTACCATATTTGAAACCCATGCTTACTTAACAAAATAACCAAGAACTGACTAAGGGAATTAAAACAAGCTTATGATAAATCTTCTTTTGGGAAAGCCCAAAGATCTTGACTTTGGTTATTGTTTGGGAAATCTGACTTTAATACTTTAAGACAAAACTGTCAAAATTTTGATCCTGTAGACTTGAGATTCAAAATTCATTCATTTATTCCTTCAGTCAAGAAATACATAGTGGGGAAAACAAAGAAAGATGTAGTAAACATCCATTAAGTATAAGATACTGCAGACTGAGCAATATGAATAATTCCAAAAAGAAAGTGAGATAGACTAGGATATATTTTAACAGCTTTTTAAAAAGTTTATTTTATTACAAAGTAATAATCATCCATTAAATAAAAATTTTTAAAAACTGGAAACAGTAAAAAGATTACCCATAGTCATACCACTGAATAAATAAGTACTGTTAATATTTTTATGATTTCCTTTTAATGTTTTTATGCATATAATGTTTACATAATTGTAATATCTCTGTAGAAGTTATTTTGAACTTTAAAATACTAATCTTTGGATGGACTGGTGGAAATTTTTTGACTTGTTTGGTGGAATTTAAACCCAATTCCCTAGAGCTTTAATATATGTGCCTTGGCCTTCCTTTGTGACCTTAAATACAACTTTTTTGAACTGAAAACAAATTTGTAACATATAAGGCGTGTTTAAACAACACCAAAGTGGATTTAAAAAATTAGACTTCTGCAGGTATAATGGCCAGGTTTCAAAGTTAGATTACAGATTAGTAAATTAGCAGCTGGACACAAAAATGGTCAGCATTGACTGTTGTAGCCATCAGCCTTAAGAGCACATGTAGTCTCAACCGTAACTAAATAATTATTTGGCTACTGTTTGTTTAATGGCCCTCTCCCCAGTTAGACTTGAAACTCCGTGAGGCCAGGGCTACATCTGTCTCGTCCACAGCAATATTCCTAGTGCCTGGCTTGTTGCCTGGTGCAGGCTTGGTGCCTTGAGAATATAATTTGAGTAAGTGAAAGAATGTTTTATTTACTGGGAGGTTGGGGATGGTCCACGCATCCATCCACTCATTCATTTGTCCATCATCAAGTACCTATGGAACCTTGCCATGTGCCAGGCGCTGTGCTGAGCACCACAGACACAGGGTTAGGCAGATGTGGCCTGCCCTGCGGGAGGAGCTTCCTGTTCCTGGAGGAGTAAGGACCTATCCTCGTGGATCTCTTGCCGGATGTTCTACTATGGAAAGCATTCCTTTATGTTAAGGCTTTGTTCCTTTAAATCCAAATATGCTTGTCATTCATTCACAATTTGGGGTTTGGGTGAACGAGCTTCTCCAGTCTTGCGGGGGGGCGAAGTAGGCAGGTCATATGGCTATGGCAGGGGCACTCTCAGGGAATCATCTGCTTCCTTCTCTATAGCAGGAGGCCTGGGCGCTGGGGAAGCAGCAGTATATAAGCAAATATGCCTGACTGCTGAGTCCATCACCACCTATCTGTGTGGCCACAGGCAGCTCAGCCAACCCTCTGAGCCTCAGGTGTTCAGAGGTTTATGTGTCCAAAGGTGAGGCAGATCAACTGCAGCTATAGATATGGGAGGGCCCAGTGAGCCACACGGCCCATGCTCGTCCCTGTCAAAGAAGAGGTGAGCCTTCCAGACCTGCCGCTCTGCAGACGCCACTCCTGTGCAGCTTCTTCTCTGGGGAAATTCTTCCAGCTCTTGCACTGGGGCCACAAGGACACTAGCCACATCTCTGTTTTCTTCCCTTGTGGGGAGAAAGGCTGGTGCTGAGTTCCTAGCTGCTCCAGGTAGGAGGGAGGCTTTGCTGGAGACAACTCAGACATGGTGGCAGAGATGGGGCTTGACCCAACCTCCACTTTATTGTCACACAGCTCCCCTTGGACGGCTCTTTTGGCACCCGGCAGCTTATCACCACAGGAGCCCTAATGCCAGCCAGTCCTCAGGGCACTGAGCCTCCTGGGAGGCAGCTCACAGAGGCCTGCCACGCTCTGTCCTGTCATCAGGACCTCATTCTAGACAACACTTTTGTCACATGGACATAAGGACAAAGCAACTCCTCTCTCCTTCCTGACTCACCTGGAAGTGAGTGGTCAAAGCCGGGGCTGCAGTTGGGAGCCTGGAGCTGCCTGCAGGCAGGGTGAGGGTGGAGAAGGGGCTAGAGTGAGGCCTCGCTGTGCCTCTCCCTCAGCTCTGGAGGACCCCCTATCTCATTCTGTCTGTGGTTCTCACACTGCCTCGTTGTGGGGTGGTGCCATGGAGAAACACACAGACACGAGGCCAGTGGCTCCCTCAGCTGGTCTCAGATGGGAAGCTGTCTCTCAGACCTCAGGGAAGGCATGGGGAGGGGAGGACAGGTGACGTTCCTATGCCAGGTTCCGAGGGAAGCCTGCATCCTAGTCCACGTGGTTTTACCTTTTAGCAGTGCTGTAGTCTTTTACAAAATGGAAAAAAATTATAATACAAAAAATTAGAGTTGGGATGGTTGAGGAAGTCAGTTCTGCTTGTTGAACATAAAACTGAACTCAAGGGAGTAACTGCTCATTTCTGAAAAGCTTTTGTTCAGCACTAATTTCACCCAGCATTTTTAAAAGACAAAGTGCTTGATCATTGATCTTCAGGTGCAGATGAGAAGTAAGTCGGGAAGTTATAATTATCTTTACTTTTGACAGATGAGGAAACTGAGGCCACGGAAAAGCCATAGGACCTCCTTGTGGAAGAATCTCGAGTCCCTGCCCTGAGTTGGTTCTTCAGGGCTGTGGTCCAACGAGTGAAGTCTGAGCTTCACAGACTCCCCAACACACAGTGAGTTCTTAATAAATGCCAGCCAATCAGGCCCTTCCCTCTTTGGAGACTATCCCATGGTGCCCTGTACTTTTCCTTTATAGCATAAATTACAGCCTCTAATTGTATACTCATTTGTCCAATGTCAGTCCTCCCACATCTGCTTCGTGATGACAGAGACCAAGTCCATTTTGTTGAACACACTGCATGCCTAGCAAAGTGCCGGGCACAGTGGAGCCCTTGCCAAATAAGTACAAAGTTCATGAATAAAAAACAGACCTTCTCATAGCAATTCTGCACAATCACGACTACTGGCCATGAAATTTTTCTGTTTTAGTTGCTAATCAATTAAATGGAAATAATAATATATCTTTCTTCAGGGTCAGTTGCCTCTTTCAAGGTGGGAAATACCTTTGCTTGGAAAATGTTGCTGCTCCCATAGAGGTTCCAGGCTCCTGTGTACTTGGGAGCCATGGCCAACTTATTCTCTCTCCCCACTGATGAATTAATTGGAAGAAGATGTTACCTTTGACAAGACCCAGTGAAATTATTAATTTATACCCCAAACAAAAGTATGGACATTTCCATATTATGAAGGAAAACAAGGTAAGAAACTGTCTCCAGGAACTTCTGGAGTAGAGGCCCTTTGAAGGCCACCATTTTGTCCTTAAGCATTTGTCTAAAAGATTTTGCTGAGCCTTCTTGGCCATGCACTGAGTTGGGCACTTGGGCCCCACTCAGAAACTGCTCTGAATGTGGACACTGGCACATGCTGGTAGCGAGCACTCGGTGTGCATGTGCCACGGGAGGCAGTGCTCAGGGAGAAGCTTTCGGATCTCCGGTGAGTCTTGAAGGACGTGCGCAAATTAGCCAGCAAAAGAAAGTGTTCTGGGTGAAGAGGACAAGATGATGACAACCACAAAGACATGAGAACTCCCGGCAAGTTCGGAATCCATCTCTGCATGTTTTCTTAGGGTGTGTGTTTGGTTTAATGGTTACTGTTTGTTCCTAATCATGTTAGCAGTGTCTGGTGATGTTTGTTCCGGGAGACAATGGGCTTTGTCTCTTTGGAGTGACTATAAGAGAGGTCACCGGGTATGTTTCTGAGAAACTACACTCCTCACCAGCTGACGCCAGTGGGGAGATAAAAAGGTATCCCCTTTCCAGCTACTTCCTGTAACAAGGATCCAAAGAGAACACTGTGTTCCATATTTATGATTCATTTCAAGGTCTTTCCATTCTTCTGGTAATGGAAAGACCTCTTCCCAAAGCCCAGTAAACTCAGGTGGGAACTTAGGTGAGGTTCCCTGGGCCTGGGAGAGGCAAGCGGGCTGAACCTTAGGGTTCCCAGAATCTCAGAATTGAAAGGGGCTGAAAGGGGCAGCTTGGCTGGCCTCCCCTAGACAGTGATGTCTGAAACCTAGATGGGAAAGTCCACTGCCCACTGTGCTTACCCCCCGGCAGGCTTGTGGAGGAACAAGGCCTTAGCCAGTTTGGGCTGGTTTATCTTTGGGGTGGACCGCTGGGCAGCAGGCCTGGGAGAGGCACACCCTCAGTTCAGTCTGTTCCTTAGCACCGTAGGCTGCCTTGTTTTCCCACAAGGCTGGTCCGCTTATGTGGACACTGATTCTTCTTGTAAAATGATGCATGGGCACAGTTTTATTCACAGGTGAAAAACAATAAGGCCTGGATTTCCATGAGATCATTTTGCTCCCCCCTGGGAAGTAAAGCTTCCTTTCTAACTCAGGCTAACTCAGGGTTTTGTAACACCTTTGTCACAGTAGACTGATTAGTGGCCCATTTTCTTGTTAAGGCTCTCTCAGAGTTTCCGTGTTCCAGAGTGTCTTGCTCTTGCCAGCAGCTCAGGTTTCTGTCCTAATGAACTCATGTTCTCACTTCTAGTTCTTTCTGATAAGCTGAGGAAAGTGGATGCTTCAAGGGGTTAAAACGTTTAAGCAAATTTAATCGGGAAAAGTGGTAGAAAGTGTAACTTTCTACCCAATGACCCTGTGCTCTAGTCCAGCCTTCTCAGGATTTAGGATGCAGTGAGAAGTTGCTCTGTTCCTTATCTCCCATCTGCTCACGTCTCCTTTCTCCTCCTTAACAGGAACCACACCCTGGAAGGGGCCTTTGGGATGATTTAGCCCACTCCCTGCATTGTCCATTTCAGCACAGGGGCCCATGATGTTGACTGTTATGTCTGAGATCACACAGTCATGAAGTGGAGGGGATGGGCCTAGGATCCAGGCTTTTCTGACACCCGGCTCAGTGCTCAGTCCACCACCCACACTGCCTCCATCCTGAGGTCCAGCCCTGTATACTTTATTGCATTCTTTCCCCCAACCCTTCCTGCCCTTGTAACCAGAGCACAGTGTTCTTTACGTAAATGATACTTTAAAAAAGTGTTTCCTAACTTTGGATTTGCTTGGGACTGCAATGTCAGCTTGCAGGAAATGCACTAGAAACATGTTGGGAAATTCTGCCAGGCATCCTCCATGACTTTTGCATTTGGTTTTCAAGGAAGGCGGCAGTGATGTTATTCATTCTTGAGCAGAGAGAACAAAGCAAGCTCGTTTTCAGGGTCTAGCACAGCCCTTCGCATAGAGGCTAGAATTCTCCTACTGACCACCATGCGGAGTACAGGGCATCACCAGTAAACTGTCAAGGCTCTGGATCTTTTGTGCTTAAATGGAAAAGCATCTTCTCCAAGGTGGGGAAGAAAATACAGGCTTTGTGGTCTCTCATAAATAAAACCTGACTAATATCCTCTGGAATACTAGCTACCATTGTGGCCTGCTTTCCCTGTGCCAGATATGGTGCCCTTTAATGCTGTACAAATGTCAACTCATCCAATCCTTAGCCCTAAGTGGTAGAATTTATGTTATTCCCAGTTTTATGAATGAGAGAAGTTGCTTGTCCAATGTCACACAGCTAGAAAGGGGTAGAGACCAGAGTCAGATTGGCTGACTCTAAGCCCTCCAATCCAGAAATGGCTGAAGACACAGCAGGAGGGCTCCTGGGGACAAAGGCCATTGAGCTGCTGTCTCCTGCTGGATGCTGGGCTTCTGTTCTTCACGTTCAGACTCCTAAAGGGCATAGGAGAACCCTTATTCATGTCTCCACTCTTCTGTTCCCATCTCCACATCCTATCCCATGGGAGGGTGAAAAAGAAGGAAAGGAGGCCCAGTCACTTCCATCTCCTCTCTTGATGTCTAGAACCAGGGGCCACAGCCACAAAGGAGGACTGGGCTCTGATGTGATGGGCTGGCACATGGTCTCAAGTTTCTAGTGCTGGGGTTTGGAACCCAGCTGCACTTGCTCCAGGCAAGACAGAGGAATGCTATTTACCAAGATTGAGTCTCTGAACTCATTCTAGTGACCTTCGAGAAGGCACTCTCCATGGGAATAAAAGTTATGGAGAAGGAATTTTTTTAATCCTCTATACACGTCTAGGTTGAATTCATTATTGCCAAATAAAACAAGTATAATTTTCCCCTCCCGTAATCTTAAACAGACATATTCCAGAAACATTTTGTCCATGTTTTTAGAAGACTGTTTTGCTTTTTCTGGTGTCAGGTCAGTAGAAAAATGTGATGCCCTGGTCGTGAAAGCCTGGGCCAGTTTTTGAGCAATATCTGTATAACTGTTAGATTTTATTTTATTATTATTTTTTGTTTAGTTTTCATCATACACTCTCCAACAGAGCTAAAGACACTCCTTGTCCTAAGGAAGCTCACAATCTAATGATGCCATTAGGAAGTCATTGGTTTTTAGTGTGAATATTTTGCAAATCCAGAAAAGAGAAAAAGGTTAATGCAAATTTTAATCCCATATAAATAAGCCTATTGAGAAAAAGAAGGAGCTATAAAATGTCATGGAGATTTATTATTCTTGGAGTTTGTTGTTCTCTCTGTAAGGAAAAGGGTTTTGTTTTGTTTATTGAACCAATCACAAAAAACCATTAAACATGGTGGTGGCAGGGAATAAATCTATAGGAACACTTTATACGGAGCAATGAACACTTGAAAATTGTCAATATTCCTTTACATTTAGGAACACTTTGGGTGCTCTGAGTGAATAAAGGAGAGAGAGTAAAGAGCTGGGTGAATACGTAAACTCCATTCTGCAGTTAGTCTTGGAGCACAATGCTCAGTTGGGTAAGGAAGTAAGCAAATTTTAGAGAGGTAAGTAGTCCAGGTGAATTCACCCAGAATGTCCTCCCAGATCAGTTGGGAAGCAGAAGAATGTATCTTCCTTCTTACTGTCTGGATTGGCTGGAAATCCAGTGGTCCAGTGGTTCCACTGACATGAGAAGCATCACCATCCCTCCCTGCCCCCGCCAAGCCCTTCCGTAATTCCCAAGGAACCTGAAGCCCTCAAGCCAGTCAGGCTCAGCTGAGACTCAGTGTGCCTCCCAGGATTTCTCTGCCCCATAGAAGAAGAGGGAATATTTCTTACCTTGATGATTTGCTTCTAGTCTATTTGAGGATCAACAGCCAAATGTTAAAAAAAGGGGGTGCAAAGTGAAGACTAGATCTAAATATTGTTAAATAGAAAACTAATGTTTTGAAAGTCTGCATGTCTACATTCAAGGATATAAATGGAAATTTACCTTTGGGCCACCCTAGTCATTTTGGAAGAAACAGTTGGGTGGCCCTTCCTCCATTATGCTGACCAGTATGGTAGCAGCTGGCCTTGTGTCCCCATTTGAGAACATCTAGGGAGTCAATTTTGTTCACTGCTGTATCTATAGCACTTAGAGTAGTGCCAGGCACAAAGTAGATACTCAATAAACATTTGTAGGAATGAATGAATGCTTGACCAATGGAGGTAATTCTCTCATGCTGCCAGGATGAATCTAGGGGCTGGGAAATATGTTCTGAGAACCCTGCATGGGAGCTTGACATGCATTTTTCTATAGAAGGAATATAATATATAGTCACTGGAAGTTATTGAAATAGTACTCTTGGCACCATGATTACTATAGGCATTTATGCCTTGACCAGAGGCCCTTGTACGTTCTGTCACACTGTTTCCATGGGAAACTGAATCTGAGTCTCAAGAACTGGCTTATAAGTGACTTTGGGAAATATAAACCAATCTGAGTTGAGCCTTGCCTGAAACTTTGGTTCAACAGTGCCTGTTTTGCAATTTGTCCACAGGTAAGGCATTGCTAGGAAACCCAAATGGTTTTTGTTCTTGTCGTTGGTTCCTAGCAGAAAGAGTGATATGGTACCAGGAATGTAGACTTGGAGTTTATAGACCACTATGGCTATGACATTTCCTTAAGTGGCCGAGGAAGACCAGAGGATCTTAAATGGACCAGGGAGAGGTCCTTCCAGATATGTTAATCTCTTAGATAATCTGGCAGATCAGAAAGTGGCCCAGAAACATCACAGTGGGCTACTAGCAACCATGACTTTCAGTGAGATGCAGATGAACCAGAGCAAATCAGAGCATCATTTCAGAAGATCATAAGGTTGCGCATGATGCTATTTAATCAGCTCTGGGGTCATCACACATAAAGAACAGCATTGTTGCATGCTGATGCAGTTTTGAAGGGAAATTCTCCATGTAGGTTTATTCAGGCACTCCAACTTGCTCTCCTGGAAACCAGGGTTGGTGTGAGTAGCAGGCAGTCTCAGATGACATCTGTGTTGAGGCCACAGATATCCAGGCAGAAGCCTGACATCTTGTTCTTCTGCATGAAGACCCTGGAGCCTCAGGGGAAGGTGGAGAGTCCAAGGCTCTCTGGCCATGAGATGGTGTCACTCTGCTGATGCAGGAGCTCTGAGAGATTGGCTCTGAGAGAGTTCCAGACTGACTGCTCAGATGTGCTTCCTGGGACACGAATAAGGGATTGGCTGGTGTTGGCAGGGGACAAAGACAGTGCTGGAAGCAAAAATCTGAGACTAAATAAGTGAGAGATTTTTTAAGTGCTCTAGTTGGAGAGATTATGAGATCTCATTCAAGGTGTAGGAAGTCAAGGTAGAGGCGAGGCACTGACCTCTTGAATAAAGGCATTACCAGTGGTCACTGTGTCCCCTGTCACGGCCTCCTCTGGTAGTGTCCAACTGCAGTGACGTGAGTAGCCTCTTTGTGCGGATAGAAAGAAAGCTATGAAGGGCATTAACCACGTGAGCCGAAAAACTGACACGGTATTATCTCCGTTTTCAGGTTGGCTGTCCTTGAGTGGTGGCAAAGATGTGTACCTATAGCTCCAAGCTCATATCCCACCAGTTTTGTTGCCAAAGTGGGAAGAGTTTTCCTCTTTCCCAAGAGGACCAGAGAAAGTTCCAAGGCTGATGCTCTTCAGCCCAGCATGGGCCAGGGAGTATGACTGTGACCCTGATTAGCCAGGCCTGGGGCAGGTAACCACTCTCTAGTTCTTGGACTGAGATTGGGGGAGAAGTGGTTCCCCAAGAAAAACCGAGCTCCTATCATCAAAGGGGAGGGCATGAGTGCTGAGCAGCAAAAATATCACATTTCCACATTTTCTGACTCTGAAACTTGTGAGTGGATATAAGTCAAAGGCCAAACTTACATGAAGGATCAGTCACCCAATGCTTTCGTGTATCTGTCAATGTTTCTAGAAAGTGAAGGAGTTTTCCTGACCTGTTCTAGAGCATTTCTTAAGAAGTAAAGAACGCTGAAGCAATTGGCTCTGGAAACTAACAATGTGATTAACAAACGTGTGGACTGGAAACTGGGGGAAGGGCAGGCACGAGGCTGAGAGAGAAAGCTTGTGTCCTTTCAACGAATACAGGCAGCATTACTTAGCATAGAGGAGGAAATGAAGCAAGAATTAAAATCATGAAGTGGTTTTTTTTTTGGCAAAAAACCCCAAAAAAGCTAATGCAACATCTACGTTAATATACAGCCTAATGAAAACCCATGTAATTTCCGTTATTGTGATATTATTACATGACAGTGACATTTTATACGTCGTCTTCATCATTTTCTAAGTCATGACTTAATCTAACCTGGAAGTCAGATTCTTCTCCATTAAGTAAATCCCTCTCATTCTTCAGTGCTACATCTTTGAAGAATCTTTCTGGATTTATGTAGGGAGAGATCCTTCTCTCTATCTTGTCAGCTTCTCTGCTTTTTGTACATACCACTACGGTAGCACTTGTCATGTTGCACTGTGATTTTTCATTTGTTCAAACAGCTCTGTCAGGCCAGAGCTGTGGGATTTGGGGTGCATCATTTGACTTCTCTGAAACTCAAACTGGGATAACAGTTCCTTCCACCTTGCAGTATTGCAAGGATTCAATTAAGTGAGCTGATGCATGAAAGCACTTAGCATGATATCTGGGGCATAGTGAGAGCTTGGTAAATATTAGCAGTTAGCATTTTAGTGTGTATTATTGTGATAATATTAATAATTATTATTGATATGTCCTTTACAGATGGTGAACTCCTCGAGGGCAGGGGCTGTTCTGAGGTCATAGTAGGTACTCTATATAGCGGAAAGAAAATAGAGAGAGAAAGGAGGGGAGCCTAAGGGAAGAGAGACAGAGATGGAGGGAAAAGGAAGGAGGAGGGAAATATGGGAACTATGAAGAAGGTGGCACAGCCCAGTTTGTTCAGAAGCAACAGCCAGGGAAGCCAGAACGAGCTTATTGAGCTGGGAAGGATCTTAAGAACTTTCGTTTTACAGACGAGGAAATTTAGGGGCCAAGAAAAGTTAAAAAGCATGTCTAAGCCCACCGTGTTGGCAGAAGTGGGCCTGGAGCTCTAAGAGATTGGCTCTGAGAGAGTTCTCTCCGGAGTTACTGTCACAGCCCCTGCTGTCGCCTGGGCAGCTTTTTGTCCTCTCTATTCTCCTTAGTAAATGCCCCAGCCTCCATAAGCCTTGATAAACCTCAGCTGCCCTCTGCCACTGGGAGAATAGGACATTTCCTATCCACCCCCAGATGGAGATTGGGAGAACGTAGGCACTTGATGTGAATTTAACGGTATTTGTAATCTTTCAATGTCTCTCCTGTGAAAACCAGAAGACAGCCATTAAGGAGTAACATGGTCCTGGTCTTAATCTGGTGGGCCCCAAGGAACCAAATACTGTCTGCAGCCATAATGAGGATCACTGGCTCTAACTGCAAGTGATAAGGTCATTAAAGAAATACAGAGCGTGTCTGTCTTGAATATAGGTTTGGACTAAACTGCCTACAAGGATTACTGCCTTCCTTGGGAAGTGAGCACGCATTTAGCTGATCTAAGAGTCAAAACAGTGTATCTGCAGCTCATCCTGGAGGGAGTATCAGAAAAGAAACCCACTCCTGTGTTCAAGTGGATTTGGTTCCTCAGAGTGAGTGAAAACTAACAGGGAGACTTGAAGGGGATGCTTCAAAGGGGATGCAGGAATGAACTTAAGAGAGCCACAGTGGGTATTGTAATGTCTGTAATGTACTTTAAAATATTTCATCACAGGTAGTGTGTTCTCATTTATGTATTCCAGGCTTCATTATACCCTAGGTACAGTCGTTTCCCTAATTGGTAATTCACACCCTAGGATGGAAAGCCAGCATTCTAGTTAGGAAACCTGTGTTCCAGAAGCAGCTACTAAAAGAGCATCCATGATCTTTATCTCTGATCAATAGCAGAGGCTTTACTAGTTGGTATAATTAATGTTAGAAAGAGGTTTCCTTTGATGAATTCAGTGGCTTTTTAATTAGTGTAATGAATGCTACCGATGGGATTTCATTAGTGAGGTTACTAGCGGAAAAGATGTGAATTGTCTAAAATATTTTAGAGTAGCTCCCTGCCCTTGCTTGAAAAGAGTATAAAAAGCTAGCCAGTCTTGTAGCTCTTAGTGCTGCAATCCCATGTCCAAATTTGAATTCAGAAGATGCTAGTTGTTCAATGCTTATTTTAAGATTAATTAATTCTGCTCCTAGAATATTGTCATATTTTTCTGAAATGATGATGTGATGTCAGGAGCTGTAGCAGCCATGCCTTAACTATAAAGGACAAAAGCCAACATATTGAGTGTATTGGCTATCCAATGCTACCTGACGAATTACCCCAAAACTTAGTGACTTAAAACAACAATTGTTTATTATCTCCCATTGTTTCTGTGAGCCAGGAATTTAGGAGAGGTTCTGGCTTGGGAGTTTCTCGTGAGATTGCAGTCACACGTTGGCTGGAGCTGTAATTATCTGAAGGCTTAACTGGGGCTGGAAGGCCCACTTTCAGGATGGCTCGCTCACATGGCTGGCAAGTTGCCATTGCCTGCTGGAGGGAGGGCTTAGCTCCTCTCCATTTGGCATGTGCTTCCTCACAATATGGTATCAGGGTTCCCAGGCAAGCATCCTAAAAGAGAGAGAGTCAAGTGGAAGCTGTTTCCTTTCTGTGACCCAGCCTCACATAGCATGACTTTTGCCTTACTTATTGACTGGGATGGTCACAATCCCCTGCCGAGATTTGAGACGAGAGAACATAGACCCCACCTCTTGGTGGGAGGAGCATCAGTCACATTATATGAAGAGCATGTGTCATCGAAGAAATGTATAGCTGTGGCCATCTTTGGGAAGCATAATCTGCTGCACTGTCTTAGTCTGCTTGGGCTGCCATAACAAATACCATAGACTGGGTGACTTAAATAACAAATATTTATTTATCACAGTTCCGGAGGCTGGAAGTCCAAAATCAGGGTGCTGGGATGATCAGCTTCTTCGTGAGGGCCCTCTTCCTGGTTATGTCCTCGTGTGGTCTTTCCTTGGTGCATGCGCACAGAGAGGATGATACCATGTCTCCTCCTCTTTTTGTAAGGGCATTAATCCCATCATGAGGGCCCCATTCACATGACCTAATCTAAGCCTGATTGTCCCCCAAAGGCCGCATCTCCAACTACCATCACATTGGGGGCTAGGGTTTCAACATATGAATTTTGAGGGGACACAAACATTGAGTCTACGGCATATATTAAGTGAAGATGGTAAAGAGAGAGAATAGAAAACATGTAGGTCCTTGATACAATCATCGTGCTACTGAAGTAATCAACCTTGGAAACACTTCAGGATGTCTTGTTTCAGAAGACAGTACATTCTCTTTGTTGATTTATTGGGTATTCTATTATTGTAGTTGAGAGTATACTATTTGGTATAAAAGCTAGACCAAAAGTGCTGGTTCAAATTCTCCCAAGGCTACTTAGATGATACGACTTCAACCAAAGCATTTCATCCCATTCATTTATTCAACAGATGTTTATCAACAGCCTTCAATGTGCCAGCCGGGGGCTGGAATCATCTAAAAGTTTGCTCACTCATGTGTGCAGTGGTTGATGCTGGTTCTTGGCTGAGGTCAGGTCATCTATATGTGGCCTTTCCACGTGGCTGCTTGGCTTCCTCACAACATGTTGGCTGGGTTCCCAGGTTCCAAGGGTGATTGGCCCCAGAAAGAGAGAGTGGAAAGCCAGGTAGAAGCTGTATCAACTTTTATGACCTCACCATGGAAGTCTTGTGTCACTTCCGCCACATTCTATGCATCAAGGCAGTTACAAAGTTCTGCCAAAGGTCAAAGAGAAAGAAATAGACTCTATCTCTTGATGGAGTCATAGTAAGAGCTGATGGGAGTGGACATGTTGTGGGATTTATTTTAGGAAAATAAAATCTGCCGCAGGTGGAGTGGCTATTTACTGACATAAAGAAAACCACAGAAGGAGAAGATTGGGATAGGGTGAGGTCAGGAGCTGATATCAGGAGTTTGAGATAATTTTGTTGACATGCCTCTTAGTTTTCAACTGCAGAAGACAAGCAGGCAGGTATATATGTGAATTTAGAGGTCAGGGGATATCATCAATGTATAGTTACTATTTAAAATCAGAAAGTCAGATAATATGACCAAAGAAGTGATTGTAGGTAAAAAAGAATGTGATCCAAGGATTGAGTTCTGGGGCACCCTGACATTTAGCAGTAAAGGAAATGTGGGGCAAATGAGACTGATAGGGAGAGACCAGGGATGTTGTGTGGTGTCCTGGCAGCCAGGTAAGAAAAGTGGTGAAGGAGGAGGCAGTGGACCAGATTTCCCTAAGTCTGGTAATTTGTGGTTCTGTGACGGTAAACACCTGAACAGGTATTAGTATTCCTAACTCAGACTATCAGTCTCCATCAATGCCAATTCTTCTTTCCTTTGCTGGATCGGAATGTTCTGGAGCTCAAGAATGTTAACTTTGGTCATCTCTGGACCCTCAAAGGGATTATCACAGTGTTCTCTACCCAATAGGTACTTAATAAGTGAGAGCGAACAGAAATTAGTAACAAAGAGGTGCCGTAAAAATTAAACTCCCTTAACAGGCCGTTATAAGCTCGAGGAAGTAGTCCATTCTCGTTATCATGGTAATGTTCCACAAAGCTGCTGTGAACATTGAATTTGTGGATGCTGAAGCATCAGCGTTTCCATCCTAGTGGAAATACAGGCTTAGATCTTGTGAGCCTTTGCTCACGACAATTTTGTCAGCTGATCAATACATAACTTTGCTGTATGTGTTTCTGTTTAAAGACACCTTTTTTTATTATATACTGTTGATTCATTAACATTAAACTCATGGCCAATAGCACTATAAGTCGTGCCTGAATGAAGCTTATCTAACATGTGTGTTTTCTCCACAGGGCGCCTCACAGCCTTCTTGTGCTTAGGAACACTAGATAGCGCTTCGGCATATGCTTGGGAGTCATTTGAAACAATGAAATCACCAACAAAAAGCACAAAAATGTGAAAAACGTGACACTGAATAGACCATGAAAAGGGTGCTTGTTTACAAAGAGAAACAAAACAAGTAGCAAGAGCATCTCTTTACTCAACCTCCATTGCCTGGCTGGGACCTCAGTTAGAAACAAGTGCATTGCTGACTCCAACTTTTTGCTGCTCTGCACATGTCTGCTATTGACAGCAGAGGGACAGAGTATTGATTTTGGGATTACAAGTAAATTTTTGCCAGTTGGCAAATACAGAATCGGTGAATCTTGAGGATGGCTGTATCTAACTTCCCTGAAACCAAACACAAAAGGCCAAGGAATGGGCTTTTATAGCTTTTTCTCTGTTCATCCATTTGGAAGGGGCCATAACTTCAGTATATTTTAACTTTCAAGATGTCATCAATACTTTGGGGTTTAATGCCTTACACAAATAACCCTGAAATTATAGTTTGTTTTGATCTAAACAGTGTGAAATCAGATTTTATTACTTTGAAAATGGCCTAATACTTGTGAATCTCTCACCTTTGGTCAGCATGTTCTTCCTATATTCCCATAAATTGGATGCTCTGAGCAGGTTTTTCTATTTGGCCATTGAGGTCAGTGAACTGAATAGAAGTTAGGGTACCGTTTAACACTCTTGAGGGGTGTAGGCTCCTGCAGTGAGAGATCGTGTTTTGGGGTCTAATTTTGCTCTGGGCCACGGCTAAGTCCATCTAGAATCTCGCCATAGTACAATGGTGTTTGACTGGACAGGCTTTCAACACTGTGTCAGTGGCGATTTGCAGAAATTCCCTGGAAGATTCAAAAGCCCATGAAGGGGCCTGACAGGTGAAAGTTGGGAAAAGCACAAACTAAATAATAGTATTTATGGAGACTGAGCCAAAGCAGCACTGGGACACCAAGGAGAGGGGACCACTTCCCTTTTTGAAGATGCTATGAGCTTCCCGTGAAAGAAAACATACCAGATTTGGCTTTAAGAAAGAAAATATTTTGATCTTTGGGTTTTAATAAGCAATTTCCTAAGAAGCTAAATTAAGTTAAATTTAAGAAGAAAATGAAAAATAAAATGAATAGACACATAAACCCCAATGTGCTTTAAAAATGCCTTTATAATTTTCCATGGAACAATTTTTTGTATAGTTAAGGAAAAGCACGTTAGTCATCTTTTCTGGCAGCCTGAAACTATTTGGTTTCTAATTCCTAAAGGAATCATTTATTTAGCTCATTGAAGAGTAAGCCGGCTGCCCCATCAAGTGCCCACCACCCCCTCAGAGCTCGGGAGTCCCTCTGGGGAGGCTCAGGTTATGGCTGCACGTCCAGCGCCTGTTGGAGTGCCGCACAGCAAGTCCAAGATAACCCCAGGGCCTCCAGGAAAGAGAGCCGCGCCCATCTTGCCGTTAGGCAGATCAACTTTCCTTGTCTCTTCTCTTTCCCTAAAATGTTGAGCCTTCCTGCCCAGATGATGTCCCCGCTTGTGCAGATGCAAGAAACAAGGCAGAACGCCACGCCACTTTGTTTTCCCTGGAAGGGAAAGGAGCACTTAACGCCCTCGGAAGCAACACCCTCCAAATACAGCAATCCCGCCGTTCTGGGGGCCAGACTGCCACTGACCTCAGCTTTCCTAGCCACAAAAGATTTTGGAAAACGCCTTTAAGGAAAAGGCGGTCACAAAGCCCGTCTACTTTTTTCAGGCCAGAGGACTAGGCAGATTAAGGAGGAGGCCCCGGGAGCAGTAATGGACACTGCCTAGGATGCTGGTTTTGAAGGAGCACTAAATCCCCACTGGAAGAAACTAAAAATGCGATGTCCATTAACTCAAGTTTTCACTTACAACTGTTCCTGTGGAAGCAGTTCTTTCCTGCAAACTTCACCTTCGTGTCATGGGACTTCTCAGTGAAGCAGCCTTTTTGTGACACCTCTATGCGAGCAGCAGGGCACAACTGCAGGCCTGACCGCAGCCCCTCCCCCCGCCACCTGGGTCCACATGTGGAGGCTGGAGTCCCGTTTCCCACAGCTGATGATGCCTGGTTCTTAAGATGCTGTTCCTGGGAGTGGGGGGGCTCATTCTCTTTTATTATCTAAATGATAAGCTCTTTAACTTGCCTCACAAAACAGCCTGGCTTAGAAAATTGTGGGCAATTTTATTTTTAAATTGCCCAGAATTTTCTAAGCCACAAGAGTATGTAGCCATTCTCTTGTTTGGAATACTGTATAAAGAAAGAAGTATATGATTTTTATTCGTAGAACATTCTCACTCCCACTAATGTTGAACAAAAATGCTTTCGAGGGGAGCAACTTTATTAACTCTCTTAGGGGCCCCAGTGTGTCTAGCCCTGTGGGTTTGACTTGTTTGGCTATTGGGTTTCTTCCCTGTCTTCAGCCCTAGGGATGGGCCACTGGGAGTGGAATATCTGGTCTACAAATATCTAAACGGCTTAGAAAATCCATTTAAATGTTGAGTAAGCATCTCAGACTTAACAGGTCTAAAATAGATCTCTTGATTTCTCAAGCTCCCACCTTTCTTGCAAGTGCTTTCTTACTCACAAGCTAGGATGACCAACCATCATGGTTTTTCCTGGACTGAGGGTTTTCAGCGCTAAAACCAGGAAAGTCCCGGGACGAGTCTGTCACCTTATTTCAGGCCAATTTGTGCCTTGGGAGGCAGCAAAGGGTTTGCCAGTGCGGGCTGTGGAGCCGACTGCCTGGGGAAGGGCCTAACTCCATTCTTGAACTTGCCATGTAACTGTGGCACTTAAAAATTGAGAAAAATAGCATCTACTTATTAGTGATGTTGTGGAGCCACAATGAAATCATGTATGTAGAGTGCTTCTCAGTGTGCTGTGCGTGTAGGAAGGGCTCATAAATGTTAGCTTCTATTATTGTTGCAATTATTATTATTTGAAGGTATAACACAGTAATGGAGTGGGTAATCCTGTGGGAAAAACAACAACTAATACACCCGATGTCAGCCCAGAGCCATCAAATAACATTCATGACAGCTTAAGAAGGTGGGAAAGTATGGAATCATGTTCCTCCTTTTGAAAACTGTTTATCAAAATGAATTTTACCCTGAAAAGTTTGGTTGCCTATAGGGGCAAGTCTTGATTATCTGGAAAATCCAGGCAAAGGCATTTCTTGGGTAAAGGAGGTACAACTCTGTATGCACACTCAAGCGTCTACAGGCCTCCTAAGTGTCCTCGATGGGGCACCAGACACTGGAGGGGGCGGGGAGGGCTGAGCCTGTGGTTGGTCAGTCTCGCCCCCATCCGGGGACACAGTGTCAGGCTGCAGACCCCGGGGCTCCAGACACATGTGTTTTAGATTAGTGTTAATAGTCTGCTTCTGAAGCTCTTATTTCCTGTCATTTGGCTGCAAATTTTGCTGAGTCATTTGACCTCATGGCTTTTCTGAAAGAGTAGTCATGTGATCAGAAGAAACTGTTGTGGGCCCACAGCTTGTCTGTGCACAGATATTTTTTTCAAACTCGATTCAACCAGTATTCCCAGGTCACAAACTGCATGACGTATGTTAAATTAGAGACCTGGAATTAGGGACCTGGAGCTTACTGAGAGGGGTAGGGTCTGGCTTTGTCCACAAAGAGCTTGCTTTCTAGTGGGGAGGACAGGTCCATATCCAAGGACTACAAGTCGGACCTTAAGAAGTTTTAACACACAGAAATATAAACTGTGTGACTGGGAAGAGCAGAGTAATTCATTCTGACCTGGGAGAGTTGCAAAGGAAGCCACGTCAGGGTAGGCTTTGGAAGGAAGTAGAGTAAGTAGGACTTGACAAGCTGAGAAAGGGAAGGAAAATTGGGACAGAGAGTGTGTGGAAGCCCAAAAACGTGCGCAGCATCACATCTGGCAACCAGCATGCTCGATTGCACCATAGGAAGCACGAAGGCGGTCACGTGGGAGATCAAATGAGCTGGCTAATGGAGGATGTGAAATGAATACAAGACTGTAGAGTTTGGACTTTATTCTATATGCAAGAGGGAAGGCTTTTGAGCAGCAGAGTGGTTTGGTCATTGCTAGGCCTTAGAGAAGTGAATTGGTCAAAGAGGGAGCCTGTTGGCTGTTACATGTAGGATGCAGGAAGACAGGAGAGAGCATTAGTTACAAATGCCAATAAGAGTTAATGAGGGCCTGAACTTGAGAAGTGGCAGAGAGAATGGAAGGGAGGAAAGAGAAGAGACTAAAGAAGCCTTTGAGAGGCAGAAAGAGAGGATTTATCTACATCCAACTCCAAGTGGGAATTGAGCAGGGTTGGGGCAGCAGGGAATGGAAGGGCGAATGGATAACGAACATCTGGGGAGAACCACGGAGATGACAGATTATGAAGATGAGGGAAATGGGGTTGGTTAGCCTAGAAAAAGGTGAACAGCACCTTAATGATAGCTTCAATGCATATGAAAGAGACAGATAATAGCTTTTCCTGATCTCCTCAGAAAAAGGCTCAAGTTAAAGTCTGAAGAGTTTAGACAAGATACAAGAAAGAATTTTCAAACGGGACCCATAGCAGGAGATGTTTTACTTTCAGGACGGGTTTTGTTTCCAAAGTTAAATCTTTGCATCACTGCCTGGAGATGGGAGGGGATGCCTCCTTCCATCCCCCTTACTGGAAACAGCTCAGTCCCTCCTTGGTCAGCAGTTTCCTCTTTGACCATAAAAGTCAGCATCACTCTGACTTTAAGGAGCAAAAATCAATGGATGTGGATTTGCCACTAGAAATAGCTGTACTAAATTCCTTTCTTAATTTGAAATAAACACACCAAAAATAAAAGGTATAAGTGGGTTTGTGGGTGTGTAACTATCAGAATCAAATCTCTAGAGCTAGTGGATCCTAACAGAATGCCACTTCAAAACAGCTTTGGCAGAAAAAAAGGCTGCATTGGAAGGTTATAGGGGTGTTTTGTGTCACCCAAGACAGAAAATGACTGGGACTCAGAGTCCTGGGAGCCCCATTTGTTCTCCACATCACCCTCTCCCCAAATCAGCTGCCTTCTCTCTCTGCAGGGTGACCTTAACCACTTCAGCCACCCTACAGCACCGGAATGGCCTGTGTGCAGGTCAAGGGGGCCAGGGAGAACCAGATCACATCTCTCTGTCCCAATTCCAGCTTCCTGGGGACTCCGGCCCAGCTGGGTGGACAAGTCCAAATAGCTCAAGCATAGCTGCTGAAAGGTGTGCACTGCTGTGGACAGAGAGGGGACAGTTCTCAGGGAATGTGTCATGGGCTGGCGGTCACCTCTAAAGTCCCTTTAAAACTCATGACAGGATAAAAACTCTAATCTTTTCTGAGTATATGGCAGGATATTTGAATTTTAGACACCAAGAATATGTTAATAAACATAAAGAACCTGTACAGAGAATCATTTAGAAAAGTCACCACCCAGAACTGTAGAATCATACGATGCAATGAAATCATCTATTAAGACGGTCAGCAAAGAAAGCATTGCCTGGCCTTTGGCATTCTTGAAACTCACAAAGAGTCAGTGGCCCAGTCATCACTGTTCTGTGCATACACAGGAAACACCACTTCTGAACCTTCTTCAGGAATCCGGTTTTGGCAGCTTTCTTTTGACTACATCACTTCCCTTCTCAGAAATCATATGTATTTGTGTTGCAAGTCACCTTAAAACTTTTTAGCAAGAGCTTCAAGGCCCACGCCATCCCATCTCACTATACTCCATCCCATCTCATTTGCTTTGATTCTTTTTGCTTATCTCCTGTTATATCCAATTTCAGTGGTTTCAAATCCAAGTTGTATATTAGATTCCTGCATCTCATCCCTGAAGATTCTGACTCTGGACCTCGGGAGTCTGTGTATTTTTTAAAAAGGCTTTTTTTGAGATATAATTGACATACAATAAACTGTATATATTTAAAGTATACATTTTGCTAAGTTTTAACATATGTATATGCCTGTGAAATTATCACCAAAATCAAGATAATGAACATATCCATCACTTCCCAAACCTTCCTCATGCCTCTTTGTCATCCCTCCTACCTGACCTTCCCTCCTTGCCCTCTGTCCCCAGGCACCCACCTGTCTGCTCTCCGTTACTACAGATTAGTTACATTTCAAAAACTCATGCAAATTCTAGCTCTTTTTTTGTCCAGCTTCTTTTACTCGGGATAATGATTTTGAGATTCATCCATGTTGTTGCTTTTATCAATAGTTCATTCCTTTTTATTACTGAGTAGTGCTTCATTGTAGAGATGTATCACAATATGTTCGTCTATTCATCTGCTGATGGACATTTGGATTATTTCCAGGTTCTGGCTATTACAAATAAAGCAGCTATGTATGTTTGTGTACAAGTCTTTGATGGACATATGCTTTCATTTGTCTTGGGTAAATACCTAGGGGAGGAATAGATGGACAATAGGGTAGATGTATGTTTAATTTTATAAGAAACTTCCAAACTTTTTCCCAAAATGATTGTACCATTTTACACTCCACCAGAAGTTTAGGAGAGTTCCAGTTCCTCTTCATCGTTGCCAACACTTGGTATGATCAGTCCTTTTAAATTTTTTTTTTTTTTTTTTTTCAGTTGTACATTTTTGTTAGTCATGTTGTGGGTACACCACTTCCCCCTCCGTACCCTCCCCCCACCCCCCCTTTTCCCTGGTAACCACCGATCAGATCTCCTTCTCAATATACTAATTTCCACCTATGAGTGGAGTCATATAGAGTTCGTCTTTCTCTGACTGACTTATTTCGCTTAACATAATGCCCTCGAGGTCCATCCACATTGTTGTGAATGGGCCAATTTCGTCTTTTTTTATGGCTGAGTAGTATTCCATTGTGTATATATACCACATCTTCTTTATCCAATCATCAGTTTCTGGGCATGTAGGCTGGTTCCACGTCTTGGCTATTGTAAATAATGCTGCGATGAACATAGGGGTGCAACAGACTCTTGAGATATCTGATATCAGGTTCTTAGGATAGATACCCAGTAATGGGATGGCTGGGTCATAGGGTATTTCTATTTTTAACTTTTTGAGAAATCTCCATACTGTTTTCCATAGTGGCTGTACCAGTTTGCATTCCCACCAACAGTGTATGAGGGTTCCTCTTTCTCCACAACCTCTCCAACATTTGTCGTTCTTGGTTTTGGATGTTTTTGCCAATCTAACGGGTGTAAGGTGATATCTTAGTGTAGTTTTGATTTGCATTTCCCTGATGATTAGCGATGATGAACATCTTTTCATGTGTCTATTGGCCATATTCATATCTTCTTTTGAGAAATGTCTGTTCATGTCCTCTGCCCATTTTTTGATCGGGTTGTTTGTTTTTTTGTTGTTAAGCAGTGTGAGTTCTTTGTATATTATGGAGATTAACCCTTTGTCGGATAAGTGGCTTGTAAATATTTTTTCCCAATTAGTGAGCTGTTTTTTTTGTTTCAATCCTGTTTTCCCTTGCCTTGAAGAAGCTCTTTAGTCTGATGAAGTCCCATTTGTTTATTCTTTCTATTGTTTCCCTCAACTGAGGAGTTACAGTGTCCGAAAAGATTCTTTTGAAACTGATGTCAAAGAGTGTACTGCCTATATTCTCTTCCAAAAGACTTATTGTCTCAGGCCTAATCTTTAGGTCTTTGATCCATTTTGAGTTTATTTTGGTGTGTGGTGAAAAAGAATGGTCAATTTTCAATCTTTTGCATGTGGCTGTCCAGTTTTCCCAGCACCATTTGTTGAAGAGACTTTCTTTTCTCCATTGTAGGCCCTCTGCTCCTTTGTCGAAGATTAGCTGTCCATAGATGTGTGGTTTTATCTCTGGGCTTTCAATTCTGTTCCATTGATCTGTGGACCTGTTTTTGTACCAGTACCATGCTGTTTTGGTCACTGTAGCTTTGTAGTATGTTTTGAAATCGGGGATTGTGATTCCGCCGGCTTTGTTTTTCTTGCTCAGGATTGCTTTAGCAATTCGCAGTCTTTTGTTGCCCCATATGAATTTTAGGATTGTTTGTTCAATTTCTGTGAAGAATGTTCTTGGGATTCTGATTGGGATAGCATTGAATCTGTATATTGCTTTAGGTAGTATGGACATTTTAACTATGTTTATTCTTCCAATCCATGTGCAAGGAATGTTTTTCCATCTCTTTATGTCATCGCCTATTTCTTTCAAGAAAGTCTTGTAGTTTTCATTGTATAGATCCTTCACTTCCTTGGTTAAGTTTATCCCAAGGTATTTTATTCTTTTCGTTGCGATTGTGAATGGGATAGAGTTCTTGAGTTCTTTTTCTGTTAGTTTATTGTTAGTGTATAGAAATGCTACTGATTTATGCACGTTAATTTTATACCCTGCTACTTTGCTGTAGTTGTTGATTATTTCTAATAGTTTTTCTGTGGATTCTTTGGGGTTTTCTATGTATAAGATCATGTCGTCTGCAAACAACGAGAGTTTTACTTCTTCGTTACCTATTTGGATTCCTTTTATTTCTTTTTCCTGCCGAATTGCTCTGGCCAGCACCTCCAGAACTATGTTGAAGAGGAGTGGTGAAAGTGGGCACCCTTGTCTTGTTCCTGTCCTCAGAGGGATGGCTTTCAGCTTTTGTCCATTGAGTATGATGTTGGCTGTGGGTCTATCATATATGGCCTTTATTATGTTGAGGTACTTTCCTTCTATACCCATTTTACTGAGGGTTTTTATCATAAATGGGTGTTGGATCTTGTCGAATGCTTTCTCTGCATCTATTGAGATGATCATGTGGTTTTTGGTTTTCATTTTGTTGATGTAGTGTATCACGTTGATTGACTTGCGGATGTTGAACCATCCCTGTGTCCCTGGTATAAATCCCACTTGATCATGGTGTATAATCTTTTTGATGTATTGCTGTAATCGGTTTGCCAAAATTTTGTTGAGGATTTTTGCATCTATGTTCATCAGTGATATCGGCCTGTAGTTCTCCTTCTTTGTGTTGTCCTTGTCAGGTTTGGGGATCAGAGTGATGCTGGCTTCATAGAATGTGTTAGGGAGTTCTCCATCTTTCTCAATTTTCTGGAACAGTTTGAGGAGAATAGGTATTAAGTCTTCTTTGAATGTTTGGTAGAATTCTCCAGAGAAGCCGTCTGGTCCTGGACTCTTGTTTTTGGGGAGGTTTTTGATTACCGTTTCTATTTCCTTACTTGTGATTGGTCTATTCAGATTCTCCATTTCTTCCTGATTCAGTTTGGGGAGATTGTAGGAGTCTAGGAATTTGTCCATTTCTTCCAGGTTGTTCAATTTGTTGGCATATAGTTTTTCATAGTATTCTCTTATGATCTCTTGTATTTCATTGGTATCTGTTGTGATTTCTCCTCTGTCATTCCTGATTTTATTAATTTGCGATTTCTCTCTTCTTTTCTTGGTGAGTCTGGCTAGGGGTTTGTCAATTTTGTTAATTCTTTCGAAGAACCAACTCTTTGTTTCATTGATCCTTTCTATTGTCTTTTTTGTTTCAATATCGTTTATTTCTGCTCTTATTTTTATTATTTCCCTCCTTCTACTGACTCTGGGCCTTGTTTGTTCTTCTTTTTCTAGTTCTGTTAGGTGTCGTTTGAGGTTGCTTACGTGAGCTTTTTCTTGTTTAGTGAGGTGAGCCTGTATTGCGATGAATTTCCCTCTTAGGACTGCTTTTGCTGCATCCCAAATGATTTGGTATGTCGTGTTCTCATTTTCATTTGTCTCCAGATAATATTTGATTTCTTCTTTAATTTCTTCAATGATCCATTGTTTGTTGAGAAGCGTGTTGTTTAGTCTCCACATTTTTGCACCTTTCTCTGCTTTTTTCTTGTAGTTGATTTCTAGTTTAATAGCGTTATGATCAGAAAAGATGCTTGATATTATTTCAACTCTCTTGTATTTATTGATGTTTGCTTTGGTTCCCAAAATATGGTCAATCCTTGAGAATGTTCCATGTGCACTTGAGAAGAATGTGTAACCTGCTGTTTTTGGATGAAGTGTTCTATATATATCTATTAAGTCCATGTGGTCTAATTTTTCATTTAATTCTATTATTTCCTTGTTGATTTTCTGTCTGGATGTTCTGTCCATTGGTGTTAATGGTGTGTTGAGGTCCCCTACTATTATTGTATTGTTGTTGATGTCTTCTTTTAGTTCTATTAAGAGTTGCTTTACAAATTTTGGTGCTCCTGTGTTGGGTGCGTATATATTTATAAGTGTTATGTCTTCTTGGTGGAGAGTCCCTTTTATCATTATATACTGTCCCTCTTTGTCTTTCTTTATCTGTTTTGCTTTGAAATCTACCTTGTCTGATATTAGTATAGCGACACCTGCTTTCTTTTGTTCATTATTAGCTTGGAGTATTGTTCTCCATCCCTTCACTCTGAGTCTGTGTTTGTCTTTGGGGCTGAGGTGTGTTTCCTGGAGGCAGCATATTGTTGGGTCTTGTTCTTTGATCCATCCTGCCACTCTGTGTCTTTTGATTGGGGAGTTCAATCCATTTACATTTAGAGTGATTATTGAGACGTGGGGGCCTACCACTACCATTTTGTGTCTTGTTTTCCGGTTTTCTTCAGTTTCCTTTGTTTCTCGTCCCATGGTTTAATCTGTTCTGATGTAGAGCTGCTACTCTCTGTTGTTGTCCTTCTACTTATCTCCTCTGCTCTTGGTTTTGTAGCCCCTTTCCTTTTTTGGATTTTTCAGGAATGAGGGTTTTCCTGAGGATTTCCTGAAGAGGAGGTTTTGTGGCAATGAACTCCCTTAATTTTTGTTTATCTGGGAAAGTTTTTATTTCTCCATCGTATTTGAAGGATATTTTCGCTGGGTAGAGAATTCTCGGCTGTAGGTTTTTGTCCTTCAGATTTTTGAATATATCATTCCACTCTCTTCTAGCCTGTAAAGTTTCTGCTGAGAAATCTGCTGATAGCCTGATGGGGGTTCCTTTGTAGGTTAGTTTCTTTTGCCTGGCTGTCCTTAATATTTTCTCCTTGTCGTTGACTTTTGCTAGCTTCACTACTATATGCCGTGGAGTTGGTCTTCTTGCATTGATAAAGTTTGGAGATCTATTGGCTTCTGTCACCTGAAGATCCATCTCCCTCACCAGATTTGGGAAGTTCTCAGCCATTATTTCTTTGAATAGGTTTTCTGCCCCTTTCTCCTTCTCTTCTCCCTCTGGTATACCTATAATCCTTACGTTGCATCTCCTAATTGTGTCTGATAATTCTCGGAGAGTTTCTTCATTTCTTTTAAGTCTTGCTTCTCTCTCCTCCTCTGCCTGCAACAATTCTATATTGCCATCTTCCAAATTGCTAATTCTTTCCTCCATATTATCGGCCCTACTGTTCAGAGCATCTAGATTTTTCTTAATCTCCTCTATTGTGTTCTTCATTTCCAATATTTCTGTTTGGTTCTTCTTTATCGTATCAAACTCTTTTGTGACATAGCTCCTGAACTCGTTGAGTTGTCGGTCAGAATTCTCTCTTAACTCAGTGAGTATTTTAATGATGGCTGTTTTGAAGTCATCATCATTTAGGTTATATATCTCATTTTCTTTGGGATTGTTTTCTGTGTATTTGTTACTTTCTTTCTGTTCTGGAGATTTAATGTATTTTTTCATATTGCTTGATGATGTTGATTTGTGCCTCCGCATGGAGATAGAGTTTAGTTGCTCCTTTCACTTGTTTCAGCTGCTGCGGTGGGGGGAGCAGCTGTTTATACTTCACCAACCAGGAACCCTGTCCGTAGTTGCTAACTGGGCCTGGGCCCCTCTTCGTAGCCACAGTGGCCCTTTGGATTCCCTCCTCTGCCGTGGGGGCCGTCACGGGGGGCTTCAGGCTGCAGGTGCCTACTGTTGTTGCCCACCTAGATGCGCTCTCTCCTTGGGGTCTGCAACGGTGTTATGGGCTTTTCCAGCGGCCAGGGGTGGGATCACTTATATTTGTCACTCCGTTGCTGTCGGCACCCACCAAATCTCACTTGTCCTCTATGGGTCGCAGGAGAGCTATTGGCATCTTCTACAGTCTGTGGTTAGTACACCTAGCTATGCTGCTTTTGCCCTGGGGTCTTCCAGCCTTGTGGCTGGCGGCTGGGTGCCTTCTACTGGTGCTGTGCAGAGGCTTTCCCTAAGGCTTCTGTGAGCCTGTAGGGTTTCCCCCTAGGCTACTAAGCTGGGTCTCTGGAACTCTCTCCAGCCCCAGTCCTCTCCGAGATCTCCGGCAATCCCTAGCCTCACCGGGTGGGCAACGGCAGCTGGGGGTCGCCCTGCCCTCTGGGATTCTCTCCGGGCCTCTCCCGGAGCCGTGAATGCTCAGCGTGGCCCCTCTGCTAACGGCACACAGAGAGTTTTGTCTGCTGCCCGGGCGGAGCTCCAGCGCTTCCCCTCCGGGTCGCCGAACCGGCCTTTGAAAGTTCCCCCGCCCCGGTCCTCTCCGAGATCTCTGGCAATCCCTAGCCCCACGGGGCGGGCAACGGCAGCTGGGGGTCACCCCGCCCTCTGGGCTTCTGTCCGGGCCTCTGCCGGGAGCCCTGAAGGCTGGGCGTGGCCCCTCTGCTAATGGCAGACAGAGAGTTTTGTCTGCTGCCTGGCGGAGCTCCGGCGCTTCCCCTCCAGGTCGCCGAACCGGCCTTTGAAAGTTCCCCCGCCCCGGTCCTCTCCGAGATCTCCGGCAATCCCTAGCCCCACGGGGCGGGCAATGGCAGCTGGGGGTCGCCCCGCCCTCTGGGCTTCTGTCCGGGCCTCTGCCGGGAGCCCTGAATGCTGGGCGTGGCCCCTCTGCTAATGGCAGACAGAGAGTTTTGTCTGCTGCCTGGCGGAGCTCCGGCGCTTCCCCTCCGGGTCGCCGAACCGGCCTTTGAAAGTTCCCCCGCCCCGGTCCTCTCCGAGATCTCTGGCAATCCCTAGCCCCACGGGGCGGGCAACGGCAGCTGGGGGTCGCCCCGCCCTCTGGGCTTCTCTCCGGGCCTCTGCCGGGAGCCCTGAAGGCTCAGCGTGGCCCCTCTGCTAACGGCACACAGAGAGTTTTGTCTGCTGCCTGGCGGAGCTCCGGCGCTTCCCCTCCGGGTCGCCGAACCGGCCTTTGAAAGTTCCCCCGCCCCGGTCCTCTCCGAGATCTCCGGCAATCCCTAGTCCCACGGGGCGGGCAACGGCAGCTGGGAGACCTCCGTGCCCTCCGTGTCTCTCTCTGGGACCCTCCGGGTGCCCCGAGCACCAGGCTGGGTCTCCCCGCCAATGGCGGGGAGAGACTCTCCCCGCGGGCTCAGGTGTGCAACTCCAAAGTTTCCCTCTGCGTTTAGGAGTAATTGCGGGGGGTTTAGGTAGGGATCTGGTCACCTGTTTCCACCGTCGCTCCTCTGTTGTGTTCTCGCTCCTGCCCTAGATGTGTGTGGATCCTCTGGGGGCGTCCGTTGGAAGAAAGCCGCTTGCGGGTACTAGGCTGCCCTTCGGGGTCGGAGAGTTTTCCCCTATTTCCACATCCTCCCGGAGGAAAGTCCGTCCGCCTTCCGATGTATAGTCGCGTGGGTGTCTCAGACGTCCTGAGATGCTGTCTGGATATCCTTTGTCAAGCGATAAGTGTCCAAATAATTGTAGACTCGAAGGGCGAGAGACAAAGAGGACTACTCACGGCGCCATCTTGGATCTTCTCGTCCAGTCCTTTTAATTTTAAACATGCTGGTAGGTATATAGTGATATCACATTGTGGTTTTAATTTCCATTTCCCTAGCAACCAATGATGTTGAACATCTTTTCACATGCTTGCCATCTGTATACTGCCTTTGGTGAATTTCCCGTTAAAGTCTTTTGCTGATTTTTACAAAGCATGTTGTTTTCCTAGAATTGAGTTTTGAGAATTGTTTGTATAGTCTAGACACAAGCCATATATCAGTTATATAATTGGCAAATATTTTCTCGCAGTCTGCGGCTTATCTTTTCATTTTCTTAACAGTTTCATTTGAAGAGCTCTTAATTTTGTCTTTTAAAGAGTTCTGTTTTGATGAACCTAAATTTACCTATTTTTTCTTTTATAGATCACACTTTTGGTGTCACAGATAAGAAATCTCTGCCTAACCCAATGTCAGAAAGATTTTCTCCTATATGTTCTTCTAGAAGTTTTGTAGTTTTACATTTAAGCTTATTATCTATTTTAAGTTAATTTTTATAAGCGGTACAGTTATGTAATGAAGTTTGGTTTTTTGCATACAGATAACCAATTGGTTCCAGCACGCTTTGTAGAAAAGGCTCTATTTTCTCCACTGAATTGTCTTTATGTTACTCCTTTGTTGAAAGTCCACTGACCATATGCATGTGAGTTTATTTCTGAACTTTCTATTCTGCTCCATTCATCAATTCGTCTGTCTTTACATCAACACTGTGCAGTCTTGGATACTGCAGCTTTGCAATAAGTCTTAAAGTCGGGTAGTGTAAGTTCTCCAACTTTGTTTTCCTTTTTCAGAGTTGAGTTATTTTAGTTTATCTAGGTCTGTTATGGGCTGAGTGTTTAGGGGGTTTTGTCTGCCACAAAATTCGTATGCTGAGGTCCTACTCTCAGTATCTCCGAATGTGACTGTATTTGGAGACAGGACATTTACAGAGGTAACTGAGGTAAAATGAGGTCATGTGGGTGATCCCTCATCCAGTATGACTGGTGTCCTTGTGAGAAGAGGAGATTAGGACACACACACACAGGGGAGAGACATATGAAGACATAGGGAGAAGACGGCCATCTGCAAGCCACGGGGAGAGGCCTCAGAGGAAACCACCTGCTGACATCTTGGTCTGGGACTTCCAGTCTCCAGAACTGTGAGAAAAATGAATTTCCTTCATTTAAGCCGCCTTGTCTGTGGTATTTATTACGGCAGCCCTAGCACAAGGTTCTTCACATTTCCACATGGATTTTATAATCAGTCTGTCATTTTCTTTTTTCCTTTGTCTTGAGGAAGATTAGCCCTCAGCTAACATCTGCCACCAATCCTCCTCTTCTTGCTGAGGAAGACTGGCCTTGAGCTAATGTCCATGCCCATCTTCCTCTACTTTATACGTGGGATGCCTATCACAGCATGGCTTGCCAAGCCGTGCCATGTCCACACCCGGGATCCAAACCAGTGAACCCCGGGCTGCCAAAGTGGAATGTGCGAACTTAACTGCTGCACCACCGGGCCGGCCCTCTTTCATTTTCTAAAAAGCATCTGCTCAGATTTAAATTAGGAGTGCATTGAACCTCTATGTAAATCTGAGGAAGATTAATATCTTAACAACATCGAGTTCTCTCATCTATGAACACAGTTTATCTCTCTATTTAGGTCTTTAATTTTTCTAAGCAATGTTTTGTAGTTTTCATTATACAAGTCTTTCCTAGCCTTTGTCAGATCTATTTCAAAGCGTTTAACATTTTTTGATGTTATTCCATTGATTTTTAAAAATTATTAACTAAAGTCTATACTTTCTTCAAATTTATTTAGTTTTTACCCAATGTCTTTTTTCTGTTTCAGGATCCCATGCGGGATGCCACATCATATTATTTGTCATGACTCCTTAGGCTTCTTTCTCTTAGCTGTGACAGTTTCTCAGACTTCTCTTGTTTTTGATGACTGTGACAGTTTTGGGGAGTACTGGTCAGGTGTCTTGTAGAATGTCTGTCAATTTAAACTTGTCTGATGCTTTCCCCATGATTAAACTGGGGTTAAGGGGTTTGGGGAGGAAGACCGCAAGCATAAAGTGCCATTTTCATCACACCATATCAAGTGTACATACTATCAGCATGACCTATCACTGTTGATATGAATGCTAATTGCCTGGCTGAAGGTGTATTTGTCATGTTTCTCCACTGTAAATGTCCTCTTCCTCCCACTTCCAATACTGTACTCTTTGGAAGGAAGTCACTGTGTGCAGTCCATGCCTAAGGAATTGGGACTACGCGCCATCTCCTTGAGGGCAGAGGATCTGCATAAATTATTTGGAATTCTTCTGCATGTGAGATTTTTCTCTTCTTGCCCATTAGTTTACTTATTTGATTTTTTGTTTACATCAGCATTGCCTCATTGTTATTTAATTTATACTTTGGTTTATAATTCAATGCTGCAATATTTATTTTGTTCCTCAAATTGTTCCTGCTTTGGCCATTGGGACCATTTTCAGTTGGTTCCTGTATCCCTTTAACATATCCCCGTCATTGTGGGCTTTTTTTTTTTTTTTTGAGTACTCCCTTCCTTTCTGTCACTAGAAAATATGCTAGGCTCCTATTATTTATTTCCTTCTAAGTGCTAAAATCAGCAATTTCCCCTGAGGAGCCCAGGTTTGTTTTATTGGAGAATGGTATTAGAAACCAAGATCTAGGTGCTAGGGGTGCTTGTTGTTATTGAGGTGTCATTGCTTCTTGGCCCTCTCAGCTGACAAAGCGAGGGAATATGTGTGTGTATACTAACCCATGTGTAAATGGATATCTACAAATAGTTCTGTATGTAACTATCTATATCTATAGAAAGCAAAAACGAGTTCATACTGATGTCTCCAGTTCTAATCTTACTACATGGACCATTCTAGCTTCTTCCCTTTGCTTATCTGTGACCTCCCTCTCCAACAGAGAGAAACTTGGCTCCCACAGTCCACCATCCCTTTATTTAATAGTTCAATTCCAGCATAGATGTATAGTAACATCAGAATTGTTAGGCTGTACTCCCATGGGAAACAACTTTATTAACTAGAGTACAATGCTTATATATCACTCCTTTTGTCTTAAGTCTTATAGACTCCACTCATTTCCAAATTTAGTTATATCAGTACCTTTTCCCCTCACCCTCTTTATCATGAATTTTGATATGATCTTTATTATTTCCTTTCTTCTGCTTAGACTGCTTTTTAATTTCCTCTTTTTTTTTTCTAGTTTCGTAATATCAAAGTTGAAGTCAGTGATTTGATACATTTCTTCTTTTCTAATAACAGCATCTAGTGCTCTGTGTATTGCTTGAGCTGCATCCTACAAATTTTGATATGTTATATTTTTATTTTCATTCAATTCAAAATACTTTTTAATTTCTATTTTGATTTCTTTTTGACCTATAGGCTATTTATAAATGTGTAATTTAGTTTCCTCATATTTGTGGATTTTCCAGATACCTTTTTTTTTATTGATGTCTAACAATCTCATTTTAGTCAGAGAATATACAGTAGCCCCTCTTGTCTGCCAGTGGACTCTTGAAAGAACAGATAGTACTGAACCCTACATATACTGCTTTTTCTTATACGTATATACTTATGATAAAGTTTAACTTATAAATTAGGCACAGTGAGAGACTGACAATCACTAATAATAAAATAGAACAATTATAACAACATACTGTAGTAAAAGTTGCTGTAGATCTTAGCAACTTTAGCATGCAATTTTTTTCTTATTAAATCAAGAGCTTTCACCTTTTCACTTAAAGGGAGCACTTCATGGCTTCCCTTTGGCATATTCAAATTACTAGCATCACTATTCTTGTGCTTTGGGGCCATTATTAAGTAAAGTAAATGTTACTTGAATACAAGAACTGCGATACTGTGACAGCAAATCTGATAATTAAGATGGCTATTAAGTGACTAACGAGTGGGTAGCATATACAGTGTGGATACACTGGACAAACGGCTGATTCATGTCCCAGGCAGGACAGAGTGGGATGGCTCAAGATTTCATTATGCTACTCAGAATGTTGCACAATTTAAAACTTATGAATTTTTTATTTCTGGAATTTTCCATTTAATATTTTCAGACCACGGTTGGCCCTAGGTAACTGAAACTGTGGAAAGCAAAACCATGGATAAGGGGGGACTACTGTATTTGTATGACAACCTGAATCCTTTTAAATTTATTGAGACTTCTTTTATAGCTCAGAATGGTCTATCTTTGAAAATGTTTCGTGTGCACTTGAAAGAGTGTATATTCTGTTGTCTTGGGGCAGAATGTTCTCTAAATGTCAATTAGGTCAAGTTGGTTGCTAGTGTCATCCAAGTCTTCCATATCTTTACTGATTTTCTTTCTACTTCATTGATTATTGAGAGAAGAGTGTTGAAATATCTGAGTATAATTATGAATCTGTCAGTTTCTTCTCACAATTTTATCCATGTTTGGTTCATGTATTTTGAAGCTTGGTTATTAGAGACATAAATATTTATAATTCCTATGTCTTCTTCATAATTTGATACTTTTATCATTATTAAATGACTCTCCTTACCCTTGATAATATTTGTTGCTCTGAAATTTATTTTTTCTAATTTTTCTAATTAGCCACTCCACCTTTTTCACTTTTATTTGTGTTTCTATTCCTTTAATTTTCACTTATTTGTCTTTTTATTTAAAGAGGGTTTCTTATAGACAGTATAGAGTTGGGTCTTGCTTTGTTATATCCAATCTGGCTATCTATGCCTTTTAATTGGGGAACATATAGAGCATTTACATTTAATGTGATTATTGATAAAATTGAGTTTAAATATATCATCTTGTTGTTTGTTTCTATTTGTTTCTTCTGTTCTTTGTTCTATTTTTCCTCTTTTTCTGCCTTTTTTGGGATTCAGTATCTTTTCATCAATCTATTTTATCTCCTCTCTTGGCTGCTAACCTACAATTCTTTATTTTGTTATTTTATTGCTTGTTTCAGGGCTTATAGTATGCATCTTATTATTATTATTAGTTACTACTACTATTTTATCTATAGGGTTTGTGATAAGGGGCCAAAAAAGCTTTAGGCTAATTTTAAATGAAATAGTTGAAACCTTGAATTTTAAAAAGTAAGCTTGGGTAAAGTCAAAATGCTCCAGGAATTATTCAAAATTAAGACACGGAAAGGCATGTGTGTGACTGCAGAGGATCATCTCATGCCAGACAAAGATAAAATGGACTTTCTTAAAGGACAAGAATGTCCAGTCACAGGGGCTACTCAAGCTCTGGCTTACTGGCTTACTGACCACTTGATGGGAATGTTGTGGAGAGAATTCAGACACCGACTGGTGGGTGTATAACTGGACAACCTTACAATTCCATTGTAATGGAGAGCATGTGATATCGTGAACTCTATTGCCCTTGATTCCCAGTGCTCTGGCATTTCCTGTCTGCAGCTGGGAGGCAGGCTGGGCTCGCCCCACCACCTGTGACCCAGTGTTCCCTCTTAGGAGTTACAGCAGAGGAGCTTGGTAGCCAGTTGCTATAAGGCAGGCAGGCAGCATGTCTTGGGGCCTGCTGTAAAATTTTAGACCCTTGAGATAAGCTGCTCCTCCAAGTATCATGTGCCCTATCCATTATTCCTCCCCAAACCCCAACCCCAGTGGGCCTCTTCTTTCAATCACCCTGGAGTCACTGTGGCTTGAGTCTTGAAAGGCTGGAACAGGACAGCAGGACAGGCTGTTTCGTAAGTGTTTCTTAGTCTGTCCAAGTTTATACTTCCTTTAAAAGACCTTTCAGGATTTTTTCTGCCCTTTTTTCATTAACTTGAAAACAACAAGTTATATTTTGCCAAAAGAGAAAAAGTCCCTCACCCAGAGGATTTCTTCTCAACTCACACAAAATTAAACACTGTTTCTGAGTGGGTTTCTAGGCTGGCCCAGCACTGGGTCTAGCAATGAGTTGAGCTTCAGCACTTGGGAAAGATTTGGAACTTGCAGCCGTGACTTGAAAACTATCCTGTCTCTGATCCTGTTGTATTTCAGACCAGGAGGAGAGAGTTGCTTGTGAAGGGTGTGTGTGCATGTGTGTGTGTGCGTGTGTGTACAGTCAAGGACACATCTACTGTTTTGCCAGGTGGTAAAATAGAGTGTCAACTGTCATGATAAGGAGAGGCTTGTGGACCAGCAGACTCCTGCCTTACCATATTGAATGAACTCAAATCCAAGCACCTTAATGTGATGTGAAATATGCCCATGGTGATCAAGCTCCCAACTTCCTCTCTTGCTCACACTCCTATCCTTTCCTCAATAATCTGCCAAGTTGCTTAAAATTTTTGCTTTTAGCAATACTACTTACATGTCTCCAGGAATTCGGGTTAAAAGGAGTGGGTACCATGGGATAGATTTCTTATTAGCCTATTAGTACTCATCTTAGCAGGAATTGCTTTATCACATGGTCTAGTAGAAAACCAAGATTCTAGGGTGGAGATAGAATGGGGCCTAAGACAGGCAAATTTTGATGGAGAGGGGAGGTGAAACAAAGGGGCTGATGTGGCAGAGTCGAGAAAAGGAGGCAGGGCAATGAAGGGCTCCATAGGGCAGCTGTAAGGATCAAACGAGAGTGTGAACATGGTGGCAAATGTGTGCATTTTCTGGTTTATCCCATGCATGGGTATTTCCAGGACAGGTGCCTGGATTCCCACACAGCCTCCCAAGAACCGCATGGCTTCTCCCCACTGGAGCTGCTGCTCAGGGGCTGCTTCCTACAGATAAAGCAGGAGAACCAGAGGCAAAACACCCTGGCCCCCAGGTACAGCCTGGACTCATTCCAGAAGCCCCTGCAGAGGCTTTGAAATGGCAGCTTGGGCACTGGGCTTGGGTTCAGGCCCGGCTGTGCATGTACCAGCTGTGAGATATGAGGTCAGCCTCAGTTTCCTCTTCTGTCAAATGACATCAGGCTTCTGCATCCTTCCCCTGGGTAACCTTACATACTCCTGTTACAGCAACTGCTGCTAATACGCCAATATCTCCCAAATCCAAATTGCCAAGCCAGACCCCTCCCCTAAATTCCTGAGCCCTGATCTAAACTTCCTTGAACATCTCTGTTTGGGATTTGCAGGTCCCTAGAGCTTAGCTTGCCCAATTGAGCTGTTCACCTTTCTTTTCAAACCTGCTCCTCTTCCTAGTTCTACTTAGGTAAATGACACTGTCATCCACTCCTGGCTCCAAAAAGAAAGTCGGATGTTTGCCCTAGCCTCTCCTATACCTCCCACATTCATTCGGTCACAAGTCCTACATAGTCCTCTTAAATAGCTCTTGAATCCATTTCTACTCCCTATCCCCATCGCCACTGCTCTGACCTGAATTCTCATCATCTCTCTCCTGGACCGTTTCCACATCCTCCTGTCTCACCCTTCAGTCTGGCATCCCCACTGCCCGATGAATTTTTCTAAATTGCAAATCTCATTGTAAGCCTCTCTCACTTAACGCCCTTAGTGATTACCTATTTATTTCCCTTGGGGTCAAAATCTAAACTCCTTCACTTGTCCTGGAATATATTACCTGTGGTATGGCCCCTGAGTTCTTCTCTTGACTCATTTCTTGCCCATCTTTCCTCTCCCACTTTATGCTCTACCTCAAACTACACTCAACTACTTAGAGTGCCACAACTGGGCCAGACTTTCTCTCTTATACCTTGTTTGTCCCACTCCCTTGCCTGGAATTCCCTTGGCCCCCTTCTTTGCCTGCCCAGCCCCTACTCTCCCATCAGGACCCAGATCCATATTCTTCCTCAGGAAACCTCCCTGGTCCAGCTGAGCCAGAATGGGCTGCCTTGAGGCACCTTCCTCTCAGGGCACCTATCATACTGAAAGGGGAGGCTGTACCTTGTCTATTTCCCTCAGGGGTCTGTGAGCTCTGAAGTGTGGGCAGTATGCCTAAGTCATCTCGGTCTCCACCATGCCTGGCTTGGTGCCAAGCCCTCCATTAGTGCCTGTGAAATGAATGAATGACGGAGCCTCTGTCACCTCACAGAATACTCACCAGCATTAAATGATGAGATGTGAAAATACTATGCAAACTGTAAATGTGTTAGGGATGTTTGTGAGAATCAAAGGATTTAGGGAGGAAATGAACATGCTAGGTAGGCCTCCTGGAGAGTGAAACAAGAAAGATGTTGAGCTGTGATGTCCTAGGGAGTCAGGAAGATAGCAGGACAGCTCTCAATACAAGACACACGTGACCTGGGACTACTGGTGAAAGGAAATGAACATCTTGAGAAATCACGCTGGGTGACGTGTGCACAGGGAGGATCACACTCCTACGGTTCTGGTCTGTCCATGTAGCACAATCAGTCATTCAATTAGGCACTTGGGCAGTGAGCAAACACATTTATAGCTTGAAACCTGACCTTCTTTACGTTTATATGACTCTTTATTAGATGGAACATGTAGACTTTTGGAACAATAAACTCATAGTCTTCATTAAAGATGTAGACTAGATTTCGATGGGGTTTTGGCAGAGGCCCTGGAAATGTCCATGCTCTCCTTGCCAATGATGCTTCTTCCCTGTGTGTGGCGGGGGGAGGGGAGAATGAGAGCAAATAGGAAACAAAGTACTTTTGTTTTTTGTGGACCATGAACAATACCCACTCCACTCTTCTGGAGCAGAGTTCTGGGGAAGGTGAATTAGAGCACACAGTTAAGGCTAGAAACTGAGTGGGGCCTCCTAGTTCCCCTAATAGTAAATACAGAGCTAAGATCTCACCACTCCTTGGGCTAGAGAGAGATGGTGACAGAGACAGAGATAGAGAGAAGGAGCCAGGCCCCAATGTGGGGATAGGGTAGGGATGGGCGTGGTCATAGACCATGGGCTGGTCATGGACATGCAGATATTTGTTGAGTGATGGATGGACAAGTCCTTTCCACCTCACAGGGACGTTGTAAAAGCTGCATCCTTGATAACGTTGGTAGCGCAATCATGATGGCAATGACCTTCTGAAAGAATAAGAAGGATGTGGACAAGAAGGACGGTTTCCTTCTCCTTACAGCCTCCATGGGGTAAATCATGGCCTCCACATCTCCAGGAAAGCAGTCAGATAGAGCATTAATTAATTAATTAACCATAGGTGTTTATTCAATACTGCTATGGACTAAGTTGTGTTCCCCCTCAAATTCATACATTGAAGCCCTAACCCCCAATGTGACTGTATTTGGAGACAGGGCCTATAACGAAGTAATTAAGGTTAAATGAGGTCATAAAGGTGGGTCTCTAATCAGATAGGACTGGTGTCCTTATAAGAAGAGGAAGAGACACCAGAGATTTCTCTCTCTCCACATACACACAGAGGAAAGGCCAAGCAAGAACATACCAAAAAGTTCTGCAAACAAGGAAGAGAGCTGTCACCAAAAACCATCTCTGCAGCCACCTTAATTTGGGAATTTGAGCCTCCAGAACTGAGGAAATACGTGTGTGTTGTTTAAGCCACCCAGCCGGTGTATTCTTTTATGGTGGCACCAGCAGACTGATACAAATACTCAGTGTATACAAAGTCCTTTGCCCTTGGGGGTTGCAAAAGAGGATCCCTGAATGGTTTCATTGGGATTTTTCTGTGACAATATGGCTTAAGATAAAATTATGGCCTTCCAAGAAGTTTTGAGAGAAGGCCACTTCCTCCAGCTCTTCTCTCTCCCTCCTAACTTCAGAAGTTTGTGCAACCATGAGGTAAGTGGGAGAAGAGTCATTCTCAGCTCTTGCCACAAAGGCTTTCTGCCACAGTAGACTCACATCCCCATGGCCCCAGCCAGGCTGAGAGGGGGTATGTGGGCTCCAAATTCCCCAGATCTTCCCAGTTTGCTGCATGAGTGCGTTAAAATTCTTATCTTCCTTAAAATAAAACTCCTAAGAGGCACACATATGACTTCAAGTTTTCTCAGCATTATCATGACTTTTTTTCCAAGGGTTAATTTTCGGAAAGGGTTTGATACGTTTCCCCAAATAAAGAGCTTTGTTAAAAGAGCACTCAAGTTATTGAAATAAGCTACCACAAGCATGATTCTGAGCTGTGGAGATAGGGTTCAATTTATATAAACCAAGTTGGCAGGCCCCAGGTTGTTGACAAAGTGGATGTTGGTCCCTGTCATTGTGACCACCAGCTAAGGTAATGGTGCCACTCACAGAGCCTTTATCTCACATTTATGTCCTGTTGGGGAGTGGAATATGAGGCACGAGTGCCGGCCTGGCATGTGCCAGAGGAATTTTATGGGCAAGCAGAGGGGGCTTCAACCACAAGTCCTATGTGGGAGAACTCTGAGAGCAGAGAAACCTGTGGGAGTCAGGATTCAGGTAGGCAGTGAGATGGAAACCTGACTTAAGGAGAGAATATCATGGTGTGGTGCATCCTTTCCTTTTTGCCCTTACTTTCTCAACAAAGTAAGGAAGGAGGAAAAGTTGGAGAAAGGAGAACATCAAGCTCTTTTAACTGACAATTCCATTTTTGTGGATAATAATTCAAAAAGAATGATGATTACTACTCACAAGGATTAAAAGTACATGAGTGGCCTGTCTTTGCAACCTAAAATGGTCTGTGCAAGGAGCTGAAGCAAAACATCTGCCGGACTTGAATGATGTCTGGACCCATTCATCGTATAAACAGACTGTCTGCAGAGGAGGAGTCTAAATGAGCAGCCAAAGAGGAGAGAAACTCAACCCCACTAAAAGCTACAGAAAGGCAAGTTAAAGATAAGACATAATATTTTGCCTCCCAGACAAAGCTTAAAATGTTTAACAGTACCACTTTGGGTTTCTAGTTCAGAGAACGCAGTGGGCCCACATAATTCTTTCCCTCCCACTCAGACCCTATTCCAGTGGCCATAAAGATGTGCAAAAGGGAATAAATCCACAGTGCAGAGTGCAGCAGGTGGGGCCATCAGCAGGGTTTTTGATAACTTTCTGGGAGATAGAAAGCAAATAGGGTTGAATTGCCAAATAAAACACAGAGGGGGAAGCAGGATCTGAAGGATGGAAGAATACTGCAATGGAGAGGGGGCCAGATTCCTGGAAAGGAGAGCTGTCTTCCTGGTGGCTCCGGAAGGGGCCCTAAGCTCTGAGTTGACAGAAAGAGGGAGAAGGAATGGAAAGTGTGTTGGCTATCAGCATGACTATTTGCAGGGCAACCTGTGGAGCAGCTGAGCTGCTGCCCACCCTCACTTTTGCCACTTCCCTGCCACAGGTGCAGTTCAGCTGACCATGGACTGGTCACTTTTAGAGATGAATCTGCTCTTTAGGAGAAATCAACAGCCTGCCTGGAGAGGTCTGGGGCTCCTTGAGTGAGGCTTGGCCCTCCAGAGTGAGGTTCTCCTTGTTTGGGCCCTGAGGAGGAGGCATGCGGGGGTGTGGGGAGCATCCTTCAGCCCGATTTCTCCCCCTGTAACCTAGAGTGAGCAGTGCAAGTCCACATGCTCTACCTGTTGACATATTCTCCTAAATGTGAGTGGATAAACAAGGACAGCCAGAGTTCTTGAAAATTAAACATTTCAATAGAAGGACTGGAAGACAAACTTGAGGAAATATTCCCGAATGTAGAGCAGAAAGAGAGAAATGGAAAATATGAGGGAAAACTTGAAAGACATGTTGGATCAATTCAGTAAGTCTAACATCTATCTAGCAGGAATTCCAGAAAGAACAGAGAACATGAAGGGGAAAATTATCAAAGGAAAGAGAAGAGTTTTCAAATTGGAAGAAGCCACTGAAGATTGAGCAAAAAGGATTTTAAAAAAGACCCATATATGGGCTGACCTGGTGGCATAGTGGTTAACTTCAGCGTGCTTCACTTCGGCGGCCTGGGTTCACAGGTTTGGATACCAGACGTGGACCCACACACCTACAGCCTTGCTGTAGTGATGGCCCACATACAAAATAGAGGAAGACTGGCACAGATGTTAGCTCAGGGACAATCCTCCTCACACACACACAAAGACCCATATATGTTGTGATAAAATTTAGAATACAAAATATAAAGAGAAGATTCTTGATGCTTCCAGGGAATAAAGACCGAATACCGTAAAAGAATAAGAATTAATATGGCCTTGGCCTTCTTGTCAGTAATTTTGGGTGCCAGAAGGGTAACCTAGTGGAACAATGCCTTTGTAGTACCAAGGGAATGTGATTTTCCATCTGGAATGACCAATCCAACCAAACTATTCACCAAGCACCAAGGCAAATAAAGAGATTTTCAGAACCACGCTACTCAATCCTTCAGTTAATAATATTTATACAATTGATTTTCAATTTTCAAAATTAATTTTCTCTATAGACAAAACAAAGACCTAAACTTTTATCCACTATCTGGGTCCATTTGGGCTGCTATAACAAAATGCCACAGAGTAGGTAGCTTATCAACAACAGAAATTTATTTCTCACAGCTCTGGAGGCTGGAAGTCCAAGGTCAGGGTGCCAGCATGGACGGGTGCTTCTGAAGGCCCTCTTGCAGGTTGCAGATGGCCGACTCCCTCACATGGCAGAAAGGGCAAGCAAGCTCTCTGGGGCCTCTTTCATAAGGGCACTAATCTTGTCCATGAGGGATCCACCCTCATGACCTCAGCACCTCCTAAAGGTACCCCACTTCCCAATACCATCGCATTGGCATTAGGATTTCAACAGATGAATCTGGGGGGACACAAACATTCAGACCATAGCAATGAAAGATGACTTGTGTGTGCACTTCAATAAGATGAAAGACGAATCCAAGAAAGAGAAAGTCAAGGGATCCAAGAAATATTAGAAATAGTATAAGGGTATAATTAATATAAAAAACATGGCAGAAACTGTGGTACGTACCTAGAAGAGAAGGATGCAGAATTCAGGCATTCAAAAGTGGTATGTTTAAGAAATTGGATGATCTTAATGATATGGTAATGAGGCTACATGTTTCTACTGTCAATTAGTTTAAAAACGAAAAGAAAGTAGACACTCCATAAAACCCAAAAATCGGAGGTAAAAATCCTAATCCAAATAAGGAGCAAGCTAAATTAAAGCATAGCTGTGAGAAACTGATTAAAGTAAGAAAAGAGGATTTATTTGATTTTGGCTTTTGAACATTCGCTTTTGAATGGCTCAGGATTATTTTCGTCCTTACTTAATTCTTCAGTAAATAATTTTTATATATTTACAGAATTATAAAACCTGTCTATTGGTTTTCAATTTTTGGAATAAATTTTTAGACAAAGTACGAAAGTATGGTTTCAGAATAGAATATAACTTTTGTAAACCCAATAAATGAAATGGGGCAATTATAGCTGGAGACAGAAAGTGAAGAAAGTAGGGAGAAAGGGTGAGGAGAAAGAGCAGAAAGACGTTTTCTTCATTTCCATAGCAAAGAATCAAGTGGAACACTATCTAAAATTATAAAGGCGAGAAGAGACAGAGATAGTGAAAGGATAAGTTAGTAAAATCCTCATGTGCAGGAGCCAATAAATACTGGACAAAGTCGGTTAATCAAGAAATTGAGAGCCAGCCCTGCTGGCCTCGTGGTTAAAGTCCACTGCTCTCCTCTTTGGCTGCCCAGGTTCGGTTCCTGGGTGCAGAGCCACACCACTTGTCTGTCAGTAGCTGGGCTGTGGTGGTGGCTCACATAGAAAAACTACAAGGACTTACAACTAGGAGATGCGACCATGCACTGGGACCTTGGGGAGAAAAAAAAAGGAAACTGAGGAATAAGCCTATTATTTTGTGGCAACCAGCAGAAGAACTAAAATCAGAATTGGTTAAAGTTGGTTACTGCAGGGTGTGGAACAGAGTAAGGGGGAGGAGAAGGAGATTTTTCATAGTGTTATGTATATTTGAATATAATTTTCGTCACATGTAGGTATTACTTTAAAAATAAAAGTGGAAATAATAGTACTATTGCCAAGTGTTGGCATTGGTGAAGAACACAGACCCTCTTATACTCTGTTTGCAAGAGTGAAAATTGGTCCAAATTGCTCCAAACTTTTTTTTTTTTTAAGCTATGCTTTTTTTGGTGAGGAAGATTGGCCCTGAGCTAACATCTGTTGCCAATCTTCCTCTTTTCTTCCCCTTCCCCAAAGCCCCTGCACACAGCCGTATATCCTAATAGTATGTCCTGCTAGTTCCTCTATGTGGTATGCTGCCCCAGTGTGGCTTAACGAGCAGTGCCAGGTCTGTGGCCAGGATCCCAACCGCCAAAACCTGGGCTGCTGAAGCAGAGCACGGGAACCTAACCACTATGCCAGTGGGCCGGCCCCCAACCTGGTCCAAAGTTTTGAAAGGGCAATTTTATAATTTTAAAAAGAATCAGGCTCTCCCTCTAATAATAATATTATTGTATAAGTTTCCAATCCACTAGGACGATGTTAAGCAGCAGCTGGCAAACCAACCTAGGGGAGGCGGAAGAATGCACAAAGATTTCCCTCCATTTCACATGAGTGTGAACATGCACACACACATGCTCATGTGTCTCACATGTTGACTCACTAAGATGGAAACATCAGCCGCCCAGGTTCTTAGAGTTCTCCGTCTCCAGCTTTCAGTCTTTACAGGGATCCTTACTTGGAAGGCTGTCTCTCTGGTGGTTTGTCCATCCTCGCATGACTCATTTTGGTTTACTTTTGTGGAAGCTACTAACTTGGGAGCTGGTACTTTTCCCTCCTGACAGAGTCTGGGCTAACCGCAATGTTCCAAAGCCCGTGGGTGCTGGCCAGCCACTTGGGGGCGTGCCCTTGAGTCTGTTTGTCCCCTCCTTGTGGTTACTCAGAAGAGGCCCTGTCTGTGTTCCAAATGTGGTCCGTCTATTAGAGAGGCGGCCCCCATGGCCTGAATGCTCAGTCTCCCTGTGTCATCGCTGATGTTATGGGAATAATAACCATTTGGACAGCATTCGCAACGGCTGTCCAACTTGACTTGAGTAGGAAAGCCAGGTTCTTCCCATGATTTAATGATGAGACTCCTGGGAAATGCCTATAGTCAAACTACATTTTTGTAGGGCGTAACTATCAAGACATAATTACTCACAACAGCCCTAAACCCCTTTTGAGGTGAGCAAACTGATGTTCAGTGATGGTAAATCAATTGTCCATGGTCATTCTGCTAGAAAGTAGCAAAGTGTGGATTAAGATCCAGATCTTCTGGTTCCTGATCCTGTATCTTTTCACACTACTCTGTGAGGTGTTTTTTAGTACTTCTTAGTGTGATAGATGTTAGAATTAGACAAGATGCTCTTTAGTCTGCTTCAGAATTTCATAGAAATTCCTGTTGCAGATGTTGATATCCAGCAGCTCACTTTGTTAGGCTTTGGATTGGATCCTAAGTTTGCTACCGAACAATTTGTGCCCTTGGTCAAGTTCACACAGTATCTCTGAGTTTCAGTTTGCTAATCCATAAGATGGAGATAGTAACACTTATCTCCAACAAAACCTCACCAGGATTGTTGTGAGGTTTAATGACACAATGTGCATCAGGCACTAATAAGAGCCCAAAGTGGTGATGGTGATGGTGATTGTCAATGTGAAGAGAATTATTTTGAAACATGTTGAACACATTAAACAGCCTTTCCAAATTTCCTCTTCAGATGAAATTCCTAGTTAACTACTCTCCTGTCTTTGAAGATGTCAGTGCATCTTCACAACATTAACTTAAAAAGTAGCTGGTTATGACACTTTGTAAAGATAACAATTTTGAGTTAGCAAACTCTCTTTCTAAAAGCACCTGTGAAAGTGTTATGTGCCAGATACTGAGTCTCCAGTGTGGGCATAATGCTATCAGAAGACAGCGAGTCCATTCTTTCTTGACCAAAAGAATGTGGTTTCTCAAGCAGGAATGGAAGCTGTGTGCATGGTACGCAATGTCGTTTTCAATTGACGGGGCAGCATCCTTTCTATCAGAGAGAGAGGCGTTGTGTTTGTTAAGCAAGTGCAAGTATCACAGGTGTTCAGAGGAGTGGGTTGCATTTGCACTTGGAAAATTCATGCTTACCAGTTCACACGCAAACAAATGGAGACTGTTATCACAGATTTTGCACATTGGAGAAAATGCATGTCAGACAAAACCATGGACTTCTGTCCTCTTCAAAGGAGGGTAGACAGGAGACAGGGAGGAAAGTAGGCAACTTTTCTGCAGTAAGAGGACTGTGACACTGGCTCCAGCCATCAAAGAGATGGAAAAGTGAAGTCATTGCCTGTGAATTGGGGTAAATCCATGAAGACTTTAAGGCAGAGGAAGGTAGGGAAGTGAGGAGAAAAGGTACATGTGTAAAAAGAAAGATAGTTCACTGAGGAGAGACTTGTTTTTTGTAATAATATAAAGCTACCACATCCAAATGTACCTATGCTATAAACCTGGGGTCCCTCTAGTGCAGTGTGGCTAGAAGAGTGGCCTTGATGAGGCGTCTACTTGGGGAACTCTGAGGAGTCAGCCATCATAGGCCCTGGGGGGAAGAAGCCCAGCTGCTTCTTAGAAGAAATGGTGATGGAATTGTAAGATTGATCCTCAAAGTCTTGGTGTAAAGGGTAGATACTAAGGCTGTACCAATCCTGAATATGGAAGAAGAATGATGGAGAAAGAAGGAATTTCTCTGGCAAGCTAGGAAATTCTCTCTGACTAATCAGATATGTTGAAGGACATGCGTATCTTCAAACCCAAGTCAGTGACAAATGCTTTCAGTAGGACTCGGAGTGATCTTATTTTGTAGTGCTTAAGAGACTTGAGCTCATACCTTTAAAATATTGAGAAAGTTGTTAATAGAAGAGGCAAGAGATAAAAGTATAAGTCAAAACTTCAGAGCAGTGGTGCTCAACAGGGAAGAGAGGGGGGAAATTTTGTCTGCTACCTCCTTCCAGGGGACGTTTGACAATGTTCAGAGACATTTTTGGTTGTTACAACTGCGGGGAGGGCAACACCGGCATCCATTGGGTAGAGGGAAGCAGAGATGCTGCTAAATATCTTACAAAACACAGGACAACCCCCACCCTCAACAGAGAACCATTTTGCCCAGAATGTCAAAAGTGTGGAGTTTGAGAAACCATGGTTTAGAGCTACCACCCTTTACACCAAATATATCAACCATTGTAACTAGTTGAATGAAAAACCACTACAAGTAAGCACCTAAGGAAAGGCTTATGCTAGAAACAGAGTAAGTCATGTGATTAACAAACTTATTGCGAGTGAGAACTCAGCTTTTCCCCACAATTCACTTACCCTAAACTTTTCAAATATGAAGAATAATTTAATAGAACCAAATTTTTTACAAAGCTATACAAATTTTTATAATGATGTTGTTACAACTTTCAGGCATATGTGTTATTATTCTTTATAGTTTATAAATTTCCTTATTTAATGCTTAAAATTTGGTATAATTATCTCAATTTCATGGACTTTGAAAAGGTAAATTGTAATATTTTGGGGACATCTGCTGTGCATCAGGCACTATGCTAGACACTGTGGTTATTGCCCAGCCAGATAAAAGCTTAGTCTTAAGAAGTTTAAAATCTCCTGGGGGACACAGAGATGTGACACATGTAATAATAGAAGTATAAACACAGCCATGGGAGAATGGGGGAGGAAACAGAAATCATTTGTCTGAGCTTACAAAGTTGGTAATTGGCAGATCTGGAATTTGTCTCAAGGTCTTCTGAGTCTCAAGTAAGTCTTGTCTTGGCATAACAATATAACTCCCTTAGCTTTTCCAGAGATGTAAAAACAAGACTCGACAAAATCATTCAAAAACACACCCATAAATTACGGAGTGGGTGAAGTATCGAGACGTTGTTGAAAGGGTGGTCAAGTGTAGGATATTAAAAGGGAAGATAAGACCTAGCAGAACAGAAAACCAAAGAGGCTGCTGGCTTCCAGCTCACCACTGGGCTGCTCTTGAGGTTTGTAGTTATATTAAGACCCACACCCCCGGAGCAATCTGACTTTGAGTTGGAGGAGCAGGAAACAGAAATCTCCTGTGACTGAGCGAAGTCCCTTCAAATATCACCCAGCTTCCCCTTCCTCTCGTGGAAGGTGGGCGTGAGGAAGTCTCCATTTAGGAGATCATCCTGGACAAGTGGGAGGAGTGGCCTAACAACGGCAGATAAATATGAGAGAGGACACAACAAGGGGCTGGATCCTCTAGAATTCAAGTTCCTCTTCCTCCCCCAAACCTGGTTGGAAATATGAAGCCACAATTCACTCCCAGTTACTCATTCTGATGACAAACAAGAAGTTGATGCCAATGAAATATCATTTCGTAGCTGTTTTCCGCTTCCACTTCCCAGGAGACGTGCTTTTTGCCATTCAGAGTTGCATAGTGGCTCTGAGACAAGGGCAAACTCAAGCAGCTGGCTCCCTGTGGAGGAGGGTAGTCTAGCAGGCCTGGTGACTGATGCCAAGGGATCAAGTCACTCTCTTTGTCCTTTCAGGCAGAGATGGGACCTGTGCCAGTGACACAAAGTACTGATTTTCTACTCAAGCCAGGGCTTTCTCCTTAGGGGAAGGAACAAGAGGTAAACACAAAACCCGATTTGCCTGTGCCGTGTGGAACCACAAAATCTTGATGTTGTCACAGGCCATTCTTCCTTCCCCTCCACTTCCTTGTCCTGAAGGCTGAGCTACTACCACGTTTATTCTGCACTTTGCTCCACCATGCAGAAGTTGATTGGACCAGAGTGAACACCTGACCTGGCTGGGCCAATCACATCCTCTCCTGGGAATTTGGAAATGGTGCCTTGGAGATGCTTAATGCCAACTAGAGGTTCCTCACTTTTTCTCTTTGTTGAAATTGCCCAGGGAATTTTGAAAAACACACAGAGACACACACACACACAACTGATCTATGTTAGAAGCTGCTCTGTATAGCCTCCTAGTGTAGCTGGGAGTGGCACAAATGCACAGAGAAGCAGACACACAGAGCATGAGATGTGGACCTTCAGAGAGATGTTGGGATGAGAGACTGAGGCTCTAGAAAGAGTAGACAGTGGTCTTGCCTCCTGATAGTTTTCTAGTTCTGGGTTCCAAGGATCCCCAGGCCCAGCTGTAGGTCCTGCCCTTGAATCCTCCATTCAGAATGTTTTTTCTGAAGCTACGTTGAGTAGCTTCCATTACATACAACAAATGAGCCTTCATCAAGCCATTCTCATGGCCCATTTGTCACTGTTCACTGAATCCTGCTGATTTTACCTCAGAAATCTCTCTTAGAGCTCATCCTCATGGCCTTTTCAATGGCATTCTCATCCTTGCCCTTCCTAAGCTGACTTCCTGGCCTATTCGCTCTCATCCAGCCTCCATATAAAAACAGATATGATCCACTCACCCACAAGCTTAGAGCCCTTTACTGGTTACTGTTAAAAATAACAACATAGCTCTGTATAAATTGATCTGTAAAAATATCTCTAGTAAGTTACCAACTGGAAAAAAAATTGCATATCAGTAGGTACAGGATACTTTAGTTTTTAAAGCATGATTTAAATATGTATGCATAAAAATGCCTGCGTAAATTTAGTGCAAATAAAGGACATTTACTAAACTATTAGCAGTGCTTTCCTTGGTGTGGTTTTGGATGAGCAGAAAGGAAATTTCCATCATATCTGTCTGTATAATATTTAATAAATAAGGAGGAGTATAGGTCATTTTAAACTTTTTCTGTTTTCTTCCAATATATTTTTAAAAATATCTAAGGTCCTTCATATTCTTGCCTCCACCTTCTTCCCAGTATCCTCTGTGCCACATGCCCTCCAACTAGTCTGAGCTTTTTGTTCTTCCCCTTTCAAGCAGCTATGGCACTGCCTGGTCTGTGCGTTCTTCCTGAAATGGCTATACTCCATTCTTCATTTGAAACACTTCTACTTTTCTTTTTTGACTCAGATCAAATACCACCTGGAAGCCGTCCTAGACTGATACATCCCTATGCCATGTCAGAGTGAGTTGTTCTGTCCCGGTGACCCGACAGTCCCCTATTTCTGTGTCTACTATAATACCACCAAATTGTGTTATGGCTGATGAGATCACATACTTGTCTCCCCAACCTGAGATGTGTTCCTTGAATGTGAGGGCTGAGTCTTATTCATCTTTCTCTCCTCATATCCAGTAGGCTGGACTAATAATGGCTGCACAGGAAATCTTGGTTGTTTGGTTGAACGAGAGAGTGAATGAATGGCTGCTCAGGCTCTTGCACACAAGATAGAGCTTTGGTGTAGTCACAGCCTTCCCTTCTCTACCAGATAAAGTTGACCAACTAGAACTCCTCACAGCCCTGTTCCTGAGCCAGTCTCAAGCAGAGAGTTGCTGCTTTTCATCAGCCGGCAGGCTCAGTTACCAAACTGGGATGATAATTGTTGATGTGGCACTTTAAACATCACAAAGATCAATTGGAAATACATTTCTAGTGGTTAGTGACTAATAATGAAATAAAGAGGCTAAGCCTGTTCTGAAAAATGTTTAAGTGATGGGTCAAGGCTTATTTCTGTGTGAATATTCACTACTCCCTCTCTCCCAGCACTCTAAAGAGAATTCTTTAATTGCAGAATCCCTGACTTCTCCCCACTTCCAAAGAGGAAAGATTCCTTATTGCTGGGGGAGAAGGTAAGTCAAGCTATGAAACAAAGCCCTGAGGGAGGAGGAGAATAGGATGGAGGAGAAGGGATGGCTATGGAGACAGCGAGTAGAGGAGTTTTCTTCAGGGACCCAGGACGGCCTCATCAGAGCAACTATGAGCAACGGAGACAGAAAAGAAAATCTAGGAAATGTTTAAGAGTCCCTATCTGTCTATCTTCTGTAATAACTGTACCCTGGGATGAGCAAAGAATGGAATTCCTTTGAAATTATATTTTGGCTGTTGTCCTGTGCACCTTAAATGTGACACTGTCCCGAGGCCAGCACACAAGAGTCCAGGCTTTGTAAAAGTCACACCTATAAATGGAGGAGAAGGGCCTGCAAAAAGAGAAAAGCATGCCTTTCACTCAGGGCTTTGCTGGCTCCACAGCTGCCTCTGTCAGAGAGCATGGAGCCAAGACAAGTAGAGGCAGCAGAGGTCCCAGGGCTGGTCCATTCTGATTGCCAGTGGGGAGACAGCCTGGACAGTGAAGCACTGGATCTTGGGGGTGGGGGTGAAGGGCAACCCAAACGAGACACTGTCCTCACCATTCACTCGGGCTCTTAGGCCAGGGCTGCCTGCGAGCTCAAGGGGTGGTTTGGAGGGGTGAAGGGGAAACTCAGTTTGGAACCAGGTTGCAGTTTGATGTGGGTATCCTAGGGTGGCCTGAAACTAGACAGCCTTCCACCCAGACCAGGGATGCCCCAGAGCTGCCAAACACTGGGTCATGGAAACCACTGCTGGCACATGGTGGCTCTGGAGCAGCCAGGGTTTCTAATATCCCAACAATAGTTGACTCAAAGAGAAGCCTTTGAGATACAGTCAGAATTCCCCCAGAGTGGCTGCAGATCCTAATATCAGAAGGGGAAGATCCTTGGGCCAAGGTCAATGTTAGAGAGACAGCAATACATACGGGTTAAATAACTGTGGAGAGAGGGGCTGTTGATCATGGTAGCCCCTGTGGGTCCCGGCTTATTAAGGAAAAGTGGACCTTGGGCGAGGGCATAACAAAGGTAAAGCGAGGTGGTTTGGTGAAAGGAGGCATCATCTTGGATGACAAGCAGTGGTGTGCACTGAACTACAAAAGCCAGAGGCCTAGGGTTGAGGCTTTGCCCACTGCTGACACGATGAATAACACTGAGCCTTCAGTTTTCTCATGTGAAAAATAAGATCTCCGGTATCTTGTACCTGAAAGTGTTTGGCACGTGGTGTGTATTCATTCTACAAAAAGACTGGACACCTACTGTGTTCCAGGCACTAGGCTAGGCACTGGGGACATAGGCAACCAGGTAGGTGTGGTCTGTGGTCCTTGCCCTCATGAGGCTTACCTTTTACTGGAGAAATCAAAATGTTGGTTGAATATGGATCTCTTGCTGCCTGCCCCCTCCCTCCACCACTTTCCCGTGGAATGGGCTTCAGCTAGCACTTTTAGAAATTGTTAGAAGGGAAAGGAAGACTCTGAACACCACATTTTAGGACAGTTAGGAAAGTGAAATTCATTTCCTGGACATAACTATCCTCTCCAGCACAGGGGATTTATGGGGAAACTGAAGAAGTTCCAGAACAAAGCCAGGAAATGATTACAGACTCCTTCCAGGACTTTCCAAGAAAACCATAAATCTTTTTCCAGGCCTAGACCAACAGCAAAGATAATCAAACCAGCAATTTAGCAATTCTTCTGGTGTCACTAGGCTATTCGACAGGTCATTCCTAGAGCCTGATTAGAAGGTTGGAAAAGAGGACCATAGGAGAAAGATTCAAAGAATTATGATGATCAGTTGCAAAGGTAAAAATACTATTGTGGTGATTTAATTGAGGTTACATAGATACCAGTTTTTTTCCTGCTCTGTGAAGAACTGTCTAAGATACAAGAAATTTCTGTTGTAGTGCGAATCTTTTAAGTTAGACATAGGAAAGAACTTCCTGACTGTAACAATGGTTAGATGCCAACAAAGCGGAGGGTTATAGAAAGAAATCAGCTTTCTTATGTTTGAGGGAACAAACTTGTAGGTAAACTAACCAAACTTAGCCCTTATGAATGCTTGTTACCTGAGTCTATCCTTCAAGGCCCTAACCAAAGAAACACTGCCCAGTCTTGACGATCTCCATCTAAGCAAGACTGGACACCCGCAGGCAAAGGCGGTTCAATCCCACTTGAAGACTCTGCTTTCGGGTCTCCTTTTGAGTCTCCAGCCCATCTTCTACCTTCTCCCTCTGGCTCATTGCCCCAGAGGCTGACCTTCAGGAACTGTGCAGGGGTGCCTTGTCCTGTCCCTGCGGTTGGGGTTGGCCGATGGGAAGCACCGGCAGAAGGTACTCCAGAAGAGCTGGAGGAAAGCGAGGTGTCCATCCAACCCCCTCCCCAGTGGTTTGACAGCTGCTACATTCCCTTGCGGAAGGCTGCAGCTCCCACTGTGCGACCTGTCCCACGGCTGCAGTGCCCTCTGGGTTCAGGGAGACACTCTCCCATCACACTACTTTCAGGCCTAAAGTTGCTAACAGACTGTTGCCAACCCTGTCTTCCCTTAAGCCTGCTCAGACGTTTGTAAATAGTCTTTTAATAAACCCCTTAGTCAGCCCTTTGAGTGTGTGTGCCATCTGTCTCCAGCTGGAATTCTGACTCATATACTCTCTGAATCGAACTTGAGGAATTTCTGAAATTTCATTCAATATTTGTTTTAACAAAAGGACTTTACGCAACTATTTTATACAAGTGATAAGCGAATACTGAGGGACTTAATAATAATACTTAAACATTTTTGAGTGTCTGGTATGTGCCGGGTACCGGACTAAACAGTTTGTATGGTTTAATCATCACAGCAATCTTGCGGGGAATGTGTTTAAAACCTCTTTTCAGGTGTGGAAACCAGTGCTCATCATAGTTAAGTCCCTTGCCTGAGGCCACATCACTAGTAAGTAGAGGAGGCAGGCTTCATGCCCAGATAGGTTTCCTTTTTAAAGATTTTATTTTATTTTATTTTATTTTTCCTTTTTCTCCCCAAAGCCCCCCAGTACATAGTTGTATATTCTTCGTTGTGGGTCCTTCTAGTTGTGGCATGTGGGATGCTGCCTCAGCGTGGTCTGATGAGCATTGCCATGTCTGCACCCAGGATTCGAACCAAGGAAACACTGGGCCACCTGCAGCGGAGCGCGCAAACTTAACCACTCGGTCACGGGGCCAGCCCCGATAGGTTTCCTTTTTAAACATATTTCAAACTTCTTCTCTTTGTGGCCTCTTACATACAGTAATTATGATAGGGTGTTCAGGGTAATGAAAAACAGAAGAGGAGGGAGGGACTCTATCATGTGCCCAGAATTAGATACAGAAAACTAGGCTGTTTTCTGAACTTGAAGTCTAGGAGGGGAGCCAGCATACACAGACGACTAACTGGATGGCAAGTTATCAGATGAACGGGGGGTGGGAGAAGAGCATTGTGGATGGGGGAGCATTGTGTGCAGTGAGATGCTGGTTAGTGTTTAACAACTGGCCCTCCCGTCGCCTCCCTAAAGGCCCTGGTTTATAGCGTTTGCCGATTTCTGTGGTGTAAATACTTCCAGCATGGCTGATGTCAAGCTACTGATAGGACATCACTGATTTGGGGGTGGGGAAGAGATGTGCACGGCTGGCTGTTGAGAATCAGTTCAAGCTCTCTCCAGCACGCCCTGAACTTATGTGCAATGGCAGGGAGTTGTGAAACAGCATGGTGTGTTTAGGGTACTACAAGTTGATAAGATCTGCTGGGGCACAAGGAACCAGCGGTGGGGGGAAGGTGGAATGGAAAGAGGGATGAGACTAGAGAAGTAGAAAAGACCCTGGGAGAGGGCTTTGGCTGGAAGGCGAGAGCTGCACTGTGCGATTTGGTACCCACACATCACTACTGAGTGCCTAAAGTGTGGCCGGTCCAAGCTGAGATGTGCTGTAAGTGCAAACCATAGACTGGACTTTGAAAAGTTAGTAAATAAAGAGTATAAAATATCCCTATGTTGATTACATGTTAAAATGATAATATTTTGAATGTATTAGGTTAATCACATATTTACGATTAATTTCATCTGTTTATTTTTATTTTTTAAAATGTGACTGCTAGAAAATTCCAAACTACATATGTGGCTCACATTATGTTTCTTTTAGGCAGCTTTGGGCCAGAAGATTTTGGCTTTATTCAACAGGAAACAGAGTCTTGGAAGACTTTAAAGAGATGTGGTCTGCTTCCCATAATGATTCGTCTGGTGCCATGTGGAGTTTGCTGATGCCAGGCCAAAGGAGGGAAACTTGAGACGGTCCAGAGGGATGCGGGACTGAATAAAGGCAGAGGAAGTGGGGATGAAGAAGGAAAGAGTAGACTGGATGGAACATGGTGGCCAATTTGACGTGGGAAGTGGACAGAAGGAGGAATCATGGATGATGACCAGGTTTCTGGCTTGGGCAACTGGCTGGATGGGAGTGATATTAACAGAGGAATGTGCAGGAGGGATGAAGATTTCTGGGGGGAAGACAATGAGTTGAATTTCAGACATGATGAATCTGAGGTGCCAGGGAACTTACAAATATCCAACAGGCAACTGGGTACAGGGACCTGGAGTTCTGTTGGCATCATCTTAAAAATGTATCCCGACTCAACCATCTCTGACCACCTCTACTGTTACCACCCTAGTCCAAGCCACCACACTGTCTTATCTGGATTATTGCCATAGCCTCCTAGCTGGTCTCCTGGCTGATGCATTTGACTTGGTTTTTCTCGAGTCTCAATCAACAGCCAGAGTAATCTTAAAAGCCACATCAGAATATGGCATGCCTCCTCTCACAATCTTCCAATGAATTCTGTGGCCCTCAGAGTTCACGCCACTCTGCACAATGACCTAAGGCCCTACGTGACCTGGTCCTGCTGCCCTCTGAGTGCCCACTACTCTCTCCCTCAGTGACTCTACTGTAACCACCCTGGCCTCCTCACTGTTCTGGAACTCACTGGAAACCCTCCTGCCTCTGGGCCTTTGCTCTTGGCACCCCCTCTATCTCAAAGGTTCTTCCCTTTGATTTCTGAGGAGCTGTCTCCCTCACCTTCTTCAGGTGTTTACCCAACTATCCTCTTCTCTATGATGCCTTCCTGATCACCCCATTTAAATGACACCCCCACTCTTTCCTTCCTTCTTTATTTTTTTCATTAGCTCTTACTGCTATTAATCGTACTATGAATGTTACTTACTTATTAAATTTAATGTCTGTCTCCCTCATTAGAATGTAGGCTCTATAAGGCAGAAATTTTGTCTGTTTTATTCTCTGCTGCATCCCCTATACCTGGAATAGCTCCTGGCACATAGTAGATACTAGATCAATATTTGCTGAATGAATGAATAAACTGCAGTATTATCAGTGGGGTGAGTGTATAAGTCCTAGAAACAGACATGCCTTTGGAATCCCAGCTCTGACACTCATTGTGACCTCTGACTGGTTTTTTAACATCTCTGAGTCCTACTTTTTCATCTGTGGAACGGAGAGAGTAATAGTACCTTCCATGAAAGATTGCTGTGAGGATGCATCCAGTCAAGAAATATCTGTGAAACCCCTCCCATGTGCCAGGAGCTGTGTTAAACTGGGATTAAATGAGATAATGTATATAAGACTTTGACATTGTGCCTGCCACATTGTAAACCATCCCTAAATGTTAGCATTTACTGAGTATTAGCAGGAAGCGGGGGAACATTAGGCAGTCAGGAGAGAGGACTGTGAGATGCCAATCTGGGAGTGAGTGCACTGGAAGAGATGGAGCCAGCCCAGGGGAGTGAGCGGAGGGGGAGCGGAGGAGACTCTGCTGATCCTGCTGAGTTCACAGGAAAGGCTGTTTAGGGTGTGGAAGGGGAATTCTGGTGTCATCACTGGCATACCAGTGCCAGAATTCTGAAGAATTGCCGACACGGACTCTCCCCAAAGCCACAATCCCAGGAAGAATGACCCCGCAGGGGAGCCCTACGAGAAGCGAGGGGCTGTGGGAAGAAGACAATAACATGGCAGGGTCTCACCTCTGGAGTCCCGCACCTCACTGCTTGACAATCCCTTATGAAAGAGCTAGAGCCTCATTCTGCACAGCAGTGGACCTTTGTTCCTGGGCACCAGCAGTGAGAGCTCTGATGGAGGCAGAGGTCTGAAGGGTACTGGCCTGTGGGAGTCTCAGCTGGCGTGGGGAGGAGGGTCAAGGCACTGGGAGGTCACAGGTCAGACACAGAGCATGGAGGATTGGCTCTTACTGCCTTGGGCTGTGCCTTGCTCTGGCCTTCCTGGTGGGTTTTTCTGGAAGACTTCGCAGACGGCTGCTCAGCTCCATGACAGGAAGCTTGGAAGAAGGCCTTGTCCCTATGCTTGCGCCCAGGCCCCAGGGATTAGGGAGCCCAGGACAGCAGTTATTTCAAGGACACAAGCCCCTCTGCACTCCGGCTCCTTCGGTGCCCAGGAGGTGCTTCCCTTTAGAAGACTTTGTGGTGCCACAGTGTCCCCAACATGAAGCAAGGGACTCTGCTGCTTTAGGGAGTGGAACAACTGAGAAGTCAAAGCCTGTGGGGAAGTCACTCGCTTTCCACCCAGGTGAAATACAAACCACAACTGCCAGGCTTGGCGCCCTCCTCCCTCCACCCTTCAATGATATATGTTTCATAAGAGACACACATAGTTCAACAGTTAAGTATACTGTCAACTCCTATGTAACCACCTCCTAGGTCATGAGGGGACCCCTTCCAGCACCCCAGGATCTTTCCCTCATCCACTTGTGATTTCAATCCATTGCCCTCCTAAAGGTAATTACCATTCTGACTTCTGGAACCATCATTTCCATGCTCTTTTGGCCTTTTTTTGCTTTTACAAGGGAGCATGGTAATAACATGGATTCTGGAGCCAGAAGGTGTTCATTCACATCTTGGTTCCTCTACTCACTAGCTGTGTGTATCCTTGCACAGGCGACTTCATGGCTCTGTGCTTGCTTTCTTCATCTGCCATAGAAGGATAATGATAGAACACAAGCTGGCAAGGTTGTTAAAAAGATTAAATGTGAGTTAATATGTGTAAAGTGCTTAGAATGGTGGCTTAGATAGTATGGCTGTTCTTTATAGTATGCCACCTAAACATACACCCCTTAGCAAATATGATCTAGTTTGCTAGTTTTTGAACTCTATATTAATGGAATCATGCTATAAAACCAACAAACAAGTAAACAAACAAAGCCACACAAAGCCTGGGAGGTGAAAGCAGCAGTGATGATGGGAGGGAAAAAGGATGTACCAGTTGCTGAAGTTCTGGAAACAGGAAAAGCCTGTCATGGTGGGCGGGAGGATGAGGACAAGAACACATGGAGATGGCATAAACAGATGGCGGAGATCTGAGCAGACGAGTGCGACCAAGAGAACACAGCCTGGGTCCCAGGACTAGAAGGGGCTCTGGGGAACTAAGCAGCCTGTCCTGTCCTCTCCCATAACCTGTACCAAGTAAGGCTGTGGGAGGACGGCCTTTGTGAACAGTGAAAAGCATTGCTTTTGTGAATCTCACTCCACTTCCTTCACAGCATGGTGGAGACCACTTCTCCATTCTGCCTCTGGTTGCATAACTTCACATCTCCACTCCTGGCTGCTGGGCCTGGCTGCAGGTCACTGCACGGACAATAAATGTTTCAGTTTCAGTTCAGCCTAGACAGTGTTCAAAGCCATGTGGGCAGCTCTCTCCGGAAGGAACAGTTCCGTGCTTGGGGAACCAAAATCCTCGACTCCCAACTGCATTCTGGGTAAAGAGGAAAATGTCAAGTTATTTAACAAACTTGTACTAAATGCTTAGAAGTACCGAATACTTCATTGAATTTATATGGTTTCCTTTTGAAATTATGTGTTTTCCTTTTGCTAATGTTTGTTGAGCACTTATTCCACTCCAGGCCTGATGCCATGAGCTTTCCGTGGATCTACCCACTTGGTCTTCATGCTGACCCTGAGCTGTGGTCCCCTTGCCATCTCTGTTTCCTAGAAGAGGAGATGGAAGGGTGGTAACTTGCTCAAGCTCACATGGCTAGTAAGTGAAGGAGGGCTGGCAAAGGCCATGCTCTTGACCAGTTGCTGCTCTGCTTCTCCTCATTTGCTTGTGCGACAGTCCTGGCTCTGCCATCAATGGGTTGTGTGACTGGACACACTGCTGAACCTCTGTGGGTTTCAGTTTCCTTATTTGTAAGGAGGAGGCCTGTGGGCCCCAGTGCTCTGCATTCCCTGATTCACTCCACCCAAGGCCTCCCATGGATGCAGCTCAGCTTTGGGCACTTGGGGGCTCCGAGAAAAGTAAGATCATGGATTCTGGTGTCCTCAGGAAGTTTATAATATAGTTGGGGACACAACTCATGGTACAAGACAGTGAATAATTAATTTCCCAAAGTGTGATCCAGACCAGCACGTATGGGCCCTGGGAAGGCAACTGATCAGGTCTTGCCTAGTGGAAAAATGGATCATCTTGAAGAGCAAATCCTCCTTAACATTTGCTGAAAATTGCTTCTCTGTTAGACCGGGGTCAGACACACTTGTCTGGTGGATAAGTCATCACCATCTGGCTCCCGGTCAGCCCAACCTGCCCAGCCCCCAGCAGGGAGCCCTGTGCAGCTGGCGGATGTGCTTCATTTCAACGAAAGCATGAAAATTTAGAGGGTGGGGTTTTTTCCCTCCACATAATATGCTCCCTTATGTTGAAACATTTTCTCCACGCGCTGTGCATGGGTTGAAGAGGATGTATGGTGAGGAAGCAGAGCCCAGGGAAATAGAGGGCTAGTTGGGATCATGTAAAAGTCACTGAGTGAACCCGAGGATGGAGACACCACACACACTGAGGCTGGTTTCCTCAACCGTAAAGAACTAGTTGTGAACAGAAAAAGGTTGACTGAGTTGGGGCCATGACACTAAGGCATAGAATTATTGGAGTCCCTACTCTGGCAAGTTTAAACCAGCATTGCAAACTAAAGAAACAGTATTTCAAAGTGTTGAGCTTGAGTTCACTAAGTGAGGTGAAGAGTGAGTCTTAGGTTGGTTTTGACTCACTATTGTGACATCTCAGAGTCAGTAGAGAGGCAGCATCCATCCAAGGATTCTTGGTCTCCCACCATCTCTCTTCCTCTGTTGGTTTTCCTACGGTTCTGTGCCAGCTCTGTTGCTCATTCTGACATTGCAAGGGGTAATACCATTCATTGCCAAGATTTCGGTGTTCAGCAACAGGCTGATGGTTCTTAACTCTAGAAGCCCAGCTGAGAGCTGGGTCTTGGAAAAACTGCTCTGCCTCATTTATCAGAGGACTCAAATGGATGGCAATTTTGATGTGGTCCCAGAGCAAGAGGAGATTCTGCAGCAGGTCCAGGCTGCAGTATAAGCAGTTCTACCATGTCGCCCCCATAGACTGGAAAATCCCACGGTGCTGGAGGTATCTCTGATAAATAAAGCACCATGCGGTGTCTCTGGCAAGCTGTGTTAGGTGAGTTTCAGTGCAGATATCTCAGTTCTGGAGCAAGGACATGCTATCTGCAGCAAGATACTATACGCTTTTTGAAAAGCAGCTCCTGGCAGGCTACTGAACCTGGGAGGAGACTGAACATCTTGCCAGAAGTCATCAAATACTTATGCATCCAGAGCTACCTCTCAGGAACTGACTGCTGTCTTTCCTACCAAGTCAGAAGGTTGGGGAGGCCCAGCAGTAATCCGTCTTACAGTGATCTTGGTGCATCCAGGACTGAGTCTGAGCAGGTGCAGAGGCCAGGAGTAAGCTAACTGATCCATTTGACCAGACTCACATATCACCTACTTCTGTTGCACTGGAACATGTCTCTAAGCTCACACCCATGGCCGGGGGCAGGGGAGGGGTGTTCCTATGACCAGTTGGCAGAGGAGAAAAAGAACCCAGGTCTTATTCATGGAGGGATGACTAAGTATGTTGGTGTGAGCTAAAACAGACTGTGTTGCATTACAGCTCCACTCAGGGGACTCTGAAAAGAGTAGGAGGGCAGAAGAAAATCCTCCCAGTGGACAGAGCTTCAGGCAGCATACCTGGTCATCCACTTTGTGAAGAGAGAGAAATGGCTTTAGGGAAGACTATCTGTGACTGTTGAACTGTGGGAAAGTGGTTTGGCTGCCTGGTCAGGAGTCTGGAAGGAGCAAGATTGGAAGATGGAGGATGAGGTGATATAGGAGAGGCGCAGCTAGAGGGGCGCAAAGTGTAGGGATTGTTATATCATACATGAATGTCCACCAGAGAGAATCTGCTACAGAATCAGGGACTCAACAACCAGGTGGACAGGATGACTTGACCCCTAGATATCATGCAGCTTCCTCTCAGCCCCCCCAGTGCTGGCACAATGGGCCTATGAATATAGTCTTCATGGTGGCGGAAACAGGACAACGTATACACCCAACATAGCAGCATAATTGACTCTGATCATCATGAACAGGTAGGATTGCTGTTGCATCATGGGGATGAGGAGGAATAGGCCTGGAACATAGGGGATCCATTGGGACATGTCTTGGTGCCCAGTTTTAGCTGTAGATGTGCAATTATAGTGACAACAACCTGACAAAGGCATGGTAACCGGGAGTTCAGTCCTCCAGGGATAAAAGTCTGTGTCACTTCAGCAAGCCAGCCACCTAAACCAGTAGAAGAGCTGGGCAAGAATGAGGGGAATCTAGAAAGAGTGGTAGAGGAGGGAGATGACGAATATCAGTTCTAGGGACCAACTGCAGTGGTCGGGGAGCTGCTCTCTGGTGCTTTTCTTCTAACGGCCCCATAACTGTGACCACCTTTGGAAGACTGCCGTCTGGTGACTAGACTGCTTTGCCCACATATGCAGAGCCCAGAAGTGCCTGGAAGTTTCCATTTCCTCAAGGCACCCTTTAGCCAGGGACTGACAGAGTTTGTGAGCACAAAGTCCAGCTCCCTGCCTTGATGGGACAAACTCACAAGTCTCTCCTTTGTGGGACTTCACCTGAGATCTCACAACCTTGGCTCCTTCCTGTCCACTGGCCTGCTTCTCCCACTCTCATACCAGTTTCCTCCAGGGGCCTGTCCTTGCTAAATCACTTGCACAGGAATCTTACTCTCAGGGTCTGCTTCCGGGTACTCCCCCACCCCTTAGACAGGTAATGGGTAACAGCAGATCACATTCATGGAGCGTTTACCACGTGCAAGTCACTGTGATCAGAGCTTTTACAGGCTCTGTTCCACTTACTCCTCCAGAACCCCAAGAGGTGAAGGGGGTACAAGTATGAACTCAGCAGCTCGCAGCAGTGTAGCTTAGCGCTCAGGGGCACAGGCCCTGGAGCCCACGTTCGGGGGGTCAAATTTCAGTTCTGCCAATCACCATCTGTGTGACCTTGGGCAAGTTACTTTCCTCACCTGTAAAATGGGAATAATAAGAGAGTCCAAATCATTGGTTGGTGATGAAAATCTGATGAGTTAATGTGAGTAAAGCATTGGAGTATATGTAAGCATTTGCTAAATAAAGAAATACTTCACACTAGGGATGGTGAAGACTTACGAAATTAACTTGCTCAAGTACACCCAGTTAAAGTGACAACGTTAGGATTCAAACCTAGATCTGTACGATTTCAAAATCTCATCTCTCAACTTTGACTCTGTACCACCTCTGGTCAGGCCTATGCCCCTTCCTCGCAGTAATATATCTCAACAGGTCCACTTTCCGCCAAGGTTCCCTGCCCATCCTGGCTAGTCTTTGTTGGAAGACGGCAGGAGCCTGGTCTTCCAGCGGCTGCCCTTGGGTCAATGAGGCCAGCTTTCCATCACTGCGGATATTGCCCTGTCTTCTGGGGGCTGCCATGTGTTAATTCTCAAGGGGCTTTCTCCACAGACGTTCAATTTCTTCATTTCATTGCCCCCCACCATAAAAAAGTAGAGAGAGACTTTCCTTTGTGACCGAAACAATAGTTTATGAGTACCTTTTTTTTTTAATTAAAAAATCCTTTTCTCTGTTTTCCCCATTGCAATGGTAAGTGAGATAATAATTTAAAACACATGGAAACATATTGGGGGGAGGAAAGTGAGAAAACTCTCGCTTGCCACCCATGTGGCTTCCTGAGGCTGCTTCCCCCACCCAGGCCTTGACTCACTGGGGCGGTCACTAGCCTCCTCTTGGGCTTCAAGATGACACACCTGGCAGGCCTGGTGCATGTCCTTATAAGGCAGCTGCTGTGCTGGCGCTGGCTGCTTCCCTGGCCTGCATTTCAGAGGGCGATGAAGCAACATCCCTGGACTGAGAAGGGCGGGGACAACTTGCTCCTCGTTCTCTGTAGTCCCATCAGGCGGTCCTACTTCCTCTTCTGTTGGTTTAAATGTGAGAAATCTAACTACAGGAGAACCTTCAGAGGCAGGCCGTGTATTTCTGTGTTATGCATTTCACAGCATATAGTGGGCAGCTGCTATGTGCCAGCACTGTAATCTTACCAGGTCGTTATTTACAGGAAAGGGAAGAGATCCAGGTTCACTGCTGAGCTTCAAGGCTGCCCAGGATCCAACATTATAGTTTCTTTAGTTTTTATTTTTGTGAGGCCCTCGAGGTCCACCCAGGTCCCAGGCCTTGGAAGGGAGAATAGAATGGAGAAGAAACATTGAATATTTAATGTCATATGTATCAAGCACAGTGCTTTACGTACGTTACCTCACTTAATGCTTACCTATGAAGTAGCTGTTTGGGGTTATAGTGGAATTTCCCTGAAATGTCTACTCCGGTTTATCTTGCTTTTCCCTAGATCCCAAAGTCAGCCAGATTGAGGCCCCTTAGAATATTTACACTTTAACCTCAAGGGGAGTTTTCTGTTTTAACCTTAATACTTACAGCTCAGATCAGTCACCAAGGTTTTGTTCAGCTCAGATACTCAAATAAAATGCCCCAGCAATGCTTGACCCCCTAAGCTAGTCACAGCCTCCTGGAATCCCGGAGCCTAGAAGACCTTGCCGATCTCCGACTCCACCTCCCACCTTACCCCATCATGGGAGAAGGTGGGGAGGCCCCAGCACCTTCTACAACTTAATCTCTGGGCTCCCGGTTGATGCCTCCGTGCCCCTCCTTCAGGGAGTCTGCTCAGAATCCAGCTTCTCTGCTGCGTAAAGGACCCAAGATCAAGTTGATGCCAGGGGTTTCCCAGAGCTTTACCTTCTTTGGAAAAGAGGTGCTGCAGACACAAATGTCATTATGACCCAGACTGGATTAATTCCCCCTATGACATGTTCTTTCCTATCTCCTCTTTCATAGCTCTTAGTATGTGTTTCTGTCTTGGACAGTTGGGAGAAAAGTCCACTGGAAGGAATGGAAGCATATGGAGACGGCTTCTCTGGGGTCGAATGTCTCCCACCCTCCTCCCCTTTGTGAGTCCCTCCCTCATCTTCCTCTATCTTCTCCTTGGTCCCTCCTCTGTGGCCACATTGATCACCTTCCGTAAACACACAAATCTAGGGTTCCCAAAGAAAATACAGGATTCTCGGTTAAATTTAAGTTTCAGATAAACAATGAGTAATTTTTTTAGTATAAGCATGTCCCAAATTAGTATAATATGTCCCAAATTAAATTATTCATTGTTCACCAGAATTTAAATTTAACAAGGTGTTCAATTTTTTCTTTTCTTCTTCTTCTTTTTTTTTTTTTTTTGCTAAATCTGGTGACTCTATGCCAAGCTCATTCCCCATCACTGGGGATGTCCTTCCCCTGACAGTGGCATGACTCCTCTCACCAGACTCTGGTGCCTTTTCTTCTGGGCAGCCTCCCCTAACCCCACAGTTCAAATAGCAGCCCCATCCCCGACTCCACCTGCCCTCGCACTGTGTCCCTCACAGCCTTATCTTGCTGGGTTTTACCTCGGATATTTGCTTTGTGTTTGTCTCTCCAATAGCACAATGGCTTCATGCAGTCAGGGATTCACGTCTGTTTCGTTCACTGCCATCACCCCAGTGTCTAGAACAGGGCCTAGCACCAAATAGTCACCCCAAACCGTTTGTTGAATGAATGGATTTTTCTGTGTGATCAAGAGAGAAGAATTTTGGATTTCCAGGTCAGCCCAACAAAGAGAATGTAAGAGCAGAAGGCCCCGAGCTAAGAGGGGGAAGTGTGGGGAGAGAGGTTAGGAAGAGAGAAAGAGATAGAGACAGACAGAGGATGAATTCAGAGCAGGGGAGAGACAGGTCGCATTCTGAGACCGTTTACAGTCTGCAGGGGAGGTCAGACACCTGTAGGAGTCCACACAGGCTGCTAGATGGTGTTCGCACGGAGGGCAGTACGATGAAGCATTTCAGAACATGGGCTGCGGCCACACAGACTCAAAGTTAGAGTCTGGGCTCCACCACTTACCAACCGTAAAGCTTTAAGCAATGAATTAACCTCTCTAGGCCTCAGTTTCCCTATCTGTTAAACGGGAATTACAGTATTTCCCATGTCATACAGTGCTTAGGAGGCGTAGATGAGATGACGTGTGTAAAGCACTTAACACAAAGAATGACATCTGGCAAGTGTGTGAGAAAGCTGCGAATGCTACTTCCATTGACAGCCACACTCCTTTGATCACAGTGATTTAAATACACGGTAATTGTCCCTTTGATTTTTGCTGACTCTCAGTGGATGACCATTTTTCAATAAGAAACAAGCTTTTTTGTTTCTATTCTATTTCTGTAACCACTGCAGGAGAGTTATAGCGTCCGTGATAGTGAGTGGAGAAGAGCCGGCCAGCGTGCTGTGGGCACCTAGGGGCTGGCGTGGCTCTCCTGCCCGCTGGCTGACTCGCTCCCTCACGCCAGCCTCACCACAGCCCGGGATAGGTCACCATGCTCAGGGGCTTGAGGTTTCCAGGAAATAGTTGAAGCTGCTGTGTTAAACCTGGGGTGTCGAGGGCCCATGTCATGGAGCACACAGGACAGAGTTCAGCTGTGAATGCTTTGACGTGCGCCAGCTCTGTGACCCTGCACATCCCTTAACCACTCAGCCTCCCATTCTTCCTGTGGAACATGGGATGATATTTCCTGGTCTGTCTTTCTTGCAGGTTTGGATGACCACGAAATAAAAGAGGGTATGATAAAAAGCTTTGGCAACCCTAACCTGCTATATAAAACCCAAGGTTATCGTGATGTCAGCAGCGTTGTCCGCAGGGGGAGGGAGTCCCGACTGGCTGACGGCGGATGGCCAGTTCCAGGAAGGGGACCCTTGGACATCTTGGTGTCACCCACACCCTGTGCCTCATAGGCACACACCCTTTTCCCGGCGCCAGGATAAAATACCACTCAGTGATGTGCTCCCGTTGGGTTAAAATGTCACAAGGCCCTCACATGCAGGAGCTCCACCGCAGCATCCCCGGGTCAGGCCGGCAGGTGACTGCTAGATGTGCAATAGCAGGAAATTAGCACCAGCTCTGAGTAAACGTCTCTACTCTGTGCCATATTAGTAATTGGCTACACTTTTCTAGGACTGGACACCACACATGAAAAGTCCCCTCGTCCCTAGCACCAACGAGACGGACACGGCCTGAGCAGGCTCCAGCCCCTCTCCTATCCCAGCCTCGGTGTTTCTTGGAGTTCTTAGGTGGTAGCACTGTCCAGGGGCCCAACGATGCATCCTGAGGCAGACAAGCAGGCACAGGATGTGCCAGTGCCCTTGGCCTCCGCCTGTGGTCCAGGGGCCTGGCCCAGCCTGTAAAGCCAAGTTGCGTCTGAGAAGCAGCTTTCCTTTCTCTCATTTGGATGCTCACTGGCTAAAGCTGTTCCCAGACTACAGCAGGCAGGTCCTTGTCTCAGGCCCTGCAATTTCATGTGTTTATGAGACAAATATTAACCAAGCGACTACTAAACACTATGTCCTGGATGGTAGGAACACATCAGCAAACAAGAGAGGTTTTGAATTTTCCTTCCTTTGTGGAACTTACACTCTAGTGGTGAGGAGACAGAAAAGAAACGATAAATAACTGGATGATGAAGAGTGTTAGCAGATGATAAATGATGTGGAAAATTACCAGGGTCAGGAGGGTAGGAGTGCATGCCCAGTCGCGGGAGCAGTGGGTTCCACCTTAAACAGGGAGCTCAGGGCAGGCTCATGGAGAAGGCGCCATGTGAGTCACACAAAGGAGGTGAGCTTCTGGAAGAGGAGCATTCTAAGCCAGGGCAACAGCCAATGCAAAGGCCCTAAGGCCTTGACCACCACTTGGTGTGTTCAAGGAGCGAGGAGATGAGTGGCTGGAGTCCATGAGTCAGGGAAGTAGTAATTTAGGAAACTAGTAGGCCAGGTGTAGAAAGCAATCCTGGTGGATGGTAGGAAGAAAGCGGCTCAAACCAGCTCGTGGCAAGGGCTGCCTTTGGTTTTGGGGTCCTTGGAGCCTTTATAATTTGGGGACTCCTTCTTTAAGAAAAAATCTGAAATTACAGATATGAAATTAGGCACAGGATTTTGGAAAACGCAAGCGAGGATCCCTGAAGCTTATGTTCCTTAGCTTCCTGCTAGTGAAGCAGCAGACATCAGCCCAGAGGGGCCCACTCACCCAAGGCAGCTTCCCTCCCTCGCTCCCTCCCTCCCCTACAGCACTGCCCTTCTGTGACTTGTTTTCCATTCCAGACTTCCTGTGACATCCATCTCAACCAGAGTTTGCACAGATAGAAATGGGGACAAAGAGAGGAGCTGGGGGACCACATTGTGTCCCAGCCTGGCCATGTGGGTCAGCGTCCAGCCCACAGGGAGGACACTGACCATGAGGGTGGGCAGGGAAGTCCCTCCTGGGAGGGGAAGGACAGGAGGGAACCACTAAAATCAGAGAAATGTCCCACTTCTCTGTAGAGGGCATTTCTCTGATTTTAGTGGTTCTGTCCCCATCCAGGAAAAGAAACAAGAAGGGCAAGGCACACACTCACCATGAAAGGAGGCCTTCCTGGAGGGGTCTTCCTCCAGATCCCCCCACTGTGACCCTTCAGGGAGTGGCTGCCAAGGGCTGGGCCCCAGGAAGATGAGTGGTGGGGTTCTCTCTTGAGCTGCCTGGGTGATCCCCACCCAGGGAGACCCAGACTCTGCTTTGGAGACCTGGAAGGGGTTGGCCGGGAGTGGAGCAGGCAGGGAGAGAGAAGAAAAAGAATTATTCACAGTCAGGCTATTAACTATTAGCAGTGGGGAAAGAAACTAAGCCGTATGGAGAAGCAGCCATAGAGTTCCTCTACATGATGTGGCTCCTGAGGGCCCTGGTGTGCCTTTCTCTCTTCCTCCCTCTCTGCCTCCTTCCTTTCCTTCTTTTCTTTTCTCCCTTCCTCCCTCCTTCTCTCTCTCATTCTTTTTTTCCCTCTCTCTTTTGCTCATGAGAAAAGATGCCATTTAAAAGTACCCGGTGTGTGTCTAGTTTTTCCAGTTAAAAAGAATCGTAATTTTAAAAAAAGGTTTCCAGCTGCTATCTCTGTCTAGATGGAAACATTTAAATGAGTTTGGATATAACATAGGAATTTTGATAAATTTGTTTAAATGGGATTTTCGTTGTAATACAATCCTTTGCCTTCTAGAATGAATCAGTCAACCAAAAAGCACTTACAGTGAGTGCAAAATTTTATTTTGGGCCCCGGGGGGAATCAAAGACATTGAATCTGAAGTCTGACTCCTCCTCGAGGGGTTTTTGGTCTGTGAAGCTGGCACTTAGGCCTGCAGGAAGAGCCTGCAGGTTGAGAGCGGCTTGACTTGGCTTCTCAGGCCCCACTCTTGACTCACTTCTCTTGTTATTTTACACATTTTCCCTGGACTCCCACACCTACACCCAAGACATCAACCATCTCCTATTGAGCTTTCAATGCCAAATCTTTGTCTCCAGGCTGACTTCCCGCTGCCTCCCAGCTGGTTTTCCAGGATGCAGAGGGACGTGAGCTCCCTCCTTGCAATCTCCTCTCCACATGTCTGTAGGGTGACCTGCCTAAAACCCACGCATTGGACCAGAGCGTTGGTCTACGTAGGAGCCTGCACCCATCACCATCATCCACATCACCAATCTGAACATTTGGAAACGTAACTCGTTTTTCAAATAAAATACTACATTGGATACTAACAGACCAAACAGATGAAAAGTTATTTTATTGGTAGACATGTACTTGATAGGCAAACATTTATAAAAATTGCTTGTTATAAAGCCGACCACTCTGAACAATGAGGTTATTTTGAAAAGCATAAACATTTGACAGTCACGGTCATGGATGCCCTTGCAGTTTTAGATCAGTCTTGCTATGCAATTTATTCCTGCATTTGTTTCTATCGCCTAATGTTGAGAAAGTTTGATTCATAGAGATCAGCAATAAAACTAGTAACAGCTTTATGTTATATTTTTACACAGCTGGCCTTGCAATCTCAGGATGTTCTCAAGTAAATGAATCCAAGACCTTGAATGCAGAGCAGAAGGAAATTTTGAATCTGTTAAGTCATTAACAGTATCCAACTGCTTTCATTGCTTATGTTAAACATAAAAAGTCACATCAAAAGTAACCCAAGCTTAGGACAGGCGCTTAGGTAATAGCATCCTGTCTGCACAGCTAACTTTATGCAGAAGCGGGTAAAGGTGGTTGCCTCGGCCTTGTCGGCGTGCACATGGCATCACTTTACCACAGTGGAGCATTTGTACAAGCTGATGCGAGAGGACATGCGCAGATCTGAATTGTAGGAAATCACCCATACAGAGCTACAGTCTTTCTAATCCATGACACTTTCATTAAATATGTAAGATCATGAACCAAATTAGCAGTAAAGATCAATTCTTCTGACTATATCAAAGAGCATTTCCCCGGAGGCATGAATTAACGCATTGGTGGTTTCCAATATGTGAGAAGTTGACAGAAAGCACACGCGGTTATGTTGATGTAAAATTACGGTTGCTTTTTCAACTATTTAAAGTGCATATTTTGGATAGCTTTTTAAAAAAGTATTTTATTTTTTAAATAGCAAATCTATGGACATGGTCCAAAAGCCAAAAGGTAAAAAAGGATATTTAATGACAAATAAATCTCCCTCCACCTCATCCCCCACCAGTGTTTTTCTCCCCAGGATTTTTCTTCACTATTGCCAGTTTCTCTGAATCCTACCAGTGATGGTCTGTGCGCGCGCACGCCCACAGACACGTATGTGTGTGTGTGTGTATGTGTGTGCGTGCGCCTGTGTCTTAGTTGGGCTACCCCCAAAACAGAACTTGACAGAGGATTTAAATGCAGCTTTTTATCTGGGAGGAGCTCTTAGGGAACTCCTGGAGGGGGCTGGGGGCAAGGGGTGAGCCTGGGAAGGGAAGGCAGCCAATGAAGGGAAGATCATTGAGTAAGTTCCACTATGGACAAACAGAGTTTAATTCCACCAGGGAACTCTGGGAGCCAGCACAGGACACGTGGCTCAGTGTTATTTCTCTCAAGGGGAAATGAAACTGGGGTTTTATAACCAGCTGCACTGTTTGAGGGCTGTGGGTTATGGGCAACCAGCCACGTGGCGAGGCACAGTGGACTCTGGCGGTCACAGAAAGCTCTCAGTCAAAGAAATGTGAGGGCCGGCGGTTTAAAGTGTACAGGTGTGCACTGAAATGTTAAAGAGCAAGAGGTATGGGCAGGGCACCACCAGCATCTGTTACAACATTCTCCTGAAAATACTTTGAATGAAATTTGAACCAAACATTTGCAGCAACTGTGGCCCAGCCCTGTGAGTCCAGGCTTCCATGGAGCCCAGTCTGAAGGCCTTTGGCATTTGTTGGCATAACGAATGAACAAAGTCTTCCAGGATCTGGCTCCTGTAAACTACTTCTGTTCCCATCCTGCCTTAATCTCAGTCAAGTTTTCACCCAGTAGTACAGATGATCTGTGCTGGCGGGCCCCCAGACATGCCAGGTGGAGCACACCTCCCTGCCTCTGCCTGTGATGGCTTCTTGGCCTGGAGCGCATTTTCCCTTCCTCTTACCCACCTAGTGCAACCTGTTCTCCCAGATTCTGGTGAGTGGAAAAATAAACTTCCTTTGGGGTAGTAGGAGGCTCGCGGAGATGATGTATGGAGTGTTCAGCTCAGTGTCTGACGCAGACCACACTCTCAGGAGGGATTACTGCCTGTCTGCCTGCCCAACTCTCATCTGTCTGACAGCTTGGGGAGCTTTCCCCATAAGCTCCAGGCTAGATTGGGATTCCCCTGTGCTCGCCGTCCTAACACCCAGCCTCACTGTTGAAATGATCTCCTTGCCTATCTATCTCTCCCGACTTCCGGGAGCTTCTTCAGGGCAGGAATCAGGATTTGCTCATCTCTGAACCCCCTTTATTGGCACAGTGCCGGACGCACAGTATGGCTCAGCTAATGCTTTTAAATAGAACTGAACTGAGAACTCTGCACAGTGACCCTTCTTTTTAGTGTTTGTAGAGATTCTAAGAAATTGCTGCATAGAGGATGGCCCATGAAGGTTTCTTACGTGGACCTTGTGTAAGACACACACGTAAAGATTGCTGCTTCCTTCTTACTGGGGAGACACCTGTGGACCTGTTCTTTAATTTTCATGCAAGATTGTTTCCACTCTTTTCTTTTTCTTATTTCTTTAATGGATAGTCAGTTGCTCATCAGTAAATATTTTCTGAGTCGCTACGATGTGTCGGGCAGTATCCTAGGTGATGGGGATAGAGGGTGCAGACAACAGAAGGAGACCCCATCTCAAAGAGCTTACATTCCCTTGAAAGCTGTAGAATGATAGAGAATGGAATATTCATTTGGACTGTACTGCTGTTGCTGGCAGGATCTGAAGAATCTAGAACAAGTGGGGTTCATCAGGGCCTGGCTGTTGGACCCTTCAGGCAGCTGCAGGTAGAGACACAGGAGGAGAGATCCCAATGGGAGTGGGGAACCAAGAAGATCAAGGATAGCTGTCATCTGAAAACGTAGTGAGCGTTTGTCTGTGGTCAGTTTATGGAAGTCACAAAGAGACATAAGCTCACTTCCCACCTGTAGAGATCTGCCGTCTAGAGTGGGAGAGTCAAGCTGCAGTTGTCATGAGTGGATTATCAACTGGTGAGGACCATCTGGGCAAACATTTTTTAAGACTTTTTATTTGGAAATAATTATAGACTTGAAGGAAGTTGCAAAAAAAAAGATATCCCTTGTGCTACACCTTTGCGGTCAGACACCCTGTCCCTAACCCCTGGTACCATTCAGTTTTGAGAGTTCTTGACATATTCTAGATATGCGTCCTTTGCCACATGTGGTTTGCAAATGCGCGCTGCTTGTCTGTAAGCATGTCTTTTCATCCTCTGCACAGGGTCTTTTGCAGAATGAAAGGTTTCAATTTTGATGACGTACACTTTATCAATTTTTTGTTTGATGGACTGTATTTGTAGTGTCATGTGTAAGAACTCTTCACCTTGCCCTAGGTCCTGAAGATTTTCTGTTTTCTTTCCGTTTTACTTTTAAATGTATGATCCTCTTTGAGTTAATTTTGTATAAGTTATCAAATTTAGATAAATGTTCTTTTTTTTTTGCCTATGGCTGTCCAGTTGTTCCAGCACTATCTGTTTTAAAAATTATCCTTCCTCCATTGAATAGCTTGTGCTCCTTTGTCAAAAATCAGTTGGCCGTACTTGTGTGGATTTCTCTCCAGCTTCTCTGTTTAGTTTCACCGATCTGTGTATCTAGCCCTCCGTGATACACATTGTCTTGATTATTCCAGCTGTAATATAAATCCTAAAATCAGCTAGAGTGATTCCTCCACTTTGTTCTTCTTTTCTAAAATTGTTTCAGCTATTCTAAGTCCTTTGCCTTTCCACATAAATTTTATAGCAATCTTGTCTAAATCTGAAATTTTTTTTCCGGAGTTTTGATAGGAATTGTGTTAAACCTATAGATGGATTTGGGGAGAATACACATCTTTACTAGGTTGAACCTTCCAATCCATGAACACAGTATGTTTTTCCATTTATTTCCATCTTCCTTAATTTCTTTCATTGGCATTTTGAAGTTTTCAGCAGACAAGTCCTATATATGTTTTGTTAGAATTATGCCTACATTTTTTATTCAGGGTGGGGAGACTAATGGTATTGTGCTTTTAATTTTGTTTTCCACATGGCCATTGATAGCACATAGAAATACAATTGATTTTTGAATGTTAATTTTGTATGCCACCACCAAGCTAAAAACTACTAGCTCTAGGAGAGTTTTTGTTTGCTTGTTCTGGGTTTTTCTGAGATTCCTTGAGATTTCCTACGAATGTCCTTATGTCATCTGAAAATAAGGATGGTCTTATTTGTTCCTTTCGAATCTGTATGCCATCATGGATGGATTATCGACTGTGAGAGTCATCCAGGCAAAAATTGTGTTTGATCCCAAATATTTTGTTTCCCTCTCACTTCTTGATTACTTCCCCAAATCCACTGAGTGCTCTGGGAACACAGACTCACTCTGACCTTAGATCAAGCAACTATATTAGCAAAAACATCTGGAAATAATGAGATAACAAGGATAAGCCAAAGAGGGAGGATCTGGGGACTTTCTGCGGTGCGCCTCCTCCGCGAGCAGGGATCACTGAAGGATGACTCCGGGTACTGTTTGTTCCCTTAGGTGAGGGCCACCCAGGCCTCGGGGCTGACTTTCTCAAAGCCCACTCAGGGAAATAAGCAACTCCTCTCCCAGTACTGGCTGAGGCCAGGCTGGGAACACAGGCTGACCCCTGGGTCTGAGGAGAGGGTGGAGGGAGACCTTTGGCCTCAACCTTGAAGAGAGTCTCCCCTCACCTTGGATCCAGGTGGGTTTTCAGCAGATGTGTGGGGCACATCGCTCTTTCCTTTGCCTCTGAGCTGAGACACAGCTTCTACAGGGTCCTACAGGACGAGATTTAGGTGTGGTTAGAGAGAAGGAAAACAAGACAATGCTTTTGTTCCCGGTGGTAACAAGTCTGGGCAGTGCAAGGAGAACTGTGTCCTTAATACCACAGGAGACCGAGACCGGGGCTGGACGTGCAGACCCCAGAGTCGTCCATGGAGATGTTTAAGCAATGCTGTGTGAGCAAAGGGAGCCTGTACAGCGAAATCTCTGCTTACCCAAACTACTTGGAGTTTTTTAATCACAGTGCTATTTACTTTTCTGATAAAGTGTTGGGCAACCCGTGGCTAGAATCTACTGAAATACTATACTGTATGCAGTGCTTAATGGACACATTTGTTAAAGGTAGATATGTTTAAAGAGGCTAAAACAAAGGGAAGCAGTTCTCCCTGACACATGCTGGGCTATGGACAGATTTATTTAATCTAGAAAGTAAGATAGCTTTATCCGCTTTCTATAAAGCAAGGGGCAAAAACACATTTTTTAAAAGCTAAGGCTATCTTGATTGGAAGGAAATTTACAGGCAAAATTTAGTTAATTAGTGTAGTAAATTTTTGTTGTTTCTGTGGTCTATACCATGCCACACACAACTTAATAGCTCTTAAAGCAGTGCTATAGCAATACTGTTTTAACGACCTCAAAAGTGACCCGACTCATGGGAGTAGCCAAGAGACTTTTATCACTGAGATCCAGATCTTGGCAGCATGAGACTTTTCAAACCAAATGAAGTAGGTGCTTTATCTCCATCATGTGCCAGACTCACCTTCTTACACTCCATGTGCACTCCTGTCCCTTCTAGTTCTCCATTCATCTGGAGTGCATAGCACACTAACCCCCTCTCACACTGCCTGTCCAACGCTGACCCTTGGGTGTCAGATAGAGACTCCTCCTCTCCAGGAAAACCTCTCTGGGTTACTTACCAGAGAGAAGGATGAGAAATGGGGATTCCAGGCATCTAGAATAAGAAGATGGTCTTCTCTCTATCCCAGGCTCTTTCTTAGCTCAGCCTGACCTGCCCAGGATAGCTAAAGCGTCTTTTCTATGCCCCAGAAGCCCCAGACCCATCAGCAAGTATATCTGCCCCTGACTCTCAACTTTGCAACTTCTGTTATCTCTTCTTTTTTGGCTTCTCATTCTCTGAACCATCCTAGGAACCAATAGGAAATGGTGGTTGATGGTGCCATTTGTGGCGCCTTTGAGGTGAGTAGCTGCTGTAGCTGCCCTCTAAATCTCTGTTCAAGGGGGTCAGAGATAACCTGGATCTGCTAACATGTCCCTTTGGACTTCAGGACAAAGAACAGTGTGGCCTGTGGGAGATTTGATTAACAGACACTCATAGAATCACTCTGTGAGCCTTGCCTTCTGCCCTCCATACATAGGGCTGCCTCTGTGTGAGGATGGAGTTTTCATCTCGAATTGCAAAGGGGCTTTTAGAAGTGAGCTGGCCGTGGTAGTAAGCATCTAGTATGAAGAAATCTCATCTTCAGTGTAGATCTGAAGTTGCATTACATTCTTTTTTTTTTTGGTGAGGAAGGTTGGCCCTGAGTAACATCTATTGCCAACCTTCCTCCTTTTGCTTGAGGAAGACGGTCACTGAGCTAACATCTGTGCCAATCTTCTTCCAACTTTTGTATGTGGGATGCCACCACAGCATGGCTTAATGAGTGGTGTGTAGGTCCACACCTGGGTTTTGAAACTGTGAACCCCAGGCTGCAGAAGCAGAGCCTGTGAACCCAACCACTACACCATGGGGCTGGCCCCATGCATTACATTCTTTTATTGTGACTTACAAACCCCCTCCATTCATGAAAGTTAGCCGTAGTAATTCTTTTAAATTTCAAAAATCCTGAGGAGGCACTTAACTCAAATTGGGGAATGAAATCTACAAACTAAACTCCAAAGCTCAACCCAGCCTTGAGTCACAGGCAGTCCATCCCACCAGATCAGACTTGCCTAGAAGAGCTGAGCCACGAGGCCCTCAAAACCTTTGCCCCTTAGGTTTAATGGTAGTGTTGGTTTTAGCAGGTGTTTTGTCTTCAGTCGGAGCTAGTGGAAATATATCCATATGTTAGATGCTTTCTTGGCTTCTGAAAGAGATAATCCTCTTTTCTACTTTTACTCCAAACCCTGTACTGGTTTTATTGAAGCCTTCATTGAATAGGGTTTTGAAACCATTGGTCAATGACCTCATGAATTCACTGATTTGGTCCAAATGATCCTAGAATGAGTTTTCTTTTAACATTTTTGTTGTATATGTCATATAGAGAAAGAGATTCTTTCATTCATTTGCTCATTTATTCCTTTATTCATGCAGCAAACATTTACCGGCTCCCTCCTATGTAACTAGCATCGTGCTAGGGATCATGAATAGTAAGACACCACCCTTACCATCAAAGGGTTCACATTCTACTGTTAGAGCCAGATGAAGGCACAGTTATGATCTGTGACAGGTTATAGGTGCTGGAATGAAGCAAGCGTTGGGTGCTGTGGGAGAAGGTCCCAAATCAAAAGCATCACTTTCTGAGTTAAATGATACTAAACTTGAGTTTTGATGAGCAAGCATGAGTTGGCCCTGAAGATTAGAGTGGAGGAGGGTTTTTGGGGCAAAGGCAAAGTCTGTGCAAAGGCAGACAGACACACGTGGGCATGGCAGGGCAAGGAGCTTTATGGGTCAGGCCAGCTGGAGTCCAGGGCAGATTATGGGAATGGTAGAAAACAAATTGAGGTTGGAAATGTATTAGTCAGGCTCCTCCGGAGAAACAGAACCTATAGGATGGATATATAAATAAAAAAATGTATGTATGAACCAGGAAAACTGATAGTGTAATTCATATCCAAAGGCCAGCAGGCTCCAGACCCTGGAAGAGCTGATGTTGCAGTTCAAGTATGAAGGCAGGAAAAAAGCCGATGTTCTATTCTGAAGTCAGTTAGGAAGGAAAGAATTTTCTCTTATTTAGAGGAGGGTCAGCCTTTTTATTCTATTTGGAGCTTCAATTAATTGGATGAGGCCCACCCTTACTAGGGAGGACGATTTTTTTGACTCAGTCTACTGACTTAAATGTTAATCTCATCCAACAACACACTCGCAGAAACACCCAGAATAATGTTTGACCAAATATCTGGGAACTCAGTGGGCCAGTCAAGTTGACGCATAAAATCAATCGTCACAGGAACATAGGCATGGGCAGTGGGAGATCATTTCAAAAGAGAGTGAAGTTCTGGGGCCAATTTTTGTTTACCTTCTCAAATAGGATCAGGTTTTCTTATCTGTTAGTTCAAGGGATAGCAGGTTGAGAAAATACCCCTTACCCCCTTTTAAAATCTGAATATTTTCTTAAACTTACAATATTGGATATCATTTGCTGTCTACCTACTATGTGCTTGCTGTTCAGCAAACATCTCACTTAATCCTTTTACTAATCCTACTCTCTACTAAGTTTACTCTCAAGGGAGGGAATATTAGTGCCATCTACACAGGAGAAAATCAGACCTCAAAGAACAGTATACTCTTCAACACTTACAGTACCTGGAACACAGTAGGTGTTCAATAAATATTTGTTGCATGGTGTTAAGCCTGTTGTTAAAGACCATACAACTAGTAAGTGGTGAAGTAAATTTCAAAGCCAGATCTTTTGACCCAAAGACAATGGATTTAGGAAAAATTAGTAAGCACAGGCAGGGAAGAAAATACGTGACTTGGAGTTTGGGCAGTCAGACCTTTGACATTTTATCTGACTCCTATACAAGGTGGGCTAACATGACTGAGCCTGAAGAAAATTCCGATAATTCCAACAGAGCCTGTCAGCATCTAGGACAGCTCCTTGAAAGGGACCTTGAGCAATTAAACCACATGTACTAGCAATCATTAACTCTAGTTCTGGTTGACTCAGAAATACAACAGCCCATTCCTGGCATGCTTTTGAGCGTAATTTTCTCCCTGTCATTAAATCATACTCAAAAAGCTTTGGTAATAGCTAGAAAGACGGGAACAACATATACTTCAAAGTTATCTGGTCTCCCTTTGATCAGTAGCGTTCAGTTGGTGGGGCGTGGAATTGGGGGAGAAGGGCTGGTCACTGATTTCACAGAAATAAGGTTATTCAGCCTCAGTGAGATGTTTATCAAAGGGATAAGATTCTTCCTAGTAATTTATTAACTATATTTGGAAGTATGTTAAGTCTTGGAGGCTGCAAGATGCTGTCTGATGTTCCTCAGCAGTGACTCATGACATAGAAAGGAACCGTAATCACGCTCCTGAGTTTCTTGCCAGCTTTCAACCCAAGGGCAGCTTTATACCAGGAGCTCTGCACTCGAGTGTTCCTTACCGTTTCCCTTCCCTTCCTCCCTGCCCTGCTCCCTTCCAAGGCTATGGGGAAATTGTTTTTCATCTTCAAAGAAAATGCGTGGATTAATTTTGAAGGCAGACTTTTGCTGTTTCATCTGAACTTGCCAAAGACTTGATAAGAAGATCTCAAAAAGGGCAATGTGATTCTTTCAATTATTTCAGAAAATTGGTGTTGAAAAGTCAGAAAGGACAACAGGTGGGAGTAGTTTAAGGAAGAAGATTCATGAAGGCAGATTCAAGACGACATCCGTGGAAATGGCCTATTGTCCAAAGTCGATGTGGGTCAATGTTACATGAGAAAGGTCAGTGGTCATTCCTGGCGGGGACATGTTCAAGGGTAGCCTTGACCTCCAATCTAAACCTGGAAAGGAAAGCCAGAGCCTTTGTTCTGGGTCATATCTTCCCTGTCTGCTATGAGGGTCCAGCTTCAAATCACATCTGGAACATGGCCTTGCCTCTTCTCCCCACTATTGTTCCTACCACTGTCATCTGAATTGCCATCATCTTTCCCCTGGTTGCTGCAAAAGCCTGTGTCCTGGTCTCCCTACAGCCTGTTTTCCACTCAGTAGCCTAGCGGATCTGTTACAACCCAAGTCACACCATGTCTCTACTCTGCTCAAAGGTTTCCTGTGTCTCCCCACATCACTCAGAGTAAAAGCCACAGTCCCTCTGTGACCTCCGTGACCTGACCCCTCCCTTCCCGAGCTGACCTCCACTCTTACCCAAAGATGGGATTCAAAGCAAAGGCTTCACTTTCCTGTGATAGGTTGGAGGTCAAGGCTACACCTCAACATGTCCCTCGCAGGAACAACCTCTGACTTTTCTTGTACCTCGTTTGTCCTTCAGTCTCATCATGTTTTAGGCAACGAGCCTAAACCTTGCTTTCCCCCTCACTTGCTCTACTCCAGCCACATTGGTGTCACCACTCTTTTTCCAACACACCAGGCTCTCTTTGCCTTGGGGCATTTGGTTTTGCTGTTCTCTCTACTTGGAATGCTCTTCCCCCAGACAACCACATGGCATGCTCCTCACCTTGAAGATTCTGCTGGAATGTCCCTTTCTTAGGGAGGTCTTCTCTGACAGTGCTATCGACCATTGCAAATCCTTCTACCCACCCTCCTTCCCCCTTAGTATTCCCTTTCTTGACTTATTTTTCTCATGAGCACTTGTCATGGTTGAAATACACTACATATTTTGTTTATTCTCTTTTACCAATCCATGGGGCAGGGTTTTTTGGTCTGTTTTGTCCAATATTGTAGCCCCAGTGCTTAGAAGCATACTTCACCCACCCTAAATGCACATTACATATTTGTTGAGTTCACTCAACGTGAATGAATGAAGCATTAAATGAACAACTAAAACATGCCTAGCCTGTAGCTGCCTGTGCAGGATGTGGAAGGCATGCTGCATGCCCTAAAGAAAGCCACAGCCCATTTGAGAAGACAACGCCAAGAGGACCGGCTGCTCAGTTGTTTTTGCTGTGAGATGGAGAGACTCACTCCGAAACACTCTCAGAAACTGGAGTGGATCTTAAGGACACCTGTGGACTAAAATTGGTCCAAGAACCAGCAAGCCATCAGGAGCCAAAGGCAACACTACGAACCTCCCCCTTTCTTTTTCCCCTACAGTTTCCCTCTCTTGTAGTGTCTCTGGCTCATCTCCGGGGTCCTGATTTGTTCTCCTCGCCTGCCAGGCTGCCCACCCCATCCCCACTCCCTTGTCTAGATCCCAAAAGAGCTGCTCTGCCTGACGTTCACTCTCTCCATTAGACTCACACCTCATGGGTCACTGAGCCCACCCAATGATGAGCTGCCCTTGACCAGGGACCCACACTTGGAAGAGCATTGCTCTAGTTCCCTGAGCAGGAACCCAGATTCAGGTCAGTCACCCAAGTTCAGGACATGAATAATAGAAGATGGTTTGGGATTCCTTGAATTTTTACATGGATTATTATAAATATAGGAAAATTAAAAGTATGGATAAGAAAAAAATAGCCTAAAATCCTAATCACTATTAATATCTTGGTATACCCTTTTTCTTGCATACATAGATGCTCACACTTTTTATAAACACTGCACTTACTATGCATCTTAGTTTATTTCTATCACTTATTAAGCATGTTTCCTGAACATCATTCCATGTCATATCTAGAGATATGTTAATATCTAATTATTGAATAGTGTTTCACTTTATGGATAAATTATAATTTATTCAACCAATTTCCTATTCTCAGATACTTAGACTGTACGTAGTTTTTTACATTATAAAAAATGCTGAAGGAATGGATTTTTATATAAATCCATGAGCACTTTCTTAGAATGAATTCCTAGAAGCAGAATTTCTGAATTAAAGGGCATAAACATTTAAAAAATAATAATAGCTAACATTTATTGAGCACTTGCTGTATACCAATTACTTTACACGGAACAGTCATAACATGCATATGAACTAGACACTCTTATTATATCATTTTGGAGATGAGGACATGTGCATGGAGACATGAAATAACTTGCCTAAGATCCCACAGCAGGTAAGTGGCAGAACCAGGATCTGAACACAGAAACTCTAGCTTAGAGCCCTTGACTTCTATATGGTGCTGCCTCCCTGAGAGAGTAGGAAGAAATTTTGTGGGATATTTTTCTGGGGTTTTTTTTGGTGAGGAAGATTGGCCCTGAGATAACATCTGTTCCCAATCTTCCTCTTTTTGCTTGAGGAAGATTATCGCTGAGCTAACATCTGTGCCAATCCTCCCCTATTTTGTATGTGGGATGCTGCCACAGCATAGCTTGATGAGCAGTGTATAGGTCTGCGCCCAGAATCTGAACCTGCGAACCCTGGGCTGCCAAAGCAGTGGATGCAAACTTGACCACTATGCCCCCGGTCGGGCCCCAGGAAGAAATTTTTGTAGAAGGATAGGACCGTCAGGGCCTTGAAGGAAGAGTAGCCTGCCACAAGTAGGATTTTGACCCAACAGACCTTGTCTTACCTACCAGTGGACGGGTCACTTACTATTGGTGGACACGTTTATCTGTTTAACAAATGACATCAGTAGGGCCTCCAATTAACAATCGTGTCCCCCACTGGTGACTTTGGATGCAGCTAAGATGTTTCATTTTTCACCCTTTTGAGGTAGAATTTGCTATCTGTCCCCTTGAGCCCATCCAGTAGCCCCTGGGATGAGGAAATGTTGCCTTTACTAAGGAAAGGACTGGCAATTTGACTGGAGAGATCACTCATTTGTCTCAGTAAGCTGTATTCCTGGCAAATTACTAGCTTGTACCTAAATATTATAAAAACTCACTCCTAAAACTTCAACATAAGGTCCAGAAGTCCTGTCTCAGGTGATAGAAGGGACAAGAATGGGTAAAAAGAGGTTGTGAGTCACTCAAAGAGCCGGGTGGTGTGAGAGGCCAGGTGGCTGTGTGCTGGCTCTGTGGTGGTTGAGTCACACGGTGTGCAGGTGTGTGCTTGGGGAGAATAATATGTCTAGACTTCATGAAATAACAGTCTTCCAGCCAGGACCGGGTGTGACCCAGAAAGGTAAATACATCCTTTCACCTGTAGACAGTTTATGATGATGTGAAAACTTCACTTGAAAGCTCTTGGCCTCCTTATGGGTACAGGGACCACATGTTCCTGATTAAGAACTGGTAAAAGTGTTCTGACACATAGTTGTCTAATGAGTCAGTATCTAGAAGACCACTCCCGAGAAACCTGGGAAAGTGTACAGCACAGCTAGAGAGTACCTGAGTGCTTGACATTGAGAATTCAATCTCCTCCATCTTTTAACTCTATTCTAGATCTACACTTTGATATTTATACAGATAAAAATATAAAATTATTTTACATTTGCAAGTGTATACTGAAAGGACATTCACTAGGTTAGCCTTTGTCCATTCTCCATCCGGTTTCCCAGAACAGAGCTCCCCTCACCTGTGTGGACAATGAGGACCAGAAGTCGGCATCCTTGAAAAGACATCCTGCCCTGAGCTTATTGGTTTGTCCATCATCTTCTGTCCTACCAGGGTCTCCAAGCTTGCCAGACTTTCTCAAGTATGTGGGTAGGTTCCTACAGCAGGCACTGTTAGGTTGCCTCCCCCAGGGGCAAGGAGCCCACATTCCTTCCTAACCAAACCTCAATTCCAGTCACTATCTCCTCCTCAGAGAGGCCCCTGTGCATCCAGGAGAGATGGGACCAACCCCAGCTTCCAGAGCGTGGGTCTTGATGACGTTAAGCCAATGTGAGCAACTCTTCCTCTTGCTAGTAATAGATTCAGCCTGAACATGTAATGCAATTCTGGCCAATAGGAGTGGAGAGGAGTCTTCTGGAGGGTTCTGAGAAAGATTCGTTCCTGCCTAAAAAGAGACACAAGGTCATATCTTTTATTTGACATTTTTGTGTGTTCATGTGACACTTACAGCAGTGGCTGTCATTCAATAACCATGAGTTAATAGCCTGAGGACACTCCAGTAGATTTGCACTAAGGATGATAAAGCAGGTAAATGGAGAGAAGCTGGGTTCTTGATGATGTTGCTGACCTGGGAACCATGCATGGCAGGACTTTTTGCTATGTAAAATTTTCCTTGTTGTGTAAGGCTTTTTGACTTGAGATTTTCAGTTACTCGTAACCAAAAACATTCTGAAACAATCCCCCAATGTTTCACACCCAAAGAGTTTCTGACCAGCACTAGGTGATGTCAGAAGTACCCAGGATCTCCTCGCCACCTCCCTCTATTCTGGGGGAAACACTCTAAAAGGCATTTTGCCTATGAATACTGATTAAACAGAATTTTACCACACCCTTTTGGAGGCAAAAGAGGTGGAAGTTGATTGACACACACTCCCAAGTCAGCCAAAGTAGTTCTGAGAATTGTCACCAGTGACTATACAACCAGAATTCTTAAAATCAGGATTCTGGGCTCTAGGCTTGAAGTGTTGGTAATAAGCCTATAAGAATTATAATTTTTGGCATATCAAGTGTTTCCAGGAGTGTATTTACCCTACTCTGGCGGTGCCTGGAAGTTGCCAGTAAATTTCACAAGTTTATTACAATAGCATGTGATATTTTAGTCCAAGCCAGGATTAGTAATAATAGATGATTAGTGGATAATCCGGATCTAAAGTTTACACAATCACAAAACCATTTCTATTTAAGGATAGGCAATGCCATTCAGATTAAGAAATGACCCAAACTGTCTCCAAAACAGTCAAATTTTGAAATTTTGAAAGTAAAAAATTTCCCCACGACTTAGAATCAATTTTTTGGTTTACTTACACACCTCCTTATCTCCCTTATATTTAATTCACATAGAACCTAGACATCTGATACATCGTCATCCTCTGATAAAGAAATGTTTCCTAATTTAATGTCCAGTGTAATAACCCAGAAGCAGCTCTTTTTTCAAAAGAGCTCCAGAAATCTAGTATATTATACTCATGACCTGGGAGAGGGATGGGAGGTAGTTTTACTTTAGAAGACAGCCAGACCTGTGACTTTGGTAGATCAGGCGAGGAAGTTCCCAGCATCTCTAAAGTTATCCTCTCTTAACTCATGTGACCTAGGATTTAAAAACAACAGATATAAGTTAATATCACAGATCCTGCCAAAAGCCAATGGCAGGCAAGGGCTTGGAACTTGTGCACTACTAGTAGAAGTTGGGCACAGGTACCCTCTTCAGGGGGTAGGGAGAAAAGACTAACTTGGGGGCAGAAGGGGCTCAGAGTTGCTGTGATTTAGACATTAAATAAAAGAATGTGACTTTATTTTTAAATCAACAACTGATGCACTGGATATTCTTCAGTTGCCCCTTCAGATGGATTTTCCTCCCTTTCCACCATGCTCTGTGCCCCAGGAAGCTGAGGATTTGCATCCACAGTCTCCTTTGTCCTCTGACCTCTGGTTGGGTTTGCCAAGAAGTCCCCACAAGAGACTGGAAGGCTGGAGGAGTCTGAGGTCAGGTCTTTATCCTCCCAGCTCCCTTCTGGGCCACAGGCTATGTGTGGCTGCATTCTTCTACCTGAGGCACAGCCCCTGTTGAGCCACACCCCTCCCCCCCCCATCTGTTCTTCCCAGATTCTGGTTATCCTATCAGGCCTAGGAGTGTAATGCTTCCCAGGGTTGCTAGTGTCTGGGTGCCTCGCCATCCCTTCCTGGTTTCCCTTAGCCCCATCTCTCCTTTATAAATGGTCTCTCCACTAACCTGTCCTCAGTTAATCTTCTCACAAGTGCTGTTGGTGTCCTGTTGGGCCCTGACTGATGCAATTGATCATGTTTCCAATATCCACGTTCCACATAAAAACAAGAGCATTAAGCAAGCAAAGAAAATAGATTTAATTCACAGGGGAAAGCTTTTCTTCTTTAAATTTTTAAAAAATTTCATTTATTTATTTATTTTGGCAAAATATAAAGTTTCATTTCATGGAGATTGTGGGTAAAAACTAGCGTCATTTCTTAATCCAACTGCCCTGCCTGTCCCTAATTCCTAAGTGGCACTTGCTGAGCTCCTGCAAATTCATGATTTCCAGACAACTTGCTGTCCTTTCCTCCCCCTTGTGAAGGGTTAGAGATCTCTGAGTCTTTAATATGGAAGTCTGGCAAAGAAAGAAACTCATCGTCTTAGGATTCTGGATACGAAACCATGAAGACCGCATAAACAAATCGCATTAAAAAATCTGTTTCCCAAGAGTTTATCAACAGTTCAGTACATTTCCACCGACATTTATTGGAAGCCTGTAATATTTAGGTTCTGGGGGTTCAAAGATGAATCAAACACACTCTCTGATCTTAAAGAACTTAAGGCCTAGTGGAGGTGTTTTAACGCCTCACGAAAGGGAGGAGAGGACAGTGAGTTGTTCAGAAATCATGAATTTGTGGGAGTTCAGCAAGTGCCACTTAGGATTAGGGAGAGGTGAGCAATTAGACTAAGAAATGACATCAGTTTTTAGCCAAAATGTTCATGAAATGAGACCTCAGATTTTGCATACACACACACTCAATTTTTAAGTAGAGGTCGGTGGGATTGGGGCTGGGGCTGGGGTTGGGGTTGGGAAAGGTATGGACTCACAAACACATCATTTCATCACATATGCAATAAATGCTAAGATGGAATTTTGTAGTGGTATTATGGGAGCACAGAGGAGGAGCACGGGGCCCAACTTGGTATTTGGGAAAATTTCCTGAAGGCAATGCCTGGGCTGCATTTTGGAGAGAGAATTATCCAGGTAAAGAAAGGTGGGTGTTAAGCAGAGGAGCAGCACAGGGAATAGTGAGGGCGGGTGCAGAGGTGTCAAACAATCTAGTGTGTGAGACAATGAAATGCAATTTGGTGCCCAGGACAGAAAGGAGCTTGAGGGGCTGGGCGGGACCTGGAGGGTCAGGGGAGGACTTAGACCCGTCACTGGGTGTGACACCTTGGATATGTGCCCTGGCCTTTTTATGTATTGGTCTTCTCAATCCTGCTGCTTCCCTGTGGCTTAGAACAAGTTCTAAAAGTAAGCAAAGAGCCCTCTCAGATTGCCTTAGGAGGAAAACAGGGGATGACTCCAAGAAGGGGCAACCTTGATGCGGCCTTTACCAAAGCAGGGAGGCAGGCCAAGGAGAGGGGAGTTCTGTCTCACTGGCAGTGGCCTGCCTTCCCTGGACATGCCTAGGTGAATGGCAGTGATTCCCAGCCTCAGCCCACACATAGGACACAGAAGAAGAGGCCAGGGAGCTTTCAAGAACATGGATTTCCAGCCCACTCCAGTCAGAGTGTGGGAGCTGGCATTTAAAAAGCTTCCCATGTGATGTGGATGTCCAGCCAGGTCTCAAAACCATTCTTGGAGCAGTGTTTCCCAAACTGTGTTCCATTGTTCTGGGAGCTACTGGGTCAGGCACTGTTAAACAGTTGCCCTAACTTCTCAATTCTCTTTATCTGCTAGTACACTCTAAGGCTCTCCAAGAGGTGGGGGGGGGGGGGGGGGGGGGGTAGAGGGGAATATATTTTACCATATTTTCTAAATGAATTTGACCACTGAGAGTCCCTTTCTCTCTCTCTCTCTCTCCCCCACCCCCCACTCTTTCCTTCTCTTTTTTGGTGGAGTATTTCTCAAGACCAGGCCCATGCAGCACGCTTTTTAGAGAAATATGCTCTAGAAGCTCAGGAAAAGGGTATGTGATGTTAATTTTATGTTTCAACTTGACTGGGCAAAGGGGTGCCCAGATATTTGGTCAAATATTTTCCAGGTGTTTCTGTGAGAATGTTTTGGATGAGACTGACATTTGAATCTGTAGACTGAGTAAAGCAGACTGCCCTCCCTAACATGAGTGGGGCTCATCCAATCAGTTGAAGACTTGAACAGAATGAAAAGGCTGACTTTCCCCCAAATGAGAGAAAATCCTTTCTGGCCTAACTGCCTCCAAACTGGGCCTTCAGCTTTTTTCTTGACTATAGACTTGAAACATTGGCTCTTACTGGGTCTTGAGCATACCGGTCTTCTGACTGGAACCACACCCCTAGGTCTTCTGTGTCTCCTGCTTGCCAACTCAGCCTGCAGATCTTGAGACTTGTCAGCCTCCATAATCTCATGAGCCACCTCCTTATAATAAATCTCTGCCTATCGGAGGAGACCAGAACATGCCACCCAAAGTATGCCTCTTTGACAAGGGTTATTTTGAGAAACAGCAGACACAAGACAAGCTCTGAAAACAGAGTAGAAGTTACTCTTCTGTAAGGGAAATTTACATTTAAAAAGGAACTCTCCCTTTGTGAGGGTGTCAGCTTCTCTGCACCTGAAGGAGTGATGGCTAAATTGCTGGAGACTGTCATCAAGTGAGAGGGCAGCAACTGAAGTCTGTAGAAGAGCCCTACTTCTGGTTACTGTACTTTTCCTGGTCACCCCATACTGGCCTCCCACACTCTTCTTTCTTTGATTTAGCTGAAGATGGTATTTAAGCCCGAATTCTAAACCATTTCTTTGAGAGTGACTTATTTTTCTCTGGGTATCTCCCATGTATATATGAGAAATATATATAAATAAACTTTTGTTCGTTTTTCTCTTGTTAATCTGTCTTTTATTACAGGACTCCAGCTGAGAATTTAGAAGGATCGAAGGAAACTTATTTTTCCTCCCCTATACTATCTATCTACCTATCTGTCTATCTGTCTATCTATCCATCCATCCATCCATCCTATTGGTTCTTTTTCTCTGGAGAACCCTGACTAATTCTGGTGACCTCCATCAACACTGAGGCCCTTGCTATAGGAGTGGAGCCAAAGTGGGGCAGGCTGCCTCCCACCAGCTGGCTGGAGATTGCCATGTGGTCAGGAGACCTCAAGGTGAAGGCAGCATTCTCGGTGCATAAAACCTGCCGGGCGAGTGTTTGCTTACAGAGCCAATGCTTTCTTGCAGCACCTGGGAGGGGATGACCACCCTCTTTCCTGGGACACTGCTTCGCACTGGAGGGGATTTACAAGGCCTGACTGTTACACTGTGGTATGGCCCCCAAAGTGAGGGATTGGATTCTTATTTATGAAGTTCTAGAGTTGACCTAAGGCCCTCCTCCCCTCAATCCCTTCATGCTTGCTTGGGTACTTCGGTGGGACCAAAATGGGTCCAGACGGCAGTCACAGGATGTGGGCACAATGTTGTTGCACCAGGAGCCTGAAGAAGTCAAAAAGGAAGGCTGCTCAGGCCTCCAAAGGCAGCAGCTAAAGGAGCCGCTTGTTTCCGTATCTGACACGGTGAACGTCATCTAATGCAGGAGTTACTGCAAGTCACAGCATGGGGCTGCCAGTGACAATGAGCTGAACTTTGCCAGGACCCCTTTCCTGTGCATGAGGCAGGGCCCAAGAGAGCAGTGCAGGCTGCTCCAGAGATCAGCAGAGCTAGGAAGCCGGTGTGGGTCAGCTGCCTCACCGGGCTGCAGAAGTGTGTCGCACGGCACCTCAAAACTGCTGTGAATGGGACACACCCAGCTTACAACAGAAGCTGAGATGGAGGTTTGAGCCTGGAAAGGTTTAACTTTAGGAAAAAGAAGGAAAGATTGTGGAAAGAAAAAAAAGAGAGGAAGAGGAGAGAGAAAAGAGATTAATAATAAAAGAATTTCCTGCTCTTACTCTGGGCAGAGCACACACATTTTGTCATTTAACGCTCCCCACAGCCCCAGGAGGCCAGCACTGTTATTACTCCCCAGACATGCAGGACACACATGGACAGCACAGTGGTCAAGAGACTCACCCACGGTCACCCAGCAAGGACTCCAACTCCCACCTGCCTGAGTGCAGGGTCTGGGTGCTGGGTGGGAAGGAAGAAGGTGAGATGAAGGGGCCAGAGGAGAGACGCTGGGGTGAGAAATAGAGAGACGAGCTCCTGGGTGCTAGTCGCAGCAGACGGTTCCTGGGGTCACAGGGCTGGAACAAGAAGATCAAGGGGGTGGAGTGTCAGCTTCCCCAGGGTTAACGAGGGCACTTCTTTATCATCTTGGGTGGGGGCTCCAGACAACCATTTAATGTTTTCTCTGGATTCTTCTCCCTGGAAACATGTGCTTTGTAAGTTACACTCTTTCTTGTTGATGTTTGTCTTCTCTCTGTTTGTTTACCTATTCCCTTGGAGCTGCCAGGCAGGGCTGTGGCCTGTGGCCGCTTTTCCTCTGAGTGGGGCGAGGAATTGGAAACAATGGGAGCGAGGACAGAGGGTGGTTGTAAGGCCTGCTGCTGCCCCAGGAGAGTCCTCAGAGCCTCTTGGGATTTGGCCCACCCATGGCTACGCTTCCATAAATGGAGATTTCCCCTGTCAACAGCAGACTGGGGGGCCTTTCTGCGGATCCAGTTGTTCTGTAAACTCATTGGGCCCACAGGCTTCTCCTGAGGTCTGTGCCTTTGCCAAATGGGCACAGGATCCTGTGTCTGAAAGGATAACTGGAGATGCGTGGGCCAGGCAGATGTCCATTTCTGACAAGAGCAGCAGTCTGAACAGCCTGAAGATTTCAAAATCAGGCAAGGGAGCTTCTATGCCAACATCTTCCTCTTGCTTGGCTGTAACCTGATGCTGGGTGTTGCTCAATAGCCCCACTGATCACACAGAGCCCCATCCTGAAAGTCTGTGAGACAGAATCTTATCTTCACCAACAGCCTGGAGAAGCCTGCTTTCGGCCTCCTGGCTGGGTATTTTCTGCTTTCTCAGGGGGCGAGGAGGCTGCCATGGCGGCCCTGCTGACCGACAGCCTCTCCTTCTCTCTCTTTCTACTCCCCCAGCGTGAAGCATCTGGGCCTGCATCTCGCTGTCTTCCAGAAAAGCAGGCAGGAAACAAGCGTGAGAAGGCCTGAGAAGAGGGCTAGTCAGCCTGGAGGGGAATCAGGTGGGCGAAAATGAAAATGAATTTTCCTTTATGTTCCTCTTGGGTTTCCTTTCATGCTATTACTGAAACCAGGGTCAAGAGGCCATCTAGTTCATAACCCAGGATCAACCCACTCCGGAAGCCTGTAAGGACCAGTAGGGGAGACTGTGTTCTTCCTTGGTGCCCCACACTGGTGTTGTCACACTTTCCAACAGCAATAAAGCAGGCTGCTTCTCGTCCTTTGTGGAGTGGATCCTCCTGGGCTGGGTCCTTCTGCATGCTCAAAGCCGGCTAATAAGGGACCCCTGAACCTGTGTGTGTGAATACAAGTTTTAATGGTACTATAGAGGTATAATTCATATGCCACACAATTCACCCTTTGAAGTGCACAGTTCAATGGCTTTTGGTATATTCATGGCTGTACAACTATCACCACTATCCCATTCTGAACATTTTCATCACCCCAGAAAGAAATCCCACATCTCTTAGCTATCACCTCCCCGAATCTCCCCCAGGCCACCAGGCCCAGGCAACCAGTAATCTGCTCTCTGTCTCTACAGACTTGTCCGTTCTGAACATTTCATATAAATGGAATCATACAATATATGTTTTTTCTGACTGACTTCTTTCACTTAGCTCAGTATTTTCAAGGTTCATCCATGTTGCAGCGTGTGTCGGCACTTCATTCCTTTTTACGATGAATAATGTTCCATTTTGTGGATGAACCACATTAATTTAACCATTCCTCGTGGACATTTGAGTTGTTTCCATTTTTGGGCTATTATGAATAATCTGCTATGAACATTTGTGTACAAGTTTCTGTGTGGACACACTTTCAGTTCCTTTGGGTATATACCTAGGAGTGGAATCTCTTGGCCATGTGATAAACTCTGTGTTCAATCTTTTGAGGAACTGCCAGACTGTTTCCCAATGCACCATTTCAATGCAGCATTTTGCATTCCTACCAGCCATGTATGAGGGTTCCAGTTTCTTCATATCCTCAGCAACCCTCGTCCATCATCTTTTTCTGATTATAGCCATCTTAGTGAGTGTGAAGTGGTGTTTCATTACGGTTTTGATTTGCATTTCCTTGATGTCTTGAGCTTTCGTTTTTGAGAGATTAAACCTGTTTTAGAACTTTAAAACTGGGGCTGGCCCGATGGCCAAATGGTTAAGTTCACACGCTTCACTTCAGCGGCCCAGGATTTCGCCAGTTTGAATCCTGGGCACAGACATGGCACTGCTCATCAGGCCATGCTGAGGCGGCGTCCCACATAGCACAACCAGAAGGACCTACAACTAAAATATATAGTTATGTACTGAGGGGCTTTGGAGAGAAGAAGAAGGAAAAAAAAGATTGGCAACAGATGTTAGCTCAAGTGCCAATCTTTAAAAAGAAAAAAAAGAACTTTATAACTGTTATCTTTCAACCCAGTCTCCAGCTCTTTGCTCATTTTCTGTCTGAAAAGAATGGAAACTTTTCTCTGGGCCGTGGCAGCATCAGCTCCCTGACCACCTTGAAAAATTTGAGGTTCGCTCTGGTATTTTTTGAGATTTCTCACCACTAAGCTCTTGTCAATTGCTATTCTTTGAACTTCTTTCATGTCTCTTTATAAAGGCAGGGATTTTCCAAGAGGTTAATAGCAGAAAGAAAAAAGCAAGGGAACATTGTTCTAAATTTAAAAACATGTAAGAGACATAACGAAATGTAATGTCTGCATTGTATTTGTATCATGATTTGAACAAACGAACAGAAAAAAGACATTTTGGAGGCAGTCTGAGAAAACTGAGTGTGTACAAAGTATCAGAAGACACCAAAGAATTCTTGCTAATTATGTTAGGGATGATGGAAGTGTTGGGGTCAGATAAGAAAATGTCCAAAGCTTTTGGAGACCTCTACTAAAGTAAGTGGGGATAAAATGCCACAATATCTAAAGTTTGCTCTAAAAATATATCAAAAAGGAGAAATGAAACAGATGAAGCATGGAGGCCAAAATATAGATGATGAGATATGGAGGTTCACTCTAATTTTCTCTCTACTTTTGCATACGCTTAATATTTTTAATAATAATGACAATAATAACTAAGGAGCTACCCTCAGATCTTAATGTGAACTATAGGCTGAAAACTCCATAAAATATTTGCGTCCCAGGCTGAAGAATGCTGTTCATCTATGCTCAGTTGAAAGCTTAGGTCTAATACTTGAGAAGTAATAGAACTGATTCAAACACATCTTACGTATTGGATTTTAACTTAAGGCCTACAATGTTAGCCAATGCTTTGGTACTGGGCTAATACTTTTTTCTTTTGAGTATGAGCCCTTTTGATTGGCATTTGTGTTATTTCTCTTACATTGACTACAGCCATCCTGTCTCATCTACAATTGTTAATTATGGCCTCTTCAAAGTGGCACAAGAAGATTTAAACACTACAGAGCCATCTGAGCACAGAATATTTCTATATTTTTATTATTTTTCACCAACCACCAACATTTATTCCATATACCAAGACTGACTGCAAATATATTTAGAAATTTAGCTTTGTTTACTCCTTATTAAGCATTTAATTTGATTTTTATATAACCAGCAGCTCTTTTCTTTGCACTTGTATTTAATTGATTTATGTAATATTCCAGTCAATTAAGTCACCACGATGACAAGAACTACTGCTATAAATGGGCCTGGGCACAGCGTAGCTGACTCTGGGTGAGCACAGAGCTCAGCTGGTGGGAACAGAGCACGTGGTGCAGCCTCCTGGTGTGGGGCATCCACCAGCGTATTTCACAGGAAGTTGAAAAGCATGGTAAGTATAGTGGGCTAAGAGGAAGTCAGTTAAAAAAAGCTTCTTATCTACTTGGAAATATTTGAATTAACCAACTGAATTTTTCATGTTACATCAAGTTCTTTGAGTGAAGGTACCTGGCCAAGAAGGGTGCTGAGTCTGGTGAAGAGTCGACATGGTGCCACAGAGAGCGATTCATCCCACACACAGCACGGCCAGGCTGGAGGCAGCAGCCAGGGAAAGGGAGCAGGAGACGGGGTGAGGAGGATGAGTGCTTCAGTCAAGTGGTGTTGGCTGCAGCCCTTTCCTCTCCAGAAACTAAATTTGTTCAACTGGCAAACTTATGGGGCCAGTGAGTAAAATTCAAGCCTCCTGCACTCAGTTGCAGCCCTTTCAAAACTCATCTCCTCTCCCTGAGTGAGGCTGGGAGTGGCTGAGTATTTGTTTCCCGCCGGCAGGTGGCTTGGCAGCCACATCCTTGTAGAACATGATGCAGGAGCAAGAGAGAGGATGATTATGAATCATGGAACATCAGAGTGCCAAGGGTCCTCAGTGTCCTCTACTCCAACCATCCCAGTTTACAGATGAAGAGATTGAGGTCCAGATAGAGGGTGCGGCTTGCCACCAACTTGACCATCATACTGACCATGTTCAGCAAACGTAGATATGCTAATTTCATATTCCAAACTTCTGCCCCAAATTCTCTGAAGCTCAGAGGGACATTGCATCACTGGATGATAACAAGAGGAGAAAAGTGACCAGTGGAAGTGCTGACAAGGTGACTACAGAATACAAGGCTCATTGCTGAGTGAGAAAGGATCTTGAGTGACCATGTAGTCTAAAGCTTTCATTTTCCAGTTGAGGACACAAAGCTCTGCGCAGGGAGTGACAGAATTATCTGAAGCATGAGCTAGGAGAAAAAAATAAAATTTGAAATCTTGGAAATTCATCAATTGAAATATGTAATACCTGGGCTGCTAAGAGCCCCAAGTTGGCTGCATTAATTTTATCTCATGCATCTCCATCTCCAGTGCCTGGCACAGCACACGGTAGGTTCTTGATAAATGTTCTTTAACTGAATTATGAAGCTTATCATTCAAGTTAACATAGCATAAGGCACAATGTATATTCCATAAGGAGGTTAAAAGGTAGTCAAGACCACAGCTGGTTGAAGGGGTAGGAAAGGCTTCCTGGAGGAGACAGTGTTGAGGTAGGCCTTAAAAAATGGGCGGGATTTTGAGGGGTGGGTTTTGTGGGTGGAAAGTGGGAAGAGTGTGTTCTCTGCAGAGGGAACAGCATGTTAAAGATGCAGAAGGCAGGGCACCTGGGGCTTGGGAAGTGTCCAGACATCTGGTTGGCCACAGTGTAGCACTGCAGGAGAGAGTAGGGGTGATGGACTTGTCACGGAGGGCCTAGAACTTTCTGTCCTTAATACCTTGTGAGGTTCTGGAGGGGCTTATGGTATTGCGGGGGGGCGGAGGGAAGACATCCAAGATCCATCCTCAAGAACAGGACCCTGCAAGAAGCTGACCTCAGTTCGGAGACAGAAATTTTCCCCACTTCATCCAAGTGCTCTGATTCTATGAAAAGGTCAGAAAAACACTGGTGACTGCCTTCTTGGGAAATAATTTCAGACCATTGAAGCTGTCAGGGAGATAAGTGTCCTCATGACGGTCCTGGTGATCCAGGCTGATTTTGGCTCAGGAAGGACAAGGACGCACAAAGATTAGCCACGGTGGAGGAAAATGTTTGCTGAACATTCTCAGCTCTTCAGAAAAGTTCAGGCTCAGTTCAAATTTAGGGTTGAGGTTTGAGGCAATGTTGATTTTATCAGCACCTGTTTTTTCTAAGACTTTAGAAGAAAAGTTGTTTGTATTAGTTCTGGATGACGCCAATGGAGGAAACAATAACGACCTTTTAGTGAGTGTCTTCTATCAGACCCTCTCTTAGGTACTCATGTATATCGCCATTAATTTTTTCAGCAATTTAAAAGGTAGATGCCTTTAGAGGTCTGTGGTAGCTATTGTTTTTGTCTGCCTAGGAAGCTTTTCCATCACCCTGGTATTGGTGGCCATGTGACTGGGGACTGACCAATCATAATCACTCATCCTCTGGCCACAGTGATTGGACGAAGGAGTGGACATAGGACCCAACCTACACCAATCAAGTCCTTCCCTGATACTGATGCCCTGCTGCTGGGAGAGGAGCACTTTCTGCTGGGCTAAGCTGAGGCTGTGGTGGCCTCTGTGACAACTGCACTGCAGTCCTGCCCAGTCCTGCTTCCTTTATCGCCTCACAGGTGTGGTATCTGAGTGCTCGCCTCAAACACCGTCCCATTAATCACTTTCTCAGAGTGCTCTCCCAGGGACCAGACCAAAAGGAGGGGGCGGGGGAGGAGGGAGAGGCTAGCGGTGGTAGGGTGGGGTGCTGATGTCCAACTTTATAGAGAATTTTCCTTCTATTGCACGGTGTAATTAAAATAAAAGTAGGAGCATTCAGAAAGCCCTCAGAGTCTGTCCAAAAGCTTTTTCCAAGAACGGATCTAACCACAAGCATTTCCATCAGTGGCCAGGCGTGTGAGGATAGTTTAGAGGTGATTTTGGCTAAGGGCTGGGGAGCAACCCAGCCATCCTCTCAAGCTTTGAGAGCCATCCTCATCCCATTCTAGCTTTGAGTTTCTATGAAGTCTGCTTCATGTATCTAAGAGCTTTAATGATGATTTCAGAGACGTTTTGCCGTTTGCATGGGTTGAGATTCAAAGCCGTTTTTGGGAGTGGGCCTGGATGATGACTGCCTCTGAATAACCAGAAGGGGATGCAGCCATTGGGCAGCCTATTAACTCCAGTCTCATTGCTTCATCACTGACATGATTGCTGTTCTCAGGTCTACGGTGTGCAAATCTGAAGCAGGCATTCTGAGAGCTAAGACACCAATAACCCGCTGCAGACCAGGGCAGAGACCCTCTCAGCAAGGCATTTGTTCAGGGGCTAGGGCTGCCTCCCACACCAACCACCGAGGGCCGAGGGGGCCGGAGATCAGCCTGCACTCTCTGGTGGAGCCGGGCATCCAGGAGGCACTGTGCCCACCTGGAAGTCAGGCTGCCTTTTTCCAGTCTTCGCAAAGGCACCATGCTGACTAGTTTCTCCCTACCAGGAGCTCACCTTCTCGCCTCCTAATCATTTTCCCACCTACATTAAAAAGCAGGTTGGGGCCCCAGCATGAATGATTGCCGGGGCCTGGGGCACACCTGGTTTGTGCACAGTTCATGGGACACAAAGACAATCTGTTTTCACGTTCAATAGGCTGATTGGATATGACAACTAAATTTCTCATGCTCATTTCAATGACAAGGAGAATTTGGAGCACTAGGAAAATAACTTGCTTTTTTTTGTAAATATCACTTTTCAGGCAGAAAGTTCACAGAGTCTCCCTGTAATCTGAGCTCACAATCAGACAGAACGATTAGAGCTGGGCATGTAGAGTTTACAGAAAAGCTTAGAGTGAGACCAAAGAAGGGCAAATATGCTGTTTGCTTTCCTTTTTTCCCGCCCACACCCTAGTGCACACACTACTCTTGAAAACTTTCCGTGGTGGTGACTCTAACTTCAGTGTTATGAGCACCTGAAGGCGAAGGTGGGGTCCTGCCAGGGGCACACTGCAGCCCGGGCCTCAGGGCCAGGGCCTCTGGATCACTCTGATGGAGCAAATAGACACTATGTAAGGTGCAGGGCAGGCCACTTCTTGGAAGTTACTTCCACCTCAATGACACGTGGGCTGAGGGACCTGGGGCTGGGGAGAGCAGTCAGCACATTGGTGCCCCAATCTCTCATTCTGAGTAGGAGGGAGAGAGTCTCTAGAGACACTAGAGTCTATGAGAAGAGAACTTGACCTTAAGCTGAACTCTAGATTCATTTAATTTAATAATATTAATAAACGAATACATAAAACTAATATCACAAATGAACAGGCTAGCCTGAGTGACAGCCCTGTGGGTGTCACTTGCTTGGTGCAATTTGAGTAACTCTGCCTTTGCGTTTAACATTGCTTTAACTGAGGAACTTCTTTCTAATGGGAAAGAGAAGCAGTAAGTCACTAACACCTTAGCAAGAGTGAGTAGTCTGGAACCAAGGGAACAAAAAGAGAGGTCTGGAAGCTGTATAGGGGTTGGAATGATGGGTGGGGATCTGAAAGCGAAGGGGGAAGAGGGTTTGATGGGTAAGTTTGTCCCCGGCCTGCAAGCACATCTTTTCCATGAGCTTGATCAGAGTTAAAAGGGCAGCTATGTCCAGTCTTAGCCTCTGCTTTGCAGCCGTGCATTGCGAGTGTGGATTTCTTTGTTTCCATACAACAGAAGTGCCTTATCCTCCAGACATAAACAATGAATCCCACAGCCTGATGCTCCTGGGTCTAGTCTGGGCTGCAGGACTGCCCCAGGATCCGGGAACAGCCTGTCTTTCTAAAAACCAAGCCTCTCAGCAAATCTGTTTTGAATTCCAAAGTTAGGGTGAAGCATCTGAGAAAATAAACGCAGGTGGAAGTGACTGGTAGTGGGAACACAGTTGCTCTGTTTGTTCTGTGGGGTTGGGTACCCCCCAGAGATAGTCCTCCTCTTATGAACAAGAACAGCCTGTAGGATCTGGAGAAAAAAAGCAACAGGACAGTCAGAGAGTGCGCAGCTCTGGAGCTTGTGGCGTTTGCATTCCAAGATGTTTTTCTGCACAAAAGACCTAGACCACATGGCCGTCCACCCATCTGTCCAACCGTCCACTCATCCATCCTCCAAACAGACCTGGATGCCCATCACATGTGCCAGACTGAGGACAGTCAGCCACAGGCGCCCATCTCCTCACAGGTGGGCAGGACGTAGGCAGTCCTCTTTGCTAAAGGAAACAGCTCACGGATGTAATAAGGCCCAGGAAGATGCAGTTAGCACAGACATAAGGAGCCCAGGTTCTGGAGTTTTCCCTGTTTTAATGCTGATTCTGACATTTTCTAGCCATGTAGGAAAGTTATCTAACCTCTTGGTGCCTTGGTTCCCTCCTCTGTCAAACGAGGGAATAATAATAGTTCTGACTCTCCAGGATTGTTGTAGGAATTAAAGGAGATGTGACTATAAAGTGCTGAGCACAGTGACTGGCACATACAATGTGCTCAATGAATTGTAGCTGCTATTACTCTAAGTAGGACATTTGGAGAACCACAGTGACTTCTGTGGAGGCTAAGGAGGTAATGGGAAAGGGGAGATTACTAAGGGACAGAAAGAGGTGTCAGAGGCCGAGACCACGCTCTGGAGATACTCTATAAATGCCCCAGCCACTCGGCATGGAGGGAGTGGTGGGGTGGGGTGGTGTTTAAAACCTAGGGTTTTCTCCATCTGTTTGTCTTCGTGTTCCCAGACGTTCAGCAATAGCTCAAGGCAATTGTTCTGTCAAAAAGTGTCTTGATGGGGACAGCCACGGAAAAGGGAACATCCCCAGGAAGAATAGAGGCGGGCAGGTCCGAGACCTAGGTGGCAGAATGCTTGCGGGATCCTGATAAGGGCGAACTGTCAGCGAGGGAGGCCTGCCCAGGCTTTAGAGCCAAGGCATGTCAGAGCCCCCGGGCCTGCGGCACCCTGCTCTTCTCTACTAAATATTCCCCAAGGAAGCAGCTGATAACGAGGAGAAGTTGGAGGAGAGACAACGGCCGGTTCTAATGCCGAGGGATTCATGATGAATGTGGCGACTTCTGCAAACCCACTAGAATGTCTGGAGAAAGGAGAGACGCTGGTTAGGAGTCAGACATCTGGGTGATACAGAGAGGCCAGCTGATGTTTTCCCTGGCAGAAGAGAGCGATGAACGCCCTAGAGAAGTCCCACAGGCTTCTTTTGGCCAGCTGGTCCTTGGAACAGGAACATGGGGTCAGAGTTGGGATGGGGGAGGATGCTACGATTAATAGGAATCAGGCTCCCTCTGATCCTGGGACCTGCAATAAAACTTCTCTGGCTCTTTCTGTATGTCTTAAAGGTGGAGGGTAGGTGTCTGGGCATGCCCTGCAAATGGCAGTGAGGCCCCCCACCTGGCTGCCTCCATCTCAGATGGTGGAGGGTCTTGATAAATGTAAAGCCTCATGAAGACTGGAGACCCGGAACAAAGGAAGGAGAGATTGCCAAAGAATTCTGTCTGCTGGTCCTGAATCTGTTCTGGGAGAGAGACAGGCTAAGGGGGAAGGTGATGGTTGTCTCCAGGCTTACACAGAAGAGAACTCAGTGCTTTAGGGACAGATGCTCCTGAGATTCCAGCAAGTCCACCCCAAAGATACTGGGACAAACTGGCTGAGTTTGTCCAGGATATGCCACTTGTACGACACCCAGATAATCCCAGCTTGTCCTTTAAGACACGTCGAGGTTGGCTCAAATGCCACAGACCCCTGGAAAGTACAAATCACCCCTCAGGTATCTGCAAGTTCTGTGGGGGCTGGTTCCTAGGTGGCCTTGGCTCTGAGTCCCTGTGGATGAGAGTGGGTGAGTCCCGCACGTGAATTAGTTCTGCTTCTGACTCTGCTCCTGGTTCTGTAGATGCTGTCCTGGTTTCACACCACCGTGACCCATAAGTGGAACTCAGCCTTTTTCCTTGATTTCAACCAAAAAAGCCGCTCCCACTGAACCTGCATGAATGCCTGTGAAACAGAATTTCCTGGGGGGTGAGGAAGCTGAAGAGGGGGTTACATCAGGGAAGAGCAACTGCCTTCAGATTCTGAAGTAGACTTCCCTGTTCTTAGCAGTTTGTTGGCCTCTCAACCATGTGGCTTGTCATCTTTCTTCTTTCTCCACTCCCCTCCTCCACAACTGATCTCTTCTGCTCTCCTCTACCTCCAAGTTCTCGTTAAATTCTAATTCAGAAAAGTTTAATTAATTTTTAATGCCCTTGTCCTCAGCTAAGGTGTGATTCAGGATCTCACCTTCTAATCCTAGATGTTTCTGAAGGTCTGTTCTTCAACAAAGATAGCCCCCCTAAGAGAGAGTTAAAATAATTTCCTGTCTTGCTCTGCTAGGCCTGACTAAGGTCGAAGCTGGCTCAGGGAGCAAAGGTGGAAGGACACGGCCCCCCTCCTTCCTCCACCTGGGGAAACCTCCCCTGTGGGGTTGGGGGGAGTCACGTGCTTGCTTCCTCTTCTCCGAAGAGCAAGGAATGCCTTTGGACCATGATGGTGGGGCTCTTTCCAGATCAGATGCTAATCCAAGCAGCCAACCCTACATCTGGAGGTTACCCTTGACAAAGGTATTTCCTTTATTAAAAATCAAACAAAACTTTAATCCTCACTGGAAAAAAGGTAGTGAGGTGGTTCAGAGTAATTCTGCTGATTATGTCTTGCTAAGTTACCCCTAGAAAAAGGGAAATGGACCATCTCTCCCCTGTCCAGTCACTGATCACCCCAGGAAATGCACAAGAGAATAGAACTCAACAACTCAACAGAGACTGGCTCTGTGCTGAGTACCTTGGATACAGGATCCCATTTATCTTCAGAAAGAAACTTCAAAGATTCTCCTAGAGATTTATCTCCATTACGTGGATGAAGAAACTGAGGCCTGGAGAGGTGGAGGGACGTGCCCAAAGTGTTAAAGCCAGGGAGAGGTAGAGGGTGATTTGAACTCAGTTTGCCCTTCTCAAAATGCCAGTGGCTTTCTATTATTGTCCTCCAACCCCTGCCCCCATCCCATCGTGACTGCATGCAGAGGAGAACAAACTGAGACAGGAGAGGAAGATGCCTACAGTTCAGACAAGTGTGGAAAGGAATAATGACACTGAGATTTGCAGCTGAACTCTGCAACCAGTCTCTGCATCTTTAGTTCTTAGATTTCCTGTGGCTCTTGGTAAGACTCCCTTGGGAAAACCTCAAATGCGTCTCAGCTGAATGAAGGGCAATGAGATTTTGTTAATTTCTTGTAAGGAGGCTGGCAGCTGGGTGGAGAGTGGGAAAGGGGAAAGGAAAATCATAGAAAGAGGGGACAGGGTAGTGGATGCTGGCAGTACCTACTCAGTGGGGGTGGGGATGGGGATGCATGAGTCCTGCACATGCTACTTTTCATCGACACGCTCCGTGGAGTAAGTGTGGGAGCAGAGCCGGAAGGATTTAGGGAATGATGGCAAGCACCTTTGTTTGTGTCTGGGAGCCAAGTGCTGTGCCAGTGCCAGTGCCAGAATTTATAAGCACATTTACTCCTCCCAGCATCATTTTGAGTTATTGTTGATTGACCTTATTTCCTAGGTAAGGAGACTAAGGAAAATTAACAACTCGATGATTTACCACAGAGCTAGCCTATACCCTCTCTGATCTCTAAGCACTTTTCATTTAGAGCTTTTAATATCCTCTACCCTTTATTGTAATTATCATATATGATCATGCCTTTTCTCCCTGAAATTGTCCCTTGAAGTCATCTTATATTAGAATCCTTACAGAATACTCTACAGGATGCTTTTCACTTTATTTTAAGCAACAAAATGATGAAGACATATTAGTCTTAAACCGTCTAAAGCAATGCCAATGTGGAATCTTCTGGGAGACTCCTGGCAATGCAAGAGAGTAGAGGACAGAGAAATCTGACACATATTTGACAGTTATTCTTGGGGATGTGACCCCTCAGTTTTTAAGTGTTGAAGACACAGTAAACAAACCATATACAGATCATGTTAGAAACCAGTATTAATATGTACTGTATTTTAAAGATAAGTGATTGTCTTATGAGATCACAAATAGAGAAAGGAGTATTGTAGTTTGGGGTAAATTTTCCACTCACAACGTCATACTTAGGTACAAAAAGTGCTGAATCTTAAGCGGCCTAGATAGATATGCAGATAATGTGCTCTGGAAACTGACTTGAAGACTGGCTCTGGTGAAGATGGAGACACTGATGTCAAAGGCACACTGGAAGGGTTTGATGAAAAATATTGCATTGGGAGTAGGTAAAGGCAATATTTCTACATTATAGACATGAGGCGATTTTTAAATATATCAGTTAAGCTATTAACATATTAATCAATATTTATAAATTAGCAAATACCATATGTGATTTCTAAGTATGTATAAGTAATTAAAACAATATGTAACTATTATACGCAGACATTTGTCTATTTCGTTTACATGCTGATACATCTTTATATTCACATCAACAAAATCCTTTCTTAAATGAGTATTGGGGGTAAATGAAGATGCTCTAATATTTGGAGTCACCTCACACTGAGTGCTTCCTCAATGTCTTGTATCCATGACTTCAGCCTCATTGAGGTGACAGCCATGTCCTGACTCACACACCGTTCAGCCCAGCACATAGTCTGATCTTAGTCAAAGGGTGTTGAGTTGTTGCTATAATCTGACAGATAAAAAAATAGAAACTCCAGTGGGTTAGGAGACCGGGCCAAAGCACACAGCTAATAATGAGCAGAGCTGGCTGATTCCAGAACAGTTTTCCGACAGCCTGGCCAGAGCACAAGCCACTACACCAGGCTAGACTGCAGAAAGCGTTTCCTTGTCCTCCATTGGGAACAGCCACCTCGCAGGGCAGAGACTCCACAAAGCCTTGGCCTGGAAGCCACCGAGCTGGAGGGTATCTAGAGACATGTTATTCTTGGATCTGGCCACTACCCAGGGCAACGCCATACACGTAAATTTGGCTTTTTGCTAATTTGTTATCGATTCATGATAACTGGGAAGCAAAAGTGGCAACATTTGGTTTAGAAATTTCCACTTTTTTTTCATTTTGGACATAATCTCTTTGTTTTTCTCTCACATTCTTTTCGACACCTGATAGCAGCACAACCCACAGCCCACACACTCGTGTAAGGAGCGCTTCCAGGGAACACAGGGCCACCACTTTCTGCAAGGGACAAGATCAGTGGAAACCTGCAGACGTGTGTTAACGTAGGAAATACAAGGGTTTGGGCAAAACAGGCATTGCAGCCAGGTTACTGATGTGGAAAGCTGGCATGCGTTTTGATCACTGACATTAATGTAGTCATGGTTAGAGGAAGGTTTTTTAAAATCACATTTTATTGAGGTTTTGGAGATATAGTCCCACAAGTTAAGAAAATGTAGTCTCCTAATAGAATTTTAAGAACAACACTTTAAAGAAATGTTAACATTCCATTAAATAAGAAGTATGTGGAATGTGTGTGTGTGTGTGTGTGTGTGATGTTTAAATCTTCCTCACTCCTCACTCTGGACAAATCAAGCTTTCAAAAGCAGAGCTGTCTCCGGGTGGACTCGTGCCGAATCATCAGTGGTTTTCTGCCTTGCTGCCTTCCCACTGTTTGATGCATCAAAAAGTCCTTGCTGACATTCCACACCCCACCTTCCTTTCCGCCCCTCCTCAGGCCCCAGCTAGCTCTCGGAGTTGTCCGCCATAAACACTCCTCCTTGGGAGTCAGTTGGGAATGGCACGTCTCCTTTCAGTGATTAGGTCTAGAATGTTAGGGTGAGACGAGATTTCGGTGGATCTTCATCGTATGCATGAAAAAAGGCTCAAGGACCAAGGCCTCAGTCTTTGGTGGTGACCTGTCAGGGGGGACTCTGAGAACACTGTTTGGGGGTTTCTCAGTGCTTTCCCAGGGCCCAGGAGAGCAACTCACATGGACAACCCTGATGAAGGGGATCAGTCCTTGAGATCCTGACACCGCTCTCCTCTTTGCCTTTCCTCTCTCCCCCAAACCCTGGCCCCTAAATCTACCTCTCTGAATGGGTGTGGGGGGTGGGGGCTACCTATGAGTGGGACCATGTGGGAAGACCATTGCAGATTCAGACTGCTGGCAGGGGTGGCTGGACACTTCCACTTGGAGAAGATTGCCTGAGCTTAAATCATCATCGTCAAGAACAAACATTTACCGCAACCCCTTTAAGGGACAGCCTTTAAGTTATTGGAAATTTACTGTTTCAGAGGGACCAAGAGCCAGAAAGGCAGTTGAGGATTCTCAGCATGATTTAGAGTTTGTTGACATACGCCTCATTCCTTTCTTTCTTGATTTATACACACATATAATTCACTGCCTAAACCTGACAAAGGAGTCTCATTGTTCCAAACATGGGGTCCAGATGTATAAAGGGTCCTCAAGATGGAACCTAGCTCCCCTCCCTGGCCTCATGCTGTACCACTAGCCCCTCTTTCTGTGCATCCAGCCATCTTGTCTTCTTCGAGGGGTGAGGGTTCCCTGATCCCTCAGTGCTGGTCAGGCCCCCCATCTCTGCCCCAGTTATGCACTCTCTTAGCAATTTAGCAATCTCTGCAGGACTTACATGATGGTAGTCAAGCAATTAATTAATTAGTTGGTTATTTACTCCACATTCTTCAATGTCAACTTCCAGAGGGCAGGGACCATCTCTATCTTCTCCCCCAAGACCTAAGGAGTGTACCTTGCATATATGATGGGTAAAAAATATTTGTTTGAATGATTAATGAGGGTCAAGGGGTGGAATGTCTGGGCAGCCACACTGAGTGTGGGTGTGGGTTGGGCCCAGCTGACTAGCTCCATGAGCCAGAGAGACACAGCCTGGGTGGGTTCTGGGGGCAGCCAGAGGATAGGCTTGCAGGCCAACTGGGGAGACGGAGGCTCAGCCATGGGGCATCTCATGAGAAGGCGTCGGACAGCCCTGCTCCCCAGCTCCTCCAGTGTTGAGCAGAGAGCACTCTGGGATTTGGCTTTCTGGCTCCATGTTTTTCTGAGCAACACAAGATTGGAAGGAAAAACAGTTTAGGAGGAAACATGACATTCATTTATTCCTTGAACATCTGGGAAACCCTCATGAGGAACAGGACAAGTTGCAGTGGCCAAACTCCTTCACAGTGCACAGCCAAGCAGGGATCCTGGTCTCCTGTGGCCGTTAGAAAAGCAGTGCAGCTGTTTGTGGCTCCCCTTGAAAGAACTCCGCTGGCTTTGGAGTCAGAAAGTCTTTGGGCTCAATTCTCTCTTTCCACTAGCTAGCTGTGTGAACTCAGGCAAGTGACTTATCTTCTCCTTGAGCTTCAATATCCTTTTCTGTAAAATGGGCATAATTATTGGGTTACTATAGGAATTAACAGATCATAAGTGAAGCATCCCACCTAGAAGCGGCACCCTGGGTAGAGAATAGTTAACATTACTGATGGTGTAGTATTGTCAGCTCCTGGAGGGAGGTCTGGCTTTGATCACCATGGGTTTTGACCTTTCTTTTTGTATATGTGTGTTTGAGGAAGATTGGCCCTGGACTAACACCTGTTGCCAATCCTCCTCTTTTTTTCGCTTGAGGAAGATTGTCACTGAGCTAACATCTGTGCCAGTCTTCCTCTATTTTATGTGGCATGCTGCCACAGCGTGGCTTGACAAGCGGTGCTAGGTCTGCGCCTGGGATCTGAACCCACGAACCCCAGGCTGCCAAAGCAGAGCACATAAACTTAACCACTATGCCACAGGGCCGCCGCTTGACCCTTCTTTCTCATAAGAGTTATAATAGCCCATTGTGAGGCAGGAGTTTATATAGTTGTTAGGAAGTTTGCTTCTCAAATAATAGAAAAAAATTTAATTTCTATAAACAACTCTGGTCCCATTAAAACCGATTATAGCACTGATCGAGAAACTCTATGGTTAGGATTACCTCCAGCAATTAATACTCTCTGGAGCTCAGGGAGAAGGAGGCCACCCCCGTTCTGCTGCCCTGGAGACCACAGGAAATGCTGGACTCAGGTGTGGAGCCCCATCGCCAGGTGACGTTAGGAAGAACACACAGAGGCGCACATTGCTGCGCCATGAGCGTGCGGCTTTTGGTTGGTCTGCTCCTTATAAGGAGCGAGTTATCATCAGTCCCAAAGAGAGGTCACTGCTACTTCTCCTCAAGTGGTGGAAATCGGCGTTTTTGCTCAGAGGGGTGGGATGGTGATTCAATGGTAAATATGCCAGCACTTTAGATGTCAACCATGAGGATGTTGACAGACCCTTGCAACAGAGCTGGGTTTTGGGTTTTTGTCTGATTCTAGGGACTCTCAGAAAATGTCCTTGGAAGCATCCCCCTTCCCCTAGAGGCAAGTCAACCTGAAGATCCACTTTTGCAGCCAAGGGCCTGCCACCGAACTCGGCCTGGTGGGAGGAGCCGGGGCTGTGTTTCCCACCTCGACTCGAGCTGTTTGTTCCCGTCTTTCCTCACCCTTCTTCACCTGTGGCCCTTGAGCATTGATCTGTGGAGCAGGCGGCTGCTGGGAGCAGCGGGGGACCCAGACTGTTGACTGGTGATGCTTTTCCTCCTCTCAGAGGATGAGCCCTTCACGCTCCCCAGATGCAAGGATGGAAGGTGGCCACCCTGGGATCTCCAAGCTCGCGCCTCACCTCCTCACCGAAGTCCGCATCCCGCCGATCCCTCTTCTGTCCTCAGGACTCCCGGCGCACCATCTTGCACCCAGTGCACAGTCTGAGACTCGCTTCCCCACGGTCCTGTGTAAACGGGGGTGTTTTCCTGGGCGTGCTGGTCTAGCCTCCCCACCAAGAGCACACGTTCCTCACAGGCAGGTCTATGGCTTCCACTTCATCTGCAACCCCGCAGGGCCCAGCCCCAGTGCTGGGCATTTCACGGGTGCTCAGTGAAAGCTGGTTCATGGCTTGATGGAAAATCGATGGTCCACAAAGCCTGGATGATCACCTCCTTTCTATGCTTTGTTGGGAATGAGCTCAAGGTTGTTGAGAGCTAGTTTTTTTTAAGACATAGAGGTCTCCTCCACTTGACACTCCTCCTCTGTAGTTCAGGACTGAAAATACACCCCCAAGAGGTACCGCCATACCCCTCACCGCCTTTTTTCTATCCCTTGGGACTATTAAAGCTTTTATCATCTATGTAATTTCCGGCTATTACTTTCCACAGCTTGGGAGCTAGGACCAACTTCTCAAAGTCCCCTTTGTGGCTCCCCGAGAATCTTCACAGACCTTGTCTTTATGTGGGTTTTATTGTTAATTGCAAGCAGCCAATAAGAATTACAGGCATGAGGAAGTTACAAAGCTTCCCAAATCTTTCCTTTTAGCCTCTGCTGATAGAAGGTAAATTGGTGTAACTTATCTGGTCAGGAAATTGGCAAAACTGCCTTATAAAAGTTCATGTGCTTTAGCTCTTTTCCCTCCCTCAGGTCCTTCTTGACCTGAGAAGGGCAGAGCCAGCTGAGCGGGGCACCCACGTGGGGAGCCATCCCAGGAGGAGGTGCGCTGGCCTCCTGTGGGACCTGGCAGAGAGATGCTCTAGGCTGCCGGGTGCCTCTGGTCAGCACCAAGGCTGGGCTGAGGTGCCAGTATTTGAGAGATTATGGCATCCAAACCCACAATGTTAGAAGGCAGAACTTTTGTAACAATATTGAGGATCACTCTATTGCTATTCCTAGAAAAAAGATCTCTAATTTCACTTATAAGAACGTTAAGGAGATTCAAGATCTCTAACACGATTGGCTACTTACATAAATAGAACAGCTGAACATGCTGCGAAATGCCACATAAACTACGTAAGGCAATCGATAGCAGAAAGAAAGTTCATCAGCCTTTTCGAACTCCTTGTTACAGAAAAAATCAGTCCCCTAGAAGTGGAGCCTGTGACACAGCAAATAAAGATAACGAACTGGCTTGTGCCGGCTGCCTGCCTAACAGCTATGCCGTGACAGTGGAACAGATTTGGTTAACTCCAGTGGTTCTTCCCAGACAGGAAGCCCATCATCCAAATACAGTGGGCTTTTTCCTTGAGTTTTCTCAGGACCATGAGACAACGGCACAAGTTTTGCTCAGCAGGAATTTGAGACTGAATGTAGCTTTAACTCTCCGAAGAATGAGAAGTATAGGTGAACTTGTCACTTGTTGGTAACGATAGGAGATCTTGGTGTTGCTTTCTTGTGCTCGTCAGGAGTTTACAGGAAGAAACACAACGCGTCTCACCCGGCTGCTCTGCAGACTCGTGTCGCCTCTAGCAAAGTCACTGTTTAGAAGCAAATTGGAAGAACATGTAATAATCGGTTGAAAGTGTCTTCAGACATCATAAAGGTGATAGTCAGAACTATCATTCAAAACAGAAATTACAAATGGAGGATATATGCAGATTTAAAACAACAATTAAGTGGGTTGTGGGAACAGGAAAATCATCTTGCTTTGGTTCCAGGACATAGCGATAAGAGCGCTAAAGATGTCGAGGCTCATTTGTTACAATTGCAGTGAGAGATTTCATCCACAAAAAAAAAGCATTTTGTTATTTAAAATGTCCCTGGCTACATGATTTCCAGAAAAAAAATGTCTCCACTGAGAATGTTGAACTGTGAAAGAAATCAAAACCATTTTTATCTTTTAAAAAGCCACATAATGAAACCGCTAATGAAATCCTAACAGTCTGTTTCACCTTGAGGTGAAAAAAGATCCGAAAGGAATAGCTTCAACTTCCATGAGCCGAAAGTACCCCACGAAGATTGTTGCCTCTGCTGCATTTAGATTTACACGGTTATTTGGTAACATTGTCTAAGAACTGCTGGCTCTTAATGCAGTCCTGCATATTGCATAAGAATGCAACATATACTACATGAAAAAATACGACAGGGTTTATTACTAGGAACCACAAAGACCAATCATCTTTTACTTCTTTCGAGTTGTGTTTCATAAGAAAACACTTAAATGTGTGCAGCTATTTACTTATGTTGAAAAGATTTTGAAGTTTAAAATATCATAGCAAATAATCAATATTAAAAATTTTTCATCCACACTGAGATACCATGTATGAAAAAGTCTTAATTATTAATGAGGCAATGTGTTATCACACTAATATCTGTCTAAAAACATTAAAGCCAACCATGCTTCTGGAATGATAAAATTGTGGGATTAAATCAGGTGTCTAAATTCATGAAGAAGGTTGTCATTGAAATTTATTCCATAGAATTTTTAAAAGTTGAGAATATTTTTAGTATCTCTGGTTTTTTTGGGTTTTTTTTGCCAGAATCATGATGTCATGTATGTATGTGTTATCTCTACGTAAAAGAAAAGGATGACTATGTATTTGTATGGTTCTAACTGGAAATGTCTGTGAAGTTGGCTAATTTATATTCAATTTTTATTGTACATAGATCTCTAATGTTTTCAGTTCTGTATCATTTAAGCTTTCTTCATTTGAATAAATTCACTAAGTATTTCTTTAAAAAATAGTTTATGTGTTTTAACCAATCAATCGATTGGCAAAACGGGAAATAAATAGAAAAATATAAATAATCAGAAACACAAAGATTTATGTACAATGATGTTAATGACTGAGAAAATTCTGTTATTGTTTTGAAACTTGAAAATGATGTTTTTAAGAATTTTTAATGATATGAGAAAATGCTCAAAATATAGTGTTTGGCGAAAAAAGAAGGAAATATATACATTCTTAACCACAAAATTTCATGACATATGTGTGTGTCCGTGGGTGTGGCTCTATCTATGCGTGTGTGTGTTATGATGTTAAAGGAAATATACTAAAATGTTATGTTAACAGCGATGCTTTCTGAGTGTTGGGGACATAAGGCAATTTCTATTTTTTTTTTGTTTTTTTGGATTTTCCAAAATATCCACAATCATAATTTTCTACGTGATCAGGAAAAGCTTCATGTGAAGAGAGAAAAGTGTACTTGGAAAAGTTCCTCATGTAACAACTGCAGGTGTAAAATGGGGTGCTTACTGTGCGCAGGCTTTTCACGTATCATAGATGCCATGTGTGTCCTCGCTCCAGGGCTGGGAGGTCGGTGATTTCCAGATCTAGAAGACTCGGAGCCTCAGGAGGTTAAGTACCTTGTCCAGGGTCACACAGCTCTGTGGGTGGGCCAGGATTTGACGGCACACCTGTCTGATGAGAGAGGCTCAGGCACAATCTGTTGCACCTTCCCTTGCTGTGTGTGGCTCCACTTTCTGCTTCCTTCAGGCTGAGGCCACCCTAGGTCCAGAGAGACTCTGTCCCCGTGAAAGCTCGCCACCGGTAGGAAGCCCAATGTTGCCCGTAGGGCAATAAGTATGAATCCTGGGTGTGCACATGCCCAGCCCCCATCTTTGTCTCCTGGGACCCTCCTCCCAGTCTGCCCCCTCCCTGGTCTCTCTCTACTCAATTTATGGGTCACAAGGGCGTGAACACCTGTGTCGTTTCTCCATGTGTGGTCAGGTCCTTTGGCTTGGCTAGTTGCCAGTTTATGAATTGTTGGGGGGACTCTGCTCCCTACCACCTGACTCTCTGGAAACCCACTAAACTGTGTGAGGTGGGGAAGGGGTGTGGAGCAGCTCTGAGGGCTCCTGGGTGCTCCCACCAGTACCTCTGACCCTTGGCTAGTGGTTTAAGGAGAAAGTGCAAAGGAGCCACAGGGCTGTTGGAGGGTGCTGCTGCCAGTGCTGTCAGAAAAGCTGCCTTTCTGAGGACAGCTGCGGGGCATAGGACGGATGGACAGGAAAACACATTGTAAGCCATTAAGCTCTAAGTGAGTGCCAGGTGTTATTAGCCAGAAATGGACAGGAAGGGAGTAGCCGTGGGATTCTCATCTGCTTTATTCACCGCTGAATCCCCGACACCTGGAACGGTGCCTGACACGCAGGAATTTTTTTTTTTTGAGGAAGATTTTCCCTAACATCTGTGCCAGTCTTCCTCTATGTTTTAGAGTGTGGGCTGCCAGCACAGCCTGGGCGCTAACAGAGCAGTATAGGTCCGAGCCCAGGAACCCAACCCGGGCCGCCGAAGTAGAGCACGCTGAGCTTAACTGTTAGGCCATTGGGGCCGGCCCCTAAGTATTTTTTAAATAAATAAATTATCTTTGAGTCCTTGGTGGCTCATCCCCTCTGTCTTTTAACCTGTGGCATTTCAGATCTATCTCCCAAGAAAGCATGTACTATGTGAAAGTGGAAAAAGGCACTGGAAGAGAATGGTTTCTTGCTGTGTGAATCTGGGCCAGTTCTTCATCACTCTGGGCCTCAGTTTCCACATCTATCAAGTGGGAGCAATAATATGATCCACAGTCTTCTTCCCAGGGGAAGGGTGAACAGCAAATGAGAATCCATAGATTTAAAGGCTTTCACGTGCATATGGTGCTTTTTTTCTGTAACACGTTGGATGACAGCAGCCCAGACAGGGATGTTTAAAGGACCCCTCTAGAGCCTCACCTGGCATTCAATGAGAAGTCAGTTTCAGAGACCAAGAAAATCTTTTGTTTGTTAGAAGTCGCCTGTACTAAAATGAGTCAACTTATCTGTGTGGGTAGAAATTTGTTTGGTTAGAAATTGAATTCTTGATTTGTGTCCAGTCTTTTCAATGATCCATTTAAGGAAAGGGAAATACTCCCACTCAGGATCAGTTTACAAAGTCTTGAGAAACCAATAACTCTGGGTTTATCTAACAAATGAGCCCATTCCTGACTCAGCCTGCTCAAGTCAGGAGCCTTGCGGGAATGCGGCAAGCTCCCTCAACAGATATGAAAGCTCTTATTTCATCACCGAATCATCTTTTGGAAAGGCGGTGCCGAGCTCCAACGCGCAGACCGGCTTGGCTACAGACCTCAGGGTACCGGTTCTTGGAATGCTTGCCTCCCTATTATGCATATCGGATTTCCCAATGACCCGCCTCCCACCATCGCCCCCTCAAATCGCTCCCTACTTGCTGGTTGGGCCTCAAGCCTCTTTGATGAGGACGAAGTTTTTCACTGGTGGTTGGAGAGACGGTCTAAATGAACATACTTACTCCAGGGCACAGCTGAAATCCCTACCGAGCTGTCCCCTGTCACTCCTGAAAGCAGAGGGGAGCGAGAAGGGAGAGCATGGGATGGGAAGGTGGTGATCTGGAGGGGAACAATGGAACCACTAAGGGAAACTTAGGGACAAAGACAAGGTTGACCTACTTTAGAATTTGGTCAAGGGTCAGCCATGGACCACAGTAACTGAAGCACATTTCTGCCCTTGGCCTCCTCGACGTACACAGAGCCCTTACCTCATTTTCTGCTTCTTGGGCCCAGAGAGACTTGACGGATGTCCGCAAGAACGCGCACACCCTAATTTGCCTTTTGTCCGTGAGGGCCGTGGACATAAGGTTTTCAGTATCTGTGCTGAATAGAGCCATGAAGGTCATAGGCATCATTTGACTTTCGACAAACCACTTTACCTTTCCAGGCCTCAGTTTCTCCACCTGTAAAATAAGGTGGGTGAGCTGGAAAATTTCCACGTTCCTTCCTAGTTCTAAGACTGCTGCTCCTGAGTGCCCCAGGTCACCTGCCCCTGTTGGGATTCAGCAGGACATCAGGGATGCTTTCTCTTGTGCTCCTGGAGCAGAAAGAGATGCAGGGGGACCCCTGATGCAGTTCTTTGAGGCTCTCCATGTCTACACTTGATCCCAGCGAGTCCTAGGAAGTATCAGACCTATCTGTGTTCTTGGTCTTCGCTGCTCACTAGCTGTGTGTGACCTTGGAAAAGGTTTGTACCTCTGTTCTTTAGTGCCAGAAGTGAGCAGCAGCTCCTGCCTGGCAGAGTCAGTGGGAGGTTAGAGTTGGGGTTTTTAGAATAATTTCTGGCTCATCACAAGGATCCTCTTGTCCCTGGCTCCCTTCCTTTCTTCTTGCTGACTGAGTTATATTGGGCTGGATGTGGCAGGGGAGGTAAGCTCAGGAACTGCTCCACGGATGTATCAGTTAGGCTTTAGGCTAAGCTGCTGTAAAAAAGACCCCGAAATACAGTGGCCCAGATGCGTTCAAACTTACTTTCTCTCTCGTTAGCAGAGGCTGTGAAATAGTCAGAGATAGGAGGCTGTGAGCAGCTCTCCTCTATGAGACCTCAACTTTCCACTTCCTGCCCTTCTTCAGACCCAGCTCAGAGCCCCCTCCCAGGGAGGCCCAGGGTCCCTATCCACAGGGGTCGCGCATGGTCAGCTCCCTGCAGTGGACACTCAGCATGCACTGCGGCAGTGCTAGGTAACTTTGTGGGTCAGAAAGTTGTGACTCTTCCACTGGATTGGGAGCTCCTTGAGGTCAAGGGTCATGTCTTCTTGATCTTTATCTCTGTCCAGTCCGCCAACCTCAGAAAAGTGCTTGGCGTGGTGCCCGGCATGTGGCAGGCTCTCCAGGAGGGTTGACCTCGAGTCAATGCAGTCCTGGGGCCTCTGGCCAGCCAGATCCTGACAGCTGAGGTGTTTGCTTAGTCATCGCCACCTTACATATTTTTCAGCTTAATTACCATGCAATTCCTTCATATCTTCCAATAGATGAAAGAAAAAAATGTATATCTTTGGGGGGAGGTGTGAAAACTAACTCTCATGAAAGCCCTTGACTCATCACAAAAATTTCAAGAAATGTGCTTCTTGCACATGGACCCAGGGAGACATCGATTTCCCTAGAATGTGCGGGCTAAGAGGCCTTGGGTGGAAGAGCTGACTGGGATGCCTGCAGAGTGAATATCTGTGTTACTGTCAATTTCATAGAATCAAATTTCTCAGTGGAAAAACTTAACTATAGGCCTTCATTTCAGCAACTGCCCCAACTTAACTGGCCATGGCCAGCAATCTCAAACAGCAAAGTAATTCAGTCATCTATCTCCATGTTTATTTCACAATACGGGCATTGAAGGGAAAACCCCATTGCTCAAGTGAGCTGGGCAATGGGGGCTCCACTGAGGTATTTTACGGCTGGTGTGGCCGGGAGGACATATTTTGTTTCACCTGCTTTGAAAATTTTCAGACTAACATTTTGTGGCCATTCTGTGTTAGACCCAACTCCAGCTTCTTCCTTATGGAGCATCTTGGTCCTGCCTACTGCTGCTTCTTTGGTCCATTTTTCTGTAAGTGAGATATTATGTGTCCTTTTCTGGCACTGGAACTTTTATAACTATGTGGCAAGCGATCCTCTGCTTGGGCTGCTGGTGAAAGCCTATGGCTCTACACTTATTCAGCCTCATAAACAGGGATGCCTCATACAGTTGTGCAGGTTGTGCACTGTGTAACTCCAAGGAGTGCCATGTACCTGGACCATGTGGGCACCTCCAAAGCTGCATTCATATAATCTCCACAATACTCCAGGAAAGCACCGTCTCATAGATGACCTGCAAATTTCCCAGCAGATGTATGCTTCCACTCGCTGCCAGTTAGTGTTCAACAAAACCTTGAGTGAGAGAAGCAGGCCCGCGAGCCATGAGTCCTATCTGTTCCTGAGTACTGTAGGTCTGTTCTGGAATAGTCCAGACTAATAGGATGCAGGATTTGCTACATCTCTGGACCACATTGTTCTGACCCTGCATACGATTGCTTTTACTGGGTTTTGCTCTGGCATAGGCACCAGCCATGCTGGAGAATATGGTAAGAAACACCCTGATCCTTGCTGGAGCTCTCTAACACTCTGGTGGAGGCCTTGTCCACAATCCACAACCTCTTTGGAAGAGCTCATGAGAGAAATTTATCTCTGGTCTCAGTATCAGGAAAAGCTGTTTGCCCTGAACAGTTTGATTGATTTTACAGACAGACACTGTAACTCGCCTTCTGAAGCTGCTCTCGTGTTTGGATTGATGGTTAGACAGACAGCAGAGAGGCGAGTTGGCACCTCCACACTCACTGGTCTAAAGACCTCGCAGCCTGTGCTGCATGTCCTTGCCTCACTCCCAGCATCACCTGCAGGAGTTGATTGAACCGATAGCTATGGAGTGCCTATGACACACCAAGCACTCTTCTCCATCCTGCCCTGAACAAAGCAGACAAAAGTTCCTGCCCTCAGGAAGCTTACATTCTAGCGGGAGGAATACACGATAAGCCAACTTACATATATATATACAAACTACATATTACATGTGCATATATGTACTATTATTTTAGTTGGTGATAAAGAAGTAGAAAATAACCCAGGGAAGAGGAATAGAATGGGAGGAGATGAAATTTAAATAGAGTGGAAATCTGGGAAGGACTTTCTGACAAGATGCCATTTGAGCAAATCCTGAAGGAGGTGAGGAATTGTGCTGTGTGCATCCCTGAGGGAAGAATATTCCAGACAGAGGAATGGCAAGTCAAAAATCCCTGAGGCAGGAGTGTGCCTAGTATGTTGAAGAAATAGCAAGGAGGCTGGCCTGGCTGGAGGGGAGCGAGTGGGGCAGTGACGTGGTCAGACGTACCCAGAAGCAGGATCATGTCAGGCCTTGGAGGCCTCTGACAGACTTGAACCCTATGCTGCGTGAGATGAGAAGCCGTAGACGGTTTCAAGCAGAAGAGTGCCATCATTTCAAAGGATCGCTCTAGCTAACGCGTTGAGAACAGACAGAGGAGGCAAAGGGAGCAGACAGAGAGCAGTCAGGAGATGATTGCAGGAATTCAGAGGTGATGGGGCCTTGAGCCAGCTTGAGAGGAAAGGGCAGGTGAGAAAGGGCCACCTCTGGATGTATTTTGTAGGAAGAGCTAATAGGATTTGCTGGCAGATGCAACGTGGGGTAGGAAAGAAAGGGAGGAGTGAAGGATGACTCCAAGATTTTTGGAGGCTGAGCTGTCTTGAACTACACGCTCTCCCAGGGGTAGAACATGGGGAGTCAATTTGGACAGGCTAAGTCAAGGGGCTTATTAGACACCCAGTGAGGATGAGCGAGCTGGAGTCCCGGGCAGACGTCCCAGCCGGGTGTGAATAGCCTGATGTGTTTGCAGCCATGGCACTGGAGATGCTGCAGAGCTAAGAATTCATCGAAGCATCCTCCCTCATATTTTTTAAACCTAATTTCCTAGGCTGATATTTACAAATAATAAATCTTATTATTTCCAGTTCAGTAAACCTTCTTATCTTCTTTTTAGAACAGATCAAATACAGTTAAAACCAATGCCGTAGTACTGGCACCACATCGTTCGTTTAGGAAGTATTTACTGAGAGCCAATAACATGTCTGAGGATAATCGGACAAAGCCTCTGGCCTCGTGAAGCTTGTGTTACAGCTGAGGGAACGACAGTACTTGACATGTAAATAAACACACAGTGAAGACAATTTCAGATGGTAACAGGTGCTAGGAAGAAACTAGAACAGATAAAGGAATAGAGGCTGTCTCAGGACAGGAGTTATGGCTTCACTGAGGACACGCTGTTTGGACTGAAACTGAAGTGATGAGAAGGAGCCATGCAATGTTCTGGAGGAAGAGCATTCCAGGCCGAGGGAACAGCCAGTGCAAAGGCCTGCAATGGAACGAGCTTGGCATGTCAGATGGCAGAAAGTAGGCTGGCTGGTGTGGCTGGAGCAGAGTGAAAGGGGGAGCAACTTAGAAGGCCAGGCCAGAGAGGTGGGAGGGGTGATTCATGCTGAGTCTTGTCGCACAGCAAGAACTTTGTTGTTTCTTTTTCTTTTTTAAAGATTGGCACCTGAGCTAACATCTTTTGCCAATCTTCTTTTCTTCTTCTCCCCAAAGCCCCTCAGTACATAGTTGTATATTCTAGTGGTAGGTCCTTCTGACTCTGCTATGTGAGATGCCGCCTCAGCATGGCCTGATGAGCAGTGCTAGGTCTGCGCCCAGGATCTGAACCAGCAAAACCCCGGGCACGTGTGAACTTAACCACTCGGCCACGGAGCCGGCCACAACTTGAGCTTTTATTTTAAGTGCACTGGGAAGTCACTGCAGATTTCCTGGCAGGGGAGTGACATGACGTGATTTATCCCGGCTGCTGAGTGTAGCACAGACTGTAAGGAGAAGGAAGGCTGGCACGGAGGGCGTTGCAGTGGATGAGGAGCGAGATGGTGGAGCTGGACGAGGATGGGAGTGGTGCAAGGGGGAGCGGGGCCCTGGTGTATCTTGAAGGCCTTGCTGACGGACTGAATGAAGGAATAGAAAAATCAAGGATGACTCCTGATTTTGGCTTGAGCAACTGGGTGGATGTGGATGATTATGAGATGGGGCAAACTGGAAGAGGGGCCATTTTGGGGGAAAAATTGAAAGTTCCACTTCGACTGTGTTACATTTGAAATGCCTATTAGTCACTTTGCAATTCTGCATGTTATCAACAAAGAAGTCACACATTCATTCAGTTGATACGTGTTGAATGAGTGAGTGGATTCCAGCCCTTTTTGGATGCTGGAGGCCAGACTCGGAGTTAAAGATGCAATTCAGAATGATGATGCTAACACCATAGGATGCAGTTTCACTGATGTTATCAAGACCAGTCATCTCAGCCACCTGCAGAGGCGCTGGGCTGGGCATGATTATCTCTAGTCTCCAAGGGAAGTGACTGAGTCTGGGAGACACCTCATGACTTGCCCCGTGTGCCCACCCCCAGGGCAGATCCAGGTCTGGACCTTTGCTCTTTCCGCCATCTCACACCAGCTTTTGTGAGCGGGCTGCAGGACCCCCAGAGAGCCGCCTCAGAAGGGCCTCACTTGATGTGGAACCAATAGCGAGCTTGGGGCCACGGTGCCTCTGGCCAGCCAGAAGTTGTGGGACCCAATTTCAGCCTGAAAGTGGCCTGCGCCCTCAGGAGGCAGCCCAGAGTTGGCCAGGACTTCCAAAAAGGCCTGACCCAGAACCGTAACAAGAGCGATGAGACCCAAAGGCAGGGCTCCTCTGCAGGCCCAGGTGAGTCAGAAGCACCACGGCGAAGGTTGGCTCCGGCGTGGAAATGGCATTTAGACTAGGTTTCTTCTGCAGGAGACGGGCCTCCTTTCAGGCGGGTAGCTCCCCTGAAGTGAATGGACAAGGCAAAGAGGGATGCGTGTGGCCCCTTTCCCAAGGTGTATGCCTTTCACGGCCCTGTTTCTAAACTTACAATCTTACAACCCAGCTCGGCACATTCCCCTTAAGAAAATTTAGTTTTGTAAATTTTCACATCAAAGATAGAGATATAGATATCTATTTTCACAGATGCAAATAATGTATTAAATAGTAACCATAACAGTGAGACTCAGACTTAAGCATAAGAGGCGATGGGAATAAGCGGTGGTGTCTTAGTCCATCGGGCTGCTATAACGAAGTATCACAGACTGAGTGGCTTACAAACACCTTTTATTGCTCACAGTTCTGGAGGCTGGAAGTCCAAGATCAGGGCATCAGTGTGGTCAGGTTCTGGTGGGAGCTCTCTTCCTGGTGTCTTCTCTCTGTGTCCTCACATTGTGGAAGCGGCTAGAGATCTCTCTGGAACCTCTTTTAGAAGGCACCAATCTCATTCATGAGGGCTCTACCCTTATGACCTAAGGACCTCCCCAAAGCCTCACCTTCTAATACCATCATCTTTGGGGGTTAGGATTTCAACATGTGAATTTAGCAGGCCGCAAACATTCAGACCATAGCAGACAGTATTGTGCAGTGGGTAAGAGCTCGAAATCTGAAGCCAGACTGCCTGTGTTTAACTCTGGGCCCTATTACTAACTAGTTATGTGCCCTTGAGAAAGTTTCTTAATCTCTCAGTACCTTAGTTTATTCATCTGCAAAATGGGGATAACAACAGTACCCAGTGGTAGATTGTACTGAGGATTAAATGAGTTAATTAACGTAAGGCATTTGGAATAGTGCTTGCACCTAGTATTCTACAGGTAAAAGCTATTATTATTAAGAAGAGCATCATTTTTATAGCTGAGTGACTTGTTAAAATGCCAAGTCCAGAGTCATACACACAGAGGTTCTGTTTCAATGGACCCGGAGTGGAGCCCAAGAGCTTTTCACAAGTAGTGCAAGAGATTTTTGAGAAGCCCTGGACTATAAGGCAAAAATGGGCATCCAGGAACAAGGCAAGGTGGGAGGTACGCCAGGGAGAAAAATGGGGTTAAAGAATAGCGTACACTTCCCTGATTCACAGTTTCATACTCTCTGATGTGGTGTGGTTAGAAAGGGAACCAACGAACTCTTCAATGGACACAAAGGTGGTTTCCGAAGAGAGGGATTTAACCGCACTATTGATTTTGCTTCATATTATTTCATTTTTATATATCTCCCTCCACTAGATTCTTTTATTGAGATAAAATTCCCATACCGTAAAATTCAACCTCTTAAAGCGTACAATTCAATTGTTTTTAGTGTATTGACAAAGTTGTGCAATCATTACCACTATCTAATTCCAGAATATTTTCATCACCTACCCAGAAAAAACATGTACCCATTAGCACTCCCCGTTCCCTCCTCCCCCAGCCCCCAGCAAACACTCAACTACTTTCTGTTTCTATGGACTCGCCTGTTCTGGACATTTCATGTAAATGGAGTCTCATGCTGTACGGCCTTTCATGACTGGCTTCTTTCACTTAGCATGCTTTCGAGGTTCATCCACATTGTAGCTTGTATCAGCATTATTTTCCTTTTGTGGCCAAATAATATTCCATTGTATGGTTATATCACATTTTGTTTATTTATTCACAAGTTGATAGACATTTGGGTTATTTTCACTTTTTTGACTACTATAAATCATGCTGCAATGAAATTTGTGTCTTCATTTCTCTTGAGTATATATCCAGTAGTAAAATTGCTCCATCATATGGTAATTCAATGCCCAACTTTTTGAAGACCTATTTTCCAAAGCTGCCACACCATTTTACACTCCCACTGGCAATGTATCAGAGTTTCAATTTCCCCACATCCTCACCAACACTTGTTATTGTCTGTATTATCTGTCTTTTTTATTTTCGCCATCCTAGTGTGTATGAAGTGGTATCTCATTGTGGTTTTGATTTGTATTTATCCAATGACTAGTCCTGTTGAACATCTTTTCATCTGTCAGTTTCTGGCCCTGCAGGGTTTTGGGTCCTCAGGCTGGGATGCCTGGAAAATGATTGTATTTAGAACATGCTGTTGACTCCTTCCCATCGAGTCTAAAGAGGAGCACATCTTATCAGCCTGCGAGCAAAGTCTAGGCCCTTTCTACAACAGATGTGGTTTTTGCCTGAGAGCCTAGCAAAGGAAGTTAACTAAAAAAGCTTTTAAAATTATTTCACAAACTAAATGAGCAGTTGAAGAAAATAAACTAATATGAATAAGACGTAAGAGAAACTCCATTGGAGGAAATTTCATTATTTAAATACTTGCTTAAAAGATACTTGTTTGCAGTGAAGAGTGAACCCACTGACTGCTCTTCCCCTCCATTGTTATGCAGGCCAGCACCCTGCCCCTGGCTTCCGGCTGATGCTGTAGCATACAAAGATAAACGGGCACTTTCTGGGGACCAGAATTCAAACTTCCTTCAGAGAGATCTCAGAACAACTAAGTCACACACAGGATGCTTCCTGACAGCTGGGGGTTTATTTGGGGTCCTCAGTTGCTCAATCACAAGAATTTCAAAGTGTTCCCAGCCCGCAGTTTGGGGAGTAGAGGGCAAAATTGCTGGGGGCCTGGAAAGGGGACTATATCACTAAGGATCTCTAAGCCTAAAGTGGATTGGAAACAAATTTGATTTTCAAGTATGGTGCAAACTAGGAATTCCCTAAAAATGAAATCACTAAATCAGTAGGAATCTATTGAGCATATTCTGGGAGGTTCTACACCTTAGCTGTTTGGGAAATTTGATTCCAAATTTGCATATCTCTTCTCCATGCACATTCTCTCATCCATGGGTAAGTAACTAGGGTAAGTATTGTGATGAGTCGCTTTGCTTTTTAGAGCTTATGGTAGTAGAAATCTCAAACCAAGGCAGATTAAAAAAAAAAAAGGTTGCGATGGTTTACTTGATATTCTATTCCCTGAGGGATGTCCGTCAGCCCTGATTGTCAGAACGGCTCTGCCCCTCTGGAAAGCAGGCAGCTGGAGGGACAGCTAAAGAGGAGAAAGGAGGGCCAGTGGCCAGCTAAAGGCGGCAGCGGTACACTTTACAAAGGCCCTGGCTTTACCACTGAGTAGCCACGTGATTTGGGGCAAATTACTTAGTTTCTATGAACCTCCATGTCTTCCTCTGAAAAACTGAGATAGGGCTATTTACCCCAAAAGGCTGAGCTGAGGCGTGAATACGCAATGAACACAGAGCACTTGGTGGAGTAAGAAATGGGACATGAGAGAGGCACTGTGATTCCGCCCTTCCCTCTGGCGCTCAGGGGGAACCTTCTTTCCTTTCCATTTCAAACTCTCAGACTCCAATCCCAAACCCCAGGGGTAATTCCAGGCCTTCAGAAGGTTTTCCATAAAAGTTTTCTTAGATGAAACAAATCCAGTTTTCTGATGGACAAAATATTGAATAGACAAATGGATTTGGTTATTTACAGATATTTATTGGGTGCTTATTATGTTCCAGAGGCTGTTGTAGGTACTGAAGAAACAGAGGTGAACAAAACAGACAAACTCATGGATGGAGCTTCCACGTTAGAAAGAAGAGAGAGACTCTAAATAAATAAATCATTAAAATGCATGGCTGCAACTGGTGGTTAGTGCTGTGGAAAATACAGCGGAGAGGGAACCTGAGGAGGGGCAGTGGTGAGGTGACGCTGGGGACGGCTCGGGGGATTCTTAAGGGCTTCAACTCAAAGTTCCAAAGGCTGAGTTCTTTGGGGGTGAGTTAGCTTTCCAGGGCTCATTTCTAAAGAGGCGCCATCTTCCATCCTGCTCAGCCGTCACCCTGGTCCCAGGCACCCAGGAGCCAGGCTCAGGGTCAGAAGCCAGGCAGCAGTGGTGAGGGCGAGCAGTGACAGGCCAGGCAGATGGAAGGGGACCCTGGGGCCATGCTCCAGGCCACCCAACCCTGGGCATTAGATCACCTTGGGAAAGATTCTCCACCTTGGCTCCATCTAGAAAGCCTTGCACTGCACTGCCTTGAATAGCACCAGACAAAGTCTGGTTTCATATGCTTCAAAGCCCGTCCCTGTTTGCATTGCAGAAATGACACATCCTTGTCCAAACTCATCCAAACAAACAGCTGTTAATTTCCTAGCAACACCGCTCTAACCATCCTTGTTTGGAATGGAATTAATCCTGGCACAGAAATAAAAGTTTATATTTCAGAAAAAAACCACAGAAAACTTCTCATAATTCTTTCTCTATGTCTTCCCTACAACCTCCAACCCCAGGGACCGTCTTTGACCCAGCTTAGCAGGGGGTTCCCTTCCTTCAGCAACTTGAAAGTCCTCATTGTGTGATAGCAGTGTTGAGAGAACTCTGCATCGATAATAGTACTCCAGCAGCTTGCACTTACATCCGGCCACCATGGGCTGGTTCATGACTTTACGGAATCATCAGTTTTCTGCCTCATGACAACTTTAGCAGGAAGCCTGGCCAAGCCTACAGAAAACGATTTAGAATCACGTGACATCGGGGTAAAAAGGCCTTACCAAATGGTCTGGTCAAGGATGGCAAATAGGTTGTATCCAGCGCTTGTCTCAGTGCTTGGTGCTGGCTCCCCCATCATGCTGGTCTGTAAAGTTGTCTCAGGCAGCTGGTGGGGAAGGGAGGTGATGGGTGACTAATCAGCAGCGTCTGTCTGCCACGGATGAGATGTAGGAAAGGAGCATCCCTTTTGGTGTTTACCGTGCTTAACCTCGTTCCAACAACTCATTTTACAAATGAGGGAACTGATATTCAGAGAGTTGAGGTGAGTCCACCAAGATCACACCACCAATGAGAAGCAGAGCTGGACCTGGAATGCAGCTGTCTAGATTCCCACCAGAGTATTATTTTCAACATCAGTTCTTTTTTGTTCTCATTTATCAGGTCTGTAGAGGGCTGATTCTATGAGACAAGGAGAGATTAGGGAACTGGCTGGCTCTGTGTAATGTCTGACACATGGCTCACGGTAACCAGCTTCTCCGGTGGTCCGGGCCTCGTTCCTGCTCTCTCTGCCCCCTCCCAGCAGGACCACATGCTTCAAGCTATTGAGGAATGAAGGATCCTTCAGATGCAGAAATCTACGGTGATGCCCAGGGGCCTGACTCCTCATCCAGAGCCTGAAGTCATTCCATGGTCCCTGTAATCATATTGCCCTCATCATTCTTAGCATTCCAGTTTGGGTGGGCTCAAACTTGTGATGGCATGCACAGAATTGCTTTTATTTTTCACTTAAAGTGATGTTGACGTAAATTGCACTTATTTCTATTTTAAAACTTAGCCTTCCTCGATAAGAATAACTGATTTATTTGGTGAGAAAAGACATTCATATTTGAATGTCACTAGAAGGGAAAAGGGACCAGAAAGGTTTTTTGGTTTTGTTTTAATTTATCAAGAGATAAGCTTTCTTTTAAAAATAAAGTAAAATAAACCCTGGCTTAACGGATAACATTTGCCTTTTCCTTTGGCCCAGGATCTGATCTCATGCCAAGCTCTGTGCCGGTTGTCACCTCCTCCTGAAATGCCCGACTTCTTCACCTGACAAGCCTTGTTGTTCCCTTTTACGTCTAAAGTCTTCCTTTGCCTTGTGGTAAGAGGGAGAAAATTTGTTTAGTTCAAAAAACACTTACTGAGCATCTACAATGTGTCAGGCACTGTGCTCGAACTCAGGATTCAGAAACAAATGCGCTAAGGCGCTGCCCTTGGGAAATTGAACTGGAACTCACAGTGAGCCGGAGAAACAGTGCTCAGCCTTGTGCCCCTTATCTCATTGACTCACCGCCCTAAATCTCCTCTTCTTGTGGTCGTGGACTGTGTGTCTTTGTTCTTCACTCTGTCCCCAGCCCCAAGCTCACTGCCTGGCACATGGTGCTGGGAAAGACTTGTGACTCATTGAGTAACTGATTCCTTACCACTATCCTAAAAGGTGGACGTCACTTTTCTCCTTTTACAGACGAAGAACTGAGGTCGACGGAGGCTAAGTTGCTTCTCCCAATTCTCCTTGTGGTGATGACTTAAGCCATGTGTTTCCAAACCATTTGCTTTTTCTCCCCTATAGCACCCCATGCCGCTTCACCTTTCTGGACTCTGTTTTCTTGTCTGTAAATTCAGAGGAGCAGACTGGATAATCCTACAATCCCTCAAGCTCTAAATTTCATAGCCAATGCCCAAAGTTCGTGCTAGAATGTGTACACCCATTTTCCCTGGAAGGGTTCTTATGTGTGCATGTTTTTTTTAACACGTATTTCTCCTGCCCTCATTATACTACCAGCTCTTTGAGTTTAATATTTCATTTTGTAAACCACGTGTAGCACCTGCAAATCTTTGTTCTCTGCTCAAGGACATTTCTTTCTTTCTTTTTTTTGTGAGGGAGAATAGCCCTGAGATAACACCTGTTGCCAGTCTTCCTCTTTTTCTTGCTTGAGGAAGATTGTTGCTGAGCTAACATCTGTGCTAATCTTCCTCTGTTTTATGTGGGATGCGGCCACAGCGTGGCTTGATGACTGGTGCTAGGTGCATGCCCAGGATCCAAACCTGTGAACACAGGGCTGCCAAAGCAGAGCACACAAACTTAACTACTACGCCACCAGGCTGGCCAAGGACTTCCCATTCTTTTAAGTTCATGACTCTGTAAACCTGCCTTATCTGAACCAAGTAAACCGTGCACTTCACTTCCTGATACCAAGAATCTTTTTGCCTGTTTTCTCTTGAGGACAGCAGCCAGCTTTGTGTGCTCTGTGGCAGGCCTCCAAGAATCTGGTGCCTGAAGATGGAGAAATTATGTCTTGGAAATGATGATTCTTGATTTTGAAGGGAAAAACACAGACTTAAAGTTTTGTGGGATTATAAAAAAAATCAATTGTATTTCTGTATACTAATGACAAAAAATCAAAAACGAAATTAGAAACAATTCTATTTACAATAGCATCAAAAAGAATAAAATACTTGGGAATAAATTTCACAAAAGCAGTTCAAGACTACTACACTGAAAATTAAAAAACATTGTTAAAGGAAATTGAAGATTTAAATAGATGGAAAGACATCCAATGTTTGTGGACTGGATGGCTTAATATTGTTAAGATGGCCACACTCCCCGATTGATTGACACATCCAACGCAATCCCTATCGACAGCCCAGCTCTCTTTTTTTTTTATGGAAATCGACAAACTGATACTAAAATCATACGGAAATGTAAGGGATGCAGAGTGGCCAAAACGATCTTGAAAAAGAAGAGCAAAGATAAAAGATGCATACTTCCTGATTTCAAAACCGCACAGCTACAGTAATCAAAACAGTGTGGCACTAGAATAAGGATAGACATATAGATCAGTGGAATAGGACTGAGAGTATGGAAATAAACTCTTACCTTTATGGTCAATTGATTTTGACAATGGTGGCAAGACAATTCAATGGGGGAAAGAAGAGTGTTTTTAACAAACGCTGCTGGAACAAACAGATATCCACATGCAAGAGAATGAAGTTGGACTCCTAGCTCACATCATGTACAAAAATTAACTCAAAATATAAGAACTAAATAAATATAAGAACTAAATATAAGAAATATAAGAACATTATGAAACTCTTAGGAGAAAACATAGGCATAAATCTTCATGACCTTGGATTGGACAATGGTTTCTCATATGTGACGCCAAAAGCACAGCAACTAAAGGCAAAAAATAGACAGGTTGGACTTCACCAAAATTGAAAACATTTGTGCTTCAAAGGATACTATGAAGAAAGTAAAAATACAACCCACATAATGGAAGAAAACTTTCGCAAATCACTTATCTGATAAGGGTCCAGTATCCAGAATATATAAATAGCACTTATAACTCAACAATACTAAGACAAAAAACACAATTTAAAAATGGGCAAAGGATTTGAATAGACATTTCTCATAAGAAGATATACAAATGTTCAATAAGCACATGAAAAGATGCTCAACAGCATTAGTCATTAGGGAAACACAAATCAAAACTATAATAAGATGCCACTTCATACACATTAGGATGGCTATAACAAAGAAGACAGACAATAACAAGGAGAGGGAACACGAGGAGAAATTGGAATCCTCCTTCATTGCTGGTGGGAATGTAAAATAGTGCAGTCACTTTGGAAAACAGTTTAGTAGTTCTTCAGAAAGTTCAATATAGAGCCACCATATGATCCAGCAATTCCACTCCTAGGTGTATATATACATTATATATAAAAACATTTGTCCACACAAAAACTTGTACATGAATGTTCATAGCAGTATTATTCGTAATAGCCAGAAAGTGGAAATAACCCAAATGTCTATCAACTGATGAATGGATAAACAAAATATGGATATCTATGTAATGGAATGTTATTTGGCAATAAAAAGTGATGAAGCACTGATTCATGCTACAACATAGATGAACCTTGAAAACATTACGCCAAGTGAAAGAATACAGTTACAAAAGACCACATATTATGTGATTCCATTTATATGAAATGTCCAGAAAAGGAAAATTCATAGAAACAGGAAATGGAATAATGTTTGCCAGGGGCCAAGGAAAGCCGGGAATGGGGATGACTGCTAATGGGTATAGGGCTTTTTTTAGGGGAGTGGTGATGAAAATATCCTGGAATTGTATAGTTGTAATAGCTGTACAATTCTGTGAATATACTAAAAAACCCTGAATTTCACACTTTCAAGTAGTGAATATTATGGCATATAAATTATATTTCAATAAAGCTGTTTAAAATAAATTCTGCAAGATCAAAGAAATCCAATAGGAAAGTAAGAGATTAACTGAAAACCCCAGGCTAGCCCCCATTCTTGGCCCTCGGAAGGCTCCCCACGACCACTGTGGCAGCAGTCACACCCACAGGACTCTAAATCTCATGGATCCTCAAAAGTTGTCTTGTCCACTTAGCCAATGATTCTTCAACCCCCTCCATAATATTCCCTCTGGGTGATCGTCCAGCTCGTGCTTGACTAGGCTCTTTTGTTCTCCTCTCCAAGCATTTGTTGGACACCTACTACGTGCTCAGCTCTGGGAAAAGCATCGAGGATACACTTTGCATTGTTGTCTCTTTAACGTAACAAACATTTATTTGAATATTTGTAATGTGTAAGACATTTTATTGGTTTCTATTCATTTTTGTTTATACCTCTTTTAGTTTGGATTCTCTCAGAGGCATATCCTGAGACAAAGATTCAAGTGAAAATAGTTTATTTGGGCAGTGCAGGGAACACTTTTAGGGAGGTGGGAAAGGGATCCAAGGAGGAAAGGAAGCCGAGAAGTCAGCTGCCCCGTGAGCCACTAAAGCTTAATCCAAAGGGAAACTCCGAGAAAAGGTATAAAACACATGTCTGAAACAGCATTCCACCTGCAGGCCGGGGAGCTGGGATATTTGCATGCTGATTCCTGAGTCCTTGGTTGAGTGGTCTTGCTGGGGACGTATTAATTTCTTAGTGCCTCTGGCTGACCAAGGAAGCAGGGGTCTTGCAGCCTTCCCTAGATGTGAACTAGAGAGGGCAGAACTCTCAGGCACCAGTGTAGACTCCAGCAATGTGTAGTTGGCAGGACCTGTGGTCCAGGGGACATGGGTGGGACGCTGACAGTATCAGCCACAATACTTTCCTCCTTCCACACACTGGAGATGGCGTACAAGAACATGCAAAATGCATCCTAACGCCATGAATTCGGTAAAAGAGGAAAAAAGATAAAAAGGAAAATGTCTTTCTGGTGAGGCAATGAATATTCTCCTAATTGACCCAGAAAAACAGATGCTATTTCTCAGCATATCCTTTGTCAAACACTGGCTTTCCAAAAATACCACCAAAACCACCAGTTGAAAAGGCAAAACTGAGTTGTCTGCTTATGATGATAAGTGAGCTCACAAACTTGACAGAGTCTCAGTAGCATCTCAAAGGTAAGAGGTTTGGGAGTTTTGAGGTTTTGAGGTCTAAAAGCTTGTTTAAAACAAGTCTTTCTGTGCAGGAGCTTGATTAGAATTGAGTACGGATCGCACTGTAATGAAGATTGGCGAACACAGAAAAGCCAGGGTTTCTAGGTGAGGGTTTTGAAGAATCTTGGAAAGCAAATAGTGGTTTACTGTTAATTATTGAAAAGCTGCACAGTCATGTCTTCATTTAAATGGTTTTCAGGAGGAAGTTCCTGAGGTGAGCAAAGAGTTATTTGCAACTTTTTTCTTCCTGAACAGGTGCTTTCTGGAATAGTAAAGTGGTGTTATTGCTGTAGTAAGTTGTGTAGGTGGAAGTGGTTTCTGTTGACACTTCAACAGAAGCCTATGACGTCACCCACTAGAATCTAATTCAGTGGAAGCAGCTCTTAGGAAGTCAACAGCATGTAATCTAGGTAGCCGTAGTTCTTGCTCAGTAGGGAAGAAACATGCACACTTCTCATCTCTGAGCAGCAGCAGGAGCAGGACTAGAGCGGGAAGTCCTGGAGTGCAGGGATATGACAGCTTCTACGGCTGTCAGCAGGTCATGCCGCCCTGGAGCCCCACTTTGGGCTGTTGGATAGGCTGAGAGTCGGGGAATCCCTGCGGTGATGTTTCCTAAATGACTCGTCCCCTGACGTGGATTCTGCCTCACCACCTCCCCCCCACCCCCACCCCCCCCCGCGGCCTGGCCCCTGTCCCAGCCCCTGCTTCTGCCCGGCTCATCCTGGCACTGTGGCTGCTGTCCTATTCTCTGCTGAGGGCGTCCCTCGGACGCAGTGTTTGGGGGCAGCTGGAGCTTCGGGCAGGATGCTCTCTGCTACATTGCCTGATAGAATCACCAAAACCGCAGGGGATGTGGAGCCTCCAACGGGGCTTGCACCGCCTCACCTCATTCGCTCCTCACAGCGCCCCGGCAGCCAGGCAGGCAGGGTGAGGCCATTCTCCCCGCCTGACAGAAGAAGAAACCAAGGCTCAAGGTCAAGTCAGCAAAAGAGTTGGGGACAGCAACTGGGTCTTCTGACTTCGTCCAGAGACCCTTCTTTCTGGGGTGGGAAATGTCCTAGCATCCTCAGCCCTAAGATATCTGTGACAAAATCACTGTGTACGGCCAAACCTCCACATCCGAGCAAGAGAAACCGCTCCTTCCAACCAGAAACGTGGTCGCGTTGGCTGCCCTCTGCGTGGCCATGCTCTTGAAACATTTAAAAATACAGGTGAGGGCCCAGCCCGTTGCCCAGTGGTTCAGTTCGCTCAGGGTTTCGCCGGTTCGGATCCTGAGTGCTGACCTGGCACCGCTCATCAGGCCATGTTGAGGCGGCATCCTACACAGCAGAACTAGAAGGACCTACGACTAGAATACACAACTATGTAGGGGGGTGCTTTGGGGAGAAGAAGGGAAAAAAAAAAGAAGATTGGCAAGCTGTTAGATCAGGTGCCAATCTTTAAAGAAAAAAAAAATGCTGGTGATTAATTTTTCCATTATGATAATAATAATGCTCATTATAGAAAATGTGCTTAGAGAGTGGATTTTCTGCTTCAGAAGGAAAGCCTTTGGCGCATTCTCGGGGATGGGGGGGCGGGGGGCGGGGAATGACCTCATCTGAAAGGAATGATGCTCCAGGCCTCAGCTCTGTCAAGGTCTCAGTGGTTTTGTGTTTCTTAGGGAGGACTGGGCCCTTCTTGCTCTCCGGGAGGGTAAATAAGTCCTTATGTTCCTAAGGCTTGAGGTTCTGGCTTAACAGGTCATCATGTCCTTTCAAACAAGCTGTTAAGCTTTATTGCGTAAGAAAAGAAAGAATGAAAGCTTTTGTGTAAAAGAGGTGGGGGAGGCAGTGCTCCAGGGAATGGGGCCACCAATGGATGGCTCACCTGCTGGATGCCAGCGCTGAGGGTGGTCTGGGTTGGTTTGCTGTCTTCAGCATGCCCCGATGACAGGACAGGGAGAGCACTAGGGGGAAACACTCTGATGTCCGGGGCTGTGCTGGCCCAGAAGCCTGCCCCTGCTGGAGCCCACTAGTGAGGGTACGAAGTCCCCTTGAACGCAGAGCACCTCATTACTTGATTGAGGTGTGAGCAGGTGAAGCTTCACAGAAGGCTTGCTCTTCACACCTCGCTCAACACCCCAGGATGCCTATAAGGCCCAGGGAATCTGGAACTAGTGTGGGAGCTGACTCCCATCTCCGTATCTGGAGGCCAGACAAGAGGTGCCAATGCACCCTGAGTGGGGAGCTGAGAGGACTGGACTTTTCATTGTAGAAAAGTTGCAAGAATGCTGCGTGCTTCCTCAGCCCAGCAAGCTCAGTTAACAGCACTGAGGTCCCAGGCTCCATGGAGCCCCTCCACCGCCAGCCATCCCCCAAGATCCGGAGGGGCTGGCCTCAGCTCTCCCTCCAGCACAGGCTGCTGCACCTGTGCAAATGCAGCTTTTAGCCAGAAGAATCCTCCCTTGGAGAAAGGTGAGCCTCAACACCCTGGAGCGCTGGTGACAGGGCACTTCCCCACCTTTCTTCTTCCTCGAGTCAGCAGCATGTTGCTGCACCTGAAACTGGTTAAGGCCACCTGGGATTTTGAAATCCAAGTATTTGCAGAAGATGCTTCTCTGGGAAAAGAGTAAGTCCTGGTGTCAGCAGGGCAGTGAGTGTAGCAGAGCGGCAGCTCACGGAGTTCAGAGCCCCTTGCCTGTGGAGGTGAGTGCAGGCCATATGTTCCTGAGTGGGATACACGGCTTTTGTGTGGCCCTCCAGACGTGATGAAAGTCCGACTGTCTCCTGGCTACCGCCTCTCACAGTTCGCAGTAAGGCTCGTCTCCCACTACCCGTGTGAGGCAAGGGGACGGAATGTGATTGAATCTTGGCCTGTGTATTGTGAGGATCATGTGCATTTTTGTTTAATTAAATCGAATTCAATAATATATAAGCCACATGTGGTTGAAGAATAATGCCCACTCCCCCCCCCCCCCGCCCCCAAAATTGTCCGTGTCCTAATCTCCAGAACCTGAGACTACGGTAGGTTGCATGGTAAAGGGATCAAGATTACAAATGAAGTTAAGGTTGTTAACCAGTTGTCTTTAAGACTGGGAGATTATCTTGTATTATCCAGGTGAGCTGGTTGTAAAAAGAAGGGTCCTTAAAAGTGGAAGAGGGAGGCAAGAGAGCAGGTTGAAACGATGAGATATGAGAAGGACTCAAGCTGCTATTTCTGGCTTTGAAGACAGAGGAAGGGACTGTGGGCCAAGGAATATGGGCAGCCTGGAGAAGCCGGAAAAGGCGAGAAAACATTCACCCCTAGAGCCTCCAGAAAGGAATGCAACGTTGCCCGTTTGTCACCTTGATTTTAGCCCAGTGAGACCCAGGGTGAACTTCTAACCTACAGAACTGGAAAATAATAAGGTTGTGTTGTATTAAACCACCGAGTCTGTGGTGCTTGTTACAGCCACCGTGTGTTAACAAATCTTCGAGAAACAGCCCTCCAGGCATTGGAGAATGTTTTGGTTTTCAGATCTCTGCTTTCAAACAAGGCCTCTCTAGCTCTAGGGTTCTCCAGACCTTGTGTTTCAAGAGGAAAACACATTCTTAAAGTTCCTAGACTTCATGGCTGCAAAAACAGTCTGACGAGTCTCAACTAAGCAGGGAACAAGGATGATAAGGTATTGTTTTCTCCAGGCACCACCTTTGCCCACCCTGTAGTGACGTCTTGAGGAGATTCCATAACTCACTGGTCATGTTTGGTACCAACCCAGTCTGGGTCAAAACTCCAATCTCAGATCCAATTGAAATCTCACCTTCCCTCTCTCCCTGGGGAAGTCAGGTGTCAGCTAGGCACGTGAAGTAGAACAGTGTGTGTGGTCTGCCCTCTCGTTCTTCATTTTCATGGGTCAAGTTGCTCTAGGTTGGAAGGCGGAGAAAGAGGAGGGATGGGGATCAGGGCCATGGAACATGACTGGTCACCTCTCTGTGCTGGGGAGGTGTCGTTTGTCTTGCCCTGGCTCAGTCAGGGTCCCTATGATACTGGAAATTTCGGCTGGTGTGCAGGTTTCAGCATAAATGGGGGGCAGATTTTCTCTGGGTCATGTCCAGCCACACTCCTGTCCTGAGGCCCCCTTAGGGCAGCCACATCGCCTCTCGGCCAGCATTGGTCTGTGCCTTTAGCCTCCTCTCTGGGTGGGTATTACCTCACTTGCCTAGTCGGCTTATTGCCAAGCAACTACTGGACAGCCACCTCGCTCCTCTGCCCAGGCTGCTTCCCCCAGCCTTCTGCCTTCGGAAACCTCCAAGTTTGGGCCTCAAAGTTCATGGGTGCCTCCAAACTCCAGACGCGCAAGTCGGGTCCCACAAGAACTTTTCCAGTCACCACACATGGCTCCACTCAGTCTTACAGCACGTCCACCTCTCCACCCAGATTTGGGGAGGAAGCAGCCTCTCCCTGTGAGCTCTGCACTGGCAAAAACTTGTCCTCTTTCTCCTCCCTCCCCCAGTTCTCTGCTTCTGCTGCAGAGGGGAGCTGGGGTGAAGGTTGGGGGGAGCCAGCAGGGCCCCTTCTGAAGTCTGTTATTAAATCTGAGCCTGCGGCTGGCCTTTCTTTAGAAGGAGGGTTCCTAACAATCTTGTTGTCAAATGTGGCACAGGCCTCCCAGTCCCATTCAACTTTCCATTCCAGGAGCTTTTCAAAAATCCCAATTTTGGATGGTGCCTTTTCTTGAAATCTTCTTGGTCAGTTTTAACAACCGCCCTAACTAGAAAGGTGGATTTGAAATAAAGGCCTCTGTGAGCAAAGTCTATAAGAATTAAGTTTCAGGTGTATAAAGATGGAAAAAACCCTGGGGGCTGGCCCTGTGGCATAGCAGTTAAGTTTGTGCGCTCCACTTTGGTGGCCTGGGGTTCACAGGTTCATTTCCTGGGTGCAGACCTACACACCGCTCAGCAAGCCATGCTGTGGCAACATCTCACATACAAAATAGAGGAAGATTGGCACAAATGTTAGCTTAAGGACAATCTTCGTCAAGCAAAAAGAGGAAGATTGGCAATAGATGTTAGCTCAGGGCCAATCTTCCTCACCAAAAAAAGAAGAAGAAGAAGAAGAAGAAAAGAAAAAACTCAGCCCCACAGAAGTAGAAATGGAAAAGAACTGAGGAATTTTACTAAATACAATAAAATAATAGCTGGGGTAGAAAGAAGCCAAACCTTTGAGCTCTAGGCACCACCCAGGGAACAGCCCTCACCTTTCTCTGAGCTTCTAGCTGCTAAGAAACTGACTTTGACTCTGAGCAGAGTCACACTGGGGCTTCCACCTGTGACCCAACTCCTCAGCCCTTCCTAGTTAGTGGGCGTAGACAAGGCCATATTAACAGTAATGCGTGCCCACGCATACCTGCCTCTTACCCGGCCATACAGGGCTTTCTCTCAGTGCCCACCTCCTAGTCCCAGGTGTCTCTGCATCCCCAGAAGGTCCCCCCAGCTGTGGGAGACCCCTGGACTCCGCAGCTAGTGTGCTCGGTGCTGCTCTCGGATGGATGCGCTGGAGCTGTGGTCTGCGTGAAGGGGCGGGGCAGTGCTGCTTTTCCCTGCTGTGAGCTGTTAAAAGGTCCCAAGATAGTGTTACTGGGCCCTTAAGTCTTACAGATGTTTTGGGTTTCATTTATTTAACAAACACTTCACACTAAAACCCTCTGAACACATTACAAACATTAACTTGTATGAGCTCATAGCAACCCTGGGAGAGAGGAACCTTGTCTCATCATTTGACAGATAAGGGAGCTGAGCACAGAGAGGTCAGAAAGCTTGACCAAAAGTCAGTGAGCAAGTGGAGGACAAAGCTGGAATTTTTTAAAAAAATATTTTATTTTATATATATTTTTTACTAGCAGCCCTTCCTCTCTCTGTGGCCCAGATGATGTGTCCAAGAGCCCAGGCTGAGGACAGACTCTCCCGGGCTGAAGTCAGAATCACCTCTGGCCTGCGATGCCTAACATCTTCCTCCTGGCTTGGCTCACCGCCTGGCTCCCTCCCTGGAAGGAATTCTCCTACGCCCCTTACAGGTAACCACTGTCAGGCAGCCCAAGCAGCATCAGAGGTCTGAACCCCGACAGAGGAGGAAAGAGATGCAGCCCCAGCTAAGCCTACTGTGGCTCCTTCATCGGATGCAGAATGGGGGGCGTCTAGCTTTGACTGCTTTCTTCTCAGGCAGAATCTTTGCAGAATGACCATTTTTTTCTGGCCATCTGGTGCTTCCTTCTCAACCCAGGAGGGCTATATTGGTCTGAAGAAGAAAAGCGAGAAGGAGCTCCGTGGGCTGGCAGGCCAGGTGGGAAATGACTGTGCGTGCTCCCTGAGCCGGAGGAGACGCGGCTCCCCTGCCCACTCAGGGAGCGGGGCCCAAAAGCAGAGGGAGGTCAACGGCGAAAACTTCCCTGTCCTTGGCCCTCCACAGTCTCCTGATTAAAACATTCAGGTGTACTGCAGTTGAAAACAGAGTTGGAAAAACACCTCGGGGCTTCAATCTGCTCAGTATGAGGATGACAGGGGCTTACACGGAAATGTTTTCTCTTCACTTGCATTCAGCGCCTGGAGGAAGAGCGGAGAGGCGGCTGCCGGCCCCATCCCAGGCCCCTTCGCCCCCAGCCCCAGGCTGTGTTGAGAGGCGCCACAGGCTCCACCAGCAGCAGGGTGGCTGACGAAACGCCCAGCTATTTAGACAAACAAGTGTTCAGGGCGAAGGCAGCCTCCCTCCCTCGGCAGCCCCAGCCCTCCCTTCCTGCCAGAGTCGGGGCTGATTCCCTCGGATGATGCTAATGAACAGCTCATAAGTACTAACAAGCTCCTTGGCACCCGGAAGCTAGGCAGAGTAACTTCCAACGTGAATTTGGGCCACGTCTAGACCCCAGCGCAGTTTCAGGATTTTCAATTGATGAGTCTGCGTGGCACAAGACGTGAGAGGGGGCTCTCCGCGGCTCCCAGAAAGTGGGCTCCTTACGGCCACATTGGGCCCCTCGCAGACCCGTTTCTAGGTCGTGAGACTTCCCCCCGACAGACAGGCACGAGCCCTGAAACCGTCCCTGAGACCCGGAATGCGGAGCTGGTTCCAGAAAGTCCAAGATGGCTTCTTGGTCTCAGAGAACATTTACGTGGGGATGGGAAGCAAGGATCACGAAGACGTCCCTACCCAGCCCCTGCCCCGCCCCCGGCTAAAGCTGCCTGTCAGTGGGTGCAATCCTCTGAACTGTGCTCGGGCCTTCGGCGGACTGAGAAGACTTCATTATGGATGCGTAAGGTTAATTCGACCTATTTCCCTGAGCACTGTTGTGTTTTCATGAGGAAACTTCTCTCAGGAGAGAGCTGGATGAAATAACACCTCTGTCCTCCTCTCCTACTCCCGCCGCGGGGGCCACATGCCTCTTTCCCAGGTTGGTTTGGGGATTCGCTTTGCCGTTCCCACGAGGCTACTGGTTTTCCTCTCATCCTCGGGTTTGGCCTCCTCCTCCGAGCCGTCCCAGGCCTGGGTGGACGAGGCAGACGCCAGCTGCTCGCACTCCCCTTCGACCGTCCTGCACATTCTGCTAGTCTCCGCCCCAGGGCTTTCTCGGGATTTCTCTGTCCGCAGGAACGTGCTCTGCCCACAGGCGGGGCAGGCCAGACTTGCCCAGAGTTAATGCCCTCCGCCAGTGACAGAGTGACTGGCAGACACATCCTTCAGCTTCCTCGCCCCTCGGGTGAGGGGACAAGGCCAGGCAAGGTCTGCGCCATCCTCCAGAGATCCCCATGGGAAGGAGCGCAGCTGTCCACAGGGCCACCTGCTCATTCACCGCACTTCGTGTCTGTCTCCTTCCCTCGTCAGCCCACTGAAAGTCCGGGTGGGTCGGAAGCGTTAGAAAGAAAGAGGGGACATCAGAGAGAAAGGGCCTCCTTTAGAGTCTCATCAAGTCCAAAGCCACAAGAAAAGCAGACTCTGGTGAATCCTCTATGCGAGCAGTGGGCTCTTATCGCTGTCCTTGGGTTAATAGTCCCATCTGTCTCACCAACCACAGGGCCATTGAGGACACAAACTGTGGCACATTGATCCTTTTTTCTACAGTGCCTGGCACAGCTGGGGCATTTAGTAGAGTCTCAAAAAACGCTAAACTAAGTAGAGCTCCCTACACAGAGGCTCGGTTGGCAAAGGCTGGGATGAGAGTGGGGCTCTTTGACTTTCTGTCCATCTGAAGCCACCAAGAGCAATAGTTCAGGCATTGCCACATCCCATCTTTCTCTAGCTCTGGAGGAGCCCTGTCACCTCAAGGCTTGTGAGTGACGTAGGGCTCCTTGCTTCAGGCCTCTGAGGTGGGCTTCAGGTGAGAGAAGCTTGGAGCTGGGCCTGCCTTGTCCCCAGGATTGTGACCGCAATGGCCAGGGCTTCTTTACATGCTGTGTCTGCAAGGATCGCCCTGGACACCGCTCCCACGATGTGATAATATTTGGTTGTAGTGTTTAATTATTGTACATAACTGGAGGGCAGGGAACCAGGAGGATGTTGAAAAATCCTGCTTAGGTCTGAGCTTGGGAACAAGCTTGAGGAGTCTGTTTTATATAACCTGGCTGAAAAATTCCCTAATAAGTTAAAGAAAGAAAAGAAAAAAAAAAGAAAAAAAAGCCGTTGGCACTTGAAATGAAGACCAGATCATCAAGTCCTATTTGCTGCCCACAGGTCTTGGACTCCCAGTTACTGCCTTGAGATCTGAGCGTCTGTAGATACTGCCGGGTTAGTGAGCCCAGGGGAAGACTGGGGAGGAATTGACGAACAACTGTGTCTGCACTTTGCACTTCCTTGGCCTGAGTCACCAGGCAAGCTCATCTCTCCTCCCTAAGAAATGCGGAGGACGCAGGCCTGGGCGTGCCATCTCTGGGACGTAGCCAGCCCCAGATTCTCTGCCTGCTGAGTGACCTGGCCAACTCACACAGGTAGTGCCCGTGTGTTCTTGGAAAAGAAGCACCAAAGTGGAAGAGGAGGTGGAGGGAAGCTAGAAAGGAGCATTTTTCTAGGACCCTCTGCCCAAAATTAAAAGTTTGCTGGGGGGCCGGGCCCCGTGGCTGAGTAGTTAAAGTTCTATGCGCTCCACTTCCACAGCCAGGGGTTCATGGGTTCGGATCCAGTGAACCCATGGGCACAGACCTACTCCACTCATCAGGCATGCTGTGGAGGCGTCCCACATACAAAGTGGAGGAAGATTGGCAGGGATGTTAGCTCAGGGCTAATCTTCCAGACAGAAAAAAAAGTTTGCTGAGAAATGCCTCTGATGGCTTTAAATGTCACAGATGATTTACTCCAGGAGGGACCCAGTCCACACTGGACTCGGCCCCTGTGTACTGATTCTTGCCTTTCCCCAGCGCCAGCCCTCAGCAGCATAACGTTTACATGTGGGTATCTGCAAGTGGAGCCCAGAAGAAGCCTTTCCTCCCACACGAGTAGAGTGGAAACTTACAGATTTATCCCAGAGTTTAAAAATTAAATAAACAAAAGAATGAAAGAAGAGATGATGATAGATAGATCATACATACATACATACATGTGTACGTACATTTTCTCAGGTGCCAGGCCCCAGGCAATATTCCGGCTCAGAGCTCCACCTTCAGCACCTGACAGCGGGCCCAGCTCCAAGCTTCTTTCGTCTCAAAGTACCACATAGCTCTTAATCAAACATCCCTATGTGGGGGCTCCTGATCCCTGAACTTAACGTTGACTCTCCAGTACAACAGGTAAAGTAGCTCGAGAAAATGGGGTGTGACTATGCCTAAGCTATTGGTTCTTGGCAGCTTTGGATGATCAGATCCACCCGCCAGTGTGCTAGGCTTGCCAAGGCCCCATCCTAAGATTATTCCTGGGCTCGGTTTCGTCCTAGCTGTGTAGAGGATTTACTCCTTGTAAGGCGTATTTTGATTCTCAGAGCACCACAAGACAATGTGGCTCCCTTATCCTGAGCAGTCAGTCAAGAACCATCTGGTCAGCCTGCACCATGAACACAGACCTGATGGAGCTGTCAAGGATCCAAAAGATGTAAGATATTGGGGCTTGCTCTGAGTTTTCCCCCTTGTTAGGGAACCAGTACTCACACAGCAGTGACTGTTAAGGTCACTGTTAAGTTGGCACCTGCTGGCTGTCGCACACGATAGTTAGATGAACATGGGCTCTGGAGTCAGACAGCGGGTATGCATCCTTGCTCCCTCTCCCAGCAGCGTGACTGTGGGCGGGCTGCTCCATCCCTCACCCACTCGTCCGCCTCTCTGGGCATGTTAGGAGGGTAAATGGGATGGCCTGCGCTCCACACAGTGCCTGGCACACAGGAAATATTCGGTACCTTCAGCTATTGTTACTTTTCTGCAGCTCAACTGTGTGTCCTTTGTGGACAGAGGCTGATTTTCACAGCTGTTATCTCCCGCAGGGCCTTTCATATATATAATATAATACATGCCCGAGAGTGCGTTGATCTACCTGGGGGAATGTGTGACACGAGGAGAGAAGAGTTCTATTGTGTAGGACAATTTTCTTCAGGAAAGAAAAAGTGGGTGAATTAATGAAATGGTACAGATTTTGAAAAAGTCACTTTGTCCAATAAAAGTATTTTCACCTGCACATATTCATATTGTAAAATAATGAACCAAGATTTCTGTACATATAGCTCATCCTGGGATGTTTAAATGGGGATAACAGACAGAAGCTGAAACAAGCACAGTAAGCTACACATAATCTCGAGAAATGCACCACAAATTTGTAGCTTGTTCAGATGAACATCACAATGGGTCTTGAGGGGAGCACGAGAATGAAATTTTCAAAAAATAAACTTCTCCCTTAGTCCACACTGTCAATCACTGCCAAGGCCTGACTCTTGGCAGACAAAATGGTCCTGACGGACCGATCCCTGCCTGGGCCACTGTTCAGTGATGCCTGGGCGGACCATGGCAAAGTGAGTGAGTGATCTGTGTCACTCTACCTCAGCCCCACAGCACGACTTGGATTACCAAGTGGGCTAAGCCAAGACGAGGCCCCTTCTGCTCTAACATTCCTTTACGTCTCTCTTGCTGTTATATAATGGAAGAAGGGCCGGATGCGGACTCAGGAGGTGGCCTGTGAAGGGGTTCGGAACAGACCTCCCCAAGAGGTGCACTTTGCCATGTGGAATAGTTTGAACTGAAGGCAATTGAGACCCTGTGGGTCTTTACCTCTCCCTTTCTACCTCTCCCTTAAAGAATTTAAGCTAGAGGCCTCACCCAGAATAAGAGTTATTATCAGAAATAACTTTTTATGACCTATCTATACGGCAGGGCGAAACCTCTAACTGCTGAACCTTTGCTCTTCTTATCATCCTGTGAACTACCCTCCTCCCCTCTGAAGCCTCAGGCCCCTATCCCATTACTTAGCTCATCATGGCATAAATACTTCATTTACATTTCTTTCTCTGAATCTCTCATGCATGTGAGGTTCCTGTATGTGCAAAGTTAAATTTGATTGTCTTCTGTTAATCTGTCTCATGGCAATTTAATTCTTAGACCAGCCAGAAGAACCTAGAAGGGTAGAGGAAAAATATCTTCCTTCCCACACCTACATTCATATTCCAGCCCTGCCACTCACTAGCTGAGCGACCTTGGTTGACTCACTCAACCTCTCTGAGCCTCATTCAAAAAGGCCATAAATCTATAGATTTATAGGTGGGAACATCTGTATATATAAAATGAAGGGAACTGGGCCAGGTAGTCTGTGAGGCCATTTCTAGCTCTAAATCCTGACCTCCCGTGAGATGTGAAAGAATGAGATTAGAGGGAGGCAGCACGGCTGAGGGCATGCAGGGTGGGTAGGTGCTGGAGCCCAGGGTTCTTTCAGAGACCACAGCCACATTCCTTTTGCACCACCCCCAGGATGTACACACAAAGCCACATACCATAGTCCCACCTCTAGGTGTGGATGGCAAATATTCATTTGAATCACTTAATGACTTAGTATTTGCTGAGGACCTTCTGCAGAACAAGGGGCTGAGGGGCTGTGCTGCGAGGGGTACAAAAGGCGGGCACATCAAAACCCCTGCCCTGGGGAAGGTCAGGGTCCAAACGCCAGCTTTGTCTGCAGCAGACTGTGTGGCTTTGCGGACACCATAACCTCTCTAAGTCTATTTCCTCATCTGTGAAACAAGGAAAATCAATCCTATGTTGCTTGCTATAAGAATTAGAGATAATATAGGTAAAGCTTGTTGGATTGTTTCCAGGATTGGATTGTTGTAAAGATAGATGTTATATGTCCAGCTCCTGGCACAGCGCCCAGCACCTGTAATTACTATAATTACCATTAATATACTCTTATCATTGTTGTCAGTATGGCTAGCATTAATCATGCTTTTGGAAGAGAGGACACCTGAAGGGGGAGTGGGGCTCAGTGACTGGCAGGTGAGTTTCGATCCAAGAGCTCTTTGCTTCCCTAAGGCCTGGCCTACGTGCATCACACCTCCACTTGTGTTCCTACGAAGCCACTCATGTGTCTGTCATTCATTCCCCAGAACTCTCAGACCCACCCTTCCAGAAGGCTTTCTAACAGGAAATATAACTGTTATTAGATTTTTTTTTTTAAAGTTAAAATCAAGTTCAGCGCTCATACATTTTTTTGGGCGTTAACTGTAAACCTCTCCTGTTCTTTGAAAAAACAAACCTGGATCTCTGTGCCGATCCAGAGGGAGGCTTTGTTGTCGGAAGTTCAGTCTGGGGAATCTGCAGCCTCTGCCCTTCTAGGAGGCTGATGCAGGCCAGGGCCATGCTGCTGCCCCCCACCAGGAATGTAAGAAATCCCTTTGATCTCTAAAGAATCTAGATTAACCGGCCTTCTTGGTGGGCAAGGAGACGGCTGTAAATTCTAGCATTCATTCAAAGGCTTTCAAATTCTTGTTTCTTAAAGCTATTCCATTAATTAATTCCATTCACATCACCACCATTTTTTTGCTTTTTTCCTGTGCTCTTATTTTTCTCTGAAACCACAGCAATGTCTGGGGGGGTTGATAAATTCGTAATCATGGGAAAGAGTTTTACTTCTTTGGCCTCGCCTCTCCTCTCCCCTACTGTCTCTCTCCCACAAAAGCTGTATTTTCTCAAGTTTCTCTTCTTTCTGCTGGGATGCTCATCATCAGAATTACAATGTATTAAGTACTGTGGAGGATCAGATTTACTGCCCCGAAATGTGTCTCTTTGGCTTGATTATTTTTAAGGACAAAAGACTCAGGAAGAACATTTGACCTTCTCCCAAATTGCCTAAAAGAATTTAGGATAGAAGGGCCTGTCCCAGGAAGGAGGTATCACCATAGATCATTCTAGGCGTGGTAGAAAGGAAGGCATCCAGTAAGGGCCATTTCATCAAAAGATCTCTTTCGGGTCCGTTGTCTATAGATGGCCCAGGAAACACTTGTTTACTCCCATCCCCATGTAAATGGTCTTCCTCCCCTTTGAAGTCCCTAACCACTACCTCCCACATCCTCCTTTGTCTTTAGCTGAAGATGGTATTTAAGGTGGTGACTTCAGCCATTTTGGCAAGTTCCTCAGTTTTCCTGGGTTTCTCCCCAGTATGCATGTTATTAAACTTTACTTTTCTCCTGTCATTCTGTCTCATGTCAGTTTCATTCTTAGACCAGCCACAAGGACCTGGAGTGTAGAGGAATAGTTTTTCCTCCTCTGCAGTACGTACTACATGACAGAAATTAGCAAAATTCTTCACTTACTTTATTTCATGTATTCCTCTCAACACCTCCTGTCACAATCCCCTGTTATATTATTATTCCTCTTTTATAGACGAGAAGTATAGTATGAGAAATAAAGTAACTTTCCCAAGGTCACACAGCCACTAGGGTAAATCTAGTACTTAAATCCAGAATGCCAATGACTAGTCTCTTCTTTACCGTTACACTACTTTCTCCAAATTTCTAGATACTTCTGTGAATCCTATACCTTGCTTTTGGTGGTCCAAATTATATTCCTGAGGGCTGAGGAGTCACTCCATTCTAGATAAGTTATTGTTTCCAAGGACAGTCACAAGTGTCAATGAAAATAATCCATAGAGCAAGATATAAATGAAGATTGAGGTGAGTTCATTATGAGCCAGATCTGAGGACTAGCTTAGCCCAGGGCCTCCCTTCCCCAAGGAGGGGAGGGCACCAAAGAAGTGGGGTATGCAGAGTGGTTATATACTGTCCAAGAGCTTGTATCACATTTGATTGAAATGTCCCTCTTACAATAGTCATGAGACTGCTCTGTCAGCACAGCAATTGATGGACACAGCAGGTAGTAGGTCTGCTGTCTTGATGGCACAGCAGGTAGCAGGTCTATTGTCTCAAGTTGGGTGGTCACAGGTGAGCGCAGCAATCAGTTCCTAGCCTAGGGAGAGATGCTTATCCTTAATGAAATGCTGTCGGGGGAAGTTGCACCTTTATCTTAAGGGTGTTTGTTCTTGCCATAGCAAATGCTTAAAGCAGATACACAATGCATGCTCAATGGCCACGTGAGGCTCCTTTGGAAAAACAAGGTCAGGTCAAATTAGGTTTACACCAAATGGCTTCCTCATATACTCCAATATATCCTATTGCTTGCCATTTGCTTGTCACAAGCCACCTTAAAGCAGCTGCCCAGATTGGCTTTCTGATCTAGGCATACTTGAAAATGGACTGGTCAGCCATGTGGCCTTGCAAATATTGTGGAGACCACAGCTTAATACTCTTAGGGCAACAGATCTGTACTGGGACATCTCAGGTATTCCCTCACTGAAACTAAGTTCTGTAGGCCCTCTAAAAACTCCTTAAAATATTTTCTCTCAACAACACGGTAACCCACCTATGGCAGTTTCTGTGCGTTAAGGGCCCCAGACACAGGGATCAACAGGAAATAACCCAATTGGGAGCAGGCAGAGTCAGGGCGGAGGTGCTGGAGTGTCAGACGTCTGACAGAAAGGTACAGGGAGAGGCTCCCTGTGGGCTCTTCAGATGTGAGGCCAAGTGAAAAAGTGGTTGTGTCAGCTGAGATCATCTTTCACGCACATCTCCACCCAGAAGGGTTTCAGAAGTTACATGTTGCTCTAACCTGCTGCCCACACCACTTCCTAAGTTTCTGGATTTCTAGAACTTTTCCTTCCCAAGGAATAACCCCAAAGTCTTAATTCTAATGCATCAGGTCTATATCATTTGTATGTAATTTACTAGGAAAGTCTGGGGTGGACGGTGGACATGAACAACAAGATCCCAATGTATCTGTTCTTTCTGCCTGACAACCAAAGAGCTGAAAGGAGCATGTCCAAAGCAGAAACAGATGGTAGATTAAGATTGGGTTAGGTATATAGGTTTCTTTTGTTAAATTAATTCAACAAGGAGGCCATGAGACTGAGGTGGCCCTAATGCCATGGTGGCCTATGTAAGCAAACCCAAATCTAAGCCTGTAAATGCTTCAAGGTTATAAAATAAAAACCCTAAGGACAACCAACCACAAACAGCCAACTAGGCTTTAAGCTATAGCCAATGAAATAATTTCCTTTCTTTGCTTCTGCCTTTTCTCTGTATGTCTTTTCTCTGATTCATTTTAGCGGAGTGCTCCTCACCACTTCTGGTTTGTTGCTGCACAGTTCAGATGGATTTTTGCTCAAATAAACTCTCAAAATTTTTCATATGCCTCAGTTTATCTTTTAACACTTAACCCTTTGAGGCCCCCAAAGCTAACATCTTCAGACACCAAGAGGCAGTCCTCTAGTGGTTATCAACTAAGAAGGGAGGACAGTACCTTTTAGAGGGCGTTTAGAAATGTGGATCGTGTCATGGTTGTTGCAATGACTGGGGAGCGTTGAAGGATTTAATGAAGGGGCCAGGTGTTCACCATAATCCCTAACAACGATACCTACCCTACAGGGTTGTGGTAAGAATTAAATCATATGGATTCAAGAATTATGTAAGTCATAAAGCAATTCTATCTAAAAGGTGATTTTATTATTAAGCAGACAATTCTCCTTCTTCAGGGTCCTCTCAGGTCTAAACATCCTGCAGTGAGGGGACAGTTCTGCACTCTGCACCATGTCCCATCTCAAATGGCAACAGCACCCCTGGGTGGGTCCCTGCTCTCAAACTGGTGCTCAACTCTGGACCTAATCTGGAGTTCTGCACAGTCAATCTGAGCTTTGTCTTCAGGGAATTTTGTTGAAAAAGGACTGATGTCATTGTCAGCGTCATCCTCAACAAATATATATGGAGACCCTGTGACCTGGAAGGCAGTGTGCTACCTAGTGAAGAGCAGTGAAATGCTTTGAGAACCGAGCAGACTCAATAACACAACCCTCAGTGTGTTACAGTGATCTGGGACGTCTGCATTTACCTTAGAAAGGTGATGTGTCCCCTGCCTCTTTCTTCTCTCTCATTCTAGATAAATAACGGTTTGCTCCATGAAGCCAGGAAAAACAAAATCCTTACCTACAAATGTCCACTAGCACTTTCTGTCGGTGTCCAGTCTTCTCGTATGATGTACTTTCCCCGCGGACGTCTCAGAATAATTAAAAGACCCTAGACTTACATAAAAGGTTGGCCAGGCTCTGCTCTAAAATAATATTTCAGTCTTATCAGTTGGGTGGGTATTTTGTTTCCAAATTTAGCCTTTACAAAATTACGCATGAAAAATATTTAATTCTCAGAGATTCTGAAATTGTTTTCAAAATGAAAACTGTTTATTATGGTCAAACTTGCTGAACGCAATTTGCTCTAAATGCTCACATTCTCTCCAACTGCAAAAGAAATTATTGGATTGTGGAAGAATAATAGATTTTATGACTAAAGGGAATCAACATTTCCTGAAAATCGATGTATATGTGTGTACCGAAGACACATCTGCTCTGTGTTCTAAAGTACCCTTTTATGCAGGGTTTTCCCTTGACTGACTCTGGTGCAAACTTGTTGTCTTTCCTGTGGCTCAGTGCTAGTCTTCTGCCCTCCTTTCCGTGCATGGGCTCCTGAAACTTCACCTTTCACCTCTACATGTGACGCCTAAAACTGCATTTTCATTTCTGACCTCCCACCAAACGCCTAGTGTCACATTTAATATTGCCTAAGGTGCATTTCACATGGAGGTCCTATCTCCCTTCCAACAGACAATGTCCGCAAACACCACCTCTCTCTCCTGCTCCCCCAGTTCTGTCAGTTCCTCTAGCTTCCTTGAGCCTTTTCCAAGGAGGGATTGAGGAGAAGGAAGGGAAAGAGGGAGAGTGGAGTCAAGTGCAAATCTTAGTCCCTAATGCCTTATACTGTTGCTATCAGCATCTCCCTCCATCACCCCAAACAAAATACAAATCTGGGGCCAGATGCTTCCTGTGTCCCCAGAATCCACAATTACTGAGTTATCAACAAGGTTGACAATGATGAACACAATGACCTCAATCAAATTTCCTTTGATGATGAGGAGCAATAACTTGAATAATACATAACGAAGTGATGGAAACCCAACTCAGACTGAATTAAGCAAAAGCAAATTTATTAGCATAACGAACTCAAAAGTCCAGGCTCCCCTGGACTTTGAGCACCACTGGATGTGGGTGCCCAGACACTGTCACCAGGGACCTGTTCCCTACTTCTTTAGTTCACTTTCCTCTGTGTCAGCTCGATTCTCAGCCTGGCTGTCCCCAGGTTAGGCAGGGACAACCACCAGCACTTCCTATAGCTTTGCAACACCATCAGAAGGAAAGCTCCATTTTCCCCCTGTTCCTGCTAAAGTTTTGGAACTAACTCCCATTGGCTCTGATGGGCCCAGCTTGGTCAAGTGCCCACCCCTAAACCAATCACAGAGATGAGGTGCTCTCATTGGCCAGGTTTTGGGTCTAGATCCCTAGAGCCAATGGGTGGGGTCAGCCCCAGATAAACCATATGGACTGAGGTAGAGGAAAATTGATTCCCCTAAGGAAGCCATGATGCTGGTTCCAGAAGACAAAGAAATGGATGCTGGGCTGGCCAAAACAACAGGTGTTCACCATAATCTTTAACAATGATACCTACCCTGCAGGGTTGTGGTAAGAACTAAATCATATGGATTCAAGAAGTTTGTAAATCATAAAGCAGTTATACCCAGAAGTTGCTTTTATTATTAAGCAGATAATTCTGCTTTTCCACACAAAAAACTTAGGTTGCACTGACCCTACAACCGAAAGTCATTGTCTGCACAGCCGGATGGTCAAGGGAGACTCCAGGGGTGGAAGAATGCCCCCTAGGTTTTGTGGAGAGAGTCTGGTGTGGCAGGAATGCTCTTGGCTTTGAGGTCACACAGTTGTGGTTTCTGGGCTCAGCTGAATCTTCCATTGGCCGTGTGAACTTGCACAGGGCGCTTAGTCTTTCTGAGCCCCACTCCCGTCAACTGTGATATGAGGTTAATCACACATCTTAACACTCCGTTCCTGTGAGGGTTAAAATGTGTGCAAAACAGCCATGGTGCCTGGCACAGCACAGATAGTCAATAACTATTAGAAATACTTACCCCTCCTCTCTCCCTGGCCTCCAGGATTCATTGTGTTGCTTTACCACTGTTAAAATTGTGAGAACTTAAGACATCTTAATATTAAAATGTGGAACCTGGAAAATACTATTTTTGTATAGTGACAAAAGGAAATCAAGGTAATCTTCTTTGTATTACTACTGAGACATTTTCTAAATCTCCTCACTGATGGGGGAGGGAGGTCTGGAAAGGGAACTGAGGACTTTGTCCTAAATATCCATTAACTTGGGCTATGAACTTTGGTTTCAGATATTGTTATTACCCTCACAACACACCAACTCAAATAGCGCCCAGGCAGGGAGCAGCGTGGTGTTACAAAATCCTTTTCCCAAGGTGCACACGGTGCAGCTTTTTGGACAAACTGTGAGTCAGCAGCGGGCGTGAAATGTGAGCAGGGAGTCTGTCACCGATAAGGAAGGAATGACTAAAGAGAAAGCCTTCGTGGGGATATTTTCGGTGGGCGTTTGGTGCAAAGTTGTTGGGGAGAGGGCACGGAG